>NC_053021.2:10143662-10748934 GCF_016746245.2 Drosophila santomea
CGGCCACTTAAGCAGCGGTTTCTTGTCATTAAAATTAAGTAGATTTACTTACTCGGAATCAAAGTTAAAACCCAACTGCTGTCGTCTGCTGCTGATCGCAAGATTGTTGTTATTTCTCCTTCGTTTGCCTTGTGATATGTGTACAATTACCCAAAATCGAAACAAATTTTATGCTGCTCCCAGGCAGTAATTCCATTTATAAAACGATCTATTTAACGATTGCTGGCGCATCCAAAAAAACCAAAACAGAAGCACATGAATGAAAAGTCCCCAAAGTCGTCTCGTAACACAAATCCAATTACTACTCTGTCAACTGGAATAGAAACTATAATGAGCACTTTGATGGAAATTAGGTGGCTTTTTATCCGATCGGGTTCATTAAAGGTGACACTCTCTTTCCAAATATGTTCTTAGAATAATAAATGCGTTTAAAAGAAATGCTCTTTCAAAGGAAAATGTTAACTTGCACGTCTTTGAATCAGCTTTAAGAACTCAAACTTAAGCAGCGTATTTATGAACTGTCAAATTGTGAATTACATTCGCATTAGGCTAATACCTATGCTGTCAATCCTTTAAGCACTTCCTCAGAAGGGTGGTGCACCCAATCCCTTGCCAAAAATGTTGATGCGGAAGAGTCGCATGTGTCACTCGGATGTCATATGGATCGCGTGACGAGCATTGGACATTGCGATTTTGGGCCATTTCTGGATTCGCGTCAGTGTGGCCAACATAAGCAAGTTGATCCTATTTCAAACGTCAAGTTACTCGGCTCGACTGCTCGACTCCAACTACTTGACTGTCACATCTCAATAACCCTCGAGTGGGTTTCAATTGTCTCCAGAAATAAACGTATTTGCATCCCTTACACACACACACACACTTGAGTCTATCCCAATCCCATTTTAAATGTTAATTTTTAACGCATTGTGAATTTTTCTAATATTTCATAAAACCAAAAGTCTACAAAACGGCAACTGAAAAGATTTGCCTAACGCCACAGCGAATATGAAATGCACTTTCTTATAAGTTTCAAATGTGTAAACTGGAAAGCTAGTTAAAAGTTTTATGATGGCATAAACATATCATACTTGGTGGGTATGCATACGTAATTTGTGGCAAAGATTTCCACTGAGCATCCCATGAATATGTGAAAGGGTATTTCAAAGGTTGACAGGCATGAGCAAACCTTTTTTTTGGTTTGCCATTTCCGTTCTGTCTTCTCCACATAACGCAAAGTACTTGAAAAAAGTTACACACCCCAACCATATAGCGTACATACATCACCTCCCTCAACACCCCGCTGGTGAAGCCATCTCCAAAGGCTGCCTCGTGACATCATCCAATTGAAAAACTTAAAAGTAAATAGATCCCAAGAGATGAGACCGCACCATTCCATTCCTTTCCAATTGCCATTGCGTTCCGTTGTCTTTGCTTGACTGTTCTGTTTGTCTCAAGTGACATCGTTGCCAAGGATCATCTCATAATGTGGCAAGCGTTTAGCTTCATCCACCCCTGCACCATCACTCTCCATCAGATTGGGAATGGGCATGAAAATGGGTATGGGAATGGGTATGGGTATGGGCATGGGTATGGTTTGGGTATATGGCTATAGGAATGAGATGGAGATGGAGCTGGAGATTGGGGATTGGCTTAGCTCAGCTCAGCTCAGTTCAGCTCATGTTTTTTTCGGGATCCAAATTCTCGAGTTCTTAGCTGGGAGCTATGCGCTGTGAGCTCTGCATTCAGAACGCTGAGCACGGAACTCTCGACTCATATCCTTCGCTTCAAACCACTTGACATTTTCACAGTCTCGCATCCATGTCAATTTTGCGGTTTCGGTTTCATACACATCATACAAACATGTGGATGCGAGTGTGTGTTTGTGTGTGTGTGTGTGTGTGTGTGTGTGCACAGGCTCCATTATCCACATGAATGTGGAATTTTGAGCTTGAATTTTGTGGGCACACACCGACAGCAATGATATCTTAAGCGTTCTGTATAATAGTTGGTAAATAACTATACAACTATGTAGGTCTGAATCCTAAAACCCAGACTATTTTGCAGTTTGGGCAAATGACTGAAATACTATTTGTACGATTGCATTCAGCTTTCTGTGGTATGTGAAAGATAGAATAGGACAATATTGAAACAAACCGAATTTGTTTTTTTAATCACAAAACTATTCTTTGGCCATTATAGAGCTCGACCGCATTTTGAGCAGGCATAATTAGTCTCTTTAATGTAAGCCGTGTCCGAGGTGATTGGAAAAATAAGTCAGAGAATTTTGTGGAAGCGAAGAGCGCGGTGTTAATATCTTTGCGTTGCGTTGCGTGTTTCATAGAATCGTAAATTTGTGCGAGAGGCGAACGAGAATGAGAATGTGAGGTTCCTACTGCCGTCTACTTAGGGTCTTTCTATTTGGCCACTTCACTTATACTACACCCAATGTATCCGTATCTGTATCTGTATCTGCATATACATATTCGTATCTGTATCTGTATCTATATCTGTATCTGTATCGGTGTGCGTGCGCCTGAGTGTGTAATCCGTCCATAAGTGGCCTCAAATGCCTATCCATAATGATGATGATGATGTGGTTGCCGCTGCGACCAATAGTTGGTCATTCATCACGACGATTCGCGGGGGGAGTACGACGATATGTACAAGTATTCAAGTATTCGAGTATAGGAGGAGTATGCTATGCTATGGTATGGTATAGTATAGTATGGTATGGTATGGTATGGTATGGTATGGTATGGTATGGTATGGTATGGTATGGTATGGTATGGTATGGTATGGTATGGTTTTGGAACCGTAAAGTATGGTTTGTGTTATGGTATGCTATAGTTGCGGAGCCGAAAACAATTTATGCCGCATGTCACGCCTTCTCGAGAGTCCGTCGGCATTTCGGATACTCATTTGCGCAAACGGGAGGGACAGACAGACACTTTCGAGGGCGTTGCCCATTATAGATCTCAACAGACCAATACCATATACTACATTTGAATCTGAATTCGTTGAGACAAACAAATTCGTATGCTTTTCGCAGGGCAGATGCGTTAGCTTGGTTTCTGATCTAAATGAGCTACGCACATCAGTGTTTTACTCTAAAAAAAAAAAAAAACATTACCAAATGATCTCAGATGGGCAGTAAGATATCTGAATTAAATGGCATTTAACGAAAATAGCAATTTGGTAAATATTTACCAAAGGTCTTTTTACCTTTCGATTGCAATAACAAAATCGCCATAAAACCGATGACTCATATTATATGCACATAAAGTACCTGATTTATTTTCATAGCACTTCATCTAGTGAAAACATGAAAATTATGTATCCGCCCAGAGAACCAATAAAAAAGGCATCTTTTGATTACATGTTTCTTCAATTTTGCCGTTGTTTATTTGTTAATAAAAAACTTAAAATCTTGTTGTAATACAGTACACAATCGTCGGGAGGAATTTTCGTTTGCGATAGCAATAACATTTTTCATTCACCTACGATCTATCAACCTTTTCGATGGATTTTTATAATTTTGTGTTTAGGGTTTTGTTTTTTTTTTTTAGGGAGCGGGTGAATCTCTTCTGGGTTTTTTTTTTTATTTTTCAACACACGGGATATGTTTCAATAGAATTTGCTTGCTGTGTTAGTACATCCAAGTTATACAATACAATATAGTTTTATTGGCTACGAAAAAAATTGTCTTAAAACTATTTAATATATGCATTCATAATATATATTTCGTTATAAATATCAATACTTCGTTGTACACCGATAGAGGGGGCAGGGAAACGGAACCCGTTCCAAAATCCCCGCTTCTGCACTGCCCAGCCCGCTTTTCAGATGACAGACTTTTTCTTTTTGTTTTTTGGATCCGATCCTGGGATCCCACACACACACACTCACACGCTCACACACACACACAGTCATCCATCTGCACATGCACACTGAGGAACGGATTGAATACTATACACTTAGATGTCGCACTACAGTATACATTATACATAATACATTATACATAGGTTTTTCCCAAAAAAAAAATCCATATAACACATGTACGAGCAGAAAAAGCTTAGTTTTGGAGCAATTCCAGTTTTCAGAGGATTAGGGGGAAGGGGCATTGGGTGTTGGTGGGCACACATATGTATGTATGTATGTATATGTATGCAGGTGGGTGTTGCGGGGTCGCGCCTGAGGAGGAGTGCCCGCCATTTAATGGTCAAGCTGTGGCACAGCCCCACCACCTAAAGCTCCACTTTTTTTTTTTGCTAATGCTGCACGCCAGCAGACGTATTCTTCTTCTTATAATACGTTTTACACAAAAAAAAAAAAAAAAGAAAAACAAATTTGACTAAGGAAATCATCTAGATATCATCGCCATGGATCAGCAGTCTGTTCTTGGTTTAGACGGAAATCGGCGCATTTGTGGCCGCCGGCGATTGCTGTTGCGGCTGCTGTTGGTGGTGCTGATGGTGGTGGTGGTGGTGATGGTGATGACCCATGTGGTGGCCCAGATGATGGTGCTGCTCCTGATGGTGGTGGCTCAGCGTCAGGTGATGATGGGGCTGCTCCTGCTGGTGCTGCTGCTGCAGCTGGTGATGGTGGTTGTATTGCTGGTGCTGCGTCTTCAGCAGCATGGAGCGGTACATTTCGGAAAGCAGGCTCCACATGGGCGGCGAGTCCTTGGCCAAATCCACGGGTGAGCCCGCCGGCACGAAGGCGGTGGGCGGTGCCTGACTGGTGGCAGCCGCAGCAGCTGCGGCAGCAAACATCTGGGTCTGCAGCAGGCGCAGATGATGATGCTCCTCGAGGTCCAGAACGGGCAGTGGCAGCATTTGCCGCCGGCTGCTCAGGTAGGCACTGTCGCTGTCCGGATCCAGTTCCATTTTGATGCTCGCCTGTGGTGGATTGGCGCTGGCGCTGGCGCTGGCGGAGGAGCTGGAGGCGGAGGAGGCGGCGGCCGTGGAACAGGCGGAACTGGAGGCGGTGCTGTCGTGACGCTTTCGCTTGCCCAGCAACTGATCCATGGAGAAGGCATCGCTGGGCGAGCGCTTCTCACGCTCACGCTCCAGGTCATGCTCCTGTTCGGGTTCCTGTTCCTTGTCCGATTCCACGTCATGTTCCTGCTCCTTTTCCGCCTCTTGCTCCCGTTCCCGTTCCTGCTCCTGCTCCTGTTCCCGATCCTGCTCCGACTTGCGACGCTTGTGCAGGCTAAAGTCCAACGGCTGGTCGGCTCCTCGCTCCTCGTCGGCGGCGATGCTACTACTGCTGGCCAGGCTCAAGCTGCAGTGCATCTCCTCATCCTGCTCGTGATCGCGTTCGTGATCCTCCTGATCCTCGCTGGAGGCCGCCGGACTGGAGCTATTCGCCTGCATGTCCACGTACACAAAGTCGTTGTCATCCTCGGGATCAGCATCCTGCTCATTGTCCACCGATGCGGAATCGGCATCCTGACAGCCGTTGGAAAGCAGACCCAAGCCATGGAGACCCGCCTGTCCGCCGAACATGACGTACGGATGGTGGCCATGATGCGGTGGCGGCGGTGGCAAAAGTCCGGGAAAGGCAACCGGAAGTCGTCCGGCGACAGCGGCTGCTGCCGCAGCAGTTCCGGGCGAGAAAACCGGAAATTGCTGGGCTGTGCGGCCATCGTGCGGCGAGATCTTGCGCCGGATGTGCGGCGAATGGAGCTTGGGATTCGGATTGGCACTATGGCGATTCCTCGAACGCCTCGAACTGAACACCATATTGCAGCCCTCCACCGTGCACTTGTGCATCTCGCGAAGATGCACGGCCGAAAAGTGAATCTTGAGGGCGCCCTTGTCGCAGAAGGTCTTGAAGCAAATGGAGCACTGCACTCGTTTCTTTCCTGTCGCCGGATTGATGAACTGTCCAGCCAGATTGATGGGCGGCGAGCCCCAGCGACGTGGCTTCAGCGAAGACCCAGATCCGGTGCCTGATCCTGTGCCGGAACCGGTGCCCGATCCTGCGGCCGATCCCGAACCAGAGCCACTGGATCCGCCGGGTGAGCTGGCCGGAGAGGCGGCATTTGGCTGCGGGTGTGTCGGTAGATGGGTGTGCACATGCTGGTGGGAATGTGGGCCATGGCCCAGCAGATAAGCCGGTGACATGAACGGATTCATTATGTGCTCCATGTCGTCTGTGGTGGATTTTGTTTCTATGGTGGCGGTGGCTGTGACTGTGGCAATGACTGGTGGTGCCTGGCAAATAAACAAGAAACAGAAACGAATCGTTAGAAGTGTCAATCAGGGAGTGTCAATCAGGAAGTCACTGAATCGGTCAGTCCTAATCGAAAACTATTGCCAGGGTGGCTGGGCAAATCCGATTGCGCAACTACAACTGGAAATCGGCAACAACCTTATCGCCGCAAGTCAGCAGGGCAATTTGTGGAATGGTCAGTGGTGTCGGGGACATGGACATTGGCTCCTGGACCTGGGACATTGGTCACTGTGGTCATTGATGCGCAATTAGAGTGCGAAAAGTCAAGACAGTCGAACAAGTCAAGGGGAGCAAAGTTTATTTTGGAGGAAGGGGAGGCTCAATTAATCAGTGGATTACAACGATTAGCGGCTCATTGCTATAAGAAACATTCCGAAATTGCAATTTAAAAGAAAGTCTTTAAAGATGCCATCTGTATGCTTCAAAAACCAAAGCCGATTGCTAAACAAATGGATTATTCATTCAATTCCGTGTCACTGGAATGATTATAATCGATACACTTACGATATAGATTAATATCGGCAGCGAATGTACGTACATATAATAAATATATAGATTTGTGCATTGGAAAGCTCATATCTCATGTGTATTATCGAAATTCCCAAGTGAAAGCTCCCAAAGAGCTTAGCCAACTTTGTGCAAATCTTGGCCAGATTTATTGGTAAGACACACACTACTTGCAATAACTCAGGCAAACGAACATTTATATCGGTGACACCAATGGCGGCATATCTTTCATCTTCGACCTATTAATACAGTAGAGCAACTCAAATTGACTATATTTACCCATATAGTCTTGATTTGGCTACGAAACTTGAACTCCCTAATGAGCCTACGCCGTTTTTATACAACTTTATCATTTCGGCTTCAGTTTGTTTGCACTTTTGCTTTGATCTGCCGAAGAAGTGCAGCGTAGCCAAGACCCACTGTACACTCACACTGGCGCAGTGCTCGTGTAAGTGCACATTGCCTCATTTACTTGAGCGAAATCTTTTACAGCTTTTTCGGTTCTTCTGGCCATTAAAATCGCCTCTGACAACGTCGACGGCGACGACAACATGCGGCGATCAGTGTCGGACTTCGACTTTGGATCCGATCCGATCGGATCGGTCGGAGTTAAAGCCAAAACCAAAACCAAAGCTAAAGCTAAAACCAAAACCAAAAGCAAAACTAAAGCCAGAGCCAGAGTCAAAAGAGCTAGCTCTTTTTTATTGTGGGCTCCGTTCGCTACCGTAATTGTGAGCAGTCGACTTGACGTATAAAAAACAGAAACAAATCAGAGGTAAAAATAAAAAAAAAACAGTGAACCGAACCCAGGGGCGTCACAAAACTGGGGACAATTGCGGTGAGATGCGGATGACGATGGTGATGATCGTGTGTGCGATGTCGTGGCTGGCTATCTGGATTCGATCTCCAAAGTCCAACACACATTCGCATTCGCTTGCCCAATGCCAGTTAAAAAGTTAAGCCGAAAACCACATACGACTATGGCTCACACATACAGACGCACGTACACACGCACACACACACACACACACACACAGTTGCAGAAAGCCAGGAGATGGTCGCTTTTTATGGGGCTCATTAGTAACGATGACAACAATAGCATTAAAATGAGTGTATGTACACACGGCGAAAATGCGAAAAAGCGAAAGAATAAAAAAATACACAAAAAGAGCGAAAAGGGTAAAGAAAAAACTTAATTGTCAAGTACTTGGAAGTAATAAGTTTCTGACTAGGTGCCGAAAATATTGTTATCATATTCGTTACCATTCAGGAAATACAGAATGAACTAAAGACGTTGCAATCATTTCCTAGATCATTATAAGTTAACTATATCATTTGAGTTAAGGGTGCCTATACCTTTGTATCTTCCAAGGATCCTTTAAAAAAGGGAAAATATAGGTTTCTCAAAATTTCGGAGCGGAGCTATATTATATAACCCAAGTTCTTAGTATCATTACTAGTATCACCAATAAGCTCTATAGTTTCTCTCAGTGCATGCGGTCGACAGATCGAGGTGAGTATGCATGTACATGGGTAATTATTTTTGTCAAACGCTTAAAATGTCTTAAGCCACCGATGGCGAGAGGGGGGTGATGTTGGGCAGCTGGGGAGGGGAAAAACCAATCACAACTTTTGATGGCTCTCGGACGAAACGTTTTTTGATTATCGGCAGTGGCAGTAGTTGAAAGTCCCCAAGACAAGAAACGACAAGATTGAAGAATTCCAAGACTTGGGAGACGCTACAGATGGTGGATCCAAGATCGGCGGAGTACGGAGTACGGAGTGGGGTAGATGGGGTTGGAAGATGCCGAGATGTGAGCAATCCGGCGGCTATAATTGCTGTTGTAGTTGCTGTTAATAGTAGTACATTATAATAAGCAGGAGCCGACGGGCAGAGGGGGGGCTTGCAAGGGGCTTGCGATGGTCCGAAGATGACAACTCCGATGGTCCGGTCTACGGACCTCAACGAGAAAAACAGAGCTCGAAAACCGCAGACAAAAATCTTAATTACAACTTTGACATTTCGCGTTTCCCCGAAGACATCACTTTTTTATTTGTCGAAGCTCACGCAGAAAATAGACAAAAATGGGATTACGAACATTGGGAGTAACAAGCTAGTTTCAATATTATAGGAAATCCTATCAAACAGCACCTAGTTCCCCACGAAAAAATACTGCAAGTTACTCAATGTCACAAGCCTATTTGATCTGAAGAAGATCATGTTCTTCTGTCAAAAGAAACCTATTATTGCATTCCTTCTTAATAAATAATCCTTTTATTTGTATGGAACCAGGTTTCCTTTTTTGCATATAGTCCACTGATCTCGAAAAATATTCACTGTCTCTTCACTTTGATTGGAATTCTTTGCTTGAAGTGCCGACGGCAAATCAACTTTACTCGAACTATACATACCTCTTCCTAATTTAGCAGCTAGTTGCGGATATTTTATTGTATTTTGGTGTATTGCTGTTTTGCGTTTTTTTTTTTTGATTTGTTTTAGCTTTTTGTCACTTTGTCACAGGTTTGTCATTTAAAAAAAGGGTTTCTTTTCGAGTCGTTGTTTTGTTTTGTTTTGATATTGTGTTGCGTAAAAAGTTGTTAAATTCAGTTGGTAGAATTCACTATTCGAGCTGTGTGCTGCTGCTGTTGTTGTTTTCATGCCCGTGGTGCATTTATTTTTGTTGCATTTTGCCGAGATATTAAAAAAGTTGGTCGTTCACAGTTGACGATGACACAGACACACACACACACACACGCTCGTACGCACGCACACTAATGCACTGGGGCGCGCGGCAGAGTGAAGAGTCAACTGGGCGCGGATATGCGGATGCGAATATGTGGAGTGGCAAAGTGGCAAACGAAGTAGCGACGAAGATGCGGATGTGCGGAGAGCAGGGACAGCAGAGATCCACTTCTTCGAATGTCGTGGGTGACACTGATTGTCGATTTGTCGTTTCACCAACGAATTTGTGCGGCGACTGCGACGCCGGCAGCGCAGCGGGCAGAGAGCGAGCGACAAATGCGGCGACACCGACACCGACACACCAACTGACTGACACACACAAACACACACACACAGCGTATACAAAAACACACACGCACACGCGGGGTGGGTGACATTTGGCTCTCTCTCTCGCTCGCTCTCCCGCTCGCTCTCGCTCCCTCTCTCTGTCGCTCTTGCACCTGGAAGAGTGTGAGAGAGCGCGCTATTGGAATTGGCCTTCGTCACATTGTCGTCGATGGGTCATTAGGCGCTCGCTGAGGTGCGAGCGAGAGATCCGCCCTCACTTGAGGCCATCCCGCTCGCCCAGTCGGCAAAGCAGTGCGCGGCAAGAGTAGCCACCGCTCTCTTACTCTCGCCACAAAAGAGCGCCGTCCAGTGCGTGCGAGCGGTGTGGCACGCTCGTGCGGCTATCTCGCGCCCGCTCGCACACTGTCGTCTGAGTGGACGAAACCGTTTCGTTGGGTTGACACATGCGACATGCGACGTGTGTGTGTGTGGTCAGTGCGGCACACACATTTACACGCACTGCCGCCAGCCAAAGAGAACGCAGCGCTCGCTCTCGCCGCTTGCTGGTATGGGTGCCCTGGTTCGATGGTGTGAGTACATGGCCGGGCACACTATAGTGTGACAGAGCGAGAGAGAGAGAGCACGAACGCAAGAGCGCAAGAGGGAGAGAGCAACGAGAGTGAAATGGCAATGGCCACAGTATACAGTATACAGTACACAGTACGTAATTTGTCGCTGCTGCGACGTCACTTTTTGTCTTGGGCTTCTCCTCTCTGCTTCTCTTCTCGAAGGTTCTTTTGAAATTTTTGTCATTTGATGTCTTGTCCACTCGGTGCTGTGCCCTCTCGCCGTCTCTGTCGCACCCGCACAAATGGCCGCATTGAGCGGCTCTCTTTGTTTTGCGATTGCGCTGTGCATGTGTGTGTGTTTGCGTGCGCGTTTGTGTGGGTGCCAGTGTCGCTGTGTAGGTGTATCTGTGTATGGGTGACACTTTGGCAATGGGGGCGATTCGCTTCGATTTTTTTTTCCCTGTCGCCACACAGCACCAATGGAATTCGAGCACTGGTGACAAAGAAGCGTCGCTGCTGCTTCCTCTTTGCACCCCCCTCCCCTACCGCAGCCCCTCTCCGCCCCTATAACCATGACGTCCCCCCACCCCCGCACTATGTACCTATGCATGCATGTATTACTTATGTAAATCGCACAGCTTCGGTGTGTAAGTGTCTTATGTGATAGGAGCACCTACACACGTACACATACATACACAGCTCCTTGTCGTTTCATTGTCCTTTTCATTGCAGAATTAAAATAATTCCCACCCACCCACACCATCGCATTATATGTAGCTATTTGCTAGACGTTGGAATGTCCCACATAAGGATACAAACGCACACATACATGGCCACATTTGTGCTTCAATTTATCCACACAAGCGTCCGAGAAAAGTTCTTAAAGCGAAGCAAAAGCTTAGAGATCCAATTCATTCCCATTTGCATTAATCACCCAAAAAAATAGAACAATAAGGACCGCATTATTTTGTTGCATACCCAGAAGGCGTTAGCATCGATGTTGGACTTCCAGGAAATGGTCAGGACTTCACCATTCATATATACTAAAAAAACACTCTCGGAACATTATATTTCATTAAGTATGACAAATTACGCATTGCTGCAATGGTACATAAGGTTTAAACGAACATTTCTCTAAACTTTTTTTTTGAGTTTATCTGCATAAATCGTTTTCCTGAAAACTTAAAAGGCTTTTTAAATAGAATGCATCATTCAAAACAACAGCCTTAATGGTACATTTTATCTACTATTTCTTAATGATATTTATTCACACTATAAATACTTTTTTCTTAAACTTAAGGGCACAATTTAAGTGATGTAAAAATGGTTCAGAAGGTTTATAAGTAGATTAGTCATAAAAATCATTTTTCAAAGGAGTTTTCACAGAATGTACCATCAATTTCAATGACAAGTGCAGTCCCCTTGGTGTTGCCTTGATTTTATTCAACAAGGTGTCCTCAAATTGCCTGATTTGAGAATAATATCTGATAATATTAATGTGTGGAGTGCCTTTATAATCGATTCCCCAGTGCTGAGTGTCACTTTTCAATTCGGCGCCGCCAACTGGCTTTTGTGATTTGATTGATGTGAGTTCGAAGGTGAAAAGTCAATCCTCAAAGGTGTTTTTTTTTTTTTTTAATTTTGTTTGGAACGAATGGAAATGTCTTGTCGGGGGTCATCTCGATGTCGCCCCCCTTTTTTTTCATGTTGGACAGTGCTAGTCAACACTTTCGTTTTTCCTTTCTCTTCTATTGTGTAGCGAAATGCTTTCATTAATCAAAAATCGGAGAAATAAATGCTCGTTTCTTTCGATTTATTTCTCCGGCCCCCTGCCAGATTTGATAAATAATTGCTATCTTATTATGTCGATTGTCGTTGTTGTCGCCGCTGGAATCAAAATTCAGGGACTCCAGTGACTTCAGGGTCCCACAGATCCACTGTCACCGGGCTAAAGTCAAGAATAAGATACTGAATCAGAATCACAATCACAAACACAATCGTTCAGAATCGGGCACAAAGTTCTTTATTAACACGGGGATAGCACGGCACCCTTTGTGTCCGAACACCGAAATCGAAACGTAATCGAGGTCCGAGAGCCGAGACGAAATCGATCAATCATTTTTCACACTTTGTCGTCCAGGTTCTCATTCTCGTTCTCATTCTCCAGCCCAGTGCCATTACCATTACCATTCTCCGTCCTCTATCCTCTATCCTCATGCCCATATTCCATCCAGATCGAACCATCAAGTGGAGGCCCTGTGGATTACAAAGATCCAACGACTATATATATATATATATATATCTCATCTCTTTCTCGCCGTACTTGACTTCAGGTCAATAAATCGTTTCAGATTTTTTGTTTCGGTTCTCTTTCCTCTGATTTCTTTAAATACGATTTACGCTGACACAAATGATATTAAAAATCCATTAATAATTTTTGACCCTGCATCGATTTCGATTCCCGATACCCAGCTATACTCTTTTTACCCACACACAAACCCAAAAAAAAATAAACGCCCTAAGCCCGAACCAGAAACCCAAGCTAAATATCAACCTGAGTAACCGACTTTTGATACTCATATGGAACTGCAAAAGGCCATGGGAAGTTGGCCAGTTTGCTGGCTTTGCTCTCTTCAGTTCAAACAAAGGCGTCACAACATCTCACATTTAATTACATTTTTTTTTCCAGATCAGTTTGCTTCCACGCCCCCAAGCTCCCCTCCAAAAATACGAAAAAATACAGAAAAAGACAGGACAGCTCATTAGTTTTGGGCGATTTATCCGAGAAAACTCAAGCAACTGTTCAGCTAACTGATGATGTGTGGCTGGAAAGTTAGATCTTCAAATGGTTGTTTGTCGAGTGAAGGATTTTCGAAACGAATCAACATGGCACAGTTAATATAATTATCCTTGGTAAGCGAAAAAACCGGGGCATTATAAATAATGGTTGTATATATATAGAGCATCTGTAAATTGTGAGTCTGTTTTGTGGTCCAGCGTTTTAAATTAATTGCTTCTTTTGCTGTTTGAACTTGGGCGATCCTAACGATCTAATAATATCTTTTGAATGTAAATAACTGATCTTGGAAATTGTGGGTCTATCAATATAATTTCGCCTTTATTTGTGAAGTAAAATAATGCCACTAAATAGGAGTTAAATATTCACATAACCTACTAAAGAGTCGATTATAACTGTTCGCAAAAGGTCAGTTCCGTTGCGATTTAAGCCGTCGACTGTGTGAATCCTGTGTGAATTAGTCCTTGCTGGGTCAACCCGCATATATAATTCACAGGCAGTGCGATTCATTAATGTATATTGAAGTGAGGCGACGACGACGGCTATGGCGAAGTTGAAGGTGAGGTGGTGCAATTATCGCACAATCCTTCGACAATTCCTCAATGAATGCGTGAAATCCGCGCGGGATGGTCCGCACATGAGACATAATAATAATGGTAGATGGTAAATGGTAAATGGTAGATGGTGAATCGGTGGCGGTGGCGGTGGCTCTCTCCTCGGGCCCTTGGATATTGCACAATTGCAAAATTCAGGTAGAGTGGGAACCTGGAAATGGGAACTGTGAACTGTGATACGGGGAATTCATAAAGGACACGGGTCGGGCCAGTAGTTTCCATTGTGAGTACTCAATATACTCCCTTTTAGCCGGCGCGGCGGTTGCCATGAATATGGTACATTATGTGCCCAATAATTAAGTGAAAGGGTTACAATGCCTTCATGAGAACTCTGCTAACCGGGTGATAAAACTCTGTTCAGCTTGGAAGGGGTTTCATTGCGTTGCGTTGCGTTGCGTTTCGTATCGTCTCGTTTTTGCTTCCAACATGTCGGCGAAATATTTCATAATGGCCGATCATAAAAATCCAGAAGAGCATTTCAGGTACAAATGCCAGGATGCAGGACAATCAGGACGAGGAGTTTGTTGAATGGGAGTGCCGCCAGCGATGGGAAGGTCGTTCAGTAAGCTCGGGAATGGAATGAATAAGTAAATAATTGAACTACACAGCTACGGTCACCCACGAGTCCATAATGAGCTGGCATAATAAAAAGGACCTTCGCAGGCACGAAAACATATTGTGTGTCCATAAACCTAAGGGAATTATTGAATCAGACGAGAATTCTTTTGTAGACTTAATGAAAACGTAACTGCCATAAATTGCGTTGAGTTTTAATTTGTCATTAATTTGAGTTAAGAAACAACAATGTTTTGTACTAATTGTAAATATTTGTAGATACATTTAAAGTATATCAAAAATACTTCAGTGAAAGGAACCTTTATACTTTCCGTTGGTCAGTGTCCTGAGATAAGATTTTTGCTGACCACAAATGATATCAATATGGTTAGTGTATTTCACCTATTTGGTTGAAATGAATATGTATCTGACAATGCTTAGCAATTACGCCATAATTACAAGAGATACTCAAGCCCAGATACTCGAGCACAATGAGAACGGCAACAAAGGAAGGTTCCTTAGGTAATACTCGGTGATTTTTGGCAATGCATTGTGTAGCCCAAGAAATATATAGAGAGATATGGGATCGAATCTCATCTGTTGTTTGACTTGGTGGAATATTATGATTTCCCATATTTTCTGCAGATGTTTGACGGAGATTATCCGTTGATAAAAATGGCTGTTCGATCGTATTTCCGCTATTATACAATGCATCCATATTCATACAATGGGCAACGGGATTAGCAATCGATCCTGGCCCACCCACATCTGAAGGACTCGAATCCCGAATCCTGCTGGCTGATCCAAGTCGTTTCAGATGCCAGATGACTCTGACCAGCAAAATATGTTTAGGTCATCGATATGCCAGGTTTGAACCCGCTTTATTATGGAATTACTGGTGTTCTTTTCGTAATAAATAAATATTATTTACAAGCAAAATTACAACAAATCGTTACCCAATATCTAATTAAGTATACAGTATATTGAGTTTCAAAGTAAAGTTGTAAGATATTAACAACAAAATGGCTAAACCAATTTAATTTTATTTGAATAAAATACAAAATAGCAGTAAAGATGTAATAAGAATATTATATCAAAATAATATATTTAAAAAAAAAAAAAAAAAAAACAAGACAGTGTCGTTAAAGCAGTTCTTTTATTATACATTTTTTTTTATTTTCGAAATATTTTTATTACAAACCCCAACCAAGCGAAAATCAACGAAAGCTGTCCAGTTGCCATTTTGAATAAATTTGTTTGCTCCTTATTGAAATTGAGCCTTGCCCAAAATCTCAACAGCTTGAATCCTTTCGGGGTATATTTGATATCTGGAATCTGGAATTCATTTAGAGGCATGGGTTTAATACATTTTCCACTCACACAGATGCCGACAAGCCACACCCATACTCATGAGTAAATATCCAGGAGAGACCTCACATCGAGCAATAATTATGCATTTTTTGGGGTAGGTTTTCCGCAGATTTTCTATTCCCTGCTACTGTGTATTGTATCTGTGTGTGTGTGTTTGTTGCTGTGTGCTTGTGTGTGTGTGTGTGTGTGTGGGTTTGAGGATATGTTTAGTAATTGCTCGTAGGTCGGTACAAACTATTAAAGGACATTAGAGGTTGCACCCTCGCGGGCACATCAATGTATTATGTATGTACGAAACACACAAAGTGATTCAGTGATTCGGGCACAAGTTTCACCAAGCGCCCTAACGATGGAAACCAGATGAGATACCATATCCAACTACCATGTACCATCTACCATGTAGCATCTACCATCTACCATCGAAATGGGTACTGCCACCCCAGATGCGGACTATGGTATATGGGATGCGGGATCTGCTGGGGACGCACTCGTCCACTCGACTCTACTATCTGGGGATTATTTGTGTGGTTTACAGTTTTTAATTATGCACCGCGACATGCGGATGCAGTGGTATTATAATGGCCATGGATCCCCAGACCGCAAGTTTGACGAAAAATTCAGGGGAGTGAACTGAACTGAAGTGGTTTGGTGTGGTGTAGTGTGGTGTGGTATGGAACACAAATGGAATGCATCATCCAAATCACTCCCTGCTTTTTGGTTTGCTGCCCAGTCACAGGACTCTCCATTGTGTACGATGTCCTGGTAGAGTGGGACAATTGGGGGATATCTGTACCATGTAAAGGACACAAATGGGTTGAAAAGGGCAGCTTACTTTGAAAACCAGTGCTTCAACTATGGGGTTTTTCAATTTGCACAGAAACATGATACAATTTTGACATGCTTTCAATTGGGTTTACACATTTCTAAATATCATTATGTATATATAAATAAATATTTATGATTATTGCAATGCTTGAGAGTTACAAAATAGCTTAAACAACTTGGTTTTCATTGCGTTTATGTAGGAAAATAGGTGTCCTAGTATGAAAAGTCATATCTTGTTAACTACCTACTTCAGTTCTTATCTACTAATATTTAAAACTTGCATTGCTGCTCAGTTTCAATAAAAAAGGGATTAAAATAAGTTTTGAACTCTATTTTTTCATTATCCATGACTGAAGGGCACACCTTTCAGTTTTCACTGCATTTTTCAGTATGGAGTTTGTAATACATATTTCCTAACACATTGACTTACATTTGCACCCTCGCATATGCATATTAACCGCACTACGTAAGTTTCTCAGAACACAAGTAGCTGAACCAACGTACTTGTATCTTCTGTATCTTCAGATACAGATGCATATTAGAAGCCTCTACTACTCGACGATGGGCGAAATGGCCGCGGGGCCAGGGGCGGCGTAATGAAATTAGATTCCGTTCAGGGGGGAAACGCGCGGGGGGATTTCATAATAGTCTAATAGTCGGAAGTGGAACTCCTGGCGCACGACAATTTCACCTAGATGGGGACAAGGCTAATTTAAATGAGCGAACAGACGCTTTTCCGCTTTTCCGGCGACCGCTCACTTCCGCTTTTCTTAGTCGACGGGAAAAATTATAACAATTTTGTAACCTAACTCGGGCGAAATTTCCTTTTGGGAATTCATAAGCAAAATATTCTGAATATATATATAAATATATATAGAAACAGTGGGGAAGGGGGGAGAGGTTGGGTGGGGGGTTTTTTATCTGGTTTCTGAGACACAGAGACGACAGAAAGGGTTGCGCTATTCTATTATGTTATTCTACGGCTGTTTCCTACCGCCTGTATCTAATTTGGCCATATTATGAATTTAACCCTTTCGTGTTTGCTGGATATTTAAACAACTGTTTGCACAAAAGTTTAGCCTAGAAGGTCGTCGCTGGCGGCAGTCGTAACGGTAATGTTAACGGTAACGCAGCCTCCTCATAATTTCCCCCCACTCCCCCACCACCCAAATTGATTCTACGTAATGCGTAGAGACAACCCATCCCCAACCTTATCCCCATCCTCATCCAGTGGCTGGAGCTTAGACCACCACCCCATTTTACTGTCTGGTGATTCAACTTTAGCTTCTGTCTGCCAGAAAGTGAACTTTGCTTTTGGCCTTACTTTTGCTACACTGACAGAAACAAAAACATAACACAATATGCATGTCATGTCTTAAGTACAATAAATACTTGCTGTTACAGTCATTGTAAATCCTGGGAAAACTAAATTCAATCATATACAATTTAGCTTAAATTGTATGTAGATATATGTAAACCATCAACTTTACTTGACTTTCTTTATGCAATTAACGTATTTTATTCTTTATTATATAAAACGAAATTTTGTGACATATTTAATTCGTAAGTTTGCCATCTTTACCTTATTTATTGTATGTTTAAGCCTCGTTTCTTGAATACTTTTATAATACTTTGCTTATATTCAGTGGGCAAATAATGATGGATTAACCAAATAAGATTTTTGGTTTATAACTTATAGATAGAATCCAGTTGCTACTATATGGTTTCCAACTATTAAAAAACACTTATGCCCACTTATGCATAAGTTTGTCTTAAGTTTATTAATCAAACGCTTGTGGTTTAGTGTGTGCCAAAAATGATACATTTATTTTGTTTCGCTGTATTAATGGGTTGACTGCGATTTCCAATTGCTATTGCGACCCATTACCGTGGGGTATTCGAGCGGTGTTTTCATTTACTGGGCCTGTGTTTTCGCCGAGCTTCCTTTGTTCTTCGCCGGAGACCTCCTTTTGCCAGGATGTCTTGGCTGTGGACGAGGATGTGGATGTGGATGTGGATGGTCTGTGGATACCCGATGCTGGATGTGTCGCTGATGCTCCTTTCCGTTGCTTCGCTGCTGTTTGCTCCTTTGGCAGTTCGCGACTTACGACTGCTAATGATGCCTTTTCCAGCAATTTAATTGTTAAACAATGAAAACGCTTTTGATTACAAGAAAAACAACGGGCTTTCGGGCAACCATCTGGGGTTTTTGGGTTCCGGGGCTCCAGAGTTCGGGCTCCTTTTGTTTTGCTTCTGTTTTGCACCCCATCCCAGTCGATTTCATTCACAAGAAGAGGCGGGGAGATATTGTCTTTGCCTCCCGCGGCAATTTCAAAACGCAAAGGATGCAGGACGCAGGACGCAGGACGAAGGACGAAGGAGTAACTGGAATGGACCCACGGACGGAAGGATGTTTATTAATTTTTACCTGAGGTTATCTATTTGTCGCGCTATGCTCTGCGTTCGGCCTTTTTTGGGGTTGAACCGCGTCGAGATGCTGGAAAATGCCTAAAAGGGGGAAAAGTGAAATAAAAAAAAATATAAACGAAAATATGAAATTATAAAATGGTAGCGTTGCTGGCGTCGTTTTCGCTGCCCCGCAATTTTCATGCTCATTAAATAATTTCTACTCATGAAAGTTCCTCCTTACCCCAAAAGTATCCCCATCCACCATC
Source organism: Drosophila santomea (assembly GCF_016746245.2). Lineage (NCBI taxonomy): Eukaryota > Metazoa > Arthropoda > Insecta > Diptera > Drosophilidae > Drosophila > Drosophila santomea. The sequence continues at coordinate 10,162,823 of NC_053021.2, forward strand.
TGGATTTCCATCCGCTGTTCAGAGGACCAGAATCAGAAGTATCATAGAAGCATCTTTCTGAATGGGCTCGACTCTGTGCTCTGCGGCTCAGAAAGGTGGGCGTTAAAAAGTTTTTATTGAAAGTTGTAATTTAAATTTATTAGGTTTCACATTTTAATTAATGCACACTTCTGCGTCTCAGCCTCGTTGCCGCGTTATGAGCTGCCAACAAAAAATAAAGAAAATAATTGTAAACACGGAATCGTGGTGGATATTCTGCAAAGACATATTCTTGGATTTTTTGCCCAAAAAAAGTTATAATTATTAAAGCAGGCTGCTTTCAATGCCACTTTAGATACCAAGTTGTATATCTCTGTTGTTTTCGAAAGTAGCTCAGAGTTTTTTCGTCTTATTTCAGAAACAAGGCAATGCTAAACCAAATGCCTTAGTATAAACTATTATTTACATAATACCAGTTTTTAAATATCACTTACTCCTTAAGTTAGTTAATTATCAAGCAGAAATGGGTGTATCTATTGTGAAATCATGATAAAATAAATCGGTAAATTTAAGATCGCGATAATGCACCGGCGGAATCAACCGGAAACAGCGGACTAACTTTTCGAGCAATCCAACAAGTATTTATTAATACAAATTAAGATGTTATCGACTTAAATTGAATTGTGTTTGGCTTGGGGACCACCCCCCCAACAACAAAAACTGAGCCGCTTAATTTACTCGAAGGGAGCAAACGAAGGCAAAAAAAAACAAAACAAAACAAAAGGGCAGCAAAAAGCGCAGACGCCCATGTAACCAAAAAGGGGGGATAAGAGGGGGGCATTCGAGATGATGGGGCGAAGGACACGCGGATCCAATTGCAATTCCCAATGCCAAACAAAGCACAAAACACAGAGCGGAGCGAATTATAATGCGAACACAAAAGTTCACAAATTAGCAAATTTAAGATTCTTTTCGTTGGGGGGTCAGGATGGGGGATGGTGAAAAAAGCCAAACAAACAAGACCAAATAAAGCGCAAACGGACTGAATTCCTTCTGCAAGGACTTGCCGTCCACTTTGCACACACAAATTTACAAATGTTTTCTCGTGTGGAACAGACATAAAAAATGGGGAATAAAAGCACACAAAATACACAGCCAACCAACAGAAACACCAGTGAGAATTGAACCGCCGACGACGTCTTTGTCCTTGTCATTTTGGCTATCATTGTGTGGGGGGAAAATGCTGGGGGGGGGAAATTCTATGGCGGGGGGAGCGGTTGAGTTTTCCAGGAGCAGTCCAAGTGCCTCAAAAGGCAAGCGGAGAAATAAAAAGGCCATTGAAAAGCCCACCAAAATGAGGGGCGAGCTAAAAAATAAAAAAAAAACAAGCACCAAAATGGGCCAGCAATAATAAACAATTGTGCGATGGAAATCCGCGATTGTAATCCGCAATTTTTACGGCTTTTGGATGGGATGCCCAGAAGGGGAATTGCTCTTTGGTCTCTGGATGTTGGATACCAGATTCCGTACTGCCAGAAACCTGGATTCACGTCATTTCCGTCACCAGGAGGCGGCGGCTAACGGTGGCAAACGATGGCAAACGGTGGCTATCGCCCAAACACCATCTTTATTCATTTTTGAAAACAATCGCATCGCAATCTGTTAACAACGAGCTGTGGTGGCAACAAAAGTAGCAGCAAATAATGCCGCAGAGCAGAACAGTAGAGCAGTTGACTGACTAAATGACTGCGAAAGGACGAAAAGGACGAGCGGATTTCCCCGCTGCGAAAAGGACAAAAGGCACCTGTACAACAAAAGGTGCCCGCTGATCTGGTCAAGCAACCAAGTAAATCTCCATTTCCACATCCGAACTCGATGCACCAAAAGAATCCTGCGTCCATCGGATGCAAGGAATCGAATGGATGTGTTGTACATATGTATTTGTGTGCAATTAACCCCTTTTTTTTTGGAAAAGGGGTCGCACGACAATCCCGAAAACCAATCGGAAGTCAGAGAGCGAGAGCAGGGTTAGAAATCGGATACAGCCCCTATTTGCCCCCCTATTACAAGCTTGATTTTGCTATCTGCTATCAGCTTTCAAATATTTAAATATATCAGTTTTATCTATTTGGGAGTATTAAATGTATCTATTTAGATTATCAATGTATCTATTATCCATATGTTCCCTATAACAAGCGTGTCGAATATGGAGATGGTGTTCGTTATGACAAAATTATTATTGAAAATAATAAATATTATCATTATTGTATCAAATAATTTACTTACATACATATCACGCTGCTTGTTTTAACTGTAATACAAAACTTTTTAATATTTTATTATGACACTTTTAATAAGTTTTTAGTGCAAAATAAGAGAGAAAAAACAGTTGAATCCTCGGGCGCAATTAATGATGTAATTATCCCGCATTAAGCGCTTCATTTGAATAGTGAATATCCTCCCAAAATATTCCCACGCTGATAATGGCACACTAAAATAAAGATAACATTTTCACCTGCGTAGCCCGCATATTGTAACACTGACAAATACGCATTTATTAGGCTTATATATGTGCATGTGTACACGGGTATATATACATTTGAGCCGACATCTCTGTATATCCGAGCTGTTAACAGTCCGCAAAAAATGGGCTTTTGACACGAGAACATCCATTATAAGCGGTACTTAATTGTGTTGTGCTATGTTGTGTTGTGCTGTGTTGTGTTCCCCGGCACTAGAAAAAAATAAAGGAAGCATGTGTGCATGGACCACTGGGGGTCACATTGGAAGCGTGTCCTGCCACACTCTCGCACAATGTCCTTTGCCCTCTGAGCCCCAAAGGCCCCCTTTGCCATCGGTCAAGGATAATGGCAACGACATTTCGATGAAAACGCCACTCGTGGGGGAGAAGATACTATGTACGCTGCTGTTGGGCAGCCTTTAATTTGCCGTTTAAGTATGGAATTGTTAATGGCTAGACAAGGGAAATGTATTCAAATGTGTGGGAAATTAAATGAAATTGTTGAAATACATCTAAATTCGTACACTTCTGCACTTCTTAGATGGAAGAAGAACAGATTACCCAGTCGAATGTTTTATATACGTTACACACATCATCCTGATCTTTACAACATATAATTCTTTATAATTTAAAATGTGTAAAAACAATTATTTTATATAAAATATAGCGATTTTTCTTAGTATAGTTACCCAAAAACTAAATGATTAAGCCATGAAATGAATCCTTCATTTGCCGCCGATCAATCAGGGCTACTATCCTGTTTCATTCACAAGAAAAGTCGGCAAAACAGACTGTACTCTGCTGGACGGACGTACATCAATGTGTGCCATTGATGGAGGATTTGTTTCCTGGCCATTTTCGAGCTGTTCAGGACAGATGACGTCGAGTTGAGTGAATTGAACTGAACCCCCGCAAGGAGCGCGGGATCATAATATATGGGAATCAGTTTGGAAAATGTTTCACATAAGTGCCTTTCGTACATAAGGACTCTTCATGAGGACCAAAGCAATTGTGATCGGCGGCGTGCTTGTTGAATAGAGTAAAGAAACAAATCTCCCAGCTCATCATCATCGCTATAATGGTAATCATCATCATCATCCCGGTATCGCAGCCTCCTCAACATTTATTTTTTAGCTCAAGCTAATGTTTATTTAAGCATTGCGGGGTGTGTTTTCATTTTTTCATTTCATTTCGTTTTTTTTTTTTCCTTTTCTCACTGAGATTGGCAATGGCCGATTTCTATATCACTCCATATTATTCCCATATAAGGACGACGCCGTCGACGACGACGACGATGGTTGTGACAGCGCGGCAGGATGACAGCTAGGGCGATGAGGATCCTCGAGAGATTATAAAACTGTTCGTTCACCCTTGCTCTGATTTCGAGTGGCTCACAAAATGTCTCCCATGGCAGGATGTTTCCTCATTTTGTATAGCCCTTTCCCCTCGAAACTCCCAACTGCCAACCACCCGATGTTTTGTTGATTCAATTCACATAAGTCCCTGCATTCGTACATATATTTGATTGCATTCCCTTCTTCAACGCGAAGCACTCGTCCCAGTTGGCAGGCAGAACGACTATAATATAACGCGATTAAAGAGGTATATAGCCATATATATAGCACTGAATCTGAACACAACACCCCCTTTTTGGCTTAAAATAGTAGGTATATTGAAGCTATTTTATATATTTCTGTGAAACTAATCTTGTCTAATTGTCATATCTTTGTACAGTTTTGCACAAACGTTTAGCACACTTTATAATTATAAAATGCAATGACACAATTCAAATATTCGAACTGCAAATGACCTTAACTTTTGTATTTCTTTTGCAAATATCCAGGGTATGCTATAGGCGAACTTCCCCAGTAGCTTTAAGGTTATGAACGATTTTATTTTTGAATTCATTGAGGCTACTCTCGAATCGCCACTCGTTGCCAGTTTTTCTGGAAGCCCACAAAAGGGATGGGCTGGCAAAGAAAAGGCAGCCCTGAGTCAACTACGGATTAATTAAATACTCATATACGAAAATGTTTGGCTGTATACATCGGCGGACTGAGACTGGTACTGGGAACTGGAAACTGGGAACTGGAGTTGGTACGGGGACTCCCATGAATGGAGTGGAATGGACATGGTCGTCCTGGCCATGGTCCTGCAGCATGGTCCGTGCTCTTGTGTTCTAAAGCGAATGCCATTGTTTTTTATAGCTCAATGCACATCAGTCCGTCGTCCTGCACAATGGCCAACACACACACAAACAGGCAAACACGCAGGCTCAGCCCCAGAGTCCTGCAATTCCCGGAGTCCTGGAGTCCTAGGGCTCTGCTCTTTCTAAGGACACATAGACACACAGCCCCAACAAACACACACACACACACACTCAACCCACTCGGCAATGCACATGAATTCCAATTATGTGTATGATTTGCAGTGTTTGCTAATATTTGCATTCCCCTGTTTACCTTTGGATGCAATTTTGTCAGCTTCTTTCATTGGGGCTTTTCGAATGGCATAGTGGTTGGGGTGCATCTTCTATTTAAATTGTTTTTAAAGCGGCGCACAAATGAATTTGTAAAATCTATTAGAATGAAAGCAAGCACAATCTTTATTGCGATTGTGTGCAAACGTATAAAAAGGCAATAAATATAACAAATAGATTGTTTCCAACTGAAAATGAATATGCAATGCTTAAGGTGGGATGCACTTCACCCAGAATCCACACATTTCCGATTCCAGTTAAACATCATGGAAAACTAGGGACAAAATGCCAACCATCTTAATGCACGGAGTGCGTTCGCTGACCATTGAAAAGGAAGTCACGCGTTTTTTTAAGAGAGATAATTTGATATGTGACCACAAACTGGGGCGCATGACGTTGGTCAACTTTAATTGCGGATCATCAGCTCTGTGATGGCTTTTCGGGGCGATCTTAGCTCATATAATATCTAGGGTCGGTTCGAAGACAAAAACTAGTTATGGAACACATCCCGTCTGGGTTGGGTTCGGTTTAGTTCGGTTTGGTTTGGCGTGACCTGCAATTAAGCGCCTCAGATGTTCTACAGCTCTTCAAAATGACACGAGTCTCTTTGTCGCCGTCCTCATTTCAGTTTTTAATGGAGCTTTCGGCTAGGGGAGTGCAGACCCTAATTGATCTGGTTCCTATTAATAATGACAGCACAGAGGGGCTTAAATCTGTTGACCTCCCTCGGCACAGATTTTAATTCAATTAGTTTACAACGTTCGGTGCACTTGCGTTTCTTGCTTCTTGACAAAAGAAATGGATTCTCACTGGCACATAAGTTGAAATTTAATTAAACGATATTTATCATAAGAAATGGTAAATTCATTTGAGGGCGTTCAATTCCATCTACGCGTATGTAGCAGTGATTTGGCAACGATTTTAATAGATTTTCCTAGATTTTCTCATACATTTTCGAGGCGGACTTGGGATCGTGATTAATTTGAGAACGGCGGAGGCTTCGCCGGTTGCTTGGCAATGCTTTTTACCTAATGTCTGATGGCCAGGTGGCACTCATCTCCTCCATCTCCTCAACTCCTCATCTGCAGCCTGATGCCGCTACCCATTGATGTGAACCTTAATTATAACGCCATCGAGCTGCGTCATCATTTACAAAACGCCACCAACCACAAGACCGAATCAGGGCAGCCATTATTATTATTATTATTATTGCTATCGCTATTGCTATTGCTATTGCCATGGACGGGGCTGTTTAAGTACATAAGCCAGGGAAAATTTCCATACACCCATCCATACACCATACACCATACCAACCATATATTGCCTTGCCCTTATGTGCGACCCCGTGCGAGGGTTTGATTTCCGTATAGATGTACATTTTTCGCCCCTGTCCCACTCCAAAACAAAAAATTGGGTTCAAATCGAGTTTCAACGGAGGTCCAAGCGTTCAAAAGGGTTGAGATGCGTTCCCAACCGGGAAGAGTCCAGGACAGCCTTCATAGTATTCTATCAATTAATTTAATTGGACCCAAGTTCTAAGTCACATTTTAATAGTTGGCTCAGAGTGTATAACTTGGATCGAAGGTTAAAAATGAATGCTATTTCGATTGTTTTTCTAACAATAGTACTTAGCTCTATTTCAAATTGAAATATCGCGGCGTACTTTGAATTCTGCATATTTATTATTACATTGCACAGCATACTTTTAAGTCATCCGCATATTTGTAGTAGGGCCCATTGTACCTGGCTGATAATCTATGTGTTTTCCTAAATTAAGACAATTATAATTTTGCCAAGTTCGGGCAGCGTGGAGCGGAAAAACAATGCGGAGATCAGAGGGAATGCAGGTGGGATTAACGTGGAAAAGTTGAGATGCGGGGAAATGCTAAAATCGTTCGGTTAACACAACAGATCGGAAAAGAGAAAGAAAAGCCATGCGAGCCGACCATACCAAGGGCCATACAATGCCATCGATTTCTGTCGACAACAATGGCACAGTGTTGCGAATGAATAATTAAAATAATAGGTCAACCGGGTCGAACAAAGGCCAACAATGCCGATATCCTTGCTGATCCTGTTCGAGGCCCTCTGAGATGGTAGCGCCATGCGCTAAGGCTAGGCGCACCGAAACAGGTTGGTTAGCCTGGTTATCCCGGCCATCCTGCCCTATAGACGTATGCACGTACGTACCTACACCTAGGCCAACTTACCTTCCCCGTAGGGGTTTAACTGCCAAAGACAAAGGACTCGAGGCGAACAAACGCAGCAGGCAAAACAATGCGGCAAAGCGTTAAATACGTACGTTTTCACCAGCCAAATGGCAAAGAGACGAGAGAGGGAAATGAGCAAGTGAGCAAGTGAGCAAATGAGCAAATGAGCAAAAGGACACGGTAGCAGCGGCAGGACAAAGGACACAAAGGGGCAAATACAACTAATTATCCTATTCACCTATTCACGTGCGTCCCTTCGTGTGCGTGTAATTACTCAGTCTGCATCCTGGCCAGTATCAGTGTGGCACGGCCAAAGGACCTCGATCTGCACTTGTCAACCGCGCAGCTTCGATCTCTAATCCTGCCACGTCCTTTCACTCTGTGTTCCTGCCGCTGGTCCAATTGCTCCTACTCCTGCTGCTGCTGCTGCTGGTGCTGGTGCTGCTGCTCCTGGTCCCAAACCGAGAAGCCAATTACCGATTTTATCTGGTAACCTGTAAACGGTTGCCCTCGAGACCTCTTGTACTTTTTGCGCACAGCGGAGACACTTGGATGACACTCGTCCTTGGATGATCCAAGCGGCATATGGCTGTGATCATCAATCAATCATACAGTGCCTCATCAAGTACCTGTTTCCAAATGTCGAGCTCCAGCCGTGTCCAAAATTGAGTAGAGAAATGTGGAAAATCAAAAAATCAAATACTTACATACCTATCTCCTCGAATACGAAATTCTAAAGACAAAGTGCCGAGGTGACCTGGTACTCCCAAGATGAATCGACGGTTTGTTCGCACCCCGTCGATAAGCAGTTAATTATATTTACTCCCATCCTGTTTTTAACCATCCAAAAGGGCGTTGCAACTCGGCGGCTTTGCTTTGTTTCCTGCTGCACATTATTTTCCAAGTAGTAGTAGTGTATAGTACGCGTGTCTAGTTGCACTTTTTCCCAAGTTTCGGCGCCAAGGAGCATTAATCAATGACAGTCAATACCATCCATCCAGCCATCCATCCATCTATTCGAACTATCCATCCAATCTGTCCGCTCAACACGGCGGCATTCATTGCAACATTACCGTAAAATTTTAGTTTTATCCACATATATTCATATATGTACATATGTATGTATATGCATGCCTCTTTTTTCGGCGATCGGAGTGGATCTCTGCGGAGCTCAAAGGGAAACCGTATAAATCATAATTACATTTCCAAATTATTCATCGTCAATCAACATAATGAAATACGTTTTTGGGCTCTCAAACTTAAGTAATCTATTCCACGTGAGCCAGCACTTTCGATCAATCCCGTCTTATTCGATCCAGTTGCAAGCCAAAAAACAAAAAAATATATGGAAAAAAAAGTGGGAAGTGTCGCAGCATGAGATTAATTACAAAACCCATGCCCTTTATTCAGTTTTGCCCACTAATCAACGAGGATATGACCAAGCTGTTTTCACGATCATCCAGCGGGCTTTTCGTGATCTGATTTTGGAATCTCGAAAATGGGCGGTTTATGAAATTAAAGTTCATATTAGATTCTTATGAGGAACACACGATTGTATTCCTATCTTATCGATTATACATTTCCGGTAATTACTTATAAAGATCGTTTCAAATTGCAAACTCTCAATCTCTGTGGCATTCACAGTTTTATTAAAGATAATATTTCCAGAATAATGTGTATTCTTTATATATATATATGATTTGAATATTTCTGTATATATAGTGCCTATTGAAAGCATTACTGACTTACAGAAAAAAAAAAGGCCAGCAAGCTGCAGAGGAAAGAGTTTTTACCCCATTTCCCGTCCATTGGCGCCATACAAACATGCATTTTAAAATAATTAGATTCGAACCCTTCGCCCTGAACCACTCATTTTGGATGAAGGGTATACAACGTACGGAGCGAATAATACGCAATTAAATTGAGGGGTGTGGCCAGTGTCCTCATCCCTTTGCCCAGACGAGTCAACGAAAAATTTCATTAACGAAATCACTGTCGACGCACTCGCACTGGCATTCAAATTCGAATCTACGTTCACATCCACATCCACGTCCACGTTCATCGTATGCATACAATGATTTTTAAGAGCCATTTACATTTGAGTAATTTCATTGGGGTGTGTATAGCGCACAGATTTTGATTCAGCCCCTTTCCAATAATCGTCGAGAATGTTTACATAGACCCGTCGAGTTCAAAGAACCTACATATGGGCCATTCTTTTCTCTGGTTAGATTATCCATTTGCCAGCAAATTTGTCGGAAATAACTATGTGTTCACCAAAATCACCCAGCGTTTCAACAGCCTATATCTGGTTTGTCTTCAAATTGGGTTGCGTACTCTAATTTAATGGAAACATAAATTAAGTAAATTTTAAAGAAAAACCAGAGGTTATTGGTCATGTTCAAGAATATATATGCTTTATAAAACAGTAATGGAAATATTATATCAACTTATTCTAAACATAGTACAAAGTTCAGCGAATTTACCATTGTAGAACACCATCACAGCCTGAAAGTAGGCAATTTAGAATGAGAATAACATATCATCTCGTGGCGCCATCTGTGGGCAGATAAGCAAACAACCAGTGTGATCAGGGACGAACAGATCGACACCTATGTTTTGACAATTGAACTTCAATCAGCCACTAATCGTCATATGAGATTAACTGACATATTAAATTTGCCACAATGACTGATGAAACAAATTAAAGGCAATCATATTTTAGGGTTTGAAGTGACCATTTCCACGTACCCAAACAAATGCAAAAAGAGGAAAAACAGGAAAAAATAAAAAGAAACCATCACACACACAGGATCTGTCTAAAACAATCAAACGTTCTAGGTTACTTCCGCTTAATTAATTTCGAAACCCTAAATTCAGCTGTGCCAACAGAGTTTTCCGCTGCCCCAGCTCCCGGATCCCAGCTGGAATGCCCCTGGGCAGTGCACACATTTCCGTAACGCATGGAAATGAGTCCCATCCGGACCAGAATTGCCGTATGGAAATTGTTTAACTTATAATTTGCGAGTGAAAACTTTTGTCACTGAGCACCCAACTGCCCCACCCACGCACACTTTTCATAATGCGCAAATGAAAATGTAATTAAGCAATCTGGTGAAGCCAAAATCAGTCGCCAAGTCCCAGAGCGATAAGCAATCAGCTTAAACATTCCACAAAACCAGTGCCAAAGACCAGTATAATCGAAAATCACAGGGGTCAGAGGTCAGGGGTGGGGGGTCAGTGGAGTGTCTGAAGTGGCTGAAGTGCGTGCACGGACATTCCTTTATGCAAATTACGTTCAATTGATTGCGCACGAAACAGTTTTTATTTCGATATTCCGCTGTCGCAAATATGTATACATTTTACTTAGATGGGCCACAATCGCTTTGATGTCGCTCATGTGAACAGTGCCTGGCATAACATTTTTCTTTCGCAATGGGTTACTCAGGCCACAAAAGTTGGTCCACTGCCTGGTGCCTTAAATAATTTGTGCCACAGCCAAAGTAGGAAACTTTCTGCTAACCAAATGCTTAAGCCTTAAATCTGTAAACTATTAGAGACCAACTTGAAATTAAAGCAATGCTGTCAAGCTTTTTAATCCGGAAATCCATTAAAGCTGGAGTATTTGTGGAATTTTTAATATTTACACCCGCTACTCGCAGCGCAAAAGGGTAAAATAGATTTGTTGACACGTATGTAACAGGTGTGTAACGGGTATCTGATAGTTGAGGAAGATGGTTTGGTATTTAATTTGATCAGAATAAATAAATGGCTCAAACTATATTACTGCATACTTTAAGACACCTTCACAGGTGAGTTCAAATAGCAGCATTGACCACATTCCTTGGCCCAATGTACGTTCCTGAATTCCTAAAGTTGCCATCGTTAAAAATGGGAAAAACTGGCCAATATTTGCGCTCTGCACGACTGGTGGCCAAAAACATGAAGAGGGAGGGAGTTGGGGGGCCATTGTATTGGCCTTGTTGCTTCCTAACCGTTAATCGTCCTCAATTGCCTCTAAAAGCAACTTACACACGCTTTTCACGCACAAAAGACGCCGAAAGCGTTCCCTCATTGGCAAAAGCCCACAACAATATTTGTCTTTGACCCTATTATTTACTAAATTACCTTTTCCTTACGGCGAGGGCTTATGAACCCCAAGACAAACCCCCCCCAAAATACCAGACATATGTCGGCCTTTTCGGGGGTGTGAGCTGTGCAAGTGGAGTCGCAAGGCACTCGATAAGCCACTCGCCAGCATCTGCAGGTGAAATTATTTATTTTGCTCGGGTTAATCCACTACAAAAACAACTGAACTGAACTGAACTCAACTCGACTCAACTCAACTGCTAAGTTCAACTCTCCGCTAACGAAAACGAAAACCGAAGGGTAATGAAAAGGGGGGGAAAGGGCGGACGGGGAAAAGCGTCGGAAAATTCGAGCTGGCAATTGAGAAAAGCGAGGAAAGCGATGAAAGTGAGCAGCCCCGAGGAGCTAAGCGTATGTGTACAAAGTGATTATAATTTCTTTAAGTGATTTCAGCCTTACCTTGAGGTATTTCGGTTTAATTGAAAACATTTCGTTAAATGGCTTCGACGACCGTGTTTGTGGTTGAATGCTCCACACTTTTGAACCACTGTTTGCAGTGATTAGCTTTATAAAACACTCATTGTACGAATAAAACGAGTCGTATGGGTAAGCTTATGGGTGTAGGTCACGGAAATTGTAGTTTTAAAAGGACATAAACCCTTAAGTGTTGTGTAGGCAAAGTATAACCATAACAATCTAAAAATTTTTACCTTCTCACTTCTATCAATGTGCCTAGTTCAAATAACATGACGAGTTTTTAATTATTATTCATCCACTAATCAGTATTTTAGCCATAACAATGCAAATAATGGTCCAAATATGGAATGGCATTATAAATATCAATATTTTGATCATAACTTTTGAAATATTGGTCCAATCATGGAATGTCATACCTCGTTGAGTTCGTAATTAAATTTCCAATCGAACTGTGTTTAAAGATGAAAGTTGAATTAAAAAATTTTTTTTTCCAACTTTTGACCATGATTTTTGAATGTTTGCCGAAAATCGTGTTTCTGCGACTATAAATATCAGTATTTTGATCATAACTTTTGAAATATTGGTCCAATCATAAAATGTCATACCTCGTTGAGTTCGTAATTAAATTTCCAATCAAACTGTGTTTAAAAATAAAAGTTGAATCTAAAAAATTTTTTTTTCCAATTTTTGACCATGATTTTTGAATGTTCGCCGAAAATCGTGTTTCTGCGACTATAAATATCAGTATTTTGATCATAACTTTTGAAATATTGGTCCAATCATGGAATGTCATACCTCGTTGAGTTCGTAATTTAATTTCCAATCAAATTGTGTTTAAAAATAAAAGTTGAATCTAAAAAATTTTTTTTTCCAATTTTTGACCATGATTTTTGAATGTTTGCCGAAAATCGTGTTTCTGCGCCTATAAATATCAGTATTTTGATCATAACTTTTGAAATATTGGTCCAATCATGGAATGTCATACCTCGTTGAGTTCGTAATTAAATTTCCAATCAAACTGTGTTTAAAAATAAAAGTTGAATCTAAAAAATTTTTTTTTCCAATTTTTGACCATGATTTTTGAATGTTTGCCGAAAATCGTGTTTCTGCGACTATAAATATCAGTATTTTGATCATAACTTTTGAAATATTGGTCCAATCATGGAATGTCATACCTCGTTGAGTTCGTAATTAAATTTCCAATCAAATTGTGTTTAAAAATAAAAGTTGAATCTATAAAATTTTTTTTTCCAACTTTTGACCATGATTTTTGAATGTTGGCCGAAAATCGTGTTTCTGCGACTATAAATATCAGTATTTTGATCATAACTTTTGAAATATTGGTCCAATCATGGAATGTCATACCTCGTTGAGTTCGTAATTAAATTTCCAATCAAACTGTGTTTAAAAATAAAAGTTGAATCTAAAAAATTTTTTTTTCCGATTTTTGACCATGATTTTTGAATGTTTGCCGAAAATCGTGTTTCTGCGACTATAAATATCAGTATTTTGATCATAACTTTTGAAATATTGGTCCAATCATGGAATGTCATACCTCGTTGAGTTCGTAATTAAATTTCCAATCAAACTGTGTTTAAAAATAAAAGTTGAATCTAAAAAATTTTTTTTTCCAATTTTTGACCATGATTTTTGAATGTTTGCCGAAAATCGTGTTTCTGCGACTATAAATATCAGTATTTTGATCATAACTTTTGAAATATTGGTCCAATCATGGAATGTCATACCTCGTTGAGTTCGTAATTAAATTTCCAATCAAACTGTGTTTAAAAATAAAAGTTGAATCTAAAAAATTTTTTTTTCCAATTTTTGACCATGATTTTTGAATGTTTGCCGAAAATCGTGTTTCTGCGACTATAAATATCAGTATTTTGATCATAACTTTTGAAATATTGGTCCAATCATGGAATGTCATACCTCGTTGAGTTCGTAATTAAATTTCCAATCAAATTGTGTTTAAAAATAAAAGTTGAATCTATAAAATTTTTTTTTCCAACTTTTGACCATGATTTTTGAATGTTGGCCGAAAATCGTGTTTCTGCGACTATAAATATCAGTATTTTGATCATAACTTTTGAAATATTGGTCCAATCATGGAATGTCATACCTCGTTGAGTTCGTAATTAAATTTCCAATCAAACTGTGTTTAAAAATAAAAGTTGAATCTAAAAAATTTTTTTTTCCGATTTTTGACCATGATTTTTGAATGTTTGCCGAAAATCGTGTTTCTGCGACTATAAATATCAGTATTTTGATCATAACTTTTGAAATATTGGTCCAATCATGGAATGTCATACCTCGTTGAGTTCGTAATTAAATTTCCAATCAAATTGTGTTTAAAAATAAAAGTTGAATCTGAAAAATTTTTTTTCCCAATTTTTGACCATGATTTTTGAATGTTTGCCGAAAATCGTGTTTCTGCGACTATAAATATCAGTATTTTGATCATAACTTTTGAAATATTGGTCCAATCATGAAATGTCATACCTCGTTGAGTTCGTAATTAAATTTCCAATCAAACTGTGTTTAAAAATAAAAGTTGAATCTAAAAAATTTTTTTTTTCCAATTTTTGACCATGATTTTTGAATGTTTGCCGAAAATCGTGTTTCTGCGACTATAAATATCAGTATTTTGATCATAACTTTTGAAATATTGGTCCAATCATGGAATGTCATACCTCGTTGAGTTCGTAATTAAATTTCCAATCAAATTGTGTTTAAAAATAAAAGTTGAATCTAAAAAATTTTTTTTTCCGATTTTTGACCATGATTTTTGAATGTTTGCCGAAAATCGTGTTTCTGCGACTATAAATATCAGTATTTTGATCATAACTTTTGAAATATTGGTCCAATCATGGAATGTCATACCTCGTTGAGTTCGTAATTAAATTTCCAATCAAATTGTGTTTAAAAATAAAAGTTGAATCTGAAAAATTTTTTTTCCCAATTTTTGACCATGATTTTTGAATGTTTGCCGAAAATCGTGTTTCTGCGACTATAAATATCAGTATTTTGATCATAACTTTTGAAATATTGGTCCAATCATGAAATGTCATACCTCGTTGAGTTCGTAATTAAATTTCCAATCAAACTGTGTTTAAAAATAAAAGTTGAATCTAAAAAATTTTTTTTTTCCAATTTTTGACCATGATTTTTGAATGTTTGCCGAAAATCGTGTTTCTGCGACTATAAATATCAGTATTTTGATCATAACTTTTGAAATATTGGTCCAATCATGGAATGTCATACCTCGTTGAGTTCGTAATTAAATTTCCAATCAAATTGTGTTTAAAAATAAAAGTTGAATCTGAAAAATTTTTTTTTCCAACTTTTGACCATGATTTTTGAATGTTTGCCGAAAATCGTGTTTCTGCGACTATAAATATCAGTATTTTGATCATAACTTTTGAAATATTGGTCCAATCATGAAATGTCATACCTCGTTGAGTTCGTAATTAAATTTCCAATCAAACTGTGTTTAAAAATAAAAGTTGAATCTAAAAAATTTTTTTTTCCAATTTTTGACCATGATTTTTGAATGTTTGCCGAAAATCGTGTTTCTGCGACTATAAATATCAGTATTTTGATCATAACTTTTGAAATATTGGTCCAATCATGGAATGTCATACCTCGTTGAGTTCGTAATTAAATTTCCAATCAAATTGTGTTTAAAAATAAAAGTTGAATCTGAAAAATTTTTTTTTCCAATTTTTGACCATGATTTTTGAATGTTTGCCGAAAATCGTGTTTCTGCGACTATAAATATCAGTATTTTGATCATAACTTTTGAAATATTGGTCCAATCATGAAATGTCATACCTCGTTGAGTTCGTAATTAAATTTCCAATCAAACTGTGTTTAAAAATAAAAGTTGAATCTAAAAAATTTTTTTTTCCAATTTTTGACCATGATTTTTGAATGTTGGCCGAAAATCGTGTTTCTGCGACTATGAATATCAGTATTTTGATCATAACTTTTGAAATATTGGTCCAATCATGGAATGTCATACCTCGTTGAGTTCGTAATTAAATTTCCAATCAAATTGTGTTTAAAAATAAAAGTTGAATCTGAAAAATTTTTTTTTCCAATTTTTGACCATGATTTTTGAATGTTTGCCGAAAATCGTGTTTCTGCGACTATAAATATCAGTATTTTGATCATAACTTTTGAAATATTGGTCCAATCATGGAATGTCATACCTCGTTGAGTTCGTAATTAAATTTCCAATCAAATTGTGTTTAAAAATAAAAGTTGAATCTAAAAAATTTTTTTTTCCAACTTTTGACCATGATTTTTGAATGTTGGCCGAAAATCGTGTTTCTGCGACTATAAATATCAGTATTTTGATCATAACTTTTGAAATATTGGTCCAATCATGAAATGTCATACCTCGTTGAGTTCGTAATTAAATTTCCAATCAAACTGTGTTTAAAAATAAAAGTTGAATCTAAAAAATTTTTTTTTCCAATTTTTGACCATGATTTTTGAATGTTTGCCGAAAATCGTGTTTCTGCGACTATAAATATCAGTATTTTGATCATAACTTTTGAAATATTGGTCCAATCATGGAATGTCATACCTCGTTGAGTTCGTAATTAAATTTCCAATCAAATTGTGTTTAAAAATAAAAGTTGAATCTATAAAATTTTTTTTTCCAACTTTTGACCATGATTTTTGAATGTTGGCCGAAAATCGTGTTTCTGCGACTATAAATATCAGTATTTTGATCATAACTTTTGAAATATTGGTCCAATCATGGAATGTCATACCTCGTTGAGTTCGTAATTAAATTTCCAATCAAACTGTGTTTAAAAATAAAAGTTGAATCTAAAAAATTTTTTTTTCCGATTTTTGACCATGATTTTTGAATGTTGGCCGAAAATCGTGTTTCTGCGACTATAAATATCAGTATTTTGATCATAACTTTTGAAATATTGGTCCAATCATGGAATGTCATACCTCGTTGAGTTCGTAATTAAATTTCCAATCAAACTGTGTTTAAAAATAAAAGTTGAATCTAAAAAATTTTTTTTTCCGATTTTTGACCATGATTTTTGAATGTTTGCCGAAAATCGTGTTTCTGCGACTATAAATATCAGTATTTTGATCATAACTTTTGAAATATTGGTCCAATCATGGAATGTCATACCTCGTTGAGTTCGTAATTAAATTTCCAATCAAATTGTGTTTAAAAATAAAAGTTGAATCTGAAAAATTTTTTTTTCCAATTTTTGACCATGATTTTTGAATGTTTGCCGAAAATCGTGTTTCTGCGACTATAAATATCAGTATTTTGATCATAACTTTTGAAATATTGGTCCAATCATGAAATGTCATACCTCGTTGAGTTCGTAATTAAATTTCCAATCAAACTGTGTTTAAAAATAAAAGTTGAATCTAAAAAATTTTTTTTTCCAATTTTTGACCATGATTTTTGAATGTTTGCCGAAAATCGTGTTTCTGCGACTATAAATATCAGTATTTTGATCATAACTTTTGAAATATTGGTCCAATCATGGAATGTCATACCTCGTTGAGTTCGTAATTAAATTTCCAATCAAACTGTGTTTAAAAATAAAAGTTGAATCTAAAAAATTTTTTTTTCCAATTTTTGACCATGATTTTTGAATGTTTGCCGAAAATCGTGTTTCTGCGACTATAAATATCAGTATTTTGATCATAACTTTTGAAATATTGGTCTAATCATGGAATGTCATACCTCGTTGAGTTCGTAATTAAATTTCCAATCAAACTGTGTTTAAAAATAAAAGTTGAATCTAAAAAATTTTTTTTTCCAATTTTTGACCATGATTTTTGAATGTTTGCCGAAAATCGTGTTTCTGCGACTATAAATATCAGTATTTTTATCATAACTTTTGAAATATTGGTCCAATCATGGAATGTCATACCTCGTTGAGTTCGTAATTAAATTTCCAATCGAACTGTATTTTAAAATGAAAGTTGAATTGAAAAAAAATTTTTTTCCAATTTTTGATTATGTCAAAAATGCGAAAATCGATCCAAAAATTAAGCATTGGTTATTAAGTGCACAACACAGTAATTATATTAGCTTTATCATATTTTTATGATTATGAATTTATGATAATAAGCCTACTCTATTCATTGTGAATTCTGAATTTCTATTTACGCATAAATATTTCTTTGTGTGTAAAAGGTAAAAGGCCATAAACGAATGGACATTCCATAGAGGTGATCCTAAGCGAACATTTTCAGCTAGACCATAATTCCTTGACAACGGTTTGCATTATTCACATAAAACTTTATAGCTTCGGCCGGTTTCAGGATGGAGCTCCTTTCTATTTTCACCCGTTTCCTGGCCGTCTTGTCTCGGTCTCGTCCTGTGCCTGTGCCAGTTAGTCGTCGTCCTGTGCCGACCCGGCATTTGCATTTTAAACATTAATAGGTGCATAATTTACAAAAAAAAAAAAAGAAAAAAAAGAAAAGGCGAAGCAAATGAGGCCGCTGTGGGCTAACAACGGGTTAATTAATAATTTCCAGCCTTAAAACACGGCATGTACTTATTCGGAGATCCATTCGACAAATAGCCACTCTTTAAAGAGAGGGTTATGTCGTCTTTAAGTCGCAGCCCTTCATTTTTTTTTGTCGCTGTTGTTGCTGTGGCGCCCCCCAGTTGCTCATCCTTTTTTATATTTTAATTATTATGACGAGAATGTCCAATAAGGCGCGTCAGGACTTTTAGAATCCTTCCCCCTGGGTGCAAGTAGATGCGGAGTCCACCGAACGGGTTACCCAAATCCGAGTTCTCGAGGGCAAAGTTTTCGAGTCGCCAGCGTTTACTTACTATCCCGCTCCTGATGAAGCCTCCCGTTTCCGGCCATCCGCAACTCACATTCGCAGCCAAGTCCTTTTGGAGTCCTTGACTTGGTGCAAATATTGTCTGGTCTGGTCTGGTGTGGTCTGGTATGGAGCTGGACTGGTTTTTGGTCTGGTTGTTGGACAAGTTTGCTCTGCTCTGCCGTCAGGAGATTGTCGTTTTTAATCTGCAGCGCGGTTTTTGGCTGGAGTTGGGGTGGCTCTTCATTTAAGGTAAGGGTAGGTAGGTACATATCTCTGGGTGGGTGAGTGGGTGTGTGTGTGGTGTGTGTCTGGGGTGCCAAAATGATTGCGAAATTGAATTTTCAATTTTATTTTTCGAATAAAAAATTCAAAAGCCAAAGAAGCAAGTGTACATCGCTGCTGTCGAGGCAAAAAGGCGAAATGTGAAAAGTGAAAAGCAAAAGGCACTGGCCTGTATCCAAAAAAATATTTATTGCAAGTAAACTTTTATTACAATTTGTGTTTATTTGCTCAACCTCTTTTCAATTAGAAACCAGAAAGTCGTAAAACAAATCAAACGAATGTTCGGAAAAATGTAGCATCTGAAGGATAAAAGCGATCGAAGTGACTTTTCAACTACGTCTGGGTATTCTATTGGTTTTTCGGTCAGCAGACTTAACCCTCTGGGTGTTTACATACAATTTTCTACCAAAAATGTTTATTAAAACGTTGGCCAGACAAATTGGGTCGATAATATAAATTTAAACACAAAACCTTTATACATTTAATAAGTAAGTAATAACATCGGTCCGAGCAGACATGAGATGGCGAAATTGCATCGATGGAGCTGAGGTTCAACCTTAAATCCACTGAGTCTGGTGCTTCCTGGTTTAATTTATGAGAGTGACTTGTGCTACTGCGCCCACTGCCCATTGCACAGTGGTTTGAGACCACGTCAAAAACTGGTTCAAATTGTTGTCACATGAATAAGCAAAATAAACATAACTATCTTTTTACATTGAAGAATGTTTATAAAGCTAGCAAAATTAAGCCTTAAAACGACTTTATATTCTATGGATTCGAAGTTTCTCCTTTGACCAGTTTATTGACCATTTGACCACTGTCCGTTGTGCAGAATCAGGGTTTTTGACAAATCATTATGCGAGAACAGGGATCCATATTGCATATTGAGACAGACCCCTCACATTTCCCCAACACACTGATTGTTTGCCAACACTTAGCGACTGGATTTCCAGGACACACGAGCAAGCACCCAGCACCAATCACCAATCACCAAGCAGCAAGGACCAAGGACCAAGGACTAACGAGCGCATAACGAAATGACAGAGTGTCCGCGACACGATGATGTGGCAAAGGAAAAGCAAACAGGATCGAAGCAGGAGGAGTAAAAACAATGCAAATCACGCAAACCACTGCCATGTCGAACCAATAATTGAAAAGTCCTAACGCCAAATGGCCACGACAGTCATCAATCTTTTAGGTGTGTTAGATGTGTTTCCCATTCTGCGCTACTGCTACTACTTTTACCACTGCTGCTCCTCCTGTTTTCATATTTTCGCCACATCTATTGCGTGTTTGTGTCTTCGATTTGGAAACGTACATCCCCGAATGGGACCGGATTTAACACGGAATCCGTTGCACTTTGTACTCCCCAGTGCTACTCAAACTTCCTCCTCCGCCGGACACTCCCACACTTTCATGTGAATTTTGTGTGGCTATGTCTTTCGAATCCTACAATACGAAACTACACTAATCAGGTTAACTACACTGCCATCGGCATTATGGATGTCTGAACATAACGCAGTACAGAATGCCAGTCAAATTTCATTGATTTTACAAACACGGAAGGTGGATTGTCATTCTCAGTAACTTATAAACATTCCGCCTTTGGCGTTTGACAGCTAAACGCTTTAATTAGAAAGAAATATGTATATATTTCTGAAATGTAAAAGTAGAAGGAATTGTAACTTACATTTTACTTAAGCATTCTAAGACTTTAGTTCGAAAGCTAAACTTTAATGTGTATTCCAGAAAAACTACCCGATTGGCGAAAGTTTGATGCCCGGCCATTTCCGCACTTAGTGTCCTTAGAGTCCTGCGGCCGATAATGTCCAGTTACGCGAGTGGAATACGGATATTTTGGGGCTGATTGAAAGGGTTGGCCCCCCAGTCATTTTCGCAATAGTGTCTACACTATTGATTTTCTCTAACATCTCAACATTCTGCTCCCACCGTGTGGTTGTATATTTTTATATATTTGGGGAAAAAATCCCGGTGATTTACCGCGACTTCTAATGAAAACAGCAAAGTTAAATCGTAGGTAAGGAAACGCGGTCATCCCAAAAGTAATATTTTGCTTATGTTTTTAATGTACAATTTTGTGGCTTTTAGCGGCTGTCAGGTGGTGGAGGCAAGCCCAACTTTTTATAGTCTGCGACGGTTGGGGTATACATCTCAAATGGTGGTTGTGAATGGGCAAAACTTGTTCTTTGATGCACACTTTTTTTTCTCAGTTTTTTTTTCCTTTGTTTTTTTTTTTTTTTTGAGTTCTACAAAGGAACTTGCGGCACACAGCAGCTGTGTGTGTTGTGGGGAATGGGGAATGGGGAAAATCCTGGTTGGAGGTTAGAGGTTGGAGTTCTAGATGGTGCGACGGACATTAAGTAGTAGAATGTTGTCTTTATAACACTGTGAACACAAGCAAACACAAGAAAAGCGCCGGCGAAAAGGTCACAGCATGCCCCCCGGTACAAAAAGCCAAACTCAAGTCAAACCGACACACACCCCAAGAAACAATTTTTCAATAAATTAGGTTTCTCAGCAGATTCCGCGCCGTTTGCCCCACACCTCCCACCTAAGTACTATGGAGGCCATGCCATCTATAGCTCCGCTCTGTCCATCCATTTACATTCGGGGGTCCAAGTCAAGTCAAGTAAAGCAATTCACCCCATATTTGTTTTCTGGCTTTTTGTACGCAAACGAGGAGGCAACTTCCTTCCACCTCGACCTCATCCTGTCATCTTGTTAAAAAAAAAAAAAGAGTCCTACGGGTATCGCCGAACGCCCGGGGTCGTGGAAATATGCTTTGCTACTGACGCCGCTGATTTATGCCCTTTTTAATGTGGCCAAAGTAAATGTCATTTAATTACACCCGATTTAATGGAATTTTACGCATTATCGGTACATTTTTCGAAAACTTCCTGTCCGCAGTTACTTCCGCCTCTCTCTCTCCATCTCCATCTCCACGATGCCTCGTAATTTTGTGCCTTCCTTCCGTTTGGCCGAAAGTCAAAGCAAAATTAAAGTAATGCAAAGTAATGCTGCGGGGCAGGCGAGTAATTCGGTTGAAACGCTTTCAGAAGGTTACGCAAACAAAGACTCAAGTTGAATGGAAAACGCGACACACTTCAAAGGAATGCCCAGAATTTTTGAAAAGAAAATATTTGTGCCCATCGCAGTGTATTCAGATTGTATCTCCATCAACTTGTTTTGATTACCATTCAGTGAAGGCAATAGAAATATATCTATTCACTCAAATCATATTGCAAATAGTCGGAAACATGAGAAGTTAAATGCGATTTCAAGCGATTGGCAGTGATTTTATCATTAATAATATTCAATATCTTTTCGTATTCATGTGGCGTGTGTTTTCAATTTGAAATGACATCGATTATATCTATGGTTGGTTATAGCTATAGTTGAAAACAATATATGCAATCAACTATTTCTGCTGTCCGGAAGTGATTTAGTTCGATTTATCTGACATATGATTCATGCTCTAGTTTAAATACGAAAGGAAACAAGGAAACTCCCACAAAGGACACAATGCTAAACTCAACTCATTCCCACACATTTCCATTTCCATATCCAACTTTTGTTTTTCTTTTGCATTTTTCATAAAAGGAGCAGAAAGCTGGGAGCAGAGAGGCGAGTTCTGTGGACATTAAAATGCCACAAAACGTTTTATAGTAATTTTTCATCTTTGTCGACGGTCGGCCAGCCCCAACCGCTGCCAAAAAATACCTCACATCGCAACGTTTGCGATTCAGTTTTCCAGTTTTTCACTTTTTCCATTTTCAGTTCGGTGGAAGGAGTTATGTAGGTGGGAGGGGTTGGGTTTGGGTATGAGGATGAGGGTTACACGGCGCTATAAAGCCGCCGACATTTATGTTGATCTCGTGCGGCGAAATAACACCGCGCTCCGCACCCATTTGCTGATACATTTTTATCTTTGTATGACAAGTTAATAATGTGTCAGTCCAGGCGCCTTTGTCGTCCTTTAAGGATGGACACGGAAATGCGGAAGTACGGAAATGCGGAAGTACGGATATAGGGAAAAACCCGGGGTTGCTATGTAGATTGCTCCGCATTTCGTAACTTCACCCACGGCATCAAATAAATTCTGGCACGCCTGTTGGTTTTTTTTTTTTTTATTATTGAAATTTTGTTGCGTCCGGAAAAGCCTTAGGTCCAAAAGTATTTCCTTCAAGTTTTAACGGATTTATTGTGATTTTTGGGTCACGTGTCTGCTGAGGAATTTGTTGAGCCTCGTTCGTTGATAATTGATTTTCATTTGATTCATTCGCTGGAGGTTCAAAATGGAAACGAAGGGATGCAAATGGATTAGGGTAAGAAAATGGGAAATGTTGCAGTTCCCCAAGTTAAGTTAAGTAATCTCGTCGCACTTGTTTTATTTTTATGTTGCTTAGCTATGTGACAGTTTTCGATAGATTGTTTTACATATTATCCACCAGCAAAGAAGAAATAGATTTAAATACATGCTAATAAACTTGGATTTTAAATTAAGATACATCATTTGCATTACATTATTACATTATTATTATTAATAATAACTAATTAAAAAGAAAATTCACCCATTTTGTTTCCATTTAATATGAAACAAACTTTGGTTGCAACTCACTTATTTTCCGCTCAGTGTTCAATATTGATTTCGTTGAAAAATTATCGAGAGGGTAACAAATTATAAATCTACCCACATTCGACAGTTTCGAGGCGCAAAAATTATTTCACATTCATATCTCGAAAATTACGACACCCCTGGGAAATTGGTGTTGGTCAGTTTGCGACATCTACCCCAGGACACCCAGGATACCCTGGATCCCAATACCGATATCCTCGCATAGAGGGTCTTCGAAATGCCATTTTCAGTTTGTATAAATCTTGCATCTGAATCACTGGCTAAGAATGCATAATATGCAAGTCACACGCGCGAAAATGCGATAAATAGATTATGGATATGGGCAGGCGAAGAAAAATAAAATAAAGGGGGCAGTTTTCTTTAAAATGTTGAACTTTACCAGTCGTATTCATCTAGAAGGAAAGAGTACACAAAAAATATTCAATCTCCCAGAATTTGTATTTTGTATATACTAAAATCATCTAATTTCTAAAGTAATTAATAAATGTTCTTAGTTTATTGAGAATTATTCCGGTAAACCACCTTGATATTTTCCAAAAATATTAAATGACAATTTGTTAAGTATTTTAGTGAGCTGCGCCTTTATTTGATATTCTTTTGCCACCTTCAATCTCTTTCATCCAACGAATATTGTAAATCTCCTGCTCCACAAATCGTCAAACTATAAAAGCGAAAATTGTTTTTAAGCTCAACTCCCCGGCGACTGCTAATCAAAGGAGCATCTTTGATGTTATCTGCCAACCGCCTTAGCCGTAATCCAATTGGCAAGCCGATTTGGCCATTTGGGGGAGGACAAGTCATTTGTAAATTGGGTTGGGCTATAAAATGTTCATTTTTACCGCTGCTTCATTGCCGTAATAGAACTCATTTATTGAATGCTCAGCCACACAGAGCTCAGTTCCGTTCCCGTTCCCGGTCCCTGTCTAAATTAATGTAAATTTGCATTGGCCAGGGCATTTTGCGCCAGGGGGATATCTAGAAAATATGGTATCTACTGGCATCCACGAGGCCAAGAAAAAAACAACAAAAAAAAAACGAGCCAGGAGGAAGCTGCTGTGTGACCCTTCTAAACGTTCTATAATTCGCTTATTATGCGCTCGATGCTGCTCACTTTTATGTTTTGCCACATTTCCTGGCACCCAGCACCCAAGTCCTCCTCCTGCAGCCAGGACATAAAGTACGCACCCTCGCCCGCTTTCTGGTGGGCACCCACTTCCTCAGCTCCTGCAGCTTCCTCAGTTTTCTTGGCCTAACCCTAACCCAATGCCAATCGCAATTGCGAGGGTGAAAGTGAAGCTGTGCCCTGTGGTCACGACCCCGTCCCCCCAACGGCGGTTCATATTTAGTCATAATTTATGTCGCTCTGGGTGTGGAGCTCTTCCAATGCCCCGCTGTTGATGCTCTGCATCTCCTCGGTTTCCGGCTTTTTTGTTTTTTTGGGCCAGAGGCAGAGGAACCAGCAGCATGGAGAACACCTTCTCGGCGGCAGCGGTTGATGTGAAATTTGCAAATTTATTAAAATTCCACCGCCAGATACATTTTATGGCGGCAGATCTGTCAAAAGTGCGATGCAAGTGCGTAGCCAGAAGAAATGCGTCAAGTCGACGAATTCACACTTGAAACATGGCAGGAATTTCACATTGGGTGGGCGCAGTTTATACTGGCTATGTATACAAATAAATACTTACTGACAAGCCGGGCAAACAGTTTGTTTAGTATAAAATACAAAAGAAAAACTGATTTCTACTTTAAATGGTTCTTATGTTTATTACATTTATTGAGCGTGTAAGGCATATTTTCTTGTGCACTGCGCCACAAAATTAAGGTAATTAAACTCGACCATTTCTATGCAGCTTTTTCCAGGCTTGGGAGTGTGTAGTAGCCATTTCTCTCAGTGCAGCAATGTGTGTGTCTGGTTTTGCTTACTGTTGACTGCCAGCAACAAAGCAACAATGGCAACATTGCGTCCCTGCGTGGCCCGCATATTACGAATTTCCTCTGGGATTCCGGGGCACCAGACATGAGGCATCGGGCATCAGGCATCAGGCATCGGGCCCCGTTCGTTTGATATTGTAATGCGCATAATAGGATTTTTATGACACCTTCTTCATTGGGGCAGCCGTTGCCAATGGCACTGGCTGCGATTAAACGCCATCGCCATCCGTTTCCGCTTCCGCTTCCAGTTCCGCTAAAAGCGAAAAAAAAGCGATGGAAATGCAGATGGAGATGGAAATGGAGTTGGAGTTGGAGTTGGAGAAGTGGAAGGACGATGCCGCTTGTCACCAAAGTTGTGAATTTTATCGGCCGGATGTGTGCGGCATGTGGTTTCGGCTGGATTTGCATCAGATCATGAATTTCGGGTGATGGTAATGGCCACATTAGCATCGACTACACGCGTTTATTGGCGAAGTAAGTGCATGTGCTAAATTTGTAATATGCAAATTTCGTTTCAGGGGCGGCAGAGTCCTTGAACCACCCACCATCTACCATCCACCACCCACCATTTACCATTCACCTATCAACTTTGGCATTTCATTTACACTTGTGCTGCATATTTTATTTCCATATTTTGTGTTGTACCTACACGGCATTATTGCACACAAATGGCCAGTTAGGCATTAAGGTGTATGCTTATGGCTGTGACTGTACGGCGTCGCTTCTCCTGGGGGAGATGTGAAATCCGGATGAGACTGAGACCAAAGCTGAGGATGAGGATGAAGATGAGGATGAGGCTAAGGATGAGACCCAGATCCCAGCCTTCAGACGATTGTTAGGAGCTGCGTCTGCCGCCAGCTTTAGTCTTTCTGGGGGACTGGGACTGTCGTAATGGGCCTTTGGAATTAATTTTGGTACGTTTTTTAAAGGTGTCGCCCCATGACACTGAATTTTAAGCAGTTGTTCTTCTGCTTGGTTTATGCCATGCAATCACTCCATGAAAATGAAATGAAGTGAGTGCTCACAAACATTTTTATTGCCCTAATGGCGTTTGGAAATTTCAAGTTAACTTCAGAGTAGAAAGTATGACTTAAATAACCTACAACTTTGGAACAAGAATACTTTTTTAAAGCACATGCACATCTTCTTTGGATACTGCATTATTTTAATATGCATCTTATATGAACAATGCAAATGATTTCTCGCAAGCAAAGCTGCAATTTAAGCGCAGATTTCCAATCTTTAATTAGATATGAACAAGCTCAATTGATTTGGTATGATATGTACCTTTTAATATAACCTGACAACACTTGAAGAGTTGAGTTAACCCAGTAATTAGAAATAGGTATTTGCAGTAGCTGATGGAAGGACTTGTGACAGTTGAGACACTTGATATTTCGTCACTCCTTGGGATTCCTTGCAGCTCCCCAAAAGGCTGCCTCAAAAACTCTGGCTGACTTCTTGAGGAAAATAAATCAGTGGCAGGACTTCTTAATGTTACTTTTTGATGGCCGAGCCGTCCAAGCGAAAGGACTGAATAAATATTTTTGCTGTAGAACACGTAGCGGAGGGAATTACGCAAAATGCGGTTAACAATTGTAAAGAGGGTGAAATCAGTCCTCTGTAAATAATTTCACTTTACATCGAAGCCGAAGAAAACGAGGCGCGGCAAATAATTTTTGGGAGCGTACAAATTGTCGAGTGATAAATGGTCTTAACAGGATTCTATTTATATTTATTTTTCGCTGTGCTATGCGAACGGGCAAGTTACTCTTCATTACATTTTCTCGCCGGCTTGTCGTTTCAACAAGAAAGAACAGCAGAATAGAATGCCAGGCCGGCGTCACTTTATTTTGGCATAAAAGTGTACATAATTTGACATTGACAATGCACGGGGACAACAACAAGTGCGCGGGTGGTGTGTTTGTTTTCGAAGGTCCTGAAAGACCTGAAAATCCTGAAAGTCCTTTAAACAGGAACTGGAACTGGAACAGGAACAGGAGCTGTGGCCAAACGGGCGAAGCTCTCGGGCGCAAATTGATTAATTGGTTTGTGAGCGTCTAATTAAATAAAGCGGTTCAACGCCCGCTACCAAATAGATCCGGCTCGTGGGACCCACGTCACTATGCCCTGCTTTCGAGCAACAGCAACAGCAGCCCATTTTTTTTGCTTCTTTTGTTGTTTTTTATTAATGTGACGGCTATTTGTTTCTAGTAAGCAATTACAAAGCAATTTTATAGCAATTACCTTCTTCTAACAGCTTGGGACAAGGCCTTTTAAAGCTATATTTTGCGGGTGAAGGGGCCAAGCTAACCACACCCAAAATCCCCCTCCCCCCAACCCCCCAACTTTCACTTCGAAAATGGGAAATTATTGCCCGGCTCCTTGAAATATGCAACTCACCCCGCCTGTTCCCATTTTCCGCCTCCGTTCCTCTAATTTTGTAACGTAATTTTGGCCTTATTGTGGGACAGATGTGACCAGGGCATGTGCTGTGAAATATATCTTCTGTTTTTGGCGCTTTTTCTACACAGATTTCCGCTGTTTTTTTTTTGGATCGGCTAGCGGGGAAGGACATTAGCCGCATCACCTGTAGGTAAATGTTTTCCTTTAATATCTCAGTGATTTTACGGTTTAGGTAGCTTAAAATTGCCTGTATAGTGCTATGTGTTCTAATGATGTGACAGTATCTTCAATCTTAAAGTTCTTACGCTTATTTCCTTGAATAGTGCCGAATAGTGCAACAAGGCACTTAAGATAACCTCAGTTAACATTTCAGAGTTTTAATTAGCCAAACAATATTTGGTACAAACATAAATCGCGACGGTTCATTTGGTTGGTATGAAACTGATAATTGCTCGTTGGTTTTTATGGCACTACAATTAAACGTGGCCCGTATGTTTAAGACCAAATATCGGCGATGAAATGGGCAAAGAAGGTCACCGGAATGGCGAAATCCATGCCACTTGTCTTGGCCAATTCTGGCACATTCCACTTTGCCACTTGCCACCACATGCCACTTGCCACTTGCTAGTTGCCACTTGGCACTTGGCAGTCCTCATTTGTATGGACAGCGGCAGATTCCCGCAGGCAATGAAGGCGAAATCAGGCATTATTCATTAGTCGCCGCCAATCGATGGATGCCGAATAATTTTGTGGACAAACAAACGGGGCAAATACATATGTAGAGCTCACAGAAGCGAAGGAGTGAGCTGATTTTTGGTGGCAGGGGAAAAGAACATTTAAAGAGCTCTACGCCAGCTACATTTTGATCGAACTCATTCGATGCGGATGGGTTGGCCCTTGTCCATTGTCCATTGCCTGCTTAATTGACACACACAGAGTTTTATCTGTGGGAAAACTAATTTCCTAGGCGTACTGTCTTCGGTGTGCGTGTGGGGCGAGTTTTGTTTCCTACGCGAAAAACTAGCTGTGTACATGTAGAAAAATCTGGGCTTTGTAATAAAATAAACTATGGCATTTTCAGAAAACAACTCAAAGTCTTCTTCTCCAACTGAATGAAAAGTAAAGTACGGAGTTAGCAGGTAGATTTCATACTATAAAAGACTGTTTAGAAAGCTAGTTGAGGTCTGGTCGAGTTTTTCTCTCAGTGCACGTGAGCTATGCCTGTGCCTGCTGATAAGCATTTCATGTCACATCCTTAAGGGCTTCCACTCACTCGCACCACGCGGCAGACATCGGAGTTCACATGAGGACGACATGGTGGATATGGAGGATATGGAGGACATGGAGGACATGGAGGACATGGAGGCAGTGGCTCGGGCACACCCTCCCTTTTGTCTTTACTGTCACCGTCAGCGGCGCTTAAGATTGCTTTCAACGCTTAATTGCTTTTTTTTGTGCGCTGTGCGATGTGCGAGTCCTTTTGATGTGCCAATGTGGAGAAGGCGGGCTTTTGTCATGGACCCGAACGTGTTTCATATATATATATATATATGTGGGTATAGTATGGTGTACTATAGTGCGTAGCATTTTCGCAGGAAGGACGTTATTTCAATTTCCGCCTTGCCGCTTACTGCTTTCTGCTTTCTGCTTGCTGCTTGCTGCTTTCCCTCCATTTTCGGTCAAACATCCCAGACACGCCATTATTGTTTGACGTGTCAGTGTTAATGAGTCATTGTCCATTAAGTTTGCTCATTTCAAACGGGCAATTAAATTCGACTTTATTGCACTTCACTCACCCACTCACCGACGAGATCGAACCCCAAAAACCGAATCGAATCTGACTAACGATTCTGCTCGCCAGTGGAACTGCTGCTCTTGGAATGGTTATGGATTTGGATTTGGACGAGAAATGGCCGGACAATAAATCAGTTTGTTTATCTAAATTAATGCCGCTGCTTTGCTATGCAGCACTTGTCATCCAATGTCACATGTCATGCAAGTCCCCAGGCAAAAGTAGCCATAGTTTTTGCCAGAGGCCATATAAATCAGAACGCAAGAAAACAAAATATGAGGCATGGTCGACATAAATAATTAACAAACTCTGACACAAATGATAAATTTTTTTCGCACAGCACAGACGACGGAATATTTATGACAAACCAGCAGATACAAACATACATACTACTTCTTTCGTTTACTCGCAATGCCCATGGCACTTGACACTCGAGTGGCCAGGGGCATCCTATCGTCCATTCCCTGCCCTGCTCTAATGCTCTTTGCCTCTAATCAAGGAGCAAGGGATGCGATCTGCCCCTTGTCGGTGATTTACGAGCTCCCCAATCATTCGGGACACATAGCCAAACAAGTAGATACCGAATACTAGCCGTACAACCTACAACATACAACATACAACCAACAAGATACTCGTAGTAGAAAGAACATGGCATCATAACTCGTCATTGCATTTGATTTTATTTCGGCGTTATTTATTTGAATTATTTATTTATCCTATTATTGGGACGTCGAACAAGTTTCGCTTTCTTCCTGGGGGTGGTAATCTCAACGCTGCCATCGGTATCAGTAGGGTGGAGTTCCAGAGTTCCGAAGTTCCACGCCCCGCAAATTTGACATTATGAACGGAGCGTTCCCTGTGCATGAATATTCGTAATATTGCCCAGCATATGTCCATATGTCCATTTGCGTGTCCTGCGTCCTGGTCACAGTGCCAATCAATAATGCGGACTGGAGTGGATAAAGATTTATAGGTTTTGCATTTGCCCACCGCACGCACCACTCCTTCCACAATTATACTCGCCCCACCCCTCGCAAATCCCCAACCAGCCACACCCACACACACACGGCATCCAAAGGACGAAGGATATATCTGGCATATTTGCACCACCCATCCAGATGGGACACCGCTTTGGGACAGACTGGCCAACTGGTAATTACAAACAAGAATAAGTGAGCAGTTATTCATGCTGGATGTGATGTGCACGAGTATCCGAAAGATACGAGGATACAAAGGCAAGGGCCAAACAAACTGTTTATCCCACCGAATTGTATTTATCAAATGAGCAGTATTATTAATGAGCTGGCCGGAATGCAGAAGGTCAATCATAGGTGTTATAATACGCTTTTCCGGATAAATGATACATATTTAATTTCACTTTCATTTTACCTCAGTCCACTTTCGCTTGATTTAATCAGAAAGAAGGTTTGTGCCGCTTTGTCAATTGTACTTCAAGAGTTTTTCATTCAAGTTCTAAACATGAAGAAAAGTATTAAAACTTGTTAAGAGAAACCCTAGTTTATAGAGAATCTCCGAGCAGTTCTTTAAAGTTATTTCTTAAACATGGAACTGGAAGTTACGCCAGCGATGATTAGCTTCCTGGAGCACATCCCCATCGCATTGGGCGCCACCACATCAATTAAGGGCATTCAACTTGGCCACTCCGCCGTTGACACTCTAATAGGGAACTGGAATTTTTATAGGTTTCTTTATGTCGTTTGTACCTTGGTTGCCTAATTACGTGCAAGTCTGCCCCGGGGTAGACAAATAAATTTTCGGTGATTTGTTGACATGTGGATGCGGAAGAGAAGGCATTACTCTCAACTGTGTTCGGTCCACGCAATAAGTAACTAGAGCGCATTTAACTATTCGGCGATTACAGCTGAAACACTCCGCAAGGAGTGGAGAATGAATGGCTCCATCCGTACTTTATGTCCCATCAAAAGTACGCCTACTCCATGAGGTGGTCAAGAATGGTTACTCCACGACCGCCCAAAATCAGTAGCATCCTGATGGAGAAAGTGGCTGTGGCAGTGGCTGTGGCAGTGGCAGCCATGTGGAAATACTGGCGAGACCGGGGCCATAAAGAAAAACTTCATTTATTCGGAG
Organism: Drosophila santomea; assembly: GCF_016746245.2. Taxonomy (NCBI): domain Eukaryota; kingdom Metazoa; phylum Arthropoda; class Insecta; order Diptera; family Drosophilidae; genus Drosophila; species Drosophila santomea. Next base: position 10,194,596 of record NC_053021.2, read on the forward strand.
GGAAATAAATCTTTTAATGCACATCGGAGAGTCGTTACTCGGGCATTGTTTTCTCATTTGCCACAACACCTCCAAATACGTCCCCAAAAATCATGGGGCATATGTCGTGCCATTTGGCCATCGAGGTCCTCCAGCCAGCCAGCCAGCCAGTCAGTGTTCCCCCAAAGGTAAAGGAACATCCTGAACTAAAGCATCCAGCGCCTGGCCTGAAAAGGCCCGACTTCCCTGTCAGAGCAAATGAACGTTGAATGGCTATTTCAATGATTCTAATTATGGAGCCGCCCGGCGCAAAAGTTTGTTAAGTATCGCGTGCATCATTGTTATTGTTTTTCTTGCCAAACCCGAGATCCACAAAGCAGCCGAATTGCCTTGTTTCTTGGATATATGTGCGTACGCACAGCAGCGGGCAAGAAGCTAGATGCCTGTGGGTCTTAGAAAATACTAAGGGCTTTTGTCGAACATTGGGTTCATTTGTTTATTTGTAATGATCATACATGTTAAAGAAACTGACTAAAAACTATATAATCTTATGAAAATCCATTAAAGTTTTGCAGTCCATTAATGGCACTATTATGTTGCCCTGTGCTGTGCGAATCCATCCTCGCCTGTTACATTTCATTCGATGGGTGGTGTGCGCTCATTAGGTGGCCATCCCTGCCACTCTCACACTCACACTCACATCCATTTCCAATTCCAGCGCAAGTCCTTCGCATAGTCATGCAAAATGTCCCACAAGGACGGCAATTGTCCTGCGCTCCCGGATTCATGGGTGTGTGCCTGAGTTCATGTGTGCGTGGCTGTGACCTGTGAAAATGTCCGTGTCAAGTTGTGAGTAATAACACGGAAATGCCGCAGGAAAAGGACAGCGAAGCACAGCTCGTAAAATGGACAAACGCAGGACAGACATTCGCGCGGCTTCAATCATGTAGTAGACACGGAAATACCCTGCCTTCAACAGCACAAGAAACACCATTTTGGCGATATCTGTATCGCTAGGAAGAGTGGGCATAAATATTCTATTCATAAAGCACTTAAAAAAAGGCTTAAATGGGGATGGGAAATATGAATGTGATTTTCAGCTTGTATTGCTGTTTTAATAATTGCTCCTTAATTAATTTGTGACATGAGCTATGTGAGTTTTGATTGATGAGATAGAAGGAAGAGTTCAGTTTACGCCATTTGGCACTTGACAAATCGTGGGCATGCCATACAACAATATCGGCAACTACATTCGCCGATTCTGCCCGACAAATTTCGGGGCAAAAAAAAAAGGACATTAATTAGCAGTACGTGTTCATGCATTACAGAAGTATTTGTTGTCGCTGGTATTGGGCACCATAATAGCTCTTCAGCTCCTCTTGTGTCAAAACGACGAGGAGAACAAGGAGAACAACGAGAACAAAACCCAAACACACATAAAGCTCCAGGATGAATGGCCTTTTCGACCTTCCATGTACGTAGATATACTCGCAGCGAATTTGCCATAGATATATGCATGTTTGTGAATAATTACGAATGCTTCTCTTTACATGCAGAGACAGCGAAAAAGTTAAATTACACAAATCGCAAACTTTAATATCCCCCCTAGTCCGCAACGAAACAAAAGTCAAAGTCAAAGTAATGGCGTTGCGTAATTAACGAGACTCTGGGGATCTCGAACCGATGAACGTAATTTTGCCGGGTCTTCAATAAATCCATATCCGTAGATGAAACTTGGTCAAAACGAAGGCAAACCTGGGAAGTTGTGAATGGGCTTTATTTGCTTTGAAAGTTTTTTACACGTTCAAGTGAAGAAGATTATCTAAAGATTTCTTTCAGTTTAAGTGGGTGAACTTTTGGATTATAATTGATTTTTTTTGTATAATTTGTTTGGATTTAGAATTATTATATGCTTTATGAAGTTAATTTCTTGCCTAATACATTTAGTCCGTTTAACATTATGGAATGGTATAGTTTATGCACTTATATTTATCCTATGAATCGACAAAAAAAATACCTTATAAGATAGGAGAAGTGAGTGAAACAATTTAAGTTTAAATATATGCGAAATCATCAAAATTGCTAATAAGCTTAATTTTTAATTAATGTGGCGTAACACTGAACTGGGTGCTCATTTCCATGGGTGACAGATACAAATGCAATCGAATAATGAATTACAAAAAAAAAGGCTTAGAATCTAAATGCCCCTCTACAACGTCATTTTATAGGTGGTAGAATTACTCGCTAGGGGCCGCTGAATGTTTTTGATTTTCTTCTTGTTCTGCTTGTAAGGAGCTGAGTTCCGATCCTCTGGCGATCCACTGTCATGGTATGGTGTGCGCACAATCTCCGGCAGGTGGGCGTAGTATACGATTCGTTCGTTACGAACCGGAAAATTCAGATCTGACTGCTTCGAAGAGGCGTACTTGCTGCTGCTATAGGAATCAATGGGCGGCGCCATGGGTGGTTCACCGATGTATCCGCGGCGCAGTTTCGGATAGTCCCTCAATGGTGGGGCATCCGGATAACGGTCGGGATACATAACGTAGGGTTCCGGGTACTGCGGTATCCGGGGACTGTAGCTGTCATACGGATCGAAGCGCTGGCGGTGCATGTACATGTCCTCAAAGTACTGCGGATAATTCCGATGGTATTGCTCATCATATCTGTAAAACAGTAGATAGTTTCCAATAGATAATTACAAATTATAGTAATAGAATATTTCAATAATTGTTTAATGTTTTTTGTTTAATTTCTTACTTAACACAGATCTATATGGATCTATCATTTTGCGATCGAGACTCACCTGTCGTAGCGGCGGATATAGGGATCGTAGGACCTGGACGGGTACATTGGCGGAGCACTGGCCAGCAGTTTGCCGGAGTAGTCGCCGTACCAGGGCAGTGGCTTGTGGGCGGCGATTCCATTGACCGGCCTGTTCAGCGAAGCCAAATTCCCCTCGCCATGAATCTTAATGGCCGAGGAGGCACTAAGGTTGTTATCGGCCGCATAGGGATCCGCCATTCGTCGCGGCCCCAGATAGTAATCGTAATCCTTGTAGCCCAGTGATGGCTTCTGGTAACTCATCTGCTTCGGTTGCGTGGAATCCAGCATGCCCATGCCCATAGTGTCCACCACGCTGCTGTCCTTCGTCTCCAGATCCGGACTGCGGCCAAGGTCCTCGAAACTGGGATTCGCCGCAATGCAGTTGGCCAGCAGCAGTGGCAGCAGACAGCGCATCCAAACGGGGATGACTCTATTCGCGGACATCGTGCAGAAGTACAGCCGATGCGCTCGGAGTGCCAGGTCGAAGTGCTCCACTAATCGCTGCAAAACTCTATTGAAAGGTTGGGCATTAAACGCTACAATGATTCGGCGACATGGTAAGTTGAACTTCAAAGCCGTTTGTTCTGGCTGCTTTGTTGGTCATCATTCTATTGGAGCAGTGAACCGCAATAGTACATTCCCCGATTTCACCGCTTGCACAAAAATAAGCATAATAATATCAACAACCACCCTATAGAACTTTTCCCTAAACACAAGTCTGTGTGCTAAATACATGTAAACCCACAAGTTTAGTTGCAATTCGTCAAAGAGATAAATCAGGTAGCTTTTAACATATGTGCCTTGGATAGCCATGAACTTTTTTAAATTAGTTGTAAGCGCTGAAAAGTGTACTTACGTAAAAGAATATTTGATCACAAACCATAAATAGAATCCACTTGTTTTCTTTTATATATTTTCAAATTAGACTTAGGTGTAGGTAAATAAGTATTACATAAATTAGTTTGCATAACAAATTAATAGTACAAATCATTAAATAACTGAGCCCATTTTCTAATCATCATGGCCGCCTGAAATTAGCTTGTGGCGTAGGAAATCATAACTTCGCAGTGCTCAAGTAGACTTCATCGCAACATGATGATGAAAAGAAGGCCCTAGGGTTAATGTTTATGTGGTGGATAAACAGCGTTCGGAATAGCTCGTCTTTGAGCTGCAGTTCCGGAAACGATTGTTTCAAATTCCTTAGTTTGGCAGCTTAGAGCGACAAATGAGGCCACTCCCCACGACACTGGATTTCGTAATCAGGTTTTGGGAAGCTGGTGGTTTTCTTCTGTTGACGATCTTTGTTGTACCGTTCAAGTTGTACCGCTGATTTGAACGCCGAGGAGCATTTACAGCCGAATATGCGTAGCCCTTAGAAAATAATTATGTTTTGTAATTGTGACAGCGTGGACCCAAAGTGGGTGCTCTCGGGCAGGTTCTTGATTTGCAGCAACCACCGCTGGCACTCGGCGCACTTCCTCTGTCGATCCTCGCGGGTCACATCGACGCCCAGGCCATTGGCAGCCCAGGAATCGAGGTTCTCCTGAATGGTTGGCAAGAAGTTCGACAATATAATACGCAGGGTATCACAGGCTCTCGTAAAATGGCTAAGATAAAGATTAAAGTTACTTTGTTGGCTGTCTTGTCGTTTATTGGCATCTCTATACTTACAACTTGTGCTGGCTTTGCAAGAGTTCGTAAATCTCTGGCAGCACAAACATGCAGAAGTCCAAGTTCCACGAGGACCTATAAGGGGATTTTTAACTTCAAATGCTATCGCTTTAATATTTACATTATAACGCTTACGGTTTCTCCAGAATGGCTCCGAGTAGATCTATGAAAATGGATTTGCCACAACTCTTTGCCTGCCTTAATGCGCCCAGCACATCGTGAGCCCTACGTGATTACAAATGTATATATCGATTGATACTATCCTTGAAATCTAACGTTTAATCAATACTTACCTTGTTGCATGCCGCAGCAAATCCAGGCTAGACTGGCGATTGTTCAGCTCTTGCAGCACAGCCTCGTGTGATCTCAAGAGCATATCGAAGTCGTGATCATCCATTATGATGCGATTGTTCATTGGTTGCTGTTGGAATAATACGAAGTTGATTAATGAAGTGCACAAACCAGAGCTTTAAAACACCCACATGAATTGGCTTTTCCTGAGTTTTAGCCTGGTGCGACGTACGCATATCCAGGGTTGTGCGAGATCGCATCGGTGGCTTTGTGAAGATTTCCACGTTGATATTTTTCTGTTGATTGTTCTCCTTGCTGAACTGGCTCTGGGCGGTGCCCATGGGCCGTTTGTTCTTGTTGACGACATTCGAGGAGGAGGACTTTTTCAGTAGCATGTTGTCGTCCAGCTTGTGCAGTTCCATGGAGCTAACCGAGGAGACCTGGCTTAGTTTGCTGCTACCAAAGATGCCCGTGGACGTCTGCTTTGCGCTGCCCATGTTGTTCGTTGTCCTCTTGTGCAGGGTGGTGGTAGTGGTCTTCTTGATCGACTTGGACGAGGCGTTGATCGTGGAGGTGGCGGGCACTGGCTTATAGTTATTGGTAATGTAGTTCACGTTCTGATTGACCGGAAAGTCCTCGGCCATTTCGTAGTTATCATAGTTATTGAGTATCGGCGGATTGCTATCGTTCAGATTGAACTCCAACTGCTGCACATCCGCCTCCTCGTTCTTGTCCAGCGAATAGATGTTGTAAATGTCCGGCTTGTGCAGCGAACTGGGTTCGTTCAAGGACATCAGGCGGGTATCGATGGCGCCGTAACTACCACCATAGCTGGCCATATTATCGGGCACTCTGGAGTACTTACCCTGCCGCAGGGAGGAATCGATTGCACCGCCGTAGACGACATGATGCGGCGCCAGGTCCGACGACGATCCTGCTATCGATGCCAAGTGGACAGGTGGCAGCGAGGACATCGGAGACGTTTCCGCCGACTCCAGCACCGCCTCATTCACAACCTCCAGACTATAGTTGGGCGAGGACAGTCCACTCTTGTTGTCCTCGTGCTCCTCCTGCACCTGAGCCGGCTTGGCGCCGCCCACTGACAGCCTGAACTTCTGGTTGCCACGTGTGAAGCTCTTTCGGTTCGTCGAATTGTGCTTAAAGTTGGGTAGAGAGTTCGGCGGCTGATAGAACGGTATCACTCGGTCCAAACTAATGGTGTTGATTGAAACGGTGTCGACTTCATGACAGCCACAGATCTGCAAAGGGAAGGGCAATGGATGTGATTGCAAGTTCTATAGTTCCTACAGCTATTTCGCTAATTCAGACCAAAATTTACACAAAAAATCAGAAAAACGATTTTCGGCAAAAATTCAATATTTACGACTGGTATTTTTTGTATAACTTGGCTAAAAATGATCAGAAAGCTAAAAGAATTACAGTTTTTTACTCCTAATTACCAATATTAACCATCCATATCACTTTTTGACCCACTTGATTAAAATCAATTTTGGCCAAATTTTTGCATTTTTTGTAAATTAAAAATTAATTTTGTAATTAAAAATTGCAAAAAATGTGAAAAAACTGGAGTCCCCATTTCTGAACACAGTTCAATTGGAAATTTAATTACGAATTCAACGAGGTATGACATTCCATATTAAGCCCATTAATTTTAATGTTATGACCAAAAAACCGATTATTTTTGGATAAAAACGCAGGATAACGAAATTGTTAATTTGCTTGAAGAGTAGGTGTTTTCACTTACCAACTTATTGTTGACCACTTTCATGTCGGCCAAGGAGGACCAGGTGCTTTTGATGTGGTCTAACTCACGATCCGGTTCCCATCCAATAACCGAAATACCCGAAGAACTGCCGACAAAAAGGCACTCGCCATTGTCACTGAAATAAATGAAATAAAACATCCAGATTGTAAGAATTTATGCACTGTTTGGCACAATGACGAGGTTTTCCAACATTTTTTTCATCCATTAATAAATGATTAATGATCAATTCGCGGGACTCACCTGAAGGTTATACATTTGATGGCCTGGCCATAGAAGTGCGTGGTCTGTGAGACGAGCTGCTGGTGTTCCAGATCGTAAATGGACACAGTGCCATCGACGCGACCGGCGGCCAGCAGGAACTCGAATGGATGGAATTGTACGCATGTGATGGCCGTAACCGGCGGATCGGCTATGAACTCCATTATCTGCTTGCTCTTCCGTATGTCCCAGATGAGTATGGAACCCTCCAGACCAGCAGAGGCGATCCAAAGACCATCCGGGGAGAACTTCACGGAATTCACATGCGACATGTGACCCCGACACACCTTAATGCAGTTGTTTTCGTTCTGCACGTCCCACAGTCTGAAATGCAGAGATGTGAAAGTTATTTAGTTAGTTAGCCATCGATTATTTAAATAGGATATAACAGGATTTTATTAATTGCAATGTTTACATTTGAATGCTGAATCGTTGTATTTTGGTTTAACCTATCTTTAAACTAACACAATACCACATATTACTTCTTACTGGGCCACCAAGAAATAAAATATATATATTTATTATTTTTGAAAATAAATAAAAATTAAAAAATACTAAATACCAAAAATACTAAATTCTAAGTTAGAATAAATACCAAATAATACTAAATCCTAACTAATAGTATATACTAAATAATACTAAATACCAAATAATACCAAATACTAAGTGATACTAAATACTAAATAATACCAAATAATAGGTGCCCTCCTCTGCGCTTCTCAAAAGTTATACTTAACCAAACCACCTTTTAAGGGCTTTTTTAAAAAATACCAAGTGAAAGTAGTGATTTTAGTGGCCGCAGAAAATATCAATAATGTGCATTCGATCAAGTTAAAGTGCCTGAGAGAGCTATTTTCGAGTAGCTTCAACCAGCTGTGAGCTCTGACGTGGAAAGAGAAAAGGAGCTGGGCAAAAGGAGAGAGACGCTTAACTTTTGGCGGGAGGAAGAATCCAACGTAACCCAAGGTAAGAAGAATTATGATATTATTTTTGTTTAAAGATACGGCCTTCGAAATACATAACTTTTAAGATCTCAAATGTAAACATGTAATTTTAAAAATAGCTGCTTTTGCGGCAGCATTAGTTATGAATTATCAAAACTTATTTTCAGATTTGACTTGATAGAGTGCTTGATAGTTTAAGAAATATATAAAATTTCGTATTTCGAAATATTACTGTTCAAAGACTTTGAAAATTTTGCCACCAAAAATTGTGTGACACCTTTTTATTTGAATTCTTTTTTATTTTGAACGCCCGTTTCCGGATACTAGACCTAAGCGCTAATTTAAGATAATTCATCACTCAATATGTATTCGTGTTAATTTCGTGTTGTTCTGTGTTAAATAAAGAGACAAATTGTTCGAAATACAAAAATGGTTGGAGACACTGCTACGGCCTAGCAGAGTTCCGAACCAAGGTGTGTGTCTGCGATGCAGTGCTTTCTAGTATTGTACTACTTTACAGTGCTCGTCAACGTAAGTATTTTTTAGTGCATTTTCGTGTAATGAACCATTGCAAAATTATCTTGCCAGCAAATAGTAATGCACTTTGTACCAGTGATACAAAGTTAATCTGTGCATCTGGGCGTACTTATCGCACGGTTTAATCTTCGTAAATTGTAAGTGAAGCGTGGTGACTTTCCGAACTGCATGTGCGGGTGTGGGCCACTCACACAGTATCTGTGTTGTCACTCTGCAATGTATCTTGTATCTCGGCTTTCGGGGCTCTGGGGCCATCCGAAGCACTGGCGTTGAACCATGAACCCCTGGACTTGGACCATATCACCAGGGTAACGTTCTTCAGCCGAAGAGCCCAGAGTTACACTCACATATGCAGTGGTTGATAGCATTATCGCTTGAGATTAAGCCTATTGAATAGTGCTCTACATCCATTTTCGATTATAAACCAACCAGTTATTTTCAGCGTTTCATTGAGAGCGGAGTTCACCGGAGTTGTGAAACGAAACCAGAAATTGCGACTGCGATTGCCCAACAGAAAGACCATGTCCTCATCCGATGGAAAACTTCGATACGACGGCCGTGTGGCGGTGGTGACGGGAGCTGGCGCCGGTTTGGGCCGGGAGTACGCCCTGCTCTTCGCGGAGCGTGGCGCCAAGGTGGTGGTCAACGATCTGGGTGGCACCCACTCGGGCGAGGGTGCCTCGCAGCGGGCCGCCGACATTGTGGTGGAGGAGATTCGTAAGGCCGGCGGCGAAGCGGTGGCCGACTACAATTCGGTCATCGATGGGGCAAAGGTCATTGAGACGGCCATCAATGCATTCGGACGCGTCGATATCCTGGTCAACAATGCCGGCATTCTGCGCGACAGGAGTCTGGCGAAGACCAGCGAACAGGACTGGAATCTGGTCAACGATGTGCATCTGAAGGGCAGCTTTAAGTGCACCCAGGCAGCATTCCCGTACATGAAGAAGCAAAACTATGGCCGCATCATCATGACCTCGTCCAACTCGGGCATCTATGGTAATTTCGGACAGGCCAACTACTCCGCCGCCAAGATGGGTCTCGTCGGATTGGCCAACACGGTGGCCATTGAGGGAGCCCGCAACAACGTTCTTTGCAACGTCATCGTGCCCACAGCAGCCAGTCGTATGACCGAGGGCATCCTGCCCGACATCCTCTTCAACGAGCTGAAGCCCAAGCTGATTGCTCCCGTGGTGGCCTATTTGTGCCACGAGTCTTGCGAGGATAATGGTAAGTGGGATCGGAAGTTATCTCAGAATCGGCTGTCACCTACACGGTCTTTGTACCCTACCACTTCACTAATAACAAATTCCTATCGTCTGTTGCGCATCATATGAATATGTATCAGTTTATCCCTTTAAGAATTATGAAAATTATGCAATTTTTGGCCAACCACTCCTAAGGCATCTATACTATGTTCAGTAGTCCAATCCAAAAGTTTAACTTAATCTGCCTGATTAGGGAAATTCATACTGATAGCGTTTAAACTTAGCCCGTTTATCAGGAATATATGTGTGTGTATATATAGAGTCTATTAATTGATTTCTTCTCTTCTCCGATCCACAGGCAGCTATATCGAGAGTGCCGCCGGCTGGGCCACCAAGGTGCACACCGTTCGCGGACAGGGCTCAGTGCTGCGTCCCTCGCTGGATGATCCCGTGACCATTGAGTACGTCAAGGATGTGTGGTCCAAGGTGACCGATATGTCCAAGGCCAAGCACTTGGGCGCCATCGCAGAGGCCTCCGGCACCCTGCTTGAAGTGCTTGAGAAGCTCAAGGAAGGCGGCGGCGACGCCGTGGAGGATACATTCGAGTTCAATAGCAAGGAGCTTATCACCTACGCCCTGGGCATTGGGGCATCCATCAAGAACGACAAGGACATGCGCTTCCTGTACGAAAACGATGCCGATTTCGCCGCCATTCCGTCTTTCTTCGTTCTGCCCGGTCTTCTGCTGCAAATGTCCACCGACAAGCTGGTCAGCAAGGCTTTGCCCAGCAGCCAGGTGGACTTTACCAACATTCTGCACGGTGAACAGTACCTCGAGATCGTCGACGATCTGCCCACCAGTGGCACATTGTTGACCAGCGGCAAGGTATTCGATGTTATGGATAAGGGATCTGGCGCCGTGGTCGTCACCAACTGCGAGTCTTTCGACGAAAATGGTCGCCTGTTGGTGCGCAACCAGACCAGCACTTTCGTTGTCGGCGCTGGCAAATTCGGCGGCAAAAAGGAGCCCATCGCCGGAGTCGTTCCACTGCAGCCGACTCCCAACCGCCAGCCGGACGCATCCGTTCAGTACGCGACGAGCGAGGACCAGGCAGCGCTGTACCGCCTATCCGGCGACAAGAACCCCCTGCATATCGATCCCCAGATGGCCCTGCTGGCCGGCTTCAAGACACCCATTCTCCATGGACTCTGCACACTGGGCTTCTCGGTGCGCGCCGTGCTCGCTCAGTTTGCGGACAATAACCCTGCTTTGTTCAAGGCTGTGAAAGTTCGTTTCTCCGGACCCGTGATTCCGGGCCAGAGCTTGCGCGTGGACATGTGGAAGCAGGGCGCACGCATCAACTTCCGCACCGTGGTGGTGGAGACAGGCAAGGAGGTCATTTCCGGCGCCTACGTCGACCTAAAGAGCTCACAGGCCAAGCTGTAAACTGATCACAAAGAGACATAGTCTGCCTTAAATGCGATGCATCATCATTGATTCGGTTTGCGTCCGTTTACTTTGTACATACAAACAACCAATATGCCTAGACATATGCAATTATTAAACACCCGTGGTGGTAGAAGTATTGTTTTTCTTACACTTTTATAAAACTCCCAATAAAACATAAAATAACTGACAAAGCAATGTGGTTTTTCAATCATGGAAATAGATCTGAAGAGTTTCCAAGATAACTAAGAGTTGATAAATAATGTAAACTTTAGCTTAGCATCCCTATTATCTTTGTCCGATTCTGTGCAATGTAGCAAATTAAATCGCTTTACTTTTCTACAGATGTCAAATAAGATCTGTGCATTATTCCGATACACATTAATTTATACGCAACCATCTTATTTCGTTTCTGTAGATTTCAAAGCCAAAATTAATGTATTCTATAGGATTTAGCACAGCTAAGAAAGGGAGAGAGAATATCGCCTTCTCTTTTCAATCTACGAACACACTTTAAATCTGCAGTTGATAAGAAAACTAGAGTTTCCTTCTGACTCATGGGTGATTCAGATTATTTATATCGAGTCTTGGCTCACCTGACGGTGGTATCATTGCTCCCGGACACCACATATTCTCCGGATGGGTTAAAGTCCAGAGTGCGAACACTCTTCATGTGGCCATTCAAGGTGGAGTAGATTTTCTGTGAATTCAGATCCCATCTTCGGATTATGCCGATGTCGTCGGCGGAGTAGACAAAGTTATCCTTATATGCAAAACGCACACAATCGATGGAGCGATTGTGGCCCGTCAGAGACTGAAAGGAAAGGGTCACAGATTAGTTATGTAGAAGATAGTAAGTTATTAGCAGGTTGAACTTACCATAAAACACTCATTCTGGCCAATTGCCCAAAGGTTCACATTGCGATCCTCTCCTCCGGTGACCAGCACTCGTCCAGTTTCGCCAAGATCCAGGCTCGTGACCCTGCTATCGTGTGCCTTAATATCATCTGCAATGGATAAGCGTAGAGGTTAGATCATTTTGCCCAGTTTTCATAATATAATATGATATGATGATATTCACGTTAAACTACAACTGTAAAGGATTCAATAAATAAATTTATAAATATATTCTAAATATCTTGTACGTTATCGACATTTATGAATGGCAACGATTACTAACAATTTGAAAAACAAACAAAATAGATAACGTTAATCTATGCTCATACATACTTATGTATGTATTTATATGTAAACGTACGCACTTCAAAGAAATTGAAAACATATTCCCTGATTAAAACCTTTCTGAACTTTTACAGTTTCTAAGATTGAATATATTAGGTTTTCTACAGGATGTATTATTTGAAGCGTTGCAAAAAGTATAACAATTATTTTAAAGTTTCAAGAAGCCGTAAAATGTTTAATTGATATTGATATTGCGTTTTAATGTGGGATATTAAATTTCCTTAAAACGAACCACTCGCCTGCAGCTGCACTTTATTTACTTATTTACATACAGATATTTGTACATATGGGGATTTTCCTATTGGATACTTGCATTGTTTATGAGAACGCGTGGTAATGTTTTAAAAGTGGCAGAAGTTGCATGCAACAAACAATAGAATTTACGATAGTATTTCAAACAAGCACACACACACACACATACACGCGCCGTCTTATTTGTACGTGCGTGTGCGTGTCGTTTGTGGGAATATACAACGGTACTTTCGAACATTCGGTTTACTTACAGATCTTCGATATCAGTTTTCTGGGCAGCGCCATAATCAATCAAATTGTTGTTATATAAATACGCTGGCAGCTGCTAAATTCGGCCCGAGTGCCAGGTTTTTGAATAATTATTATCTTTTTGTAGCAGGTGTGAACCAAAGTCTCTGTGATCAGCTGTCTGGGCTCCCGTCTTTTTTGGGCAAACAGAAATCCACTTATTTACGAAACGAACAACAAAACGCACTGAAACAAAATCACACGGTGTGTAAAACCTCTACGAGCCGATATCACCGCGATCGCATTGTATTAAAACTTATAGTCTAACTGTTTAATCGGGCGATTCTGATTGACAAAAACAAATGCACATCACATTGTAATTACAGCGACGACGAGGGCTGCAGCAAACTATCGATGAACGCCGATTACCAGGGCCGCAAGTGCGAGTGCATTTTGTGCATTCAATGCGATAGTTTTTTTAATAATTACTAACCGACAATTGAACTATATTTGGCATATAAGAGAACAACAATAACTTTGAGAACTTGAACCTGTAAAACAACTTAGAAACGTATTATATTAAAATTGAAATTATGATTGAAATAAAAACTATTAAATTGTTACCAAACGATAGTAACGATATGGCTTTCACACCGAAATGGTATTATTTTGGTAGTTTTCATCGCACCACTGCTGCGGTCACACTGCGGCATTTACTCAAAAAAGCATCATCATTGCCTGCAAATTCAAGAAGCGAAGAGCTATAAGTTTATATTCTGGAAGTACCTTAGCTGTTGAATAAACCAACAAGATGTCCTCACGCTACGATCGAGCTGTTACCATATTCTCCCCCGACGGTCACCTTCTGCAGGTGGAGTACGCCCAAGAGGCCGTCCGCAAGGGATCCACAGCGGTAAGTGCAATGTAATCCCAGTCGCAGTGCCGCAAAACCGAAACAAACCTGAACGTGTTCACTTTTTTTGTCTCGCAGGTCGGAGTTCGCGGCGCCAACTGCGTGGTTCTTGGCGTGGAGAAGAAGTCGGTGGCCAAGCTGCAGGAGGATCGCACAGTGCGCAAGATTTGTATGCTCGACCACCACGTTGTGATGGCTTTTGCCGGTCTCACGGCCGACGCTCGCATCCTGATAAATCGCGCCCAGGTGGAGTGCCAGAGCCATCGTCTCAACGTCGAGGATCCCGTGACTCTCGAGTACATAACCAGGTGAGTGTTTGTGAAATAGTTGCGCGCTAAATTGGTTCCTTTACGGTTTTTGGCCTTTCATTTCAGATACATTGCCCAGCTGAAGCAAAAATACACGCAGAGCAATGGTCGCCGTCCCTTCGGTATATCCTGCCTTATTGGCGGCTTTGATGCCGATGGCTCTGCTCATCTGTTCCAGACCGAACCGTCGGGCATTTTCTACGAGTACAAGGCTAACGCCACCGGGCGCTCGGCAAAGGTTGTGCGAGAGTTCTTTGAGAAGGCTTACGACGAGAAGGAGGTGGCCACCGAGCACGGAGCCGTCAAATTGGCCATCCGTGCCCTGCTCGAGGTGGCGCAGTCAGGCCAGAACAATCTGGAGGTGGCCATCATGGAGAACGGCAAGCCACTGAAAATGCTGGACACCAAAGTCATAGCCGATTACGTTAAGATCATCGAGAAGGAGAAGGAGGAGGAGCTCGAGAAGAAGAAACAGAAAAAGTAACACTCAGCAGCTAGGAAACTTCTTCGATGGAAGGCCTTCGCATTGAATTGTTTTCCAAAAGTATCCGGCGAACCAATCTGGTATCGCCGCCCACATTTTGTCTGCTCCTTGTGGCAGGCCTGATTTTACTTGGAAAACGGTTCAAATCCAATTCGGTAAACCGAATGCATACTTTTTTTAATCTTTCTATTCTTCGGAACCCTGTATAATGGTATGAAACTATTTGATTTGTATAAAATACATGCGTCATCATACATTAGGAGGAGCTCCAGTTGGTTATTCGAATTTGGTCCTTGCACCTGGGGTTAAAGACTGTTCAGGGAATGCTTATGGGCAAGTTATAAAGTATAGTGTTAAAAAAAACAATACCAGTATGACAATGCATATAAAAGACAGCTCATCCGAGACAGTAAAACAAATTTTATTGCTGTACATTCCGAATTTAATGGATACTACAAAAGACGAAAAACAGAAAAATTCGGCTTGAGAAAAAATGATCCCTTTGCATTCAAATAAAATTTAAAATTGGCGGGCTCTTGTGAATGGCACTTGCATTTGAAAAACGCAACAAGAAATGCAATGACAGTCTGGCAACGCCGTATATACCAGTAGCTCCATGCTTAGGCGATTTTGTGAGAAACCCCTCTATAAAAAGTCTGCTCAGATAGAAAGCTTTGAAATATTTCGCTAGTTTGAAAAACTCAAGATCTAGTAATAGAAAACACGCCCATAAAGTGCCGGTTTGACAGTCTGGCAGCACTGTTCCCGAAGAAAAATTTGCCTGAAAAGAAGGGAATTCTATGTTTTCAATAAAAAATCAACTAGTCGGCTAGTTCAGAGTCCCCACTAAATCTATTCATTATAAGAAAACCACTAAAACGCGATAATTTCATTAAAAACTCTTTGCATTTCAGTGCAGTGTGTCCAGTTGGTGGCTAATCGCAAGTGCCCTCGTTCGCGCGCCAGTTCACCGAGGCGTTTTGGTATTCCCGGCAGACGGAGCGACCGGTTGAGGTATCCGATTGTTTCATCGATAGTTCGGCAGCTATATATTCCAAGACGGAACCGAATCGTTTACATCGCCCGCTGTTCGTTCCCCAGTCAAATTTGTGTGTTGTGTGCGCCAATTTCAGCGGGGGCCAAAATCAATAATCTGGTTGTGTGATTTTCGCGGCTTTTTTTTTGTGTTTTCTTTTAAAAAACAATCAATACCCGAAGGTAACGTGTGTAGACAACTAACAATTCACCTCAGTGTGCGTTTGCATTCGTTGACGCTTGACATATTGGTACACATTTTATTATTATTTTACCTTGTTTCTCGTTTTCAAAACTGAAATTGCATGCGAAACACGAATCAAATCGAATCGAATCACTATCTGAATTCAGAACCACCGAATCAGAATCGAAATCGGTATGGGAATCCTTTAAATCAACCAACAAATATCGCACCGGGTTCAGAAAAAGGATGCACGGTTTGTGGGAGGGGTCGTCGTGAGGAAGGGGCCGTGGACAGGGGGTTCTTAACCCAGAACGCGCGTAAGGCCCTTTTGCACGACCTAAATTCCGAATGGAATCTTCGATTTTGAGACTCAAAAGACGTATATTAAGTAACTGACAAAGTATATTAGCTTATCTGTATTTTAGTTTTATAAATAACATTTTAGTTTCCGAATTGAAGTAGTATTAAGGGATGTAGAGGTCCTATCGGAAACTTTGCCCGTGCAGGTGGGCCCTAATCCCACCTACTATGCACACACATGCAGTTGTACCCTTGCACGTACATATGTATGTATATTGCTACTGTATGCGTAAACTATTGGCCTGGCTAAAAAACCAAAATAAAGATGAAAAAATAAAGAAAGTGCGAAACAAAAAACATGTTAATATTAAAGCAAATGTCGCGTGCTAACGTATCCCCGCCCACCTGTCTTATTGGCCACCGGTTTTTCACCTGATTTCCGATCTTACATACGTTTGCATGTACATAATGTACACTTGCATTGCTCAACACATGATTTGCGTGGAGTAGGTACACATGTATGTACATATATATGTACATACATGTACATTCACATATTCACAAGATTAGCATTTTACGCCCTAATTATTTGTGCGCGAGTGTGGGTGCATTCCCCTGCTCCAGGAGCGGAGTCAGGGGGGTCATTTGGGGGGTTTTACCCCTAAAGAGCTCTGATTGCAACCAAATTAAGTAGATACAATTGAATTCCGATTTCAAAATGCCTTGGACCAAATTAAAAACGTAGCCACCCCTTCGTTCCGCCCCTGTATTTTAAGACATTGGCTTAGCACTGCGATCTTATTGACTTATTTCGACCCCCTTACCTTATCCCATGCAAATATACGTATGTTGTCTCGTTACCTTCTCCGATTTATAGTCATCGCCTTACGCACCTTCGTGTATTTCGAGTACACACGTCTACGTGTACTTTCGGCTGTGCCGAATTCGAATACATTTACAGTGCGGGGCAGAATAATAGTACCTTTAGCGTGAATAGCTGGTTTTTGTTCCAGGTGTCAGTATTACCAAAATGATTCTATCACATAACTTCGAGATGTTTTCTTAAGGTTTTCTTAACATCGCAGTTGCTTATCATAAATGGATAAAAAGTTTATTTCTAAATCAGCGTTTCTTGATATAGTCGAAAATGAAGACAAGATGATGGATCTAGTTAGTAGATAATGTCAGCGATAAGCTCAAAAAAGAATGGTAATCAAAAAGCGCACGTCATACCTACATACATACATCATACACTTGCATGTATATGTAATTAGAACTGCATTATGTATTATTATTAACTATTAACTATTAACAAGTTATTAGTTTGCAAAACGTATCTTCCATTACATTACTGATTAAAGTGTATCATTAAGGCTGCTTTTATCTATGTATATTGCGAATTTTGGTGTTCAACGAGGGTAAAAGAGCATGGTATCTATTACTGGAATAAAGAACTTCCTGTATCAAGTCAAAACCAGTTAACGAAATGACTATCAAAATTTCAAGGTTTATTTTCCGTAACCATTTTATATGGACTATATATATTTATATGTGTATTATTTGCTTGACAAATTAGCGGACATTTTCTCGTATAATTGTTAATTGCACATTTGGGACTCTAAAAGTGTGATCGTTATGTAGAATATTTTTATTTGACTTTGTGATGGGATTATCGTTGCACATTTGGAATAAAACTAGCTTGAATTCATTTTTTTAATTTCCAATGCCATGTCGAATCCCCAAAAGCTTTAGTTTATTAACTTTAGAATGGCTTATTGAGATTACATTTAATGTTAGCTTTACGCATACGATTACACTCAATGAATGAGAGTTTCACTTGAATGAAGTGGAAGTGTTTGGGCTATTTGCCACATGACACGCAGATCCTACTAACTGGGTGCGGTCTTCTCCATCCAAAACTCTGGTTTCGGTGCGCATGAGTGAGAGGACATGGGCGTAGTATACTTACTGGATGCGGCTACTGGTCAAGGCTGGTTTTTGGCTCATTTCGCTGTGGGTCTTTGGGGGATATCATGCTGGTTTGGTTGGGTACTCGGTTGGTTTTGCATTCGGATGATTAGCTTTTAACTAACGCTACCTACTCATTTTACATGCTGTTGTTATTGTCGTTCTATGTGTATGACCCGACCTGACACTTTCGTATTTCACATATATAATACAATAGAATGGGCACAGAAACCAAGAGCAACAGTTACACAGGACAGATTTCAACAAGTGGCGGCAACCCCAAAGTGATGAAAGATTCTTTATCCTTAGTTCGTCAGACGGTCAATCAGCAAACGCTATCGCAATCGAACCAGGTCCAGAACCAATTGAATTCACATTCAAATTCCAATTCGTATCCAAATCCAAGCGAGAGCGAAAACAAAAACAAAAACCAACACGAAAACGAAAACAACGAGCACGAACAAAATACGCGTGATATTCGAGCAAAACAGGAGGATAAATCCAGAAAAGAGGCGATTGTACCCTTTGTCCCCATATTTGTTGAGGAGGCTGACGTGATTCAAGGGGCCAAGGAACTGTTGAAGGTTATTCGACCGACCTGGGACCTCAGCCACGTCGAGTTTAAGGTAACGTAAACCCCATCAACCTTCGAAATTACCTTACCTTACCCCCACTACAATATCATAATCCCAAACAAATCAAATCAAATGAAATCACAAAACAATGCAAAACACTATACAATGCAAAAAAACGAAACCATCAATGTCATATTCTCTACATTCTCCATCAGATCAGGGTAGTTCGCAGATCGAAGATCGTTATCCGGCCCAAGAAACGATGGTGATGACGACGCTGTATGTTTCCTTATCATTTATTACGATCACTAACTGGTGTGCGGAACGTGGGATATTATATAGTACAATACATATGTATATAGAGATATAGAGTCGTAGTAGTTGCTAACATTGTTTGAAACAGGGTTATTGCACAACAACCAACCTTCCAATTGTAATAATTATATAATATATATATACAGAACAGCGTACCCGCTGCCGCCTTGATAATTGTAAATAGACATTGTTATATCAATGGAGCGAGACCCATAGGATTGTTATTCGAAATTAACATTAACAATTACGCTGGTGTTGGTGTGTTAGGACTGCGAGAGTTTCTGCGAGTCTCCAAGCGAAACTACAGAGACAGAGACTTCAGACCCCGCGTCGCAGTAGAAACTTGTTTGCTAATCTAGCCCTCGACTCCGGGGTATAAACAATAAGTGTTCCCTACAAAACGGAGCGGGGTAGAAGGTAGCAGGTGTGAGCCAAGAAGTAGGCCTTCGTGCCAATTAGTAGTCGTCGGTTCTAATGAAATCGCACAATACTTTACTTTACTTTATACTTTATATGCTGGCAGGGAAGCAGGTGCATTGACTCGAGTGTTTTTACAGATAACCATTACCGTCCGTCCGTAATTTACGGATGATCCAAATAACCGATAACCGTACGTTGTACGTTGGTATTTTTCCTTAGCCTTTTAAGGGGCTTGATTTTGTTTGTCCCAATTTGATAATGGTACGCCGTCCAGTTAGAGTTAATGTTGTACAAATGCCTGAGGCTGTTTTAATCACTCCGGTTTTGAAATGGGGCGTTCTTGCCTTATCGGCACCCACTTGTACGCCTTGACCTCGCTATCTGTTGTACACGCCGCACCACAAGCATGACGTCTAATTGGTGTACACAGCTTGTCCGTAACTCACTTATCAGCTTTATGGCAGCTCCAGTCGGATTTGCCAAGTGCTGAGTCTTGCCATTGCTGGTGGGCTATAAAACGTGGTTCATCCCTTGATCAGCGACTAGTGCATAGTACATGGTACATAGTCTAAATCATGTCGTGTCCGTTTTCCAGATATAGATACTTTAGTCGAGTGAAAAGGATTTAAGTAGCGGAAGCATCCTTGTGGAGGCTCAAAGATTTGGCGCCAGTCAGGCGATTTACATATCGTCAAAGTAGAGATAATAAAAGCTTCATAATGAATACTTGTTGACAAGGGGAAAACTGAGTTGATTCATGGACCATGGCGTCATAGTTACGGTTTCTCAGCAATTAACAAATTGTTTGAGTTTTACTTAAGTCGCACGGTTATTTATGCCGCACAACTGTCATGGTAGTAATGGGTTAACAAATATATAGAATTATTGACATTTTCATAGCTGCTAGAGTTTTAAAGGTATATTTATGAAGTGGAAAATTTACAATATCGCAACGATCTAAAACACACGTGTTTGTACTACTACCACTTTAATCTTAAGTGCATTAAACACTGAGTAAAGGAAAATAAGTGGAAAATATTAATTACTTTATTCAGTTAACTTTTCAATCAGTAAAATGACTAAAACTAATAGTTTTCGTAGATGGAAGTGATTGAACTGAACTAATTACTATATTCCTACTATTATTTCCTTCGCCTACACATTGTGGACTTTTCGCTTGGAATTGCTAATTGTGAATTTAAATTGTTTAGCATTCCATTATCTTATCTGTTTCTGTGTTTTCATTATAAAAAGCACCGTATGCGTATATTTCAAGACGAAGGTGGTCTTTCTGAGACGCTTAGCACGCAAATAGCTGGTGTCACAAAGTTTATCACCCATGTGCTTCACTCTTTTTTATATACGTACATAAAGAAGCATGTGGAGACGATAAGGAAGGTGCCTTAAGCCTTTTACTGTAGCTCTTGAGCTGCGGCTTAAAAACCGAATTCCCGAAACCGTTCCATTGAATGCTACTAATGAACATTTCCATATAGCAATATTGGTATTAGGTGATGCAATAACTTCACGTACATAATCAAAGCACACAAATCACGTAGCTTCTCCACTGACTAGTAATTAATTCTAACCCATTCACTTGATCTTGATGTGTATGTACACGATTTAATGATGTTGTTCTCTGGCTTATTTTAGAGTTTTACCGATGGCATCACAAACAAACTGGTCGGATGTTTTCATAAAGAGATCTCCAAATTGAGCGATGAGAACGGCGGACCGTATCTACCTATCAAGACGAAGACTCAAGGTCTGTCGCCGCTTCAGTCCGAGGATCCAGTCATCATCGAGAAGGACGATGATGACTACACAGACGATCGGGCAGCGGACGATGGCTCACCTGTACAGTACTCCGATAACGTAGTGCTGGTCAGGATATACGGCAACAAAACGGACCTACTGATAGATCGCAAGGCGGAGACGCAAAACTTTCTTCTACTGCATACGTATGGGCTAGCGCCATCGCTGTATGCCACGTTCAAGAACGGTCTCGTCTACGAATACGTACCTGGAACCACCCTGAATACGGACAGTGTGCTCTGTCCAGAGATTTGGCCCTTGGTCGCCCGTCGCATGGCCGAAATGCATCGCAAGGTGAGAAAGCACGGGGAAAGTTCGGCGACCAAACCCATGCCGATGATTTGGAAGAAGACGCAGAGCTTTCTTGATTTAGTACCTGAACGTTTTAGTGATGCTGAAAAACACAAAAGGTACGATACTTGATCCTTCGTCACTCATTCTCTTGATATTCATTCATTCGTTCATTGTCTTATTGCCGGGTTTATCCCTTTGATTGCAGAGTGAAAGAAACGTTTCTACCTATCGGCCGCCTGCGCGAGGAGTTCAATAAGCTATATGAATACCTTGAGGCTCTGGACAGTCCGATTGTCTTCTCCCACAACGACCTTCTGCTGGGAAATGTGATCTACACGCAAAGCCTGAATACGGTGAACTTCATCGACTACGAGTATGCCGATTACAATTTCCAGGCCTTCGACATTGGCAACCACTTTGCGGAGATGTGCGGCGTCGATGAGGTCGACTACTCCCGCTATCCCAAGCGCGAGTTCCAACTGCAGTGGCTGAGGGTCTACCTTGAGGAGTACCTACAGCGCAGCCACATTCAGAACGATGAAGTCGAACTGCTCTATGTCCAGGTCAATCAGTTTGCGCTGGCATCGCATATCTTTTGGACGGTGTGGTCCCTGTTGCAAGCCGAGCATTCCACTATCGATTTCGACTACGTAGGGTGAGTATTGCAAAGTATATAGACTATAGCATAAAATTGGGAATGCAGAATGTATTTAAAAGATATTTCCTTTATACATATATACCATATGTGTATCAGTTTTGTAAATGAGAGTAATCAACATCTATTACACATCCATTATTATTATGGATTTGTTATAGTGTACCCTGCAATACCTGATTTTTCCCCAATTACCACCATTACCAATCGATACTAATGACCAATTTCTCTCTTCCCATGTAGCTATGCATTTCTTCGCTATAATGAGTACTTGGCTCGAAAGGTGGAGTTTCTGTCATTGACTGCAGCTAAGAACAATAAGTGATTTCTCTCTCCCGGCCACTCAGCGCATTGGGAGTTACTAAATTATGTGCCCAGTGATATATGTATAAACTAAGGCTGGAACGGCTATCAATGTTATACATATGTATATATATAACGTGTGTTCAGAAATCAGAAACGAAACCGAAACAAACTTAAATTAGTGTCGTGTTCGTGCCAGCCTTAGTGTATGTACAGTGCTCACTCGAAACAGTGGACTAATGAGAACCAAGGGTGTGCACTGAATCGAATTTGTTCACTATAACGAATTACAATACAAAATTTAAAATATTAAAAAAAACACCTCGTTTTCGAAAACATAAAATTTGATTTTTTTTTACTAAGTTAAACGAAAGTTTCTAAAATTTCATAAAATAATCGTTCACTTTTACTAAAAGTTCACATATTCGAGTGTTCACTCTTAAGGGAGGGCACTGTATATATAAAAAATTTGTATATGTTCTTTAATTTGTATAAATTGATATTTTGTAGTCATAATAAAGCGAAGGTATGTACTTTAAAATAAAAGCACTATCAATCATTTTAATGAGGGGTTTACCGATGGCAGGAGCTTATCGCAAAAAATTGGGGAAATAATATTAAAATGAAAAGTAGGGACTTCCGCTTGGTAAAGCACTCCGCTAATTACCAACATTTTCAGGTTTTCAGTTTTGAGTTAACTATTTTCGATTTATTGAGGTCATTAATAATATACAACACCCGATTTACAAGTTAATTTTTATAATTCATTTAATTAAGGTTTTTTGTTAAAATAAATAAAGCTCAAATTGAGCACATTTCCATAGAGATCCCCATAATAAATTATAAATAAAGAAAGCCATAATCGTTCGGTTTGATAAACTACAAGTATTTTGTTTATGAAGGCGGATTTTTACATGGACTTAAATGGGTTTACAAGAATTTGAATTGATTTTATTTACTTTATAAAAAAGTCTTCGCAACATGGTCCACTATGAAGATGGAATTACACTGTAGTTCGGTTGACGTCTCCTCCAAGTTTTTGAACAATCTAAAAAAATACAAAAGGGTAAAACGTTAACTAAAGAAACAAATAATTTGAATGCGATGTATCGATAACGCATTGCAGTGTGTCTGTAGTATATTTTGAAAATCGATTTGTGCAAACACAACCACAGTGCATGTTGATCGATAACTGGGTGCGATAACTATCGCGAGGCACATCTCCAACGTTCTCATACCTAAAATAAAAAGGTTGGAGGAATATCTCTTTCCCGACTTCTAATTTTACGTAAACCATGTCGAACTATATTGCCAGAAAGGGACCCGCAGTTCTCTGTAAGTATTATGAACGGGTAACAATCGGACACGCGTTGAATGCAACATATCCCGTAGCGCAATAACCCGGAATATTATGATTACGTAAATATCTAATGCCAATTTTTCCCCACAGCAAATCTGGGCAGATGGGCCTACAATCTCTCCGGATTCAACCAATACGGTAGGACTACTATATAACCTAGTGATTTCTAACAGCTGAGCCTTGGTGTTTACCGATTTCTGCAGGTCTGCATCGGGATGATTGTCTGTATGAGAACGAGGATGTCAAGGAGGCCGTGCGCCGATTGCCCAGGAAGTTGTACGATGAGCGCAACTACCGCATCATGAGGGCCCTCCATCTGTCCATGACCAAGACCATCCTGCCCAAGGAGCAGTGGACCAAGTACGAGGAGGACGTCAAGTATCTGGAACCCTACCTCAAGGAGGTCGTGAAGGAGCGCGAGGAACGTGAGGACTGGGAAAAGATTCACTAAACGCGCCACTAAATCCCTATACTTTGGACTTGTAAATGTTGAAATACATAGCTTAGATAAATACCAAAATTGGCTATGAAATCGAGTCTGCGTGGTCGTTTGGGAATGTGGACCCTTCAGTTTATTCAATGGGCATTCGCATCAAGGCGAGATGAGCTCGTTAAATGATCATGAGTATGGGCTAGTTGCTATGTTCTATTTTTTTTCATGTGAAGCTCCATGCTACCTTACCTTTTGCATAAATGGCAAATTTAACAGCGATCCTAAAACAGGCACACGGCCCAGGAAATTAATAGCCACGGGGAAGAAGCCGCTGAAAAGATA
This sequence comes from Drosophila santomea, assembly GCF_016746245.2. NCBI lineage: Eukaryota > Metazoa > Arthropoda > Insecta > Diptera > Drosophilidae > Drosophila > Drosophila santomea. The sequence continues at coordinate 10,218,968 of NC_053021.2, forward strand.
AAACAAAAGGACATTTAGAAGAAGTGTCAGGGATTTTTATAGGCTTAAGAGTAAAAGACAAATCCCTAAAAGAAGTTACTTCCTCTAGTATTTCGAAGTTAAGTTCTTATGATGAAAATACCTAAATATATTCTGGTAATTCTTTAGTAGTTCCATTCGTTGGTCGTGGCTTTTTTAAAATCTTGCCATGCACAAGGTAAAAAGAGAGAGATATACATAGGCAAAATATATAAAAACACCCTAGAAACAGCGAATAATTCCTATTTCTGCTTTCTCGAGCATCTATAGCATATGATCGAGCCTACTTCTTACGCCAATCTAAAGAATTAAACTTGTTAGTTGCTCTTTTCTATGAAAGACATGAAATCGAAATCCGTATGACTTGCAGTTTTTCAACTAAAATATAAAAATCTAAACGAAACTATGAGTGCTAAGCCCTGATTTGAGAATGGAATATTTAAAGCGGGAAAGCGGGTAGACCATGTGGACTGTGTAACCGGTTAGCCCCGCTTAAATGACCTCGGACAAATCCGACTGAGCCTTGGCCAGAGAGCTACGAACCTGAAGAGTGCGAAAAATCCATAGGATTCAATAATCATGCCGAAGATGGGGAATCCCAGCAGGACGATGACGATTCCACCGAAGAAGGCCGTTGTGCCTTTGACTTTGTGCCGTTGGAAGAAAAAGCGCAGGGTGCGCTCCACGCCAATGACGCAGCCGAGGCCCGATATGAATAGAATCTGCGGGAAAGAGGCGATTGCTATTATTATAGTGCTCGAAGGGTGTGCTACATGGGGTGCATTATGTGCATGTGACGAACGTACATTGCCAATGGCGAGCAGGCCTTTATCGAACAGCAGCAGCATGCCGAGAAACAGAAAAGAAATGCCAAAACCAGCCAAGCCGATGCCAATTTCTGCGGGAAGATTTCAATAAGCGGTTTAGTTGCGCTGATGGCTTTCACGTATCAATACTTACTCTGCAGATCTGTAATTTCGATCATTTTGTGTTTGGCTCTGATTTAATTTGATTTCAGAAAAATTAAATCCACGTAAACACCAATTCAATTTCAAAGCACGAACAGCTGATTGACACTTTCATTCAAAGTTAAGTGCTAACGAATGTAAACAATGTTTGCAGGGCTGCAAGCGATTCAGTGCTGTAAAGCGCTCAAAGAGTCGATCAATTATGAAATACCTTTTGGGTTCAGTTTATTTGTATCCCATTTAAAATGTAATATGTTAAATTAGGATACGATACAAATATATGGCATATTTATGTTCCATCCCACACATTCCGCAGTATCGATATCTATATCGATAGGAGCTTCGATACACGCTTATACCAGCCCCAGTCAAGGCACATCCCTAATTAATTTTCACACGCCATTTTACAATTAAATTTGTATAGTTCTGACGCTTTATTTTATTCGGGCAGTTTGTGCGCAGCGAGTTATAGAAACTCCTGCAATTCTATTGATTGAAAAGAGGCTGCACACATCGTTTATTGGTCATGGAGCGTAAGTAGAGTTTTAAAACGCGCACAAGTCGCACCGTGAATACACTGAAAACACTGAAATATGTGCACTCTAGGTGGCGGTTATGGTGGTGGTGCCGGACAGGGATATAATAATTTCGCTGTCCCCCCACCAAACTACCAACAAATGCCAAATAAAACGGGTAACTACAACGAGCCACCTCCGAACTACGGCAAACAAGGCGGTGGTAAGGCGTGCATGTGAACTCCATGTTGCGAATCACGCACCAATATCAACACATTTATGTTTAAGGTTATGATTCCGGTTCCGGTCATCGTGGTTCTGGTGGCAGCGGCGGCGGCGGCGGCGGCTCATGGAACGACAGAGGAGGCAATTCTTACGGGTATGTTATCCCCTTTTAGTATTTCGGTACCGATCAGTTACAGGCTTTTCAAATCATGGGTAGTAGACTTCTACGGAGGTTTTTTAAGTGTTATAAGAGAAGTGTATGCATATATAAACATTTATCAATCAATCCAGACAAACCGATGAGAAAAAAAAGACCGAGCCAATACTTGAAACACAAAGCGTAATGTAAAGATGTTGTTGTAGAAATGCAAGCGATGCACGGTGCTGCATCAAAGTGTGAAAATGCTCATAGCAATTCCTGCAAATAACTTGTTTGTACTGGTTGAAAGCGCAGAAAACATCAAATTAGAAAAAATTGTAGCCCACAATTTGGCTATTTATTATTTACCCGCATGACTGTATTTCATGTACGTTTTTTTTTTTTGTCATCGAAAATTTCTCTAAAAATATTTGAAACTGGTATTCAAATAATGATTCAAATGAGTCTAATGGTAAAAAAAAAAAAAATGACCCCCTGGGGAAGCAAATATAACTGCAATAAATAAATAATACTGGTGGTTCGACAGCCGTTGAAATTCGAATAATAATGGTCGCCTAATGAAATCTATGATGAATTCCTTGATATTTGCATAGAGAATCGCGCACATTTTATTATTATCGTTTCACATACCTATGTACACTATATCATCCATTCCTGCGTAAATACGATATAGAAACAGCATCAACATGTTCAAAATGAACATTCAAAAAATGTGTGAGTTTATGACATGATGGTAAAAAAAAAACAAGATCAAACATGACACAAGTGTAATCAAAGATATAATATAAAGCTATGACCTTTGAAAAACTATCATATTACCCAAATCAACCAGCAATCATATAATCTAAAAATAAATAAATGTCGCAAGAGCCACGAAACAACAAGAAATTCAGTAAAATAATTATTAAATGCAAAGTTCGGAGAATTGGTGTGGTTCTAAGACTCTAATCATCTTACGTATACTCAAATAATTAAACAATTTCAATTACATACTATATGGTCAGTATATATTTATATACATAAGAAAGCAATGATTCCGCGTCTAGGATAGAGCTACCTCTAACAAACTAAATGTAAGATAATTTTAAACAATTGTTTTTTTTTATTTTTAATCGCATTGACAGATTTAGGTATTAATGTTGTTATTTTAACACATAATAAACCTGAAATTGCCTTTAATCTAGGTCCTGCCTCGTTTTAAGATATGTATATTATTATTATTTTTTATAGTAGATAAGCAAATAAACAGGTAGTGCTTTTTGTTTGATAACGATGGTATCTGGGTGTAAGATATTTTCTACCTAAGTGTATTTAAATGAGTCGAAAGTCTTTCGTCCCTCTCATTTTTGAGAATTTAGTAAATAGAGTCTGTTTCGGTAGTAGACTAATGCAAACGTTATTATATTAAGATTATGTGGTTAAGAGTAATACATACACGTACATATGCCAACATTACGTTGTCCTCCTTGGCAGTTTGATCAGTGATTGCCGTCGCACTTGGTTCTAATTATTAAGATGGAAAGCAACAAAATGGACATTCGCTGTTTGAACGTCGTCGTCACTGACCGAACTGCGCCGGGTGCTCTATACATGGCATTAGAATGCCATAAAGTCGGACAAGAAATATGTATTGTAAAGGGATCCTAGGCGTATACCTCACCATACTGCATTAAAACCAAAATCAAAGCATTAAATAAGTTATTCAATATCCTCTTTTAGAAATGGAGGCGCCAGCAAGGACAGCTACAACAAAGGTAAAAATAATGCAAATAATTGCAAACATATCGAGTAATGTATACCAATATTTTTCTACATATTGAACTTGAATCCAAAATCGAAATAGAACAAAAAAAAATTACAAAAAAACCCAACCGGTTAGAACATGAAAAACAGAGTCTAATTCCAAACCAAAAAAGTAAAAAAAATGAATATGCATAATAACAAACATGTTCCTTTCCTGGCGGCATTCTTGGTGGGGCCCAATTGCCCATTTGAAATTCCGTCGAAAAGTCCACGCGTCGTGGCCTTTAAAGTGTATTTAGCGTACTTATATTCAGCTCGTTGATCTCTGTTTGATCAATAATGGTTAACGACCGACTCGGTCTGCTAGGTGTAATTTAATGTTTAATTTCTGTAAAGTGTTGTATACATGTCAAAGCGTTGTCACGAATCAAAATCAAGGTTTCCTGTAAGGTGCATTATTGGTCGGGCTAACTCCTGGCAATTTGGGGTCACCTGTTTGTGTTTTTGTGTGCCAGTCAGTCAGTCTGGCTTTGAAAGCTCAAAAGCCGACCGAAACCTGTTCAAAGTGTTATCATGTTACCATGTTCTCTCCCGGAGTCGTCCACCCACAGAAGGTTTTCGAAATACACCTCAAAATTCTGGTTTCACATATAAGTATTATCCTGGTTAAAATATCACTGAACAGCCAACTATAGGAGTATCTGTAACATATGCGGGCGTGTACCTTGGCCCTCACCTTCGTTGCGTTTTTGGTGGTTGATGTGAGGGGCTAAATTCTAAAAAGAAAGAAGAAAATACAAAAAATCAAAACAATAAAATAAAGTAGCAGTTCCATTCTAAGCTATACCCTGACTTGCCAGCTCTTTCTAATATCCCATTCGTATTTGTAGGACCCGGAGGATACTCGGGCGGCGGCGGTGGAGGAGGCGGGGGCTCCGGTGGCGGCGGCGACATGATCACCCAGGAGGACACCATCTTTGTCTCTGGCATGGATCCATCTACCACCGAGCAGGATATTGAGACTCACTTTGGAGCGATTGGAATCATCAAGGCAAGTAGTCATCATATTATGCGTCAGTAGACACGTTTTAACCTTTGAATCGTTATATCCCTTTTCATCTGACTTAACAGAAAGACAAGCGTACAATGAAGCCCAAGATCTGGCTGTACAAGCACAAGGAGACCGGCGCCTTTAAGGGTGAAGCCACTGTCACCTACGATGACACTAATGCCGCACAGTCCGCCATTGAATGGTTCGATGGGCGCGACTTCAATGGCAATGCGATCAAGGTGTCGCTGGCCCAGCGCCAGAACAACTGGAACAAGGGCGGCGGTGGTCGCGGAGGATTTGGCGGACGTCGTGGTGGTGGCGGCGGAGGAGGAGGCGGCGGTGGTGGTGGCGGAGGCGGTGGTGGAGGACGCTTCGATCGAGGAGGAGGCGGCGGTGGCGGTAATGGAGGTGGAGGTAGCGGTGGCGGTGGACGCTTTGATCGTGGAGGAGGCGGTGGAGGTGGTGGCGGCGGCGGCAATGTGCAACCGCGTGATGGCGACTGGAAATGCAACAGCTGTAATAACACCAACTTCGCCTGGCGCAACGAATGCAATAGGTGAGCAAAGTTTAAACATACACTTCTAGACCAACTTCCATATTCCATCATATCATTATTCTTAAAAAAACCACACATGCCTACAAGTATGATTGAACCCAATAAGTAGACGAAAAACAAGAAGTGTTTGAGAGGCAATCGTAAAGCAATTTTTTCTGATAAGGCGCACATAATTGCCACAAGAGTTTATCTGATGGAGTATGAGAACTAATTTTGCTTTGGGGAATCACAAATTGAGCAATCTTTAGTATGTTACGATAGTAATAATCACTCCCATTTCCAGATGCAAGACTCCCAAGGGCGACGACGAGGGATCGAGCGGTGGTGGCGGCGGCGGCTACGGCGGTGGTGGCGGCGGAGGCTACGACCGCGGAAATGATCGCGGATCCGGCGGCGGTGGATATCAGAACAGAGATCGCGGTGGCAACTCGCAAGGAGGAGGCGGCGGTGGCGGCTACTCGCGATTCAATGACAATGGCGGAGGACGGGGTGGCCGAGGAGGAGGTGGTGGCGGTGGCGGCAACCGCCGCGATGGTGGTGGACCCATGAGGAACGATGGCGGCATGCGTTCTAGACCATATTAAGCGCGTGGCAGCCGATGGCGGCACCTATTTTTTTCACTTTTACGTATTAATTGTAGCGAGTACCCCTTTAAATGTACTTTTAAATTTACCAGTCAAAGCCAATTATAAATTATTATTGCCAGCACACATCTTCATTTTAACCGACTTTCTAGCCAAACCGGTTATTGCTCGTTTTGACTGAATTATATTATATAATTATGTAATCTAATTTAACAATTGTAACTGTAACATGGTACATACAAATAAATATATATATATTTACATATAGCTCATATATATGTATATGTATATATATACAAAATCAGAAACACTGCTGTGACTTTGGGAATTACCATTTAAAGATAACATTCTAGCAATCCAGCTTTGCTGACTAAAGGGATTTCTAAAGAACTCGACAAGTTCGCCTTGCCGAAATATTATTCGTATTCGTTGAAAAGAAATGAGGAACTTTACAAGTCACGCGCACAAGGCGTGTATAAGTTGGCAACTGCTCTCGCAATAACCCAGGTCGATAAATCCAGACTTTTTATTTTTAGAATTGTATTAAACAGAAACGAGGTTGCACCCGCTGTTTACATGCTCGATTGATAGCTGCTCACCTTCATCTGCTCTCGGAGAAGGTTGTTTTGTACATTTTTGTATTATTTTCTTTTATTTTCAATATACATTATTATTATTATATTACAGTTCATCTTTTTCTAGCAGGGTGTAGCGATGCTTGGATGGTCCAAGTTCCTTGAATTTTGACTCTGGAGGCGAAGTACCCTTGCCAGTGTGTGGGTCAGGTTCAATTTCATTTGAGGGATCCGGCCCGTAATGAAATTCCCTGGAAAGCAGAGGAGACCGTTTTTAGTTTTTGTGCCTTGGCTAGCACTAGGTTTTGGAGTAATTACCTGTGCAGCTTGCCACTGTAGAGATCCTGCAGGAACTGCTTTAGCTTTCCCGGCGAGTACATGTCGCTGAAGTGGGGGAACAGATACATGTGCTTGAACGAGTCGATGGCAATCAGGGGCAAGTCATCCTCGGATTTACCCAGATGGTGTAGAGGATGCGCGAATCGCTTGCCATCAGCGGTCAAAAAGTTGACGTTCTCTGAAAAGTTTTGAAAATTCATCGTCAAATTAAAAGCTCATATGTAAACAGAACACCTGCACATCTTACGTTTCTCATCCAGCAACTGACGCTCAATGATCGACTTGTAATCCTTGATTGAGTTATTATCAGTGGGGTGATGGAAGAGAATTAGGAACGGCAGACCCTCCTCCGTAAGTTCCTCTGCATTCTCGAAGGTAATTTCTCGTACCAGTGGTACACACTTCTCTTGTACCCAAATTTTGAGTTCATCGAAATTTTGTAGGCTTCCAGTGTAGGTCTCATCGTTTTCATGGGAGAGAGCTACATCGGGCCTAAATACTATAATGGGTGTGCCTGAAACAAACCAATCAATAGTTGACATCAGTATTGCCTGGCATGGCGCAGTGTCTTAGATGGATTTTACCAGGAGGATGCATGGCCTGGGCGGCTTCTCCGAAGCCGACGTGAAACTGGCAGTCTTCCTTTAGGTTTGTCGCCACCTTGCGGAATATGTCGTACTCGGGCTGGTCCCTACGATCGAAGTAGCCCAGGATAAGGCGCTTCTTGGAGTCCAGGTTCTCCAGATCCTTCAGCGATTTAAACTCCTGGATGGGATCCTCCAGCTGCTTCTTAACGAACTCGAGGAAGGCTTCGGCCGAACGCTGTCCTCGATATTCGCGCTTGCTGAGCTGCCCATTGCGGACAATTTTTAAGGTTGGATACTTGTTTATGTGGAACCGGGACGCGATGGCCGTTTCCTTGTCGCAATCCACTTTTCCTAGCACCACCTTTCCAGCCTCTGGGAACTCCTCTTTAATCTGCAAGAGATATCCAATCCAATTAAATGCCACGTATTTGTTCGATATAAACTAACTATATACATATGTAAGCATCGCATTGTTTGTAAGCTTTTACTGCCCATCCATTTGACTCACCTTATCAGCAGCTTCCGCGAATATAGGTGCTAAAATATTACTAAACCGACACCACTCCGCATAAAAATTAAGGAAAACCAATTCATTAGACGCTGCAAGAAAATAAAGCGTGTTTAATGTAAGCAACAAACTGTGTGTGAAATTGTTGTCTGTGTATTCCAAGTGTGGAAAACAAGCAAATGCATTCAGATAATAACATTAATAATATTTTAGTATAACTTCGAAGACTAACTTCAAAGTTTTGTAATAAATTGATATCGACACTATTCTTAACAATAATGCAAATTTATATTAAAAAAAATTCAACCAATAGGGCTATGCTAAAATATAGTTTTATTGCAAGATTGTATATAGAGCATATCCCAAATAAAATAGCCTTTTAGGCAAGGAACTTTTTCGGGCTAGTGCCCATTTTGGCGGACTATCGGACCGATAGATCACAGTGCAGCATGGAAAATAAACCGCCCTAATTAAGTTGTATCCAAATTTCGCACCTTGTCCTTCGCGAAACCGCATAAAACTTATCTTACCACGTTGGCAGTGCCGAATTGAACGAGCCACTGATTTTGTTTAGTGACACGTCAATGGGGCAGTCGGCTAATTGATTCCCACTCACGCTGGCGGCGGGAATGGCATGGGGAATGGTGGATGATGGGGATGAATGGCTATGGACATGTCTTACCTAGGGTCATATCGATATTATCACTGGTCATGGGTACGGCTCCGGCGCCATCAGCCGGCTGTGTGTGCTGGAGTAGCTGTAGAATCTGCAAATTCCATAAGATGTCAGTTCTGGTTAGTTAGTTATTTGGTTAGGGGGAGCCAGAAAAAGCCGGGGCTGTCTGGCCGGCCCCTCCCCAATGAGTCCACGCCCGCTGATTGAGCGGGTTAGCCATTCCAGTGACCAGAAACATGACCAGACAGAACGGAACACGTCGACTCACCGCAACTAGGGCCACACAGGGCCCAAGCTTTCCGATTCCGATTCTGGCTCCAAACATTCTCGTTCGGCTTCCGAATGGCGAGTGCGGCTGGCGAGGAGTGGGCGTGGAATTGCGTGCACCGGCAGAGAGTCCAAGCGATCGGTTCTCTTTTTTTTTGATTTCAGTTACACATCAGCTGGAATGGAATGCAAACGTACGCACAATTTATATGTTTTAACAATTTTTGGTTGATTTTATCGGCTGGCCAGTGTTGGTTAGTCTCGAACCGCACACTTCATCGCCAATCGACTAGGGCGATAGCTTAGTCACATGACTTGGCCATCGCTAGCAGCAGCGATAACAGCGATAGCAGCAAACAACGATAAAAATTTCAATGGAAATGAAACAAAAAGTGTCTAAATGAATACATATGCACACATATGTATGTGCAACAACATTTGCAAATCTTTGTTTATAATAGCTGACGCTTATGGATTTTATGGTGGTAAATAGAGCGAGAAAATCTAGAAGCCAAGCGCGTTTTCAATTCGGCAATAAGTTTTGAGCTAAATACCCTGAAAGTCTGCGGAGCGAACGGTTTGTGGAATCCAAAAACCAAATGTGTGTGCATACATATGTACGATTGTAATGTGTTATTGTTGCTCCCCGAAATATCGAAACATGTACATACCTACATATACGAATATACATATGAGTTTATGTAAACATACACATGCGTAAATGTTTAATTACTTTGTTTATGACAACATATACGGCCATTAGAATACGTTGAGTACGATAATCGGCCATTTTTCGCCTATTGGCTATGGAATCGTGATAATCTAGTCTATTGGTATATATGTGAGTGCGTATGTAATGCAGCAATATACATATATGTGCATACTATGTATTGCGCACCTTGTCGAACTACAACTGTGTGTGCTCACATAAATGTATGTGCATTGTACATTGTACATCCATACGTGCATATATGCAGTGCATTATCTATATTGCCACCACGACACTCAAAAACTCAAATATTAACTTCGATTTGTTCTAAAAGTGTTGATTGTGCCCAAATTATCATCCCAGTGACATTTATTTGGCTTTGTTTGCGCACTGCCTAATGCACATGTCCATAAGTATGTACATAGTATTATTTATTTATTTATGGTAGCCACTATACTATAGGTATCGAATCGCCCCAATAACGTCGCACACACACTGATGTGCGTAATTATGTATTCGGATGGTGGATATATGATATATATGCACCTATAAGCGATAACCGGATTTCCAATGACACCCAAATCGCCTTGCCTAAATATAAGCAAATAAGTAATTTCGAATACGTTACATGCTAAGTATTCTTTTAGCCGATTCACACAATGTCCGATGGATCGCCGCCTCCATCGATTTGCTTTATCCGTGCCGCCGAATCGTATCCAAAATCACAAATGGAGAAGGAAGACTCCCAGCTGCTCGTCCCGTTCCAAGAGTGTAGGTGCTCCCCCATATACTGTAACTCATAACACCTGCTAATCCATAGTATATATCCCACCAGTGGCCGGCGAATCGATTAAGTACCTGGGACGCACGGATGATGGCATCCTCGCCCTGTCCAATTACCGGATATTCCTCTCCAAGCTGTCAACCGGCTATGAGACCTACGTTCCACTGGGCCTAATCGAAACCGTACAGGTGCGGGATTTGTTCCAGCTGATTGTCAACTGCAAGGATGCCAGCACTGTGCGGTGCTCCTTTCCGTCGGCGGAACAGTGCTCCGACTGGCAACGCCGGATCCATCTTATGATCGGGGTTCCCGAATCACTGGAAACACTCTTTGCCTTTCCATTTTACTCCTGGACCTGCGATGTGATCGGAAGTGGTAATGGAAGCGGAATCGGAAGTGGCCAGGCGAACGGAAACGGAATAGTCGCCAAGGATCGCTGCGTAGCGCTACACAATGGCTCTGCAAAGCCCGCAGCCACGGTCACAGCGGCCAATCCTTTGCCCGATCCTGCCAGCGATACCATCTCTGCCGCCATGAGCAACCGCCTGCAACGATCCGTGCGCTATGAAAGCGACTTTAAGAACGAGGTGGCCCGCTTGGGATTCGATCTGAAGGGCTCATGGCGCATCTCAACGGCCAATGCCGATTTCAAGCTCTGTCCCTCGTATCCACCCAAATTGCTTGTGCCCTGCTGCATCACCGACGAAATGCTTCACAACGTGGCCAACTTCCGGGGTTCGCGAAGGCTACCGGCTGTCGTCTGGCGGCACCAAAAGTCGGGTGCCATCTTGGCCCGGTGCAGCCAGCCGGAGGTCGGTTGGCTTGGCTGGCGCAACACAAGGGACGAGCAGCTCCTCAAGGCACTCGCCGATGCCTGTGCCTTTGACAGGGGCGAACACGCCAGGCATTCCAACAGCGCCAATGCAAAGGCGCAACCAACAAAGGGCTCCAAGGAGACCAACGGCCAGTCGGGTTTATCCGGCAAGAGTTCGCCATCTCTGGACGATTCCTCGCATGAGGAACTCACGCTGGATGAAATAAAGGTACGTTTTGGCGTTTATAACTAGATTAACCGGGTTTCCTTGGTATAAATAATCATGTTTATAAATAAACTACTTAACACAAAGCAGTAAAGAAGTGAAAATGCCAAGTGCTGATTAAATTCTTAAATTTTATTTTCTTTCAGAAAATCCTCATTGTAGATGCTCGCAGCTACACCTCCGCAGTTACAAATCGTGCCAGAGGTGGCGGATGTGAGTGCATCGAGTACTATCCCTGTGCAGAGATAGAGTTTATGAACCTGGGCAATATCCACGCCATTCGAAAGAGTTTTCACGCTGTTCGACAGCTTTGCGCGTCGTCTTCAGATGATCCAAAGTGAGTTTACTAAGGCTATTTAACTGCTATGTGTACATATGTAATGGAATCATTATTTTACAGCTGGTACGGACAGTTGGAGAAGACCATGTGGATGCAGCACCTTTCGGGCCTGTTGGGAGCCACCATGACCGTTGTGCATACCATCGAGAAGAATGGACGTCCCGTCCTTGTGCACTGCTCAGATGGTTGGGATCGCACTCCACAGATCGTGGCCACGGCACAACTGTGCTTGGATCCCTACTACAGAACTGTCGAGGTACAGAACTGTTGATATACATATTTTCTGTTCTATAGTTAAAACTTTACCTACTTGCTTCTATTTGCAGGGGTTCCGCGTTTTGGTCGAGCGTGAATGGCTGAACTTTGGGCACAAATTCGCCGATCGTTCCGGAAATGGTCCCAATTCCGATGAAGTTAACGAGCGATGTCCAGTTTTTCTGCAGTGGCTTGATCTGGTGCATCAAATACACAGGCAGTATCCATGCAGTTTTGAGTTCAGTATAAGCTACTTGGTAAGCGGTGCAATGAAATTTCGTATGGTGTAGTGCCCATTAAGCCTTTTTTTTTTATATATCTTTTAGATCAAACTGGCGCAACATTCGTTGTCCTGTCTCTTCGGCACGTTCCTATGTAATTCGCTCAGAGAACGCATCGAGAATTCAGTTTTCGACCGAACGTTTTCCGTGTGGCCATTTTTAGCGGAAACTATGTATAGAAATCCTCTCTATAAGCATGAGACTGAAAAGGTAAATATTATTTTGGTATGCACTGTCAAATTGAAGGGCGATGCTAATGATTTTTCTATTTTTTAGGTTCTTTGGCCGGCGCACAGTGTGCGGTTTTTATATTTTTGGTCTGATGTATACCTTGGTAGTTTAGGGAACAAAAATGGAACTGATCTGCCATTACTAAGTAATGAAAGACAGAGCGGACACAATGGTGAGTAACGATGTACCCCTAATAGAAATGTACTCACTTTCATTTACTCCAATAACCAATAGGCCTCATGGCGAAGACACGATCTTCTGAAGACTTAACAACGAATGAGTTGGGACAGAGCACCATTTCCAGGAGGTCCAGTGATCCTAACCTGACCGTTGAATCCATGTAGGTCAACTAATAATTATTTGATCGGACAGCAAAATGAATTTCGTTTTTTCCTTTCGATTCAGTGTTACAGATTGCTTCAATGCGAACAGCAATTCTATGTTTGACATACGATCTGAGGCCAACAACAGTGTTAGCGCAAACGTCCAAGAAAGTCCAAGTGTTAAAGACTCCAAAGAAGTAGAGCTGGACGTAACGGATGCAACTGAAATAGGTCCATGTGGCCGTTCAAATAATCCCATTCCAGAGTTTCATAACGACCAAAGCACAGCTTCTAACCGTGATATATTGGAAGTAGAAACACAATCGCAAAGGCGAAGTTCCTTGGAGTTCTCACATCAACAGATACCTGGATCCGGGCGACCTGTCTTCATTTTCGGTTCATCCGAAAACGGTAAGTGATATTAGCAAGAAAGAGAACTGAACTTAACTATCGTAATGGTTTCAGATCCAAATCCAGTTCCTTCAAAATCTGAAGACACAAGTGATATTTGTCGCGCCCTATGGCATGGCGCTATTGAAACCAGCACTGATACCCTTATTCCCGCGGAGCCCGTACAAATACCAAACAGCGACAATAGCAGTAGAGACCACATAACACCCCCAATGGAATTGGTTATTGGTGATAAAAAACTGGAGCCGACTACCACTGTCCAAACCAGTAAAATCAGTCAGAGCTACAATAATTTGCCCAAGGTACACATAAGACCGAATGCCGTGATATGCCCGCAGCGAGTAGACGCTTTTCCACATCACCTGGACCTACAAGTGCCAAGGGAGACGACGGGAAACCCGGACCGTTGCAAGCCGGAAAAGTTAGCCAAAGATGCGAATGCCAATGGATCCCTGCTGGCATCGGATGGCTACCACGCGGAGGAAAGTCTCTTCATGTCTCCCGACCTCCAGCGATTCGTGGGCCAGTCGCCATTCGATGCTCCCTCTACGGGCGGACGAATACGGCGAAATACCTTCGGCTCGAGCTACAGTCGCGACATGAAATTCACAGCAGAAAACGGCAGGTGAGTTGTGTACCTTCTCACCTAATGGCGCTTCTCGAAAAGACAATGAGTGTATACTAAAATTACGAAATCTACTTTCAGCGCACACCAATTCCCTTCGTCGGGCATCATTTCGTTGCCCCCAACACCATTTCAGGAGAGGGCGCAGTTCACAATATCCTGTCCAGATGGCCTGGCTCATGGACTCAGCGAACAAAATATAAGACTCCACCAAATCGTACAAGAACACAAGGTAAAATCCAATGCATCAACTTGTTTCATTACATTATTTAAAATACCAATACTCGTTTTTAGCTACGTGAGGAAATGCTTCTGCGAGAAATTCACGGTATGCGGCTGGCTTTGTTGGAAAAAGGTTGCCCCAGTTGCAACAGCATCGTTTCGACAAATATGGAACATGTAAATAATGATCTATCTTGATACTCGTTTTAGATATAACATGCGTGCATATATTCTTGAAAAGCGTGGTTGATGTTAGATATAGCCCCTCGTAGCAAAGTGTGTGCAAATACGTTTAAAATAGGGGCATATTCTATAAAATAACATATTGTGATGTTTCAATCGAGGGCAATATTGTATTCTAATCATAAGTAACAATGTGCATTTACTTTCAGTCGTCTAATTATTTAACTCTTCTTTAGGAAAATGGATCGGATATCGTTGAAAATGCTTCAACATGTTCCTGGGAAGCCGTCGAAGAACGTAGCGGTCCCCCATCGTATGCCCCTTCCTCGATCCAAGAGAAAAAAGCCTCAAGTGTCCTCTGGGTACCAGATCATGCCGTTTCACGTTGCTCTAGTTGTCAAACTGAGTTCTGGCTTGGACGAAGAAAACATCATTGTCGGTGCGCATCCAACACTTGAAACTTTACTGTTTTACTCTTAATAGATTTTCAATATGTATGATTTTTAGCTTCAGTTGAATATTTCCATTTTTAGCGATACTAAATTCCTAGACCTTAAAGTCAGTTAATAAGACTCTCGTACCTTCTTTATGACTGTGCAATACTACGATTAAATTGGACTATTCAATTCTTTTGATGCTCATATTCAACTTAAGTTGAAATCGTGTTATAATTTTGTTATTTTACTGGGAGACATGACTATACTAACAGTGTAAACTATGCTAATCAAGAATATATAAAAATCAAATAACAATTCATTTAATTTTTTAAGTTATTTCATTGTAGCTTAAACTATTTCAGCAAAACAACCCAGTCAGTTGATAAGCCACTAACATATATTATTTAACTATTTTGTCTTATACACAAGCGTATTTTATGAGCAGTTAATAAAGCAAACACTATTTAATTCAATTACAGATCATGTGGAGAAATTTTTTGTGCTGACTGCTCGGAATTTTGGGCGCCGTTGCCAAACGAAAAGCTATTTAATCCAGTTAGGCTATGTGGATCTTGCTACACGACCGTCACAACAAATGTCCAAGAGTATGCTGCAGTACCTGCAGAATCCGAATCCCAGGTGAAGGACGAAGAGGCGTCTTCTGCGAATTCCTAAGAGCTTTTCCCAATTAACTTAAGTCTCCTCTGTTGTATCAATATGTACATATTATTACTCAAAAATATTTATTGCATATGTGTTAGCACCATAATAGCGAAAAGTTCATCTGTGCGTTTATATAGAACACGAAATTATACAATTTTGTTAGAAATATATATGTGGATATATGGAAACAATTGTAAATTCAAATACAATCTTTAAACAAAAAATCAAATTCATTTATTGAAATACCAATGGGTCGAAATGGAGTATACGATAAAAGGGCTTTTCAAAATTACCAAAAGCCTTTTAAATATCGTAAAAAAGGAATTGAATAGTGTGAAAGGTGTGTTTTCTTAACATTCCGATTAAATAAACTTTAATGCTCCTTGGTGTTTTTTTTATATTACTATACTGACGACTTATTTTAAACCAGAGTTTTGTTTTACATAAAATTACAGAACGTCTTTTCTATTTTTTGTACAATTGTTGATTTCTATTTTATAATATATCCTAAAAGAATAGTTTATATAAAGTTAAAAAACATTAAAAAAAAAAGACATAGACGTGGTTATATTTATCGATACTGAACCGGTGTGAACAGACCATAAAAGCTGCAGGTGAAATCCTCGGCTCAGGTAACATATGTATATCGATAACTATTAACCCATACAGTCGTAGAAGCGCCAAACACGGCGTTGTTTCGAAGTTTTTTTTTGTATTAGTTTCCTTTCTTAAATTGTTGATATTTGTGTTCGAATTGTGTGCGAAGATGTGTGATGTCCGAAATCTAATTGACTTGTCCGAATGGGATGAGCCCACCAAGGAGCCGTTGCACGAAGAGCCGGAGGACTCTGTGGTGACCACGAACTTTGAGGTGCCCTACGATCCCTTCGATCTGATGGAGAAGGAAGCTTGCATCAAGGTAAGGTTAGGTTGCATACCACTGGGATCCCCAATGCTTTGGGGATAGATCTTTACCGGTCGTATTTATTCATGCAATTCACTTAAAACTCCTTTTCCCACCAAATTCAGGGCATGACCTTGACGTCGCAGATCAAGGAAAAGGTGTCCAGTGCCGAACGACAGTATCCGGATCTTGAGAGCGAGAGTCCTCCGGTTTGCATGCAGACGGATGCAGCGACTGCGTCCGGACCCGGATCAGGAGAAACAACTCAAAAGCGGCGCTCGAACAGCTCGTTCCAGAAGCAGCTCCTTAAACTTAATGCCTCACGATCCGTGGTGAACACACCAACCCATAGTCGATCCAAATCAGAGTTTGAGAGAACAATTCTGAACGAAAACCTGCAGATGCTGGCGGCAGAGTCGCCATTGAAGCTTATCGAGGACGACGACGTCCTGTCGAACAGTATCAACTTCGAGGAAGACCTTAAAATGCTACGCATTCCGATCCTAGACGCGCTTAACAATGCAGAACCCAATGCAAAAGCCGATGAAAATCAGGGAAACGTAAACAGAATGGTTGACGTGCGGCAAGAAAGTCAGGAAAGTCCACATACACCAATCGAAGACCGATCAAATGGCAAGAGTTTGAGCCAACTCCTGGAGCAGCTGAAGATCTTGGCACACGAACACGTCGAGAGGTCCAAGTGGCATCTGTTTGACACGGCAATTGAATCCATTGCAGCGGTCATCTTTGGACCCGGTGGCTCTTGTCCGGAAGCTAAAAAGGGCGAAGCAGCTATATCATCGCCGTACTCATACACCCGCCAAGGAACATTCGATCTCGAACTTCAAGTAAGTATTACATTACATTATAGTCCTTTATTGAAAATAATTGTTAGCATTTGAGGTCTGAAGCATAGAATACATCTTCGTTGCTATTTATTATAGGAATACGCATGTTTCCTCTAAGATATTGGATTGTTTGTCCTATAGTTTTCTAACAATAAAGCCTTATTAAATTGTTTTATTTCTCCAATTCAGGGCAAGAAGGCAAAACGTTCCTTGGATGCTAACCACATACAGGAGGAGGAGATCGATCTACCAGGAAGTGAAGTTCAAAACTTTCCCGATGCCATGGTCTGCTCAACAGCCACATTTGATGGCGAATCTCGTCTAAATCCATTTGATAGGGACTCGCTTCCATCCCTACCATCGATACCGTCCGTGTCAGAAGCCAGAAAGGAGCCGTTTATGACGGAGTTGGTTGACGAAACACTCGCCCAGCAGATTAACCAGCTGCTGGAGCGGCACAAACTCGCAAACACTGGCATCAGCGATCACGAACAACAGCACGGAGTTGATCCCAGGACAGTCATACTGTTGGTGAACCCCAGCAACTACAGCAGCACTCAGGTAGCATGCAACATTTCTACCAACAACGTTGCCAAGACCAAACCAATGCCTCTAAGTGAGTCCAACGCGGCGGTCTCCATGCGCCGTCGATCATCGTCACTTTCCATTCAGGACAAGTGCAAGTTGCCCAGGGAAGTCCTGAAGTCCGATCGCCAGGTGGAAAATCTGCCGCCGCCCAGGGAGGTCAAGAACACAGCCACTGTTGGGCCGATGGCTGCAGCAGCTGCCTTCCGCCAGCGAAGCAACTCCTTCTCCACGCCCAGTAATCCGTCCACAAAAGCCTACGAAAGCAGGCGCACACTAATGAGCAGTCGCTTGAGGAATCCATCCATAAACGAATCGATGGGCAAACCTAATGGAATGCTTAAAGTGACGAAGCCCATCAAGCCGGTGGTTCCAATTATGAAAGTGACTGCAAGCAACGAGTCCACCTACCTGAATCCGGTCCATCCACGTATACCTGAGACGCCCATATCAACTAGGACCAAGCCTGTCCAAAAGATATCCTGCACGAGCACACCACTGCCACAAATGCGCATCCAGCAACGCAGATCCCTGAAGCCAATGGCCATGACCGCAGGATCGGGTTCCATGTCAAATACCTCCTATTCAACGCCCAGCATTAGGGGGCCGAGCTTCTGCAAGAAAACCGGCTCCGGATAGACGATGCATTGCGTAGACATGGGGAGCACTTTCTTGGCCCGTGGGCGGTGGCGCAATGTCGCCTGAAAGTGAATTAAAATGTGATGTCTGAGGTCAAGTTGGTAACCTTGAAGATAAACCGACAGTGTGAAAACGGCTTGGCTATCTCCCCCCATATTTTTGTTTCTTCCATTTATTTTTTGCCCGACGTCACAAGATAAAGCGAACTGATATGCAGTCTGCACTCAATACTAGACTTTACCAAATTAGTTTGCGTTTCGAAACGGATTAGCAGTGTTGCCTGTCCTTTATATTTACTTTTCACTTGAACTGATCGAACTAATTAGTTAAATTATCTTTGTGAATGCCCACCTATCATCCACTTAGTTACCTGCGAGCTCACACTGCTTAAAATCCCTTTCCCTAATCCAAGTCCTTATTGTTTCGGAATCACACTAAAATAGAATTTATCAACCACGTATTCGCCAGCATATCACAGGACAACAGCGTTTAAGACAGTTTAAGTCGTTTGACCACAAGTATCCTAAGTTTTAAGGATTTGTCTTTTATATATTACCTAGAAGTAGCTA
The DNA here is from genome assembly GCF_016746245.2 of Drosophila santomea. NCBI lineage: Eukaryota > Metazoa > Arthropoda > Insecta > Diptera > Drosophilidae > Drosophila > Drosophila santomea. The sequence continues at coordinate 10,237,789 of NC_053021.2, forward strand.
GATAAGACGCTTGCAAAGCACACTCTCTATTATTTTCCCATCTCACAGCTGTCTTGAGAAAGCAGTGAGGAATAATTCAATAAAAAGAGATTATCAGTTAAGAAATTTCCGTATATTTAACGTACATATGTGGCGCTAGCATATCACAACAAAAAAAAAACAGCAAGATTATAATGAGTTACTGGTTGAGCTTGTTCTTGAGAATGCTCAACTGGGTAAGGCAGTTGTCGCGGTAGTTGCGGCGTTGGGCCAACTGATCCAGCGGCACCATCTCGCCCAGCTGCTTGGCCACCTCGACGGCGACGGGACCCTCCATTTTCGGTGTTGGTCCCATTGTCTCGCTGACGGCATAGATGGTCTTCGAGTAGCGCTCGAAATAGTTGGCCATGCCCTCGGCATTCAGATGGGCCGTTTCCAGGGGACCCAGGAAGGCGTAGCGCGGTCCCAGTCCATTGCTCATCACGCTATCGATGTCCTTGACGTTCAGGATGCCGGCCTCGACCAATCGCCATGTCTCGTTCAGGATGGCATACTGGATGCGGTTCAGGGCGAAGCCCTCGATCTCACGCGACAGCGTAACTGGTTTCTGGCCAATCTCCTCCATCAGGGCACGGGTCTTCTTCACCCATTCCGGTTTGGTCCACGGTGCGGGCACGATCTCGACCAGGGGCACGTAGTACGGTGGGTTGACGGGATGCGAGACCAAAACCTGTTCACGAAATCAAGCGTAATTGGGCTTAGTCATTGCGTTCTCATCGAAACCAAAATCGAAATAAATGCGGATCTAATTGGGCACAAGGACGGCGCAGCTTTAAAGTTATCAGCAGCGGGAATTTATCTCTTTGCTGAATGTGAACTATTCTAAAACATTCCCATAAACGACCATGGCACACTGTTTACCAACCCAAGGTGGAGATACTAATTGTTCTACTAATCTCAAGAATTCAACTCACATTGGCCTTGTTTTTCAGATCCGCGCTGAAGAGAGAGGGCAGAAAAGTGCTGGTGGAGCTGGACAGGATGGTGTTGGGTCCGACGACGGCATCCAACTGCTTATAGAGGGCCTTTTTCAGGTCGAGGCGCTCGGGGATGCACTCCTGCACGAAGATGGCGCCCTTGACCAGCTCCTTGATGTCGTTGGTGCCCGAAATGCAGGCGAATTGCTGGGCGGCGGTCAGCTTGCCACGGAGCAGTCCCTTGGCCTCCAGATCCAGCAGCTCCTTCTGCGTGGCAGTCAATGCGGTGGACACCTGCTCGGGCAGGATGTCGAACAGCACCACCTGGTAGCCCACCGAGGCGAACAGCATGGACCAGGAGCGACCAATCAGTCCGCTGGAATCGAAACACTGCCAGTGAGCACCGGGATATCCTCGCGAATCGCATTTCCTTATTTCCCACTTACCTGCCCACAATGCCAATTTTCTCGGTTTTCTGCGACATCTTTGTTTATTTACTTTTCCGATTTACTGCTGCTGCGGAGTTGGAATAGAGGAGCTATGGAGGAGCTATTACTGTCGACCGCCACTTGGCACAGCGTACATGCGTTTGAGCAATTAGACGGCAGCGCAACCGGTTTAATATTCGGCGATAACAACCGCCAGAGGTGAACCCAAAAACAAGAACGAGAACGAGAACCCAAGTGCTTGTGGGGTGTTGGGGCCGCTTGATGGGTGTCGGTGGAGATTTCCGAGGAGATAGTGGGTCGTGCGATAACAATGCCACCCCGATGGGCAATTGGACGATGCTGCCACGCCCACAGCAGTGTATACACATCTTGGCAGCTGCTTTGCATGTGGTCTACTTGTCTCTTGCTCCGAATTTAGACCCCAAATGTGTGTACTTCTTGTTACAAGAAATATGTATTACTAACTTGAATGCAGATAGTAAACTAGAAAACCAAGAAATATGCATCTGATTTATAATTTCATTTATAATTAAATGGAAAGAAACTTTGTAATATACTTAAGAAACTTTGTTGTAGAAAATGCAAACATGGTACACTTAATGTTGGTAACTTGCACCTTAGCTAGGTACAAAGTACGGGTACCTGTACCGTACCTCTTGCAAACGGTATTTTCCACGTGGGGGAGATAATCCATCGAGGAGCAACCGATTTCCTAGCGGGTGTCACTCGGCAAAACTGTGCCAAGATGCCCTTAATTTGACTTTTATTAATAATGCCATTTTATAATGTTAGCTACTACGGCGAGTATCTTTGTGATTGTCCATACGCTTATGTACTTGCTACCGGCACAAAAATAACCCCGCGAATTGTTTACTAAGCTTTTTGAGCTTTCGCAGTCTTAAATATAAGGCAATTAAAATTATAAATATGTTTGTATAGCAATTGGAAAAACTACGTCAAGTATATTAATCTGATTCAAGCTTAATTAGCTTTGCAAGTGAATTCGTTTTAAAACTAGTTTTAATGTACGTTTCTTTTTTCGCTACTCTGCCTGCTTAAAATGGAAACCATCTGAGAATCTTTTAGGTCGGGCGATGCGGAAAGCCAGTCATAATCTCCACTGACATATTTATCATTTACTTTCATGTGCTACGAGCTATTTCCTATGGTAAAAAAAATTTAACATTTAGATTCCTCAATCTTTGTTTTTTTCCACATAATAAATTAAACGCGAGGTCTTGAGATTAGAATGGAAAACATGATCTTTGAGTATATCATACGGTTTCGTCGTGTTTTATTTGTACAAATGGACCACCCATCCCAAAAATATAACCTTTTCAAGGGTATACAAAAAGTACTATCTTTCTTTAAGGACTCTTAGTTTTTTTTTCGTTTAATTAACGAATGGAGAATACGATGAGTGTATTAAAAGTGCAACTTGTATTCTCATTTTACTGTTTCCAAGTTGTTTAACTATTTTATTTATTTAATGTGCTTTGCTGAAAGCTGCAATATCTTATCGGTTAATGCACATTACTTCTATTACACAAGTGCATATTTACAACTGATTTTGTAGCTTCCTGATAAGATTGCAGCATACCTGATAAGAACAGCCTACATGGCTCTCCCATCTCTTTCCTTTTGAGTGTGGAATGTAGCTCATCATTTTAATTGTCTCAAGTGGACCCGCATAATACAAAAGGCTAGCTTTCTCGTGTGGAGTTATATTCAAAAATATATATTTTAAATTTTGTTCTATGATTTCGATTTTATTTAATTTAAAGTTAGCTAGAATGCTGCTTACAGTGCCATCTTCCGACCCTCTATCGATATCTCAACTGCCCTGCGGCTCTCCTTCAGTCGTTTTGAGTCCAGAAAACGTTTCATATGCTTCTCGTAGCGGTTTGGCTTGCGCTTGGTTGACTGAAATGTCCAATGAGATCAATGAATAAAGAAGGAATCGAATACCAGAGCTTAATGCTGGGCAACTAACCGTGGAGATTTCACCCTCGACGGTTGACTTAGGGCGGATGACGTAGTCCTTGTTGGAGGGCATGGGAACACGAGCGCGCGCCACCCAGCCGGGATCTCCAGGACGCAGTAGCTTGTCCTCGTTGGAGAAGGTCTGATTCAAGGTAGGTGCTTTACTGCTGGAGGAAGGCTCTGGATCTGGACTCTTATGCCGATGACGCGACATCTGCGCCAAATCACGCTCCTGACGCTCCTCCTTGCTCATCGCTGAGAAGTTGCAGCTGAGGTTAAATATCGGACGGGCCCACTCTGAAATCAGGCGACCAGCGCGATCGCGATTCGTCTTGGTCTCCTGGGGATGTTTGTACAAATACATTACAGCCTTGCCAATGCCCGACTGTTTCAAAAGTCCCTTTTCAATGGTAGGAAACTAAAGGAAGTGATCACATGAGAATCCATAATACAACAAGACTAGCATGCTACTCACATCTGATAATAGTTTAAGAATACTCTCGCGTATCTGAAGACATGGCAGACTTTTGTTTGGCAGGGGCGCTAGCCAATCTGTAAGTACATTGAGTATATTGTGCTCCAAGAAGGCCAGCTGCAAGTGCTTCTTGATCAGCTGTGACATCACTTGCTTCAGCATTGAAATCTTCTTCGTGGCCGGTTGACCCATCATGTTCAGCTGACGGTCATCGTCCGAGGCGTTCTTCATACTGATTATAAGCTGATCAATCAGATCGTCGTTGTCGTTGATCAGATCAATATCGCGCTTGCGACGACGCACTCGCTTCTCTTCCTTCTTTCTCAAGAGCATAGCATCAAAGTCCGAAATAAAGTTACTGTTTCTGTAATAGACGTAAATGTGGGCATAAATTATATTAATTTGAAAGAAATGATGTCTTACTCTGGTTCATTTGAAATTGGTGTGTTCTCATCGTCAGAGCTCTCTGTGATTTTATCTTGTGATTTCTCTTTGCCTAGGCCATTTCCCTGTTCATCCTCTTCATTGTCTGTGTCCGTGATTTTAACGCGCTTCTTTGTCACCTTCGGTCCTTCGTCTACATTGAAATCATACATTAATTACGAGTCTCTAAAAGTTGTAGCCCATATTTACCATCAGAGTCGCTGACGGCCAGTCTTTTTCGCCTGGAAGCAGTCTGGGATGTGGCACTACCCGACCGAGACCGAGATCGGGATCCCTTTCGCGAACCACCGCTAATGGAGCGACTGCGGGAACGGGAACCGCTTCTAGAACGTCTCGATCCACTCCTGGAACGTCTTGATCCGCTTCTGGAGCGTCTAGATCCGCTTCTAGAGCGCCTGGATCCGCTTCTAGATCGCCTAGATCCACTTCTTGAGCGCCTGGAACCGCTTCTAGAACGTCTGGATCCACTTCTGGAGCGCCTGGATCCACTTCTCGAGCGCCTGGATCCGCTGCGGGATCGTCTTGATCCACTTCTAGATCGCCTGGAGCCCGAACCACTGCGCGAACGCCTGGACCCGCTCCTAGAACGCCTGGACCCACTGCGGGAGCGTCTAGAACCACTGCGGGAACGGCGAGATCCGCTACGTGAGCGCGCTGATCCACTGCGAGAGCGCCTGGATCCGCTCCGTGAGCGCCTGGAGCCACTACGGGAGCGTCGAGAGCCACTGCGAGAGCGCCTCGAGCCACTTCGAGAACGCCTTGATCCCGATCCACTGCGAGATCTTCTAGATCCAGAGCCGCTTCGCGAACGTCGAGAACCACTCCGTGATCTATTTGAGCGTCTAGAACCAGATCTACTGCGAGATCGCTTAGAGCCGCTACGGGAGCGACGTGATCCACTGCGGGAGCGCTTAGATCCACTGCGTGAGCGGTGCGATCCACTACGTGATCGCTTAGATCCACTGCGGGAACGCCTGGAGCCACTGCGGGATCGTCTAGAGCCGCTGCGCGAACGTCTGGATCCAGTAGGCGAGCCCGGAGCTCCGCCAGAATGCCGGGAGCCGCTGCGGGAGCGAGCGGAACCGCTCCGCGAGCGCCGGGAACCGTTCAGGGATTGCTTAGAGCCACTGCGCGAACGCCGTCCACTGGCTGCCGAGTGTGCGGATCCGCTGCGAGACCGATGGGATCCGCTTCGCGAGCGGGAGACGCTCTTCCTGGTAGCACTGCGACTACGACTGCGACTACGTGAGCGGTCGGTGATGGCCTCGGCATTATCATCACCATTCTTGGGTGCTGGCGAAGGAGACTTGCTTTTGCCCTTTTCTTGCAATACTGAATCCAAATTGGTTGCGTCGGGATTGGAATCTGGGATTTCCTTGAGCACCGCTTCTGCGGCCGTGTATGTTGTGGACTTCTCGAGAGCCTCGGATATGGTCTCGGCTTCGTCTCCGCCGGCCTTTTCTGAAAATATAGTTTATAAAATGGTTTAACTAGAATTCCAATAAAGAATCAATTTGGTAATCAACCTTTTTCAGACGTTTCCATGCCGCGCTATGAACTATAAAGAGAAAATTTTGAAAAACACGCTTCACAACTAAATTTGCCAAATCAGTTGGGCAAACGGCTTTTGAATTCAAAGGTAATACATTAACGCACTAACTAAATATTAAATCTTGCAATGACTAAAATACGACGCGATTTGATTGCTCGGCATTTGACAGGGCCAGCGGAACGAATGGAATTGGAACGGTAACGTTTGTGTGTGTACACATACACTCATGCACACACGCTGTTTGGGGCCCTTACACACGGCAAATCTTTATAATCGATAACAAAACTTATATGATAAGAATTATACAGACATTTGAAATAACTTATTTTATAAATACATTTAAGTTCATATGCAAAAGATTGAAAAAAAATTAATAAAAGTATAAAATCAAGATAAATGCTTTGAATCCTCGGCAATCGATAACCAACCGAATTCCCTTTGTAGAAATTAATTTTATTAATGCATCAAGATAAAAACTAAATATTGCACATAATCGTAGTCATTACGACTATGTATTTTTTCCGCTATGTCTTAAATCGAATTATATATGCTTTAACTATTATAAAATGGTCTAAAGTTAATACAATATATATATCGATATCGCAATCACTCGCAACTTCCGATTAAAAATCGTATTGTGTCAACTAGCTTGTTGTAACAAAGACATCGAACATTTTCCGTTATCGAATCGGAATCCACCCACTTGAAATGCCCCATCCCTAAATTACTAATAAGAAAATCAAAACAATACCATTTTCAAATTTGGCAAACATGAAGGAAGAGCAAAGCTCTATGTGTACGCATGGAACGCCGATGTCAGCTATCTAGTATTATTCTAATCTATATATTTTCCATATCAGCTATGTTTGCCGAGGATATCCTAAGAGATTACGGCTCCTTCATATCGGAGCACGATGGGAAATTGAAATTATTGCGGGATAAAGTGCCTAATTCAGATGTTTTGGAGCCTGCACCGTGTATTTCTATGTCGCCAGTTGTCGAGGTGAACTTTATGGGCAATGACTTCAAGGTTCCGGACAGGAGCTTTGAGGAATCGGAGCTTGTGGCCAATAAGCCGCTGACAACTCTGGCAAATCTGTGCAACCAGTGCAAAAATCTGTCCAGAAAGGCGAAACGGTTTCAGCTGGCATTCCTCTTCCTCGACTTTCGATTGGATGGTTCCCCAACATCCGAGGGTTCCTCCGGCTTGGAGGGATCCTTGGTCCGCATGAGCAGCTCCATGGACTTCTTTTGCCAGGTCTACTTTTTGCTCAAACGCATGATTGTGATACTCCAAAATATTTGGAGACAAATAGCCGCATCTGTTAGCGTCCCCATGGACATCAATGAAGTCCACATATTCGTAAGTTAAAGATCTAACTCAAATGAAGTGCAGTAACCATTTGAAGTCGAATCTAACAGGCTGTCTTTGATGCTATGGCTGAGTTACTAGAACACATAGTAGTATTCAATGAACTGGCGAATCAATCAAAGATTTCCACCATGTGGGCGCTGTACAAGAAGTGGCTAATACACCTGTCCAATAGCCAATCCACAAACTTGGAGCTCAATGGCCTCAGTTCATCTCTAGTGGATATAGAGAATCTGATCACCAAGGATTTCTTTCGAGTAAGTTCAAGGGAAACGAGAATGGTACCGCTTAAATGCATGTTTCTTTAACAGATTCTACTGGACAACCTGATGGAGTTAAAGAAGCAATTTAGCCTGAACAGTGTTAGCCCCATCACCCAGCATTCCAATGCCTACATTCGTAAGAAGCTTCTCGACGTCGATGTGAATCAGAGCAACGAATTTAAGAACTACGAGGATCCCAAGCACATTGTTCGCCTTACCACCTTCGTGGTGGTGGTCCATGAGCTGGGGATCCAGATGGAGGGAAAACTGGTCAAGAATGCTGTCGACTTGGTGGCCAGGCATAAGCAGGTGCCCCTCAATCGAAGCGTTTTCTGGTCGCCTGCCGGATTCCTCTTTCTACATGCCAAAACCCTGCTGAAGTCATCAGCCCGATCCCAAGATGGACTTGCCCCAAAAGTCCATAGCACAGTTGTGGAGAAGTTTAGGCTTAGCGATCAGAAGATGTGTCGCCAGTTGGGCGTTCAAATATCGCTGTGGTCCATCAGAATGCAGAGGGTATTCGATGCCGGAGTCTTTGGGCATCTCAAGACTTTCATGCAGTTAATTCTCAACGGTCACTCCTATGCCGATCAAGTTAGCCTGCTGGCTGTCTCGCTGATCAACCGGAATGTGGCTCTGATGACGCCAATGACCAAGAACGATTGGTTCGTCGTCGCTCGGTTGCTGCAGTATCTGAAGGTCATTCAAAAGATCTTTGAGTCAAACCAAATCAATTTCGTGCGCTTTATCAGCTCGCTGATACAGTGGCAGAAACAAAAGATTATTCACCTGCTGCACACAACGAAAAAGAAGATAGTTGACCTCAAGTTGCTGCAGCGCAAGATGAACTTTTTGGCCACAATGAAGCTGGCCGAGAGGTCCATCATGGGATTTCCGTGCAAACAACGATTGACTTTCATAAATCTAGCCCTTGGAGAGTTTCTGGATAATCGCCTCCTGCCCGCCGACAATCAAAAGTTGATCAAATCGATCCTGCACCGAGTGAATAACATCAGCGACTTTATGCGGAATATCGGAGGACAACTGAACACGTCGGACTCCTCGAGTCTGGTATATAATCACTGGTTCCTGAACACTTCGGTGCTTAAGGAGTACACCGAACTGCAACGCAACCCCTACTCCTTACAGGTGAGTTTTTAAGCCAGTATGTAGCAAAGAAACTTCACATGTTTACCATTCATCTGCAGAACCTAGTATCCATGAGCCATCACCTGGACAAGATCATGGCTATGTTCAGGGGTTCAAGGTGTCCCAAGCAATCAGCGAATGACTTGATCATCGAGTTTTTGAGCAACCACCTGGAGTTCTTTCTGCGGATGGAGGCCCTTTCGCATCTCTTCCAGAACCAGGATCAACCATTCCAGCAAAGTGCCTTCGACTATCGCCTCTGCATCAATGCAGTTTCAGTTGAAAATCAAGGAGATTACCATATTATAAGGGGTAAGATAAAAGCATGTGTTTCACTGATCAATTTATAATAACTTGTTTATTTCAGATCACCTAGAGAACTATTTCACTGCCACGTTCTACAATTTAACGACAATCGCTCCGCACGACTGGAAATCGTACGAAAAGATGCGTCATTTGGCCAACAAGGTGCTGCAGCTGCGTCCCATCGATGACCACCTGCCCAACCAGATAATTGACCAGGTAACCGATCAAATCCCTTCTATTAACCATATTAACCTTTCTTGCTTTAAAAGGGCATAGACGTGCTGCAGATCATGCGGAATATACACACTTTCGCCTCTTCCTATGCCTACAATATGAACCTGCAGGTGTTCGTGGAGACGCACAGCAGGAGCAAGCACCTGGACATCATAGGCACCCGGCACGTGGCCAACTCGGTGCAGACGCACGGCACCGGTATTATCAACACCACCGTCAACTTCATATACCAGTTCCTGCGCCAGAAGTTTTACACCTTCTCCACCTTCCTCCACGACGAGCAGATCAAGTCGCGACTGCTCAAGGAGCTGCGCTTTCACTCGGAGCAAAAGTACAGCAAGGCCTACCAGTCGTATCCCTATGAGCGCGCCGAGAGCTTTCTTAAGAAGATCAGAAGGCTGGGCTGCTCCAGCAATGGCGAAACTTATATGGATCTGTTCAGGAAGGTAATCACACAAGTCGGTAAGTCTATGGCTTTAATTTAGCGAATTGGTTAAATATATTAGTAAATATTGCTTTTAGGTAATGCTGTGGGCTATGTGCGCCTTCTGCAGGCGGGCAGCAAGCATGCCAACTTCCGGAATCGCTCGTATAAGACCAGATTCGACAGCAACTTTAGTTGCGGAGGCTCCAAAGTGCGCGCTGCCACGGAGGGCTCCATTAAGGAATACGAGAAGAGCCTGGGTCACATGAAGGAATGCTACTCGGATAGCACAAATTACTTCAAGGTACAGTCAACGATCTTACCAAATTACTTAGCAGCTCAATTCATAATCTATTTGGCAGCTTCTTTTGCAAGGCTTTCAGCCCTTCCTGTGCAATCCGCATAACCACCATCTGCGAACCTTCTACCTCATCACACCGGCGCTCATCATGAACTACATTGACTACCGGGTCAAGCAGAAGATGAAGATCCACAAAAAGGACCAGACTAAGGTCTCGCTGTTCGAGGATGGCTTCGCCATCGGCCTGGTCTACATTCTCAACATGCTGAACCAGCAGACGGAGTTCCATGAGCTAGGCTGGAGCCAAACGACCACGCAGCACCTGTACGCGGAACGCTGCAAGGTGCGCGACATTTTGGCTGGTCAGCAGCGGTCGGCGCCGGAACAGCCGGACGAGAAGCTCTTCCAGACGGTGGCGATAACCGAACGACATGTGAACGCCTACGAGCATGAATACAATCTGCTGTACGCCACTCTGAGTAGCTCCGAAATATTCTTCCAATAAACAAATATCCCATATACCACCAAACGAAAACCGTAATGACAACACACAATTTAGTAGTTGGTTGCCGTTTATTTAGATTTATTAAGACGAAAATACAATTCCGATTCCGGTACATAGCGTAGAACGTTGTTATATATGCCATTAGATAATCAGCATTACTATTACTATTATTAGTAAGCCAACATCAAAAGATCAAACATTTTTCTAAGTCCCCTGATGTCTCTCGTCTCATTGTTTTTTTCTTTCTCAATGGAAATGTGAAAGTTACAGATTCAATGCATATCTTATATAGCCAATTAAACGCTGTCTGACATTGGGAGACTCTAATTTAATTCAATTTTGGCCCCCACATACAATTGGATGGCCAAAACCAAAACCCCATTGGGAATATAGTTAAACATGTCTATTGAAAATATGTTGGTTGTATTGTATTTTTCTCGTAATATTACAGTAATTGGTAAAAAAAAAATGTTTTGGAGAAAATGCAAATGGTTTTCGTCTTAACAGATTTTTCTTCTTGTAATGTTGCTTTTGCATCGCACATTCTTAAAGAGAACCAGAGTTAGCCACCATGATCTTCTTGGAGGTCTTGCCGGACTGGGATCCATAAGATTCAATCTTCTTGACCACATCCAGACCCTCGACGACCTCACCGAAGACGACATGCTTGTTGTCCAACCAGGCGGTCTTCACGGTGCAAATGAAGAACTGGGAGCCGTTCGTGTTGGCGCCAGCGTTGGCCATCGACAGGATGCCGGAGCCGGTGTGCTTCAGCTCGAAGTTCTCATCGGGGAACTTGTTGCCGTAGATGGACTTGCCGCCAGTGCCGTTGTGGTTGGTGAAGTCGCCGCCCTGGCACATGAAGTTGGGGATGACGCGGTGGAAAATGGAGCCCTTGTAGCCGAATCCCTTCTCGCCGGTGCACAAGGCGCGGAAGTTCTCGGCGGTCTTAGGCACGACATCGGAGCGCAGCTGCAAAAGGCAAACAATATGCAAAACTGGGTTAGTAAATAAGAAATTAATATTGGCAAAATACACAAACAAAGCATGACTTTCAAATGGGTCAACCATTAAGTTTCTTTTTGTTTGTTTATCACGAGCCGGACGACCTTGAGACTATTTACATTAACTTTTTTTTTGAAGACTGGACACTTTTTCGTTTAATTCATGTTGAGCGGGAATAAACAATCAGCTGTTTTCTTGACGCCGCAGACGCCGCGTTTTTGTCTCGTTTTTCGGCGCCATTTTTAGCCCTTTGATAAAATAGCACATTTTTGGTATGCTTACACATACACCCATAAATGTGTGCATAACTATACCAATGGAATAAATACATAAATATGATGTACAGAACTTGCAGTGCACTGGAATTTGAGCAATTTTCCAATTCATGCAGTAAGAGAGACAATTGTGTAAATTAGTCAAGATTAGTAAATACTTTTCCCTTTTGCTGCTTCTCTATAAATCTACAATTATTTAGTGTAGAGATTCGGCGTAAAGTACAGACTTTTTTTCGCACTGTACACATGTACATATGTGTGCATATATCCTATTGGAAGAAAAATCCTAGACATGTGGGCTTGGTTTACTTCGCGGGCAATGACTTTATTCCCAGGCCACTAAAAATACACATCAAACATTTGCTTTTCTTTTTCTCTATTCAAACATGATATGTACATTACATCATCGGCGGAATTAATAGTGAGTTCATGCTTGGAAACGGGTTTACAGAACTCGCGCATTCACACCCGAATATCTCTGTGTGTACACTGTACATCTGCGCGTACATACCCGCATACACACATGTACATATGCGAGTGACCGCTTGGAGGTTATGTTCGTGTATTGATCTGCATGAGTGTATGGGTATGGGGTTACACACACAATCAACACGCCGGAATGTACATATAGCACACACGCGCATATGCATTTAAAATACCGGTAAAAATTGCACACCATTTCAGCCAAAGTTTGCCGACACGTCAATTAAATTAAGGAAAATTCCATTCTATAAAGATAATGCCACCACTCGGCCGATTTGCGGGGGGTGGTGGTGGCTGCATGCCTGCCTGCTCGAAATTCCGCGATGTAGATATAATTATAGAGATTTTCCGATTAAACGCGCCTGTCCAATTGGGTTGGAAAATTCAAATTCACCCAGAGCGCATTGTCATGCAATTACTCATGGAAAATAATTGCACTTGTCGCTGGTAAATTAGAGGGCGACTTTGCGCTGTGTGTGTATATATTTTATTTTATACATTTTATAAAATAAAAGTAAAAAAACTGTATGTACTTATCACCCGCGGCATATAATGTAAAATACATAGGCTTAATGCGCGAGAAATGGCTTTATAGAAAATCACGTGTTTTTCACTTACTGCTCAAATTTTACAATAAAAAAAAATAAAAAACTCAACTTAAACTTTTAAAATTAAAAAATAGAAAAGCAAATAACTCACCTCCATGATGATCCGACCGAGGGGCTCGTTGTCGGCCGTCATATCAAAAAATACCCTAGGCAAAGTACTCATCTTCGACGCTTTCGAATATTCGCGAACAATCTGAATTCCAAATTGCAACTGACCCCTATTCGCACTGCACGCTGACGAAGCTAGGGTTATAGATTTTTTAGCTAAAATGGCGGACTCCGCAATCTGAAATGCCGCTGCCGACCTGTGCCGAAACTGTCGAATCAGAGTTGCACCGAAAGAGACCATCGTGTATGGCGTGCGGCCGTATGTACGATACTACGATACCGTTCCATGCGTTCTATTCCGCCCGTTCCGCTGCTGCTGCTGCGGTCGCAGCTATTGTTACATCACTTTGCGGCGCCCATAAACGCACTTTTTGCGGTCCATTCCCCGCCCAACACGCATAAATGGTCGCGTTCATGCGCCTATTAATAATTATTATTATAAAAATATACATTTATTTACACTCATTTGCAACCTTTAATTAAAACAACACATACGCTTTTATTCAAAAAATATCGTGCAAAAAATCACAGCGTCGTGATCAGCGCCCATGAAGACTTTTTATTATATATAAACCACTATTATATATAAAACCTAATTTTTAAACTGTGCCATCCTGCATCGGCATATTTGTCACGTTTTGAAAAACAGTTTAAAAATATAGACAATAAAGTAGACCATGAGAAATAATCGAAAACAAAAAAATTGTAAACTCAAAAGTCACAGTGAAATCACGTAATCATTTTAAGCATTTTTTAAAGCATATTAAATGAAAGCCCTATATGTTTTTTAATGCATATGTATACTTAGATGTAATAGTAAATTTAAATTGTTATATTTTTTTAAAATATTAATTAATATTCGATAGTTCAATTAAGCGAGTCACATTTTCAACTTTAACATTTTAAAACTATGTTTAGGCCAACACTATTGCTTTTATACATTATTATAAAAAAAAATAACTAACGCTGCTAATAAAGTGCAATTATTAGCGATATAAACAACTAGGTTTTTATAAAATTAATATAAAAATTTCATTTGGAGAAACGATGGAATGGTGATGAACAAACTAGATGAGAAATTGCACGATAAAAAAACAATTGAACTAACAAAGCAACGTTTAAAAATACTACGGTCTTTTTTAAGATTATTTTTCGATGATTTTGAATGATTACTCTCAAAAAAACATCAATTATCGAAACTATGTTTTCAAATTTTGTTCAACGTTTTCCCGCGCCTTGTGTTGGTTTTTCTGCCGCGAAATTCAAAAATCGCGCCCGCAATGAAAACTAGGTGGTGATTCATTACTGAAAACGAAATGAATGGAATTGCATGGTCTCTACTGCTCTGAGTACTTTTCACCACCTAATTGACCTTTAACTCCAAGTATTAATGAACTCGTAGTACTATCAAATAAATTTATTTTCAAATTTATCACTTTATTATTACAGTAATGATACGTATATTCATTTACAAAACTTTTCCATTCATTTTTCATACATATATAGCATTTCATTTCCAAAACCCATACCCAATCCACTGTGAAATAGTGAGATTACCATAGCTGCCCTCAGAGAAATACGCGATTTAATACAAACCCAACTCGAATCAGAACCATTAAATTTATATAAAGCATTGAGATGAACGCACGACAAAGGCCAGAAATTCAGATTCAGACTCAGCAGTAGAGAAGCAGAAGTATAAGCATTGTTTACAAATACTACACATAGAAATAGGCAATTAATTACATAAATTAGAAGCACCAAACACAAACGACATAGCTGCCTGTCTGGCCTGTAGTACCTTGACATGCGCATCGACGAAAGCGGTTGAACTATGGACACCTGTTCCACGGCAACATGCATACATATTAATATAAGCGAAGCAAAAGCTTAAAAACAGTGATTATCGCTTTGGAATGGGGCTGCCCAAGTCGAAGCATTGAGAAGGCATTTTAAAGATTCGGATTCGAGATATATAGCGGACTAGCCTAGACTTAGAACTAAGGAGACTTTTGAAAAGCGAATCGCAGAATAAGCAAAAAGATGCCCACAAATGATGGCCACATTTGTTGGAATGCCCGACTTCCTCCGCTGGCCGCAGCCGCAACGAGTGGCGATTTCTGATTGTCTCGGCACAGTGTTTGGTTCCTGATGAAGGTGAACATGGACTCGACGAGATTCGCGGGTGATATGTCCGAGCATTGCTCCAGTTTTTTGACCACACAGGCCTGCAGTGTCAGCATTTCGTCGCACTGCTTCTGCCCGACCGTCAGCTTGGGCATGCTCTTGATCCGGTTCTCCTGCAGATCGGAAAGGTTCAGGTACTCGGAGAACGTGTCGTTCACGCACTGCTGGATGTTGTCCTTCTGGGACTCAATGCATTCGGGTCCCTTTTCGGCGATGAAGAGGGCTATCTTATCGCCATCCTTGTGGCAGACAAAGTTGAGCACACTCTGGATGATCTGCTTGATGACATCCTGACCCTCGCGCTCCTCGGGCACCAGACATGGCACCAGTTTGGCCGTAAACACATCCACACACTCCACGGCATTCGAACGCCGGCTGCAGTACTTGTTAAAGACCACATCCAGTTCGCCCTTGGGCGACGCCTCCTGTATCTCCTGCTGCATCGCCGTGTAGTTGACGATGCCATTGAGGCACTCGGTCAGCACCATGAATCCCGATTCGATCTCGCCGAACGCCTCGCCGCCCGCCTCCTCGCCGGCCACCTCGATGCATTTGTTGCGGATTAGCTCCTTGGCGTCGTTAACGCTAAAGTTTGACTTGCTCAGCTGGTCGGGCAGTTGGGTCTGGATCTGGTCCAGGTCCAGCTGGGCCATTATGCCAGCAGCTGCCAGTACCACCAGCCAAATGGCGCATATCGCTTGGCTTACATATGTCCTGTTCATGTTGGCTGTATTTTTGCTCTCCTCTTTGTGTTTTTGCCTTTTGCTCCTCTTCTATTCTCGTTTGATCTGCTTTTTGCACTTTTCTTTGTGGTTTTATTCGCATCAAACCTTTATATTATTGTTATTATTATATTATTGGTCAGTGTCAATCCGTTTGGCAGAATGTGCATTTGGGCAATTGGAAAAACTTAATTTAATTAGGAAATCACTGGATGGAATTCCCAATTGGAGATTCTATCCCACCCGTTAGGCTAGAGATGGCACTTGGGCGATGACGCTATCGATGCACCAACTATGTACCGATAACAACGAACGATCTATATCCAGTTCAAATGAACAATGAATTCAGTCTTTATTCTAAACTTCAGTGTTTTAAATCGAAAACCTGACTCAACTCAACAAATTGCAGTGCAGAGTAGTTTGAAGGTCGAGGCCTTGGATATATTGTGGAATAGGGTGTCACATGTGCAATATCTCAGCTGGAAGGAGGAGTTATGGCCTCCGCGGAACAAAGAACCGAGGTGGACGCCCTCAGGATGGAGCCGATCTCAAAATTGAGCATGCTGCTCACTCTGGTGTCCATTCTGTGGCGGTTCGTCTCGATCTGCATCAATTGGAGCCTGGCGTATGCGTACTTTGTGGAGGAGTCGTACGGCTACTGCGCCTGGACCATTGGCTCCATTCTGGTGCCCATGACGGTCACATCGGTCATATACATCCACACGTACGAAATCGATAGCGTGTACTTCCCCCGAAATCTACAGATCACGAACTATGCATTTCAGCTTGAAATACACCCATTCGGGTGAGAAACGCATCGTGGAGCGAGGGATATACTCAAATGTTGTGATCTCATATCTATTTCGCGATGTCTACGCCCTCAACTATGCTCTCAAGTACTCGATGGCCAAGGAGCGGGATGACAAGCAGGAGGAGATCGGGTGAGTACTGAGTGCAATGTCAGCTTGTCGGTCATGTTTACCCATATATGTAGTATGTATGTCTAATAGTTTTCAGTAGATTTATGCCCTAAATGGGTGTATTGCCGTTTTAGTTAGTCGAATGGCCATTTTATCGTTTATTTAAAACGAAAATCGAAATTCTTATTTTGCAGATATTACCAAAAACTCATGACGGAGGAGTGCAATGTTAGTTTCGTTCGGCTTTTCGACTCGTTTCTGGAATCAGCGCCGCAGAAAATATTACAACTGGCAATTGTTTTGCAATCGACAACGGAGTTCACATGTAAAACTTAAATAATAATACTACATCAGCTGTTCTGACGTTTACTTTCGGAAATCCAAGTCAATTCAGGCTGTGCATTCGTATTTTACCCTAGCATTTTGATTGTATCCAACGAAAGTGAAACTCGGCGTGGAAAGTCAGTGGATGCAAGTAGCTATTAACCATTCAAATTACTCTCCTCAGACTACCGCCGGATTGCGCTCGTCGTCTACTTTGGCAACATAGCGTGGTGCATCCAGGCGTACAATCACTCCAATCGCCTGGCTCAACTGGACAAGCATGATATCGCGGCAAAGGGACGATTTCTTCAATTTCTCTTCCTGCTCTGTCTCACTGGTAAGTAGCACTTGGCAGTGGTGCTTAGAATCGGTAGTAGTATGCCTGTAGTTATTTGATTTTGTTTTGTAGTTTCGAGAACGCTTTGCATCGCATATGTGGCCAGTCTTTTCCCCATCGAAACAGTGATCATCTGTGCGGCACTCGCTTGCTTTTGCGGCACCATTGTATTCCTTGTGGACTCGCCAATGATCGCCGAATCCCGCCTTATGAACTACCTGTACTGCCTGTGTTTCGGCGTAGTCTACCTGTTTATATTTACGCCCGTCAAGGATGCGCCAACCAAATACAAATACGCCTTTTATCTCACATTCTGTTTGTTGCAAAATGCAATCGCCTGCGCCTTGTACATTCCTCTATACCTTGCCACCACCATTATTGCCTTGTATATTGTCGGCATCGCTCTGCTGATATTCTACTACACGTACTGCCATCCAAATACCGTGAGAACTTATTTTTAATGTACTGTAGTACCATTTTGTATAATAAACGTTTGTATGCCACTTTTGTTGCGCCTTGGAAAATAGATTTTTCTATCGATATTTCTGCCTCGATTACTAGTAGTTAGATTTTGAATTTAGTTAGTACCTGTCGTTGTAATTTAATAATGTTCACTAACTTCGATGATTGTCGGGCGAACTAGTGCCCAGATATTGGCCAGCAGTGCATCATTGGCCATTCCAGCTGCGCATGCGCAACAACCCAAGATGGTGGAGTTGGAACCAGTTGGCGGAATCGGAATCTGGAATCTGGAATCGGTGGCTGTGAGTTGAGCTGGGAGCCCAATTAAAACGGTTCCCGCTGATGAACCAAGCGGAACCGGTTCGGGATCGCAGCTAGACTTGGCTAAGCTAGTTGGCATTGTATATTTCATGCAGCTCGTTAACTTTCACTTCGGCTACGAGGGGCGGAGACCAAGGCAAATCGCAATTGAGCACTGGGACTTGGAGTAGCAACGATCAGGATCGGGTTCACGAAAGCGGGAGTGATGTGAAGGATATCAACGCCCAGAAGATGGCATCCAAATACGAGCGCATACTAAGCGATTGCAGGGCGAAGAACGTGCTGTGGGAAGACCCCGATTTCCCCGCCGTCCAGTCTTCGGTCTTCTACTACCAAACACCGCCGTTCACCTTCCAATGGAAGCGCATCATGGATCTGGCGGATGGTGGCTCCGGTACGGTGGCTGCAACCAGTGCGGGACCAGTGTTCCTTAACGAGACGGCCGAATTCGATGTGGTGCCTGGCAAAATGGGTGATCGCTGGCTGGTCTCCTGCCTGGGGCTGTTGAGTTCCCTGAGGAACCTCTTCTATCGCGTGGTGCCCGCCGATCAGACCCTAGCCAGTGCCCACGGCGTCTTTCGTTTCCGCTTGTGGTGGTGCGGCGAGTGGGTGGAGGTGCTCGTCGACGACCGTCTGCCCACCATCAATGGGCGACTGGCGTTCATGCAGCCGCAGGCATCCAATTGCTTCTGGGCCGCCCTGCTGGAGAAGGCGATTGCCAAGCTGCACGGCTCCTATGAGGCGCTCAAGTATGGCACTCGTTCCGACGGACTCACCGATCTCCTGGGCGGCGTGGTACGGCAAATGCCCATATTGGCGGACAACATTCGGCCGCAGACGCTCAAGGAGCTCCTTACCACCACCTGCATTGTCACCTGCTTGGCGGACAAGAGCGGCACCGTGGCCAAGAAGAATCTCGCCGAGCGCATGCCCAACGGGATCCTGGTGAACGTTAACTACAGGTAAGCTTTATGGGATTCTGTGGCATGCCTTGGGCAAATCTATATTTTCCCAACTACAACGACCTTTTCTCTTTGATTCTACAGACTTTCCAGCCTGGACAAGGTGAAGACCCTAATGGGTGACTCGGTGCAGCTGGTGTGCCTGAAGGACACGTTCTCCAGCAAGCCCTTTGGCGAGAAGACGCACTTCCTCGGCGACTGGTCACCGATGTCCAAGACGTGGGAGCGAGTGTCGCAGGTGGAGCGGGCGCGTCTCATCCGGCAACTGGGTCCCGGCGAGTTCTGGTTGTCGTTCTGCGACTTTGTGGAGATCTTTAGCACCATGGAAGTGGTGTACCTGGACACGGAGACGTCCAATGACGAGGAGATGCTCAAGAGTCGTCCGCTGCACTGGAAGATGAAGATGCACCAGGGCCAATGGAAACGTGGCGTCACCGCCGGTGGTTGTCGCAATCACGAGTCGTTCCACATTAATCCGCAGCTGCTGATATCGGTGCAGGATGAGCAGGATCTGGTGATTGCCCTCAATCAGCACACGGCCGTGGAGCCGAAGGTGATTGGCTTTACGATGTACACATGGGATGGCGAGTACATGCTCAGTGAATGCCTGCAGAAGGACTTCTTCAAGAACCATGTGAGCTACCTGAATTCGGACTACGGGAACACGCGGCACGTTAGCTATCATACGCACCTGGAGGCGGGTCACTATGTCCTCATACCGACCACCTATGAGCCGGCGGAGGAGGCACATTTTACGGTCCGCATCCTGGGCACTGGATCGTTCCGACTCTCCTGCCTGGAGACGCAGACCATGATACTGCTGGATCCGTTTCCGGCACTCAAGAGCACGGATGCCGAGCGATGCGGTGGCCCGAAGGTAAAGAGCGTGTGCCAATATGAGCCCGTGTACATGCAACTGGCCGATGAGAACAAGACCATTAACTGCTTCGAGCTGCACGAGCTCCTGGAGGCGTGCCTGCCCAATGATTACATCAAGGGATGCGCCAACATCGACATCTGTCGCCAGGTGATCGCACTGCAGGACAGGACCGGCAGTGGCCGCATCACCTTCCAGCAGTTCAAGACCTTCATGGTCAACCTGAAGTCCTGGCAGGGCGTCTTCAAGATGTACACCAAGGAGAAGGCGGGCATTCTGCGCGCGGAGCGACTGCGCGATGCCCTGTGCGACATCGGTTTCCAGCTGAGCACGGACATCATGAACTGCCTGATCCAGCGGTATATCCGCAAGGATGGCACACTCAGGCTCAGCGACTTCGTTTCAGCCGTCATCCATCTGACCACCGCCTTCAATCAGTTCCATCTGAAGAACTACGGCCAGGTGAACGTGATCGAGGTGCATCTGCACGACTGGATTAAGAGCATACTGAGCTGCTAATCTACGCGGGCGCGGAACCCGCTCCACTGAATTTCCATCAACACTCTCTTTTTTTTTAATCCTAAGATTTATATACTGGTTAAGGATGATGATGATGACGATGCTGCTGATCAAAGGCCAGTTTCGCTTGAAAGATTTCTTAGTTTCTTCCATTTGAAAATCAAAAGAATGTCTTTCTAAATCAAAGAAACCTTCTACATTATACCCTTCTTTAAATGTCTTAATGTGTAACTAGTTTCTGGAACTAGAGTTTAAACCCATATCAATATTATTTATATGGAATCGAGCGAAATGGGCAATGCGATCATAGATGTTTATGTACTACTGAGAATTTTATTATTATTTATTGTTCTTATGGCTAACAATTAAACGAGCGCTGAAGGCGAGACGTGTTCAGAGTATTTTCAAAATCTATGTATGTTTATTTATTCCTGACCCCAAACCGGGCGAGAAGGACTCCAAGTGGTAGGTCTATATGCAGATACAATAGTTGGCCTTTCCGATCAGCGTTAGTTGGATTATCTGATATAGTTATAGTTGCGGGTATTATTTATAAAAGACGTGTGTGTAGTGTGTAGTGTGTTTACAAGCGAGTATTTTGTGCACGAGTATTATACATGGTACACCAGCGGATACAATCCATAGTAGGCTTAAAAGATGATCGCATGTGCGTGGTTCTCTACAGTAAAATGGGTAACGATTCCAGCGCAGCTGCAGTCCGGCACTCGGGATGCTCATGCTCCTGGCTCGATAGCTTCATGTGGCCAACATTTGTGTTCCTCGAGAACAGTCCACACTTGTGCCTCACTCTTTAAAATAGTCTAAAATATCAGCGTGTAATCACTTCGATCTGCAGTTAGTGATGTGGACGACATGACCGGATCTCTCCTCCATCTCCGAGCTCCGGAATCCCAATCCCAATCCCAATGGACTCCATCCAATGGAAATGTACCATACCCAATTGACAGCACATTTACATGGAGGTGCCATTCTGGGAGGAGGCATCGCTGATGCGACGGGACAGCGTCGTCTTGCGGCTGATGGACTTGGAGTTGCCGATCTGGTTGGCGCTGGAGTGGTAGTTTGAGCTCGATCCTCCACTGGTCGGGGTGTCGTTCAGTGACTCCACAGTGCGCATCGCCGACCGCTTCAGGGAGCCAGTCACCTCGTGCGGCTCCTGGTAGCCGGAGTCCATGTCATCGTGGTAGGAGTCCATCAATGGCGTGGGATCCTCGTAGTCGTAGTCGACAAAGCCATTATTGTCAAAGGACTGCAAACGGTTTAAAGTATATATAACAGTTCGATCATACGTAGGGTTTTTCCAATACGTTTTTCTTTCATAATGAAAGACGCCCTAAGATAGGCCACGTATTTTGGCCACTATACTATACTATCCCTACCTTGACAAAGGACTGCGAGTGCTTCTCGTAGCCACGGAACACCTGGCTGTGCGACTTGCCGCGATAGTCCACCGATTCGTAGTGCCCGTCCTGGGAGTTCTCGATGATGAAGTGCCGGGTGCCGTGGGGCGTTAGGGTGGCCCACAGGAGACGGCTGTCGTTGACCAGCTGGCTCTGTAGGAGATCCCGACTGTTGGCCGTGGCGCAGGGATACAGAATTCCGCCGGATGTGAAGGCATTGGATTTGGTCGCCTCGCCCAGGGCATTAATAGCCGTCTGCTTGATATTGGCGTCATGGTACGAGAAGAAGGAACTGCTGGAATGCCAAAATAGGTGTAGAAATACAAGCAACATTTTTGTGCAACCATCAAGACTTACTCTCTGCATCGCATCACAATGAGGGCCAGGAAGCAGCCGAACACGAAGATCCCGATGCAGGAGGAGACGAACAGCCAGACGCTCTCCAGACTCTTGGAATCACTCCTGACCAGCTCCATCAGCGCGTTCCCGCTCTCGTTGTGCTGCATCCCATGGCCGCACATGAAGGCGGCGAAGCACGGCTGCGACTCATTGGAGGGCACCAGGATGTCCACCGTCGCCGGCTTGGAGATTAGAAAGGACGGCAGCGGTGGCGGCGGCATCGATAGTATAAAGTCCGGCGGTGGACCGGCCAGCTGGTCACAGCTGCCGACACAATTTCCAAAGAGCATGTTCATCATGAAGCTGAAAATGCGTCCAGAGCACACATATATGTAATTACCATCGAATCAATGGCGCATACCCCCATCTAAATCCGCCGTATAATCATGTGTATCTGTGTTGTGTTCTTGGATTCACAACATCGTTTTTGGGGGTAGGTTTTCTACTACTAACTAGCAAACGACTAATCGCACCCATAAACCCGTAATGAAATAGTTTCTATCATTTGGAAACTAGACTCTCTAGTAGGTGCTACTAAAAAAAAAGGTGCTACCAATAAGTTTGGTTCGAATACACAAGTACAAACAAAGCCATTAGCTGAAAAATTCCTTTGCATCCCCACGGGTGTTTTAAAATCCTTTTTTGGCCCCTCGATTGCACCAGAGACTTTGGGATTTTGATAACAACAAGAATGTAGGAGCTCTTTGGGGAACCCATTAACAGGCAATTAACTATACTGCAACATTTGAGATTGAAAACACTTTCGAACCTTTCAACACAATGCCCTGACTTGTGTCAAGGAAATCCCAGTCAGAACTGAGTGGTAGTAACTATTCCAAATACTTGGCTCTCCTCTCCAGCTCCGGCAAAGGTGCGCGCGCATCTCCCCCGCAGAATGGGAAATGCCAGTAACTCGACGATACCTTCGAGTCCGGGACACTTACCCCCGTGCCTTTGGACACACCCAGGTATGGTCCTGTATATGCATGGATGGTATAGGTAATCACAACTCAAACGACCTTTCAACATTAAACCATAGATTATTAAGTGAACTAAAAACTCACTTAACATCTCTAAACTCACTTAACATCTCTAAACTCATTATAATTTATATGATATGTATTATTTATTTGAATCTATTGTTTCATCACAGCTGAAACTATCACATAAATTGTAGCCCCTTAAGATTTTTGGTTTCCCACATTTCAGTACAACAAATTGAGACATTATAAAATTATTATCTATAGGTATCTTTTAGATACTATCTATATACAAGTTAACGTATATTTAAACATTTATATAAGTTTGCTGTCGTAGGTGGTAGCTTTTTGTAACATGGGACTCAAAAAAAAAACAGAATACAACTGAATGAAAATTCAGCCTATATATTTAGGATCATAATAATATCGTTAAAGTTATTTTTTATCAGTGTATGTCATGACAACGCCGACAACTAGGGCCATAACGGTAAATCCCTGAGCAGCAATACGAGTTCGCATCATCAGCTGCGACATCTTCCGATTGCCAGTGCGAAAGTTGTATAAGCCAGCTGTGAGCGCCGCCGTCGTAGCCAAACATCCTGTATGCAAAAATAATAAACAATTGCAGCAATAAATTGATATGTACATTGTTTTGTTTACATAACCCGGCAAACACACTCACCCAACGGAACCAGCGGATTCTCCTTGATCTTGCGCTGCAGCTTCTCTTTAGTCGTTTCCACCTCGGCAACGGGTCCAAGATCCTGGCGTAATTGTATCCAATCCAGTTCCTCCTCCGGAAGCGAGACTTGAATTTTGTTCGACATATCGCGTTTAGTTCCGGGCAATATTAGGAAAACGGCATCAAACAAGTCAAATTCTATTATTCATTTGGAGATGACACCGACGCATATGATGTGCGTGCGTTCACACTATTTAGCCGATAGTTTTCGCACGGCGATTAAATGAAAATGAAACCAGCAATACAAAAACGTTATTTTTAAATTACCAGAGAGATTTCCTACTTTGCATTTTTAAAATGAGATATCTTAAAAAGGATTATATTTGTCATTACATAGCCATATAGCCATATTTAAAAAAATTGTTTCGATTTAAGGAAGCCAGAAAATGGATGGTATTTTAAAGGAGCCTTTCGTGGGAGTCAATAAAAATATAAATTAAAAAAATATAGAAGTAATCGTTTTAAGCAAATCTTTTACTAAAACTAAATACATTTCTGAAGTTTGCGTATACGTATAATAAAAATCAAATTAAAAAAAAAGAAAATATTTAAATGGCCAATATAATTGAGAATTTTGTTTTTTGGGTTTTTGTGACCTCATACATTACATTTGTACATACACATACATATGCATTATTGGCTCTCTCTGTAAAACTAAACTCACGAGAGCAAAAGAGAGAGCGAAGTACAGTCACACAAAATGAAAATGTGTATGTAGCGGTTCGCTGCGATGTACATATGTTTGTGTGTTCCACACGTATGTACATACAGCTGCGTTCGTGGGAATAGTAGTGCGAGAGCATCAAACGGTTTTTTCGTATTCCCTTTTGTTAATTAATACTTTGCTTTGTCTTCTATGTCGCAAAAGGCGCAATGCAGTTATACTACATATTATATTTTAATCTTTCAGTTTCTACTGTACTTAATTGTTTTTAGGAGAACATCTCATTTCAGTCGATCATATGAACTTATCATTTAAAAAAAGAAGCATTTTTATGATGGAATATTTATATGAAACAATCAATTTAGAAAGTAGCGGTCATCTGCACTGCTATTAGCATGAACACAGTTGTATATGCTTGGTTATGTATCAATGTGTTTGCATTGATGCATATCGGTTTTGTAGAATTCGTACAGCCAGGCGTACATGCATACGTCGCATTAACGAATGTAGCTGGCAGTTAAAAATAAGATATGTATGTTTAAAATAAATTTTGGCCCTAAGAACTGTATAATGTACATATGCATACATACAGTTCTGTATTTTTCCCACACTCCACACGCTCCATAGTTTGTATGTTTGGCACGCAAGCGTTTATGTACATACCCGTGTTCGTATGTATGTACGAAAGTAACAGGCCAAAATGTTTTATAAGGCCTTTTCCCTCCACCACGTGTATGTACATATGTATGTATGTATGTATTGGCTCTCTTTGTGCTCTCACTCTCCCGCACACAAGCACAGAATTGCGCACACAGTCCAACGCAACGCAACGCATACACATTTATCCGCCCGTTTGGATTTGGAAGCACAGTAAGAAGGTAAGGCAGAGACGGCAATTCAATTCATTCGTTGTTGGTACGAGCGGCGCGCGAACGAACATCATATATTGTATTTTCCGCATTCGCATTGATACGATACCATACTGTGTGCTGTGTACTGTGTACTGTATAGCATATATACCATACCACACCAACAAAACACAAGCGATACGATACGATACAATAAAGTCAGCGTATGCAGCGCTGTTTGTTTATTTTTTACAAGCTAAAAACAAACGACAAAACAAATCCGCAAAGCCGCCCGCGTTCCGCGTTTTGCCAACTAAAAAACAAATAAAATCAAACAACAAAAAAGCCAAAAAGGCCTAGACGCAAATACAAAAGAAGTACAAAAAAAAACGTGCATTGTGAATTTTTTAGTTTTTCAAAGTTTTGGCTTGTGCTGTGTTCCTTTTTTCCTGCAAACGTGCATCGTACATACATTCGCATTCGTATCCGTACATACATACGTGCAATAATCAATACAATACGACGTACAACAAACTGCGTAGAACAGTATTAAAAAAAAAGGAAACAGAAAAAAAATCTGGCTTAAGACTCGACTCCAATTTGCGTTGGTGTGCGTATTACATACATACGTATTTGTGCTAAAAGTAAATATATATGCTTTAACCATTTAGGACTAAAAGTGAAGGATATATTACGGAAAACCCATTATAAGGCCAATCCACGATTAAAACATTCGGACTAGATCCGAAATCTCACAGTTATGGAACACTTTCATCAAATACAGGTAAGCTTGTGTGCAGGTATACGGCGTTTTATTTAAAACACACATGCACACATTTATATACACTCATGGCACAACACACATACAATCATGGCCGCGTTTTTTGTATAGGTTGCCGCGTTTTAATCATTTTCCCGCCAAACGACAATGTATAATTAATAAAAAGCCAGACGCTTATTTATTAATTATTTATTTGGATATTTCCGAACCTTTTTGCCTTTACTCAGCCACAGTGGAAACTTTTTGTGAATATATATGCTGCATACATACTTACATACGTACGTATGTACATGCAAGCGTATGTACATCCATTGCGTCTCGCTTTTGTTTTTAGTTATTAAATAAATAGGCATGTAACTAAATGCTACAAGAGTACGCCTTTGTATGTGCAAGTATGCATACAAACAAAAAAACGACGCTGTACAATCAAAATTGTATTTTGCGTGCGCATCCAAGTCCGCCATTTTTCTTATTAGTTTGTATAAATACACAAATATATTTATACCAAGAATCGTGAATGCGTGCATGTAAACGGTAAACCGCATTGCATTTCTTTTTTTTTTTTAAATATGCTGCCTTAATGCGATGTACGCACGTTTGTTTGCATGCATAGGTACATATAATATGCAAAAAATAAGGAGAATATGATGTACATAAAATAAAAATACATACACATATAAAAACCTGTACGTGAAACGGCCCAAATCGCAGCTTGCGTAATCCGAAATTGGCTATATTTTTACCCATGTGTGCATAAAATACAAATGTATGTATGTATGTGCAAATACTTGTCTATGCAAATATTTATGCGCACATGTATATCTCTGTATTCACATATGTATCTACGTAAAATGGCTCTCTAAAATACATTTATTATTTTTTGGCAGTGGTAGGAAAGTGTATTATGCTTTTTTGCACAATCGGCAAGCAGAAAGGGGCTTTTTTCGGCAAAAAGAATAATGAGTTCATTCATGTTTTGTAACTCTGACGCCCTGGTTTTGCACTTTAAGCCCTGGAATCGGAATCGAAATAAAGACAATCAAATCCGATTCACAAAACGGAACCGGTGCTACTCGCTCTGCTTCTTCTTCCCCCAACAATAGTTCCATTGCCTTGCCCGATTCATGTAAAAGCTTTCTATCTATGGGCTCAACAGCTGGTGCGATAATTACTATTAATTTGTAAACATAACAAGCTAGATTATTGACATTGAAATTACGCTTTCAATGGGAAATAAGAGACTATCTTTTGGTCAGGATTTGGTATTATATTCTGGTATTGACATCAATTTATCGGTATCTGTAGATAACGAGTATCTACACGTTTATTTACATGGAAAGTAAATGAAAAGGATAACGCCCCAATTCCGACAGATACTTTTTATATCTTTTGATGATTGCTATTTAGAGTTTTGGCTTTAAGTAAGACTAAGACTCTTCAGACTTAATAATTATTAAAAATTAGTAAAGAAAACTAGCTAAACTTTGATAAAGTTAAAGAACTGTTAAATATTTTAACAAATCAGCAAAATATTCTAAATGTAGAGATACGATTGTTAAGAAATATCCAATTTTCTGCACCTTCAATTCTTGGCGCTCATTAAACCGCAGAACTCACAAAAAAAAAAAAGCACAGTTTTCACTATCGCTAGTATTAAGGACTATCTTAGTGGTTAGTGCGATGCCAGACATCGAGAATCAAGCCAAATGATTGTAGTGTATTGTTGTAGCCCAATCGACTGGCATCGCACTAATAATGCTAATAAACATCATCAACCAACTATTGATCAGCAAACAATTCAACACTATCAGCAGCAATTGGCTGCTCAGCAACAACAACAAGTACAACAGCAACAGTTGCAACAACACCAGGTGGTGGTGCAGCAGAATCAACAGCAGGCGCACCAGAACAGCTCCAATACCACAGCCGGCGTGGGCACCCAACAGCTGTTCACATACAAAATGGCCAGCAGTTTTCCGAATCCGGCCACGACGATGGCCCAGGTGGTGGCCACATCGAACGCAGCCGGCACCACGGGCTATGACTATCGTCTAAATATGGCACAGGCAGCCGCTGCAGCAGCCGTACCCGGCTCCCAGTGGTGGTATTCGGCCGCCAATCAGGGCCAGGTCGATGCCAATACAGCGGCGCAACTGCAGCACCAGCAGCAGCAACAGCAGCAGCAACAACAACAGCAGCAGCAACAGCACCAGCAGCAACAACAGATGCAACAGCAGCAGCAGCAACAAAATGTCATCAATTCGGCGGTAAGTTTGAATATGAGAATAAGCCATTTTCATTCCCTTCAGCCAGCTAACCTCGTTCCCATTTCCGTTCCTCCAATCCACAGAGCCCCATGATCAGAGGAGGCAAGGCCGATGCCAAGCCCAGAGGCCGAATGACCGCCTACGCATACTTTGTACAAACTTGCAGAGAGGAGCACAAAAAGAAGCATCCCGATGAGACGGTGATATTCGCCGAATTCTCACGGAAGTGTGCCGAAAGGTGGAAGGTAAGTAATGAGAATATCAATTGCCCTAAGGACTCCTTGTTTTAAAGTGGTTTGCCATCTATCCCATCCGTCTAGACAATGGTGGACAAGGAGAAGAAGCGCTTCCACGAAATGGCCGAGAAGGACAAGCAGCGATACGAGGCGGAAATGCAGAACTATGTGCCGCCCAAGGGAGCGGTCGTGGGACGTGGCAAGAAGAGGAAACAAATCAAGGACCCCAATGCTCCAAAACGTTCATTGTGAGTTCGTAGCAAAGTCAATTATCATATTATGCTATATTGTATACACAATTGTGACTGCAAGATAATGAAGCGAATCAGATCAATAATGATTTACTCCGCCTTATTCCATCACCTTTTTTTTCGCTTAGGTCTGCGTTCTTCTGGTTCTGCAATGACGAGAGAAATAAGGTGAAGGCACTTAATCCCGAGTTCGGAGTGGGCGACATTGCCAAAGAGCTGGGACGAAAGTGGTCCGATGTGGATCCCGAGGTCAAACAGAAGTACGAGTCGATGGCCGAGCGGGACAAGGCTCGATATGAACGCGTAGGTTTTTTGATATGCATAACCACTTCGATATCCGATTAACATGTGAATTTTTGCCTTTAACAGGAGATGACCGAGTACAAGACAAGCGGGAAAATCGCCATGTCCGCACCGTCGATGCAGGCGTCGATGCAGGCGCAGGCACAGAAAGCTGCGTTACTTGCCGCCGCTGCCCAGCAGCAACACCAGCAGCTGGAAGAGCAGCACGACGATGACGACGGCGATGGAGATGATGACGAGAACCAATAGGTTTAGCAGTAAATACTCTTCACTATTTATACACACGATCGTTGTCGCGATGGAGGAACAAACATGATAACGTTGGTCGATCTATTATCAGGTTGGCCAATGTGTGTTGAATATATATTTATATATATAAGGGTGTGCCCTTTTAGAGGTTTCGCTTTCCGGTGACAGAACACTGTCACAATTTGTTCAGGATCATCTGGCAAAGCTATTATCAATCGTGTTTTGATTAAAGACAGGCTAACAATCATGGTGGAAAGGTTCCTTTTTTTTTTGTTTTGTTTAATTTTTAAGCATCAAGAATGTGCATAGAGCTCTTGTGAATCTCTTTCCTTTTTTTTTCCATTTGTAGCACCCCCGAATGAGCGGTGTAAGTCTCTTTCAGAAATATTAGAAATATAGAACCAATGTCCAACTAAAAATCCAACTATCACAGAAATCTCTCGAACTTTCAGAGAAGGTTTTCATAGTTGACCGAAGAGGAGACCATTGTTCCTAGTGTATTTCGAAATCTCGTGAGATTCTGTGAAATTTAAGGATTTTTCAAGCGATTTCCATGCCAGGCGTGGGCAAAATGTCTGCAGAAGATTTCTGTGATTGGCAAACCAAAGCACAAATTGTTTTGTTTCATTTTTCTGTGACAATTTGATGGTTATCGGGAAGTGGAATCTCTAAAGAAAGCACCTATTATATATATGTAAATGCATATATATAAATAATATATAATTTTTTTTTTTAACATAAGTAATCAAATTTCCATGAATTATGAAGATAAATCACAAAGAAACCTTTTATAAGTTCTATGTTAAGATGATTAAGATGAATACGATTAAGTATGGTTAGATTAAAATGACACTCATCTGTCTGCAAACCTTATTTGTGCTTCAGTGCTAAGTTTCTCCTAAAGTAATAAGAAGAATTATTTTATAAATTGAAGAAATTCATCATGATGTCATTCGTTCTCAGCAACTATGAAGGTTACCACTACATTTATAAATATTGGTACATATTTCCCATTTATTAAAGTTAGATTCACCATAATGAAACTATAATTAATGCGTTCGAGTTTATATGTTTCCCACACGAAACAAACTCAATGAAACGTGATAATGTGAAATACTTAACTCAGTGGCGGGTGATATCTCGATCTATTTATTTTTGCCGCTCTCACAACATTTATATCCTCCAAATTCCATTTCATTCAACACATGTTTACTTAGTTCATTTACCAGTTTACCAGTTTAGTTTGCGATTCGTGAATCAAAAGATCCTTGGAGATAATTGGGTTTGTCCTCATTTGTAAATAGATACACATCAACTATAATAGCCACGATCATAAGATACGGAATGTTGGTCTTCGGTTGTTCGGCGATTCGAGAGAAGGAACAATCAAAACGATATCGGACATTGCAACAATTGTTGTTGACTTGGCCATGTACATACTATTTGAAGTATTATTTAGATGAGACTACGTAGAAATTAACGAGAATCGAGAGCAAATTACAACATACAACCCTAATATTAGAGTAGATTTCAGCGGGACTGCAAAGTAATGTAAAAACTAGTTTTTGCGTCGGCCTTAAAAACGCCCAAATGTTCCAGGCACAGAAACAAATCAGAAACAAAAACAGAAACAGAAAAAGAAACAGAATGAGAATGATAATGAGAAAGTGTTTATGCAGATGTAAAGGGAGACGTTCCTCCGGCCTTTGATAGATGGGTATGCATGGATAGAGATCACCACCCGTTGGCCAAAACGGTTGGAAGGATGTTTTCCTTTAGATCGCCTGTATAAGCCAAGTAGTGGTTAGATTATAACGTGATAAGAGAGGAGCTGAAACTATTACCATGGATGCGTCGATGGTCAGTTAACCAGGACGCCTCTAGCTGTACGCCTAACTTCGCTCTCGCCACGTTATGAGTGCGAGATATGCGTGTATATGCATGTAATTATATATATATATATATAAATAAACATATATATTTTTTAGCATGATTTTGATAGAGAATAACTCGCCACCGAGATTATATTCATAGAAGTGTGTCTAGGTTAAACCTTTAATTCCTAATTTTCTACAATTTGACGGTAATCCATCCCCTACATAATAAATTACTATGAAAATTCCAGTTCCCTGTGCGCTTTGTTATTAAGAACTAAACTATTATAAAATAAACTTTTAGAAATGAGATTCCTTTTTTTTTTGTTCTTAAGATGGAATGATGATGTTTTCTTCAGAACCATTTGTCTTTATCTTTATTTTTAATTAATGCTTGGTATACGTAATAGATGAAGAAGAACTTTTATGTTAAAAATCCCAATAATGAACAGCTTTAGCTTTTATATTTGATAGACACAACACTCGGTTGGAACCACGACCGAGTTCCTAAACTTAAAATGTGTGAATTACATTAGCAATACTATAGTAGCCACTAAGTATTTGTTTTTTTTCCTAAGAATTTACACAATACTGTAAAAATAGTTTGAAATAAATTTAATTTAGCTAGATGTACGCTTGTAAAGGCAAATCAGAGAAAATTTCTTAAGAGTTGTTTTGCGTATGTGCGAGTACTACGAGTGGTACTGCTGTGTGCCAAAATGGTTTTGCAGGGGCAGATATATGTATGTACATATTATTATCAGATGGTTCAGATGATTTCGTCCAAATAATATCCAAATGTTTTTCCCAGGGCCACGCAGAGCTTCCTTATCCAAATGTGGGGTTTTCAAAAGAACAGACCTAATTCACTACTGAAATTAAAACTGAAATATTGCGCACTTATATCTAGGGAAGTTGAAAAAGCTAAAATGAATATATCCGATATGGAGCTACGTAAAGCAATCAATTGCCTAAGCTTATTAATTTGTAAACATATTTTAAATACAATAACAAGAAAACTTATGTTTGTTTTGGTTTCGAGAACTTTATCCACGAAAGGTAAGTTATAATTGCTTTTAGCTTCTTCAATCTGGTTAGTATTTTTAATTTCCCTCTTTAGATATTAAAGTTTGTAAGCAAACCAACTTTTAGAAAAATTTTTTCAAATTAAAAAATTGTATTTTGACACTTCGAAATACACCGAAGTGTGTAAAGCCCATTTGCGTGGATTTGGTAGATTTTTTACTACACTGCAGTCTGGCAACACTGGCGGTTTCCTCAACAGCTGGCTTATCTTATCTGCCTCTGTGGTATTTTTTGGGTACATTTTAGTTATTGCATTGTTAAACTCGGGTTTTTGAGTCCAGTGGCCGTGATTTGTGCATCAAATCACAATCAAAGAGAGGGAGCAGTTAACCTGCGAATAGTTCCACGCGCTGGAACCCATAGTTTGCATGCATTGCATTTAGTCTGGCGATCGGTTGGCGAGGCGTGGAACAACCTGTGGCAGCCAGCGGAATTCGAAAGGAACTGGATTCGAATAGGAATCAAGACGTTTGGACGTTTGCACGTTTGGATCGGACAGGATGAGCTGCTTTAGTGCGATGAGTGCCCCGCTGCTGGGCGAGATGGAGCAGACCATTGGGATGCTGGAGCGCGGCACCATTGTGACCAAGTTGTATGGGAAACAGCGTCGTCCAGATCGTCGACACCTGATGCTCATCCGAGAGACCCGACAGCTGCTCTGGGCCACGGTGGCCACCCAAACGCCACGCACCGACTACGAGGGTGCCATACAGCTGCGTGAGATTCGCGAGATACGGGTGGGCAAGCACTCCAAGGAGTTCCGCCTGTTTGCCGACGACTGCCAGCGCTTCGAGTCCAGCAAATGCTTTGTCATTCTGCATGGCAATCACTTCAAGCTGAAGAGCTTCTCTGTGGTGGCTCTGTCGGAGATCGAAGCCGATAACTGGGTGCGGGGATTGCGTTACATGGTTAAGGACACTCTCGGAGCACCCTATCCCTTGCAAATTGACCGCTGGCTGCGTCGCGAGTACTATCAAATCGAGAATGTGAACTCGCATTCTGCCAAGGCCACGGAACAGTCGCCAGCCCAGGTGACTATCAAGGACTTTAAGCTCTTTTTGGCCGGAGTTAGCTGTAAGATGACCACCAGCAAGTTCATGGAGCACTTTACCGAGGATGTGCGGCGCAAGCACGATCTCAAGTTTGACGACTTCTCGCGGTTCTATCAGAAGTTGCTGCTGCCTAACGGATTTGCCAGCGTTTTGTCGGGATCGGGAGTGGCCAACTTTACTTATTCGGAGGACCAACAGGTGGTGCGACCGTCTGAGCTGAAGCAGTTCCTGGAGACGGAACAACGCGATGTGAGCGCCAGTGAGATCAGTAACGCAGCCATTGCCTCCTTCATTCGGGACTTTGTTCAGGATGTGGAACGGGACGTCCAGGAACCGTATCTCACCATTTCCGAGTTTGTTGACTTTCTCTTCTCGAAGCAGAACGACTTGTGGAACAGCAAATACGACCAAGTGTTCATGGACATGAACTTGCCGTTGTCCTCCTACTGGATCGCATCGTCGCACAATACCTACCTGACGGGGGATCAGTTCTCTAGCGAATCCTCCTGCGAGGCCTACGCCCGCGCCCTTCGCATGGGATGCCGCTGCATCGAGCTAGACTGCTGGAATGGACCCGACAACCTGCCCTACATATTTCACGGCCACACCATCACCTCCAAGATCAAGTTCATGGACGTCATCAAGACAATAAAGGACCACGCCTTCACCAGCTCAGAGTATCCGGTGATACTGTCCATAGAGCAGAACTGCTCCCTGGAGCAGCAGCGGAATATGGCGCAGGCCTTGATCGAGGTTAGTTGACCTAATCGAATCTATTAATAACAACAATTTATATATGCCATACAAACAGGAGCTCTGCATGATTGCATTTTGATTCATTCGCTGTAATAACGAATTCTTTTATAGCTTTCTTTGTGAATGCTTTTCTTTGCCAAACACAATACATAATTGAAATAGGTTTTGTAGATTGGGACAGTTGCTAATATGTATATGTATGTCTATATTTAGAATACGCGTTTTATTCCTTTGAATCTAACTTTAAATATATCGGAGCAATATTTTAAGTTATTAAAGCCTATTGACCTTTACCTCCTATACCACATTACAGGTTTTCGGCGATATGCTTCTTACGCAACCTTGTGATCGGAACGAGCAGCATTTGCCATCGCCGTACCAGTTGCGTCGCAAGATAATCCTGAAGCACAAGAAGTTGCCGCAGTTTGACGACATCACCAATGGGATTTCTGGCACGGGTTCACTGGGCCATAGATCTTCGCTGGGAGGAGCGGGCGGTGGGGAGAACGATGGCGAGAATGTGCGCAAGGTGTTCAAGGAGGGATTGCTATACTTCAAGGATCCGGTCGATAAGTCCTGGAATCTGTACCAGTTCGTTCTGACCCATCAGGAGCTGATCTACTCCTCTGAAATCAACGAGTCGCGCAATGGAAACTCTGAGGATGACGACTTTGGGCTTTCTTCGTCGTGTTCCTTAAACAGCAACATGCAGCAAAAGCAGAAGGATACCTCGGCCAACGATGAGCTGCACTTCGGCGAGAATTGGTTCCATGGAAAACTGGAAGGTGCCTTTATTGATTGAATATTTAATCATTTACTTTCTCTAACTATTTACTTTTTAGGTGGCAGGAAGGAGGCGGATGATTTGCTGAAGAAGTATAAACATTTTGGCGATGGAACATTTTTAGTTCGAGAATCGGCCACGTTTGTGGGTGACTATAGTCTCTCGTTTTGGCGACGAAATCGCCCGAATCACTGCCGCATTAAGTTAAAGCATGAAAATGGATCAATCAAATACTATCTAGTGGAGAATTTTGTGTTCGATTCACTGTACTCACTGATCGTTTACTACCGCAAGAATATGCTGCGTAGCTCAGAGTTTTCGATTATACTAAAGGAGCCTGTTCCGCAGCCGAAAAAGCACGAGGATCAGGAGTGGTTCCACCCAAACACCACAAAGGAGCAGGCCGAACAGGGGCTGTTTAGGCTGGAAATCGGTTCGTTTCTGGTGCGGCCATCGGTGCAGAGCATTAACGCTTTCGTCATTTCGTTTACAATCAATCGGAAGATCAAGCACTGCCGCATTATGCAGGAGGGACGTTTGTACGGCATCGATACGATGAATTTCGAGTCTCTGGTCTCGCTGATTAATTACTATACCCGAAACCCACTCTATCGCAATGTTAAGCTCAGCCATCCGGTCTCTCAGGAGCTGCTGCGTCAGGCGCTAGCGGAGGCCGCCCAGGGCGATCACAGTGGTAGCCACGACGACAACGGTGCCTCCAACTACATGGGCTCCAACTTAGAAGAGCACGTCACCTGCAAGGCACTCTACAGCTACAAGGCGAACAAGCCAGATGAGCTCTCGTTTCCCAAGCACGCCATTATAACGAATGTCCAGAGGGACAACTCGATGTGGTGGATTGGGGATTACGGTGGCATGATAAAGAAGCACCTGCCGGCAAACTACGTTAAGGTATGATGCGAATCTTTATTTTAAATAATATTATAATTGAATATTTCAAAATCTAGGTTATCGATTCGACCACGGAGGACTACAACTCGTTGAACGAAGAGGGTACAGATGGACGCACCGACTCCATTGAGATTTTCGGAGCTGTTGCCTCGCTCTTCGAGTCCAACGATCCGGGCATTATCTTCAAGCTGCAGATACAAACGCCAACGATGCAGAATCCGTTTGTGATTGGCTTCGACAACCAGGAGACGGCGTACGAGTGGATAAAGGCAATCCAGGAGGCAGCCCTCATCGCCAGTCAGCTGGCATCGGAGAGAAGGAAAAAGGAGCGCACTGCCCGTGTGGCCAAGGAGATGTCCGACCTGATCATCTACTTCCGCAGTGTGCCGTTCCGCGAACACTCGTGGATATTTCAGGAAATGTCAAGTTTCCCAGAAACAAAGGCGGAAAAGCAGTTTTTCCAGCAGAACACACAACTGTTTCTCTCCTACCATCGCAATCAGATTAGCAGAGTGTACCCGAAGGGTCAGCGCTTGGACTCGTCGAACTTTAACCCCATGCCATTCTGGAATATAGGATCACAGATGATCGCACTGAACTATCAGACAGGCGATAAGGCCATGCAGCTTAATCAGGCCAAGTTCCGAAACAATGGGCAATGTGGCTATATCCTAAAGCCGTCGTTCATGAAGTCAGATAGCTTCAATCCGAACAATCCGCTGTGCGATGGCCTAAGCGAAGTGAAAGTAAGCATACGGCTGATAGCCGCACGTCATCTATTTCGGGGCGGCAAATCGAACAATCCTCAGATCGTGGTCGAAATAGTTGGCGCTAGCTATGATACAGGCGTTAAGTACCGCACCAAAGTCAACGAAAATGGTTTT
The DNA here is from genome assembly GCF_016746245.2 of Drosophila santomea. NCBI lineage: Eukaryota > Metazoa > Arthropoda > Insecta > Diptera > Drosophilidae > Drosophila > Drosophila santomea. Next base: position 10,274,801 of record NC_053021.2, read on the forward strand.
AATCCGGTGTGGAATGAATCCTGCGAGTTTAACGTGCGCAACCCACAATTCGCGATTCTTCGCTTCGAAGTACAGGACGAGGATATGTTCGCCGAGACGCACTTCATCGCCCAGGCGTGCTATCCGCTGACCTGTATTCGTCAGGGCTATCGCAGCGTCATCCTGCGAAATAAGTTCAGCGAGGAGCTGGAACTATCGTCCCTGCTGATCAACATCAAGGTTGCAAATGCCACTTCCCCGTAGGAGGATTATTAATATGGATCATTAATATGCTTAGAGTGCAAACTATGATTCCAAATCTATATGTACATGTGAATAGGTGTCGTCGAGTGTTTATGAAATCAATTGCTAGAATTGAAGCAAAGCGCAGCTATTGCACAAAAGCAATTTATCGAACACTGTACATACCATTTCACTAAACTATGACCTGATTCTCCCACTCATAATAATCTTAAAACATAAGATCTGGTAGTTCATGACAATGAGTATTCAAATAGTAATTGAAAGCATAATTCGGAACTCCTGGAACTGAAATCAAGTTGTTGTAATCCCTGCAAACTCTAACGTAGAAGTTATATTTATACGTGACATTGATTCAGGACAACAAAATATTACGGATAAGGTTTAACTATCCGTCACCTCATTTAATAATAAGCAAAAGTTTTACATTAAGTTGATTCCAAAATAAGAAACAATCCGAAAACAGCTCAAAGGGAATCAACTGAATGGGCATTTGATATTCGGTTTCAGGACTTTTTTAGTCCTTTTACAACAACTGATCAGCTTTTTATAAGTATTATATTACATTCTTCTATTGAAAGTCTTAATTCAATTGAAGAAAATAGAGCACTTGTAGGCACTTAAGCATGTTGATTGGCTATCATTTGTGACCATTCTTTCCATTCTTTCTTTCTTAGCACAAATACTCAAAAAGCATTTTAATCATTCACCTTTGCTTTCCTTCTGATGCTTAAAATAATTATACAATTAATGAAAAGCAACCATTTCTGCTAAAGGATCAGGTCTAACAAAACTTAAACCTCTTTGATTACACAAGTCTTCCAGTTGTTTAACAATTACGATATCCCACGAATTTGTGTCTATGTTGTTTTATCACGATTGTTGTAGTTGATGTTAAACTCCATCAGAAAAACTAAAAGTTTGAAAACAATATTAAAACAAAATTAATACAAAATGTAATTGTACCTGTGATTCAATTACATTTATTTGGAAGTGCCTAAAAATCTAAATTATCGAAATTTTAAACAAAAATTAGTTTTAAATCGTGTTCTATGTGTGTCACTCTAGAGAAATTGTTAAACGTGGAATTATACCTGTTGTAACTTAAAGATATATATTTTTACAAAATCCAAGTTTTAAAACATATCGTGAAATGCAACTTACCTTTTTCTCTCTACTAAACTGCGAAATCTAAATATTAAAACACTAAGTTCAGTAGGCGTATTTATTATTGAATGCATAATGTAATTTATATATTAAATATCCATAAAATGCACTAGTCGATTTAAGAAGTGGAAAATGAGTTCTCTATGCGTATCAATAGATTTTGAATCTGAAACTGATTGCATTCCATTTGAATGCCCACTGAAATGATCGATACGTATCTACAGAAGTCATTTGTCATGCATTTGCATTTAATTATTTAATTAACATTCTGCGGTTTCCATTCGCACAATAGATCGCTTTTTGAGCATTAGCAAATCATGCTTAGTTTATGTACCCAAAATGTATTTAATTTGTACGTTCCGTTTTTAAGTGATTTGTATGTACGTCTAATAGATATTTGCAACTCTTTTGTAATTGCCTTATATTCAGTAAACACACAATACGTATACATTCATAATTATTTAATGCCAAATAAATGTTTACCGGCGTTAGGTGTCTATATACAAACTTGTTTTTATGTTCTATTTTTGAGGATTAATTTATGATTTTATATTCCCGAAAAACGCGCGTACAGTTCCACCCCATTACAAGCATTTTGAGTTCAGTTTCCAACTCGGACTGCTCACATCGATATAATCGCCTATCCCTTTCTATTTCATGGTATTTTCGTAGTCAAATCGTAAATTGTTACTTTTATTGTGATATTTATTGGACAATCGGTGAATGTGAGAAATATGATTTACTTGTATTTAGAATTCGCGTCTATGGTACTTGTCAGGATCGAAATATGATGTGACCACAACGCGGTCGCTAAATTTGCGTCCGGTAAGTGCTTGCTGCGCCTTCTGACAGTCGAGAACCGAGTTAAATTCGACAAAGACCTTGCCGCATCCCGGAACTTCTACGCCCTCGATGGGACGCGGGATTTCCACGCTCCGCACAACTCCGTATTTCGTGCACTCTTCCTTGATATCCTCCAAGATATCCTCGTACTCCTCCTCGTCCCGCAGTTCATCGGGCGTTACCATGTTGAGCAAGCAGAGAACCTCAGTCGGTGGTCCAGAGGTCACCACATTTGACAGGCCCGGAACTTGTAGCATTACGGACTGCGTGGTGTTGGCTGCGTTCTGAGCATTCTTGGCGCCCACACTGGCTCGTTGAACAATCAGTTTCTTGTCACCCAGCTGCATTCCGTTCAGGCCAGCAATTGACTGAAAATTGTATTGCGAATTAAAAAGAGAGAGAGTTAATATTGTATTTGTTTGCAATTTAAAGTAGTTTCATACCTGATCTGTGATGCTAAGATCCACATATTCACAGAAAGCGTAGCCTTTGCTTAACCCAGTAGCAGCATCCTTAACAAGGTTAAAAGCTCGTAGCTTGCCAAACGACAAAAGCAGTTCCTTAACCTAAAAGAGAATACATGTTTTAAAGAATACAAATAGAAACCCATAATAAGTTGAACCAACCTGATCGTCGTTTAGATAGTTCGGTAGACCTCCAATGAAGATTTTGTGAGGCGAGTCCGGGACCACTGTCGAAATAACACCACTGGAAACTGTTGTGGGATGGATTTGATTAGACCTTGTAACAACAAAGTGAAAAATAGGGATCTTGGTTACTTACCAACAGCGGGCTTTATTGCCGGGGTGTCTGTAATACCCGGCATGGGCTGGTAATCATGCGGACGCCTAATCTTTAAGCTCTGCCCCTTCAAATTGATGCCATCGAATGCCATTGCCTGGGTGGTTTCATCAATCGAACGGAATTCGAGGAAAGCAAAGTTTTTGTCCAAGTTGATCTGGCAGGCCAAGACGGGACTGCCGGCCGCCTGAGCGAGGCCAACTAAATGCATCTGTTGGTTGAAGAATTCCATCATTTCCTCCTCGGTGACGCCAAACGGAATGTTGCCGACATACAGGCGGCGCGCCTGTCGGGTAATCGTCGATCCGACCACGGGCACCGCCGTCTGTGGCGTATCCGGCACAACGCTGGCCGGAATCTGTCCGGACGCCTGCATGGCTTTGTACTGCATAGGGGTGATGTGCTCGAATCCCGGCGGCGGCACATCCCAATAAAGCGAGGGCTTGCGCCTCGAGTTCCGGTGGTGGCGACGATCCCTGGAGCGTTCGCGATGGCGGTCACGGGAGCGGGAACGATGGCGGCGTCTTTCGCGATCACGTTCACGGTCTGCAAAAATAATATGCAAGCATTAAACAAATTTATTCTCCAATCGCGATTTTCGCAAATGTGTCCCCTGAAGTGCACGCAATTGTTACCAGCTGCATACACACTGATTCACGTACACACACTTGTAAGACTTATACATGAATATATTTTGGTGTATGTTTTCTGTGCTTAAATGCGTTTATGGTTATAAAAACTTCACTTTATTCTTTGTATGCAAATATTTATGGTTGAAATTTATTCTTATCTCAAAATGCACTGTATTTCATTAAAAATAGACACAAAAATCGACGTTTGTACATATGTATGAATGAACAAACCGCCGAAGCAGAAAAAAAAAAACAACCGGTCTAGAATGAACGCGAATATTATCAAAAACCTAATCCAACAGACCTTTTTAACATATAAAGTAATGTAGGAAGGAGGAGACTCTAATGCCGTGATAAACAAATTCAGTTGCACATTTTTCCCTTTGCATAAATTTATAGTTGTATGTATGTATACACATACATCTATTTATGCACACTTGGGCACCAAATACAGTGCGACCATTTACTTGCACTGTTAATTGAACTCACCATCATAGCCCATTGTTGTTGCTGAATCAAATGTAAATCTCTTTTAACGAAAACAATTTTTACTATATAAAATGCTGATGAAAAATCTATCCCTCTATTGCGTATATTAACACAGATACCAGTGAAACGACTTAAAAAAGAACACGTGAAAACTGAAGAACAATGGAATGGACCACCGATGGCAGAGTACTTGCAGTTTATCGAACTGTGGCATTTTCGGAAGTATCGCGAAACGACTTATCGACATGACCTTAAATTGTAAGGTGTAAAACCTAGGATTAAAATGGATTACTGATACCTAAATTATTTTTGTAAATTGTTACACAGAAAAATACGTTTAAGCAATAACATTCTGCAAATCTGTAACTATTTTTTTCCCGATATTCTCGTAATGAAACAGAAAACTGTGACGTCACGCTGAATTGTACACCACCTTCTCAAGCATGCTGCAATTGTTTTGTTTTGATTGAGAGCAGAAATACCGGTGTTTTTGTCATTGAATCGATTATATTATGAGCATTAAGATATATCTACCGTGCAACCATTATTACCTTAAGAAGCCCACCAATTTGTATGGTCAAGTGCAGATAAATGAGGATAATGTCGTATCGTATTACGTTCTGGAAGCATCCGATTTGGAGTTCAGTGATAAGGCCATACATCATGAATCGGGCAATATGCGTTTCCTGGGCTCCATTCTCAACGAGGATTTCAATGCAGATCAAAACCAATATCTAAAGTTCAATATGCGACTGTGCTTCACATACAATAGCAGTCAGGCAAATATAACCCTGGTTTACCTCGGCATTACACCCGAATATCTGAAGCACATTAAAGTAATCCTGTACGATAAGCAAATGGTACGAAATCTGTACGTATCTGGGGAATCAGTGAATAGCCGATCCTTAGAATACAATGATAATGATAGCATTGATTGCGACTTTCTGGAGCTCTCTAGACTGAATCAACCCACTGTTGAGACCCCAAACTATCCAAAGAACAATGCCAAAAAGAGTATCCAATATGGGTTCACATTCATTGCCGATTCTCCCATTAAGATTTTTGAATATATTGCTGAAAATGTATTTGTTAACAGCATTATGGTTCATACAACTATTTATAAGCATTTTAAGGAATGGCAGGCAGCATGTGATAAAGGGTAATTAAACTAGATCGATGGTACTACATTTCATATTACTATTACTAGTTTTCTATCACGCAGATCTCGACCGGCTAATATAGCACTTGATAGAATACTGGGGATTCTATTGATGTTAATACTATTTTCACTTACCACACAGCCAGGTGATTTTCTAATACAAATATCTCATGTAAGTCCGCCTTCCAAATTTGATTGTATTTGACATTTATTTGCTGATTTATTCTAGTATGTCATTGACGAATTGTACAGCCTGTTGAAAGTATTAGAGGGCAGCCCCATTGGCCTCAAGTTAAATATACATTTAAATAATTTCTTTCTCGACTGCTTTAAATATCATATTGAGCTGTGGTCAACATTTTTGGGTAAGCGTTCCGTCTACTTAAAATCAAGATGAGATGGTTAACATTGTTATTTTACTACAGATTTCATCGAACCTTTAGTGCGACAAGTTTTCTTGGCCATCGGAGTGATTGGGTGCTTGGGTTTCACATTCCAGATAGCATTACTAGTGGATTTAATATCCATTATTGGGCTACATTCGCATTGCTTTTATATTTATACCAAAGTGTAAGCTTCTGTAACATATACCGGCCTCTTTTAACCATTCTTATTTTTATAGCCTTTACAATGTGGAAAGAAGAGGTCTTTCTGTTCTATGGCAAGTGGTTCGAGGCAACCGTTACAACATTTTAAAAGGCATGTTTGCTAATATAACCACAAGGTTCAGTTTAACAAATTGATATACCTTTCAGGCCGCACAGAGTCCCACAACTATATGAATCGGCAATTATATCTAGCAACAATATTTTTCTCGGCCATTCTGTTTTTGTTTCCGACTACCCTTGTCTACTACATAGTTTTTGCTGCTGTAAGTTTGATAGAAACTTGTTTAATTTGATTATAATACAAGTCCCTTTATAGCTAAAGGCACTCACATTTGCCGCTCTTAGTATATTTGATTTTTTGCGAAGAAAACTAATGTATCTCCCGATTGAAGTCTATATAAAACGGGTTTTAAGAGGGTGTAATGATTTAGGTAATTGTATGAAGAATGTGCATGCATAAATAGATATTTATATCATGATTTCTCCATTGACTTTCAGATTCTATTCAAATCAAAGATGTTTCACACCACGAAAACGCTTTTCTGTTGCACAAACAACAGAAAACCAACGTGACAGTGTATAAAATTACAACTTTTTAATCGTAGCAATAAATAAACTATAAAATACATGTAAATATTATATATTGTGACTTTATTTGCTCAAGACATAAAAATAGCCTACAAATCACTATGGTACATTAACATTAATAATAAAAACAACGAAATTAGCAACTATAGTTTTGTTTCGCATTTTTAACAGCAAGATGTATTCGACATCTTTGTTTTTATTATATATTTATCGATATCATTATTGTTCCATTTCACACAGACCAAAATCGGCATTGTGCCACCACCTTTGCTGTATACGTCTAATCGTTTCAAGTGCTTTGTTCCTTTACATTCAGTTTTTCAATTTTGAGGACAGTTGTCAAAGAGTTGTAGCAAGCACTTTTTAATACAAAAAAGGATATAATATTAATAAAATGGAAAGTGCGGGGAAACAGGACAATAACGCCACACAACCGTTGCCCCAACGCCAGCAGCGGGGAAATCAGCAGGCCAACAAAAATCTCGGAAAGCACAATGCTCAAAAACAAAATGATTCCGTGGATGGATGCCCGGCTGAAAAGAAGTCGAGATTCGGTGGTCCAAATGCCCAGAATCAGAACCAGAACCAAAATCAAAATGGTGGTGGTGGTGCAGCTGGTGGCCCCAATCAAAATAAGAACTTTGGAAACAACAAGGGTGGGTTCGCTGGAAACCGCAATCGCAACAACAACAACAATCGGGCTGGAAATCAAAACCGGACTTTTCCAGGCACTAACAATGCCAATGTAAGTTATCTTAATTTAATATATTTGATTAGATTGCAGCGGTAACTTCATTGTATACAAACATTAGGTATTATTCACTTTTTTCGGGTGTACTTGCCACATACATCTTTAAACAAACGTATACATACATGCATATTATTGCCGTTACGGATAATTGTTGCAAATTTATTTATGTACAAATGTGCAATTATTTAGCGAGCATATGTGTGTGTAATTGTATCGAATACATACAAAATGAACAGTTGTAGCCAAATATACAGGTGCATGTAAATACATAAGTTCATCTATGTATATGTGCGTCTTTTCTAAATAAAAAAGAAGTCACATATTTTATAATGGTTTGCTTAATGGTTTGCTTATTGAAAAAATTAATTAACCACGACCAATTTTGCTTCGTATAGTGGACTTTGCTAGGATCCAAAAGTATCGCGTGCTTACTGAACTACAAATAGTAAAATTGAGCAAATTGCTTACCTTAGTCTATAACCTGTTTACCCTGGCACTTAAAGCATAAAATCAATCGGATAATTGGTGCTAGATAGTTTTTATAACAACCAGCAAGAGATTGTGAATTGTATACATTATAATCTAGCATCTGTTGACTTCTATCCCTTAGCTGCTAGGGCTTGTAACCTTATCAGATATTAATGCTGTATCTGCTGTACATGTATAAAAAAAAACTTTGCATTTATATGGGGGGATAGTAAATACCTCTACGTTTCAGTGGCCCGTCTGAAGCGCCAATTCAATCGATGTTACATCAGTTCGTATTCGTCTTTGGCTGGATTGAATTGACGGTACTCCAGATGTGGCTCACATACCAATCTCATTTTGTACTTATTCAACTGTATAACACAAATATAGCAAAAGCCCAATAACGAAACGTCAAAGGCGGACGGTGCTAATGCACCTGCTAAGAACAATGAACCGCAAACTGCAGCTGCTGGCCAAAATCAAGCGAATCAGAACGCCAGCAAGGGCCAAAATCAACGGCAAGGGCAAAACCAAAATCAAGTCCATGGTCAAGGAAATCAAGGAGGACCTGGCAATCAAGGAAATCAAGGAGGAGCAGGCAATCAAGGAGGCCAAGGAAATCAAGGAGGACCAGGAAATCAAGGAAATGGTCAAGGATTTAGAGGTCGCAACGTTGGTAACAATCAAGGTGGCGGTTTCTCCGGAGGTCCGCAGAACCAGCAGCGTGACAACAGAAACCGGGGTGGTCCACGTCCTAGCGGAGGTCCTGGTGGTATGATGAACAACACCAATATGGGTGGTGGAGGTGGTGGTGGTCCGCGCGGCGGTGAGGACTTCTTCATTACCCAGCGGTTGCGCGGCCTGTCTGGACCAACCTTTGAGCTGGAACCAGTAGAAGTGCCCACGGAGACCAAGTTCTCTGGACGAAATCGTCTCTATGTGGGCAACCTGACCAATGACATCACCGACGATGAGCTGCGCGAGATGTTCAAGCCATATGGCGAGATCAGCGAGATATTCTCGAACCTGGATAAGAACTTTACATTCCTAAAGGTCGACTATCATCCCAATGCCGAGAAGGCCAAACGCGCCCTAGATGGATCGATGCGAAAAGGTCGCCAGTTGCGGGTACGATTCGCACCCAATGCCACCATTTTGCGGGTGAGCAATCTCACACCGTTTGTGTCCAACGAGCTGCTGTACAAGTCCTTCGAAATCTTCGGTCCGATCGAGAGGGCCAGCATCACCGTCGACGATCGTGGCAAGCATATGGGCGAGGGTATAGTTGAGTTTGCCAAGAAGTCATCCGCCAGCGCCTGCCTGAGATTGTGTAATGAGAAATGCTTCTTTCTGACTGCTTCCCTACGGCCGTGCCTGGTGGACCCGATGGAGGTGAACGACGACACCGACGGACTGCCGGAGAAGGCGTTCAACAAGAAGATGCCCGACTTTAACCAAGAGCGGAGCATTGGTCCGCGCTTCGCCGATTCCAATTCGTTTGAGCACGAGTACGGATCGCGCTGGAAGCAGCTCCACAATTTGTTCAAAACCAAGCAGGACGCACTCAAACGCGAGCTGAAAATGGAGGAGGACAAGTTGGAGGCTCAGATGGAGTACGCTCGCTATGAACAAGAAACTGAACTGTTGCGTCAAGGTTAGTATATGCCATGATTTAATCAGATTTTCCAAAGACCAATGCATTTTAACAATTTGCCTATAGTAATAATACAATTAAAGTGTTAAAATGGTTAGCGCAACATATTTAAATTGCTGCTTAAATGTCAGCTATCAGAAATCTTCGGGCGATCTAAAATGAATTTCTTCTCTATTAAATACATACACTTATCTTTCAGAGCTACGAAAACGCGAAGTGGACAACGAGCGCAAGAAATTAGAGTGGGAGATGCGCGAGAAGCAGGCCGAGGAGATGCGCAAGCGCGAGGAGGAGACCATGCGACGCCATCAGACCGAGATGCAGAGCCACATGAATCGGCAGGAGGAGGACATACTCCGTCGGCAGCAGGAAACACTGTTTATGAAGGCGCAGCAGCTTAACTCGTTGCTGGATCAGCAGGAGGGATTTGGGGGCGGCGGCAACAACTCCAGTTTTGACAACTTCGGCGGTAACAGCAATTCGCCATTTGAAGTTTTTAGAGGTATGCGATTTAATAGCTATTTTTCAATGATCCTCCTTTAATATAACCGATATTTGCTTTTGCAATAGGCAATAACAACAACAATTCCACAATGATTGGAAACAATTCTGGCCCCAACACACAGGTATGTCCAAGTCCAAAATACTATACAACGAAATATTCAGTGCCACCAGATTTGTGGTTGAACGACTGTCTATAACCCAATACATAATATACTTTATGAAAATTCATATAAATTACATACTTCTCGGGCAATTCTCCAGATCGGGTCAATTTCGAAAAGTTATAACCGTTTTTCGGGGAGAATGTAGAGATTCTAATAACATTATAAAAGGGGCGGGTAGCAACTTTATTAAATGTTACACAGGAGGATTATTCTTTAAATGCGCTAATGTAAAGCGTTACAATACATTTGCTTTTGCAATTATTTCTGTAAATCAAACTTCAAAACTGGGATTCGCATACTTATCTTCTCTTATAAACTTTATATGTTTTGGGTGCCTGAAAAATAATGAAAAGTCAAAAGATGTCGCTATTCGCCGCGAAATAATTCACCATCTTTATTCTTAAAGGTAGGAAACATCGAAATGCAAGTTTAACTCTTGGGTTTGTGAATTGTGGTAGCACTTCTCATTCTTAACTAGAGGTTAAGTATTAAAACCTCAGATCAAAGTTGTGTTATCATCTAATAAGTAAATCTGTCGAAATCGTTGGAGTGTTTCGTATGACAGCAGTTACAGCATCTTCGTCTAAGGTCCATCTGCTCGAAGGTGAAACTTTAAACAATAGAAAACTATGCGAGATGCTTAAATAGAAAATAGTTATAAATAATCTCTGATAGCTGCTTTCATCAGCCATTTCGTTTATATCTGCAGGTCTGGAAAAATATAAATTATATAAAATGTGGGATACATTTAGGATTTTTATATGTATTTAATTTTGCGTTGTGATTAACATGTTTCATCATAAATCTCATTAATGTATTGTGCTTAAAGTGCTTGTAAACAAAGTCAACTCTTTGTGCATACGAATCAGAAGTTGGGAATCGAGATTTCATCGATATATTCGGTTTGGGAATATGCGGTTAGGTATTTAATAATGGGATTGGGTGTGGTGGGGCCACAGACACAAATATAACATAATTCCCCTCTTTTTGAATTGGGCTCCTTATGGCTAATGCAACACTCAATTGAACACTTGTATTTCCTTGCTTGAATAGGACTCCTTCGCTTTTGAATTTGGGGTTAACAATATGAACCAAGGCGGCAATCAACGTGGAAATAATGGCGGAGGAAATAATGTCCCATGGGGACGACGACGTTTTTAGACACTGGATCGATCAAACATATAAGGATGAGACTTGACGTACTCTCAAATATTGATAACATTTCACATTTTAACTGTTCGCTTGCGAGCAAACAGAACGAACTTGCTTAAAAGGATCGTCTTGTCGAATGCACCCAAATATGATTTGATTTAATATTTAGTCAAATATTATCAATCGTCTATCGGTCATACATTTTAAAGGCAACTAACAAACTATGAGTAATGACACGCAAAGGATGAACCTTACAAAATATTATACAATTTGAATCCCAAAATGATTGCTTATAGGTGCAACGCTGCACCAAAAAACGAAATCATTACGTACATATGCTTAATCATACCTATAATTTAAGATTATGTATGTGTCGACTACATTCTCCAGTAATTTAATTCTTTTTTGTCCATCATTCAAATGAAATATATATAAAAATATATTGCTAATCGACTTATTTGATCATAAAACAAAATATAAAATAATTCAAAAACGTAAAAACACTTCGAGAATCTGGTGAGTATTCCGGATGAGCGCATGGACTTGATCTGGTCTGGATCCTTCAACTCATTCGATGTCCACTAATGGATCTTTAGGTTGTGCAGAAATATTCTAAGCATTCCCAGTATTTTGTTGATCCCTTCATTAATTTATGATTAACAACTTTGTTTCTGGGAGTAGTCAATTACAAGACTAAAAATTTCTTGAGTCTAAATTACATATTATTTTCTGTACAATTTTATTGTCCATTTTAACTATTGATCTGGAAAATAAGAAAATTTTTTGCGCATTTCTAACACTAAGTTTGGTAATAATTTTATTTTGCTTTTTGTTGCATTTTTTTTATATGTTTATTTATGTTATTTTTTGTCTCCTACCCTTTTTTTTTTTGTAAACTATCCTTGCTATTCTACCAAATATGTAGAAAGATTTATCAAAGCTGAGTATTGTAGTATATGGAATTTTTGGGAAATGATTTTTGTGATTGGGGAAAATGTAAAGAGAAAACGTTCAAACGCTAATGGATACATTTCTCGCCAATTTTGGATGCTACTGGAAAACACTTCATTCTTAGACCTAGATTTTGGTTATCTACGCCGTTTTCTTGCAAAATCCCAGACCGCTACAAAAAATTGCTGATTTCTATGTTAACACAAACACTGTGTTTGTGTTTTATACCCTTTCACCTTTCATTTTGCTTAAAAATACATAGGCAGACCCACACAGCAGCAAATTAAATGTAGATGTTATTAATTGTCATACAAATCATTTTAATATATATATATTAGAATATGGAAAAGACTACTTTAATCAAACAAACATTGATCTTTGAAATCAAACATGAAATATTTACATTTTGATTAATTCTGGGTGTTGGCACAGAAAATTAATAATTTTAATAAATTAATAAACAATGCCGTGTATAGCATCTCTTTCATTTTTTTAATTTTGCCGGGATGAAAAATAAACCGAAATAGACTTCCAAAGTTCCCATGCGAACATTACAATGTCATATTGGAATGAAGATGTCAACTTATGTTATTCGGGATTTACCTGTACTTATTATATTAATATTCTTATACCCTTACAGAAAGTATTTTTGTCACAAGTTGCAACGCATCAATGGAAAGAATTCTTAAACAGCATCTCACCATAGCAATTTAACTTAACGATTGTTATTTCAACAATTTATTCGGGGCAGTATTTTTTTTTAGTTTTAACGAACGCTGTAGTCGAGTACCTCGACTATAAAACACCCTGTATTTCTAGGGGTGTTATGGTATACAAGCAGCAGGGACTGCTTCCGCGCTGCTAAGCCATATGGAATTTATCTGCTTAATCTAAAGTTTCACTCAAGATACGGACAGACAGTCTAGTCGACAAGAAATCCCCATCAATTAATTACAGATATCAACAAATCTAGTATACTCTCTTACTCCCCGAGTAACAGGTATATAGACTTCCAAGATAAAACTATCGGATGGGTTCTTTCTCTTCATATATCATACGTATTTCTTTGCTAGAGCACAATATTTTTAACATTTACATTACATTTCCCAATGTTATTATTAAAAAGGAACAAATATTTTGGCCTTTGTGCTTTCTTCATTTTTTAAATTCTATGTTTTAATAATGCCATTTTAACTGTTTTACTCTCGCATCGTAATATTTATTTGGCCGAAAATCGGTTATGAAGAACAAGGCATTGCATATGGTTTTTAGCAATCAAAGGCGATAAATTTGAGTAGTTATTGTGGTTTATGGGAGAAGAGGGGGGTATTGTGAAATGAGGAATGTGGGTTAACAAAACAACGTCTCGCGATTTCCCATGAAAAATGCTCTCTGAGAAGGATGAATATTTCAATGCCATGGCGATTGGGAAAAGGTAATGCCTGCCCTTGTGAAATTTTTATTAATTTACCTCCATACAGCTAAAATAATTTAATTATTTTCATATTCAAGTTCTTTTACAGGTTTATTTAATGAATGTATGATGACTTGCATCGTATTGCATGTACAATGACATTGGAATCTTTTTAGACGGAACGTCGCTCTATTGCACTTGGTGTAATATTGTGAACACGATTAATATTTGCACTTTTGGGATATTGTCTTTTATGGCACAACTATCCATTTGGGTATCGAAATCGATTTCTTCTGCCAGCAATTAATTGCACAATGATCAGCTTTTCTGTACCCTTACACAATTGATTTTGAATAGGCCTGAACTTCGGGTGCATTTTGCTGAAATGTAGGGTATACTACCTTTCGACCTTAGGGAGTAGTAGTTTCCCTCGCTTATTTCTCATTTTTCTCCTCCTTCCAATCTTTCAAAACAATACTGGTTTCAATAAACTATACGTTTATAAAACATCTAACCGCTACTGCTTCTCGCCTATTGTATAATTTTATCACCAAAAAGGGCATCAATGAATGATTATTAAATGTTTTAAAGCACTATGTTGTGGCCATTCATGTTGATTGAAACATGAAACTTGAAACAGCACATGAGTGGGCGAATGTCAAGAGTAATCTATGTTTATAAACAAAATAATAGTTAGATGGATAAAACACATCCAAATTGAAGTAGGAATTGGCAAAGGATATCTGTTGTTAAGTTACTAATCTTTTCTTCTAACTTCCTAAAAACAAAACAGTGATTCAGTCTTGCTTCAAAGGTTTAAAACTACAAAACTGGATGGTTTCCGTCTCAAAAAGTAAATTGGTAATGAATTTTATTTGTGATTTTTTTTATAATAAATGGTGGGTAGTCGGTTTTGAATTTTTTTTTAATATGGAATGACTGCATTCTAAATGCTCACAAATGAAAAGTTTATCTGAATTGGTACGAACTTGTTCTTTTACGCATTTAAATCGATATATTAATATATCTATAAAATCTATAATTCGTTGTTCTTAAATCAGTCTGATAACTCACAACTAAATGTATTGCATTTAAATATGCATTGTATATTGATATACAGAAATACTTTGGTTTTTGTAATAAAATGCGTTCGGCGATCAATCAAACATACGATAATCAAGTACGAGTATGTTTATTTGTTTTAATGCATTCAATCGAAAATAGATCATTGCCCAAGACTGGCTATATAAAATATCTACTAAATTTTAGCGACTGAAATATAAATTAAAATGTTTGTTTTGTGGATGAGATTCTCTTAAATTATTTGCGTGTGGATTTTTGGGTTCGAGCCAGCGATTAGCTGTTTTTTCGATGAAACTCTTCAGCTTTGGCCGAAGATGATATATTTTCAAGATCGCAATACGGTGTCTTTGCTCGCAAATGAAGTCCAAATCGACTGGCAGCAAAGCGCTAACTTAAATCAGGTAATCTATGTTAAAATGCCTCCCGCACTTTTAAGCTATAAAGTGTTTCCTAAAGAAAATTAGCATTGTTCGATCAACGTTGCTTGGTTCTATAAGACCCTGCAACGTGGGCCTGTTGTCGATTTTCCGTTTATTTTTTTTTTTTATTTATTATGCAGCACTTCCTTAACTGAGCTGCATTATCAAAAACTCACTACCAGAATTGTTGACTAATACAGTTTATGTTTGCAGGAGATCAAACGTATTGACGATCCTATAAATGGAACTACTTCAAACATCACCCTACCAGATTTGGATTCAAATATAATGGCTTTCATATTGGAACAGTTCTCGTCTAATGTGCTTTATACAAAAATTGTACAATTTGTTGGTGGCAACTTTAAAAACCACACTCAGCTGGATCAAATATTATTAAAAAATGCATATACAATTTCATTTGGCCAATTGTTTTATAATTATTTGGGACGGACCTGCGATGGGCTGAAATGAAAAGCTGATTTAAAAAGTATCAAAACATATTAATTAAAATAAATAATATCACTTCTAATCTACTGCTTTAATTTAACGTTTAAATAATATTATTTAACGTTATTAATCAACGGCTGTTTACTTATGATACCCATCTGGCAACACTGCAAAACTGATCTAAAAATATATTTCAACTGCATTTTACGCAGGATAACTGGCATTTAAAACTATAAAGAGCGACCAAAAAGAAAGCTTATAATTTAATATAGCTGAATAACAGGCAAGCTATTAATTTTTTTATTTATTTTATGGCGAAACCAGCTTGACTTAATGGCTTGCCGTATTTCGGGCAACATAAAATAATGCGCCGATAAGCCTAAATTAAATAGGACTTCATTATAATGTTACTTCCAGTGCGGTTTTATTACAGTGTACCTTCAATTTGCGTCTGCTTAAGGTTTGTGTATTACTTCCCATTGGAAACAACCATAACCTGTCCTAACTGCTAATAATTGTTTAATGGCGAAGCAGCAGATATTAAAAAGTAGCGCGTTGCCTTCGCATCTATTTGTATTTGCGTGTGTGTGTGAATACCGGGGCTTAAAATGCATACATACATACATTTCGGATTTGCCAAAATCTCTGGCTTACATACATACATGCAAACATATTTACGGGGGATTTTGTACGACTGGATTCATTTGTTTTTCGGGTCATAAAAAAAGCGGAAAATGGAAACGCTAATCTCGGCTAACCAATAACAACGAAAACCTTGCGCTGCCGCTAAATGTTATCTCTTGTTTGAATGTCAGCGCTTAGAGAGCGTCTTCGCACGTATGTATGTACGTTACATACATACGTATGTATGGATGGATGGACAAGCTTCCAGCGGTTTGTGTGTATGTATGTACTTGGCTTGCACGAAAGTTTCAGTTTCCTATCGAAACACGTCTTAAATGTGTATTTATCATCGGCTGTGGTACGAAATGCACGTCGGTGTATGCGTGCGTACGTAATAGTTGATATTTCTCTTTTTTTATTGTTACAGCACGGTTGCGTGTTATGTTTTGCATTTTGTTTTGAAAGCTCCAAAAGCTGTGCTTTATGTAAAAACATACATACATACGTACTCTTGCCAATGTACGAATGTTTGATTGCACGATTGTATGTATGTTTGTACGTATGTTAATACTTGGCGTGTGTTTGTGTATGCGGTTAGCACAAATCCAGCGAGAAAGAAACAACCAACGTTGGCTATATGTATTAACTTCAAAATAAAGTTCAGTTTAAGCTGGAGCGCAGTCGAGGTTGCGTCGCTTGTTCGTTCGGTCGGCTTTTTGGTCTTTCGGCTTTCGGCTAGTTCCTATATTGTATGTACGCATGGTAAGCACGCGTTCTCTTTCGCTTTTCAAGTCTCAGTTTCCGTTTTCAGTCTGTTCGATTGCGCTTGCATCGCATTGCATTGATTTAACAATAAATAAATAAAGCTTAAAGAGTGTATCTGTGATTTATTTCTAAATGTGACTACTTTGAGCCAACATATGCATAAATATGTATGTACATATAATGCTTGGGATTACATGAATCGCTGTTGCCATTTCTGATGCACAATGATGTATGTATGCACGCAAAGAGCATACAAATGCATGCTTGCATTACGTGATTTCATACATCTGTGATGTATCTATGTATGTATGTATGCACCATCGAAATGGCAACTCTTACGCATAAAAATTGCAAATGTGTATAAAGCCCCACGGACACACACAGCCACACAAACATTATCAGACCCAAATGTATACATACAAAAATAAGTTGGCTTGGTGGCTTAATTGTTGTTTTTTTGTTGATAGTGTGCACACAGTGCGAAATTAGTGTGATTAAATATGGAGATGTGTGATTTAATAAGTGTGTGGGAATCACAGCGAGAGTGAGTGAGGTGGAAAATGGGAGATGTACAAGCTGAACTTGCCCAGAAACATACATAAGTACATACAAACATGTTTGTAGGATTATGTTCGGCAAAGTGAAGTATTTCCTTACAAGCAAACACATCCATATACGTTTTTAGACGAATGGCACAGTAAAACAGAAACCGGAATCGATGTTGTATGTACATATGATACTGTTGATATGATAGTGTAGCCATAATTTTATAGCCTTCTTATGTTGCACTTGCGTCTAGCTATGCAATCACTGGCATGCATAACTACCTATGTATGTTCATCGGAAAATGGGATAAACATATGTATGCATACATACATGCGTATGCACCCATAAAAATTTAAAGAAGCGTGCACAAATTTAAACATCAATAATATTAATTTACATACAGCGCCGTGTGCAGGCATACATACATTATTTTCTTATTGGCAACGCATTGGGAATGTCCAATTGGTTTGATTATAAAACTAAATTTCTTCGTTAATTTACGTTTTTGGGCTATCCCTCTGATTTAATAGTGTTTTTAAATAAGGAAACGGTTTTTGAAGGGCTAGTAACTACTATCTAGTTTTCCGTTTACTTAATCATAACTTTTTAGTTCCATTGTGAATTTAATTGCTATATGGTTCACTAAAAGTTCGGGTTTCTTAATGTGTTAATTGGATATATGATTAGAAGGGTTCTTGCATAATGCACATTTGGCAGACCAATTGCATCTTACATTTTGGAAAACTTTCCGGCAGAAAACAATAGAATCAAACGATATGTGGATATACATAGATATACATATACCTCATGTACGGAGATATATGGCTTACTCATTGTTAACACTTACCTGTAGTTCCCCACAGATGATTCTGTTGTGTCATCCCACGAACAATGGAACATCGCAAATAGGCACCTCATTAATAAGTAAGCACAAACCATTTCGGCCAGAAATATCTGTGATATATGAATCATTTTGGCATCTCTGGTTATAAAACAGCCCACGTTTAACCGGTCCAAGGTTTTAATTTGGGTCTCTCACCCAACTCGAATTCAATCTACAATTGAAGTGCTTTTTCGTGTTCTCTTTTGCAGATACTAGATCGTGAGATACGAGATCAAAAAAATAGATTCATGAGTACGACAACAGGAAAGGGAAACGTCGCAAAAGGACTCTTCGGGAGAATCAAACTACCTTAATACCATTAGCTAAACTTAGTTAAATATGTCAAATACGGGTTCCAGCCGAGTTACCATCGGTAGAATTGGATCCACGCCACAGATCACAGATCCATGGTCGTCCGGCTTGGAGAAGAAGCGACCTTCCCGCTGTGGAGGTCCCAAATCTCTCGGAGAGCCAACGTACCGAAAGATCGGACGGCGGAAGATACTCCAAATGCGAGTCCATGACCCTGGAACGACTGCAACACAAAGAGCAACAGAAACGGCAACGGCAAAACTCAATAGAATCTATTTATGTACAATTAACCGAATGGCACAGAGCTGTATATATTTTGTATTATTTTTAGTAATCCTAAGCCCAAATACTAGTTGTGCTCTGCGGAGTAGTGCGGGTGAGACTCAGAATTATGCCGGAATACTCAGCAACGATAGTGCATCGACCACCACATATGATGTGTCGTCGCTGCACAGCAGTAGAAGAACAAACCCCCCATCATCATCTGCTAATGATGATGCTTATGTTGATTATCATAATGATACAGAGCTCCACAAGGTCGACTCAGGCCTTACGGGAGGTGATAGAGCGGGTCAAGCACAGGCCATTAGCGGCGGCAAATATGATTATAACTATAAAAATACTCACACACATGCCAGTGCGAAAGATGAAATTGTCGACCCGCTTGAACAGCAGTCGAATAGCCTCGACTTCGACGGGGTCGATATGTTTGGCGCCTTCAGCATTCCCGAGGAGGCGATATACACAAATGAGTTCGCCGTCAACATTCCAGCTGGCAAGCAAATGGCGGATGTTATAGCTTCCAAACATGGATTTATTAACAGAGGACAGGTAAGCAATCATCCTCAATCGTCCAGCTTTTAAATGGCATTAGGACTCACACTTTTCTCCATTTTAGATCGGATCCCTGGACAACTACTACCTGTTTCAGCACCATCATGTATCGAAGCGTTCGCTGCGCTCCAGTCGCAAGCATCAGGGCGCTCTTAAATCAGAGAACGAGGTGTGTACTATTCAACAGATATCCAGTTGGAGCAGACATGCAAATCTTGATTGCCTTACAGGTGAAATGGATGCAGCAACAGCACGAGAAGGTGCGCCGAAAGAGGGACGGCCCCTATCAGGACTTACCCACCTACAGTCCGTATAATCTTTTACGCCAACACGGCGGCTACGTTGTCGATCCGAATCCGCATCTTTCATTCTCCCCAGAATCGATTTCGTTAGCCTCGCACTCACAGCGTATGGAGTACCGGGATGTCAGCTCGCATTTTATCTTTCCGGATCCGTTGTTTAAGGAACAGTGGTATCTGGTGAGTAAAGTATGTAATCATCTCTCATTTAAATGCATGCTTCATGAATCCATATATTTTATAGTCCATTAGTTCGATTGTCTTTCCCATCTGCGTAGTTTCTGTTGAAACATTCAATTATTTGCTACTAACCGTGCGTTATGTTGATTTCCAATACTTTATAATTGTATAGTCTTTTTTTTAACATGCCTAATTTGTAAATGTTTGGATTTCTTTGTTGAGTGATTGCCTGTTTTTGCATATCTTTTTACTCATCGCCAACCAATCTATTAAATCCCACGATAATCGCTTTGTAGAATGGCGGCGCCAAGGATGGCTTGGACATGAACGTGGGCCCCGCCTGGCAAAAGGGTTACACCGGCAAAGGCGTGGTTGTGTCCATTCTGGACGACGGCATTCAGACAAACCATCCCGACTTGGCCCAAAACTATGTAAGTATCACTCAACAAAAAAAGTCAATCAATTGTTAAAAAACTATTTAAACACAGGACCCCGAAGCCTCTTTCGACATAAACGGCAACGATTCGGATCCCACGCCACAGGACAATGGTGACAACAAACACGGAACCAGATGCGCTGGCGAAGTGGCCGCGGTGGCTTTCAACAATTATTGCGGAGTGGGAGTGGCGTACAATGCCAGCATTGGTGGTAAGTGATCATGGTTAGTATCAACTTTACTCTATTAAACTGTCCGCTATTAGGAGTACGAATGCTGGACGGAAAGGTCAATGATGTGGTTGAGGCACAGGCATTGAGTCTCAATCCCTCCCACATCGATATATACAGCGCTTCCTGGGGACCGGAGGATGATGGCTCCACCGTTGATGGTCCTGGTCCGTTGGCCCGCCGTGCTTTCATCTACGGAGTGACCAGCGGTCGACAGGGCAAGGGCTCGATTTTCGTTTGGGCCTCTGGCAACGGTGGGCGCTACACCGACTCCTGCAACTGCGATGGCTACACCAATTCGATCTTCACCCTTTCCATTTCGAGTGCCACTCAAGCCGGGTACAAGCCCTGGTACCTGGAGGAGTGCTCCTCCACGCTGGCTACCACCTACAGCTCCGGAACGCCGGGACATGACAAGAGCGTTGCCACCGTCGACATGGACGGCAGCCTGAGGCCCGATCATATCTGTACCGTGGAACATACGGGCACTTCGGCTTCGGCACCTCTGGCAGCCGGCATCTGCGCCCTGGCGCTAGAGGCCAATCCGGAATTGACTTGGCGCGACATGCAATACTTGGTGGTTTACACCTCAAGACCGGCGCCACTGGAAAGGGAGAACGGATGGACGCTGAACGGTGTGAAGCGAAAGTACAGTCATAAGTTTGGATACGGATTAATGGATGCTGGAGCAATGGTGTCGCTGGCGGAGCAGTGGACATCCGTGCCGCCGCAGCATATCTGCAAGTCGCGAGAAAACAATGAGGATCGCAAGATAGATGGTGCATATGGGTACACTTTAGCCACGCATATGGACGTTAATGGATGTGCGGGCACCATCAACGAAGTGCGTTACCTAGAGCATGTACAATGTCGCATTACGCTACGGTTTTTCCCGCGAGGAAATCTCCGCATCCTGCTCACCTCGCCGATGGGCACTACCAGTACCCTGTTGTTCGAAAGGCCGCGCGACATTGTCAAGTCCAACTTCGATGACTGGCCCTTCCTGAGTGTTCACTTTTGGGGCGAGAAGGCGGAGGGCCGCTGGACCCTGCAGGTGATCAACGGTGGCCGCCGGCGCGTCAATCAACCGGGCATCCTGTCCAAGTGGCAACTGATATTCTATGGCACTTCCACACAGCCCATGCGGCTCAAGTCTGAGCTGCTCAACAGCAGTCCCCAGCTACGCAGCCCCAGCAGCTCCAATCCATTCCTCTTCCCATCAGCCTCAAACATTGGCCAGCCTGCCAACGAGGGAGGAAACTTCAACACAGATAGCTTTGCCAGTTACCTTAACTATCAGAACATCTTTAGCAGCGCTGGCTCTGATCCGGAACCGGCAACAGCTACGCTTGACGGTCAGAATGTTACCGCATCGATTGCTTCCGGTTCATCCGCTGATACCCTTGGATTTACCGCCTCTGCTGCCCAACTGGTGGTGGCGCCCGAAACGAGGGACGGCGACAAAAAGATCCTGCACTCCTGCGATGCCGAGTGCGACTCTTCCGGCTGCTATGGCCGTGGACCCACACAGTGCGTTGCATGCAGTCACTACCGCCTGGACAAGTAAGTAGTGCACCATGCGATTGGGAAGCTGTGGCTTAATAGTTTTCTGTTTCCACAGTACTTGTGTAAGTCGCTGCCCCCCGCGCTCCTTCCCAAACCAGGTGGGAATTTGCTGGCCCTGTCACGATACCTGCGAAACGTGCGCTGGCGCCGGACCCGACAGCTGCCTCACCTGTGCTCCGGCCCACCTGCACGTCATCGATCTCGCCGTCTGCCTGCAATTCTGCCCGGACGGATATTTTGAAAGTAATAAGCGCTGTTCTTCAAATATCATAAATTCTGATGTTAAACAAATATTTCTTTGTAATCTCCATTGCAGACAGCAGGAACCGAACCTGCGTTCCCTGCGAGCCCAACTGTGCCTCATGCCAGGACCATCCCGAGTACTGCACTAGCTGTGATCACCATTTGGTCATGCATGAGCACAAATGCTACTCGGCCTGTCCCTTGGATACGTACGAAACGGAGGATAACAAGTGAGTATAAATGGCAACTGGAATAAGTAAATTGTTAATCCTACAAACTTGAATAGATGTGCCTTCTGCCACTCGACTTGCGCCACCTGCAATGGCCCCACGGACCAGGACTGCATCACGTGCCGCTCGAGTCGATATGCCTGGCAAAACAAATGCCTTATTAGCTGTCCGGACGGATTCTATGCCGACAAGAAACGGCTGGAGTGCATGCCCTGCCAGGAGGGATGTAAGACCTGCACCAGCAACGGAGTTTGCTCCGAGTGCCTTCAAAACTGGACGCTGACCAAGAGGGACAAGTGCATCGTGAGCGGCAGTGAAGGCTGCAGTGAATGTAAGCGCTGATTAACCAGTACTATATTTGCTTAGCATCGTAAGCTTACCTTATTTATAATTAATTGAGTTTATGTATATTATGTCCTATTACTCTCCCGTCTGCAGCGGAGTTCTTTAGCTTAAGTGAGGGACAGTGCCGCCCGTGCCACGCATCCTGCGGCAGCTGCAACGGACCGGCGGATACGAACTGCATGTCCTGCCCCCCGAATCGACTGCTGGAACAGAGTCGCTGTGTGAGCGGCTGTAAGGAGGGCTTTTTCATGGAAGCGGGCTCCCTTTGCTCACCATGTCTGCACACATGCAGCCAGTGCGTCTCGCGGACGAACTGCAGCAACTGCTCCAAGGGTCTGGAGCTGCAAAACGGCGAATGCCGTACCACCTGTGCCGATGGGTAAGCTGTTCAAGTTCCACCAGCGTCCTGGAACTGCAGCTCAATGTCTGCCGTGTTTTTGTGTCATTATAGTTACTACAGCGATCGTGGCATTTGTGCCAAGTGCTATTTGAGCTGCCACACCTGCAGCGGGCCGAGGCGCAACCAGTGCGTCCAGTGCCCGGCTGGATGGCAACTGGCTGCCGGCGAATGCCATCCCGAGTGCCCCGAGGGCTTCTACAAGTCTGACTTTGGATGCCAGAAGTGTCACCATTACTGCAAGACGTGCAACGGTATGATATACTTATCTAATTGGCGATCTTCTTGTTAATGTGTTTGCTCCTATTTCGTTTCCAGATGCTGGACCATTGGCCTGCACTTCGTGTCCCCCGCACTCGATGCTCGATGGCGGCCTGTGCATGGAGTGTCTGAGCTCACAATATTACGATACCACGTCGGCAACCTGCAAAACGTGCCACGATTCGTGCCGCTCCTGCTTTGGACCCGGCCAGTTCTCCTGCAAGGCCTGTGTTCCGCCGCTCCACTTGGACCAGCTGAACAGCCAGTGCGTGTCCTGCTGCCAAAACCAAACGTTGGCCGAAAAGACTTCGTCAGCAGCGTGCTGCAATTGCGACGGAGTAACCGGTAAGGACGCAATTCAATTTGTGTTAGTAGCATATAGTGTTATTTAAATCGAAACACATTTCAGGCGAGTGCAAGGCCACGTCGACGGGTGGCAAGAGGCGCACGGTTGTTGGCAGCGGGAGTGCGTACAAAAGCAGCGAATCCAAGCACGGATCCTTTGAGAGCGATGGCAATGCCAGGGAGTTCGTCCTGCGACTGGACTCTCCGCTGACGGCGATCACAGCCATTGCTGTGGCCATATGCCTGCTAATAATAACAATATTCTCCATAATTTTTGCTGTTCTACAGGTAAGCGAGAAGCAGAGGTAATTGAATAGCGTTATAACGTAATGTTTCGTACTTTTTGTGCAGCGCAATAGCAACCATGTGTCCAGAAATTCAGTGCGATATAGGAAAATAGCGAACACGTCGTCGGGAAGGCGAAAGAACTTGTCAGCTAAGCCCACTAGCGATGCAAGATTCATTTTTAACATTGGCGAAGACGAAGATACAGATGGTGATAATTCCGATGACGAGATGGACGGCAACGTGGGCACGGATATAAACAGGATCGTCTACGACCGCAAAGGCAATGAACATGGACACGAATTTTACATTGAGAGTACAAATGATATAGATGCGATCGAGTTTCACTGCAAAGGAGCCCAGAAAGTAGAGACCCAACCACGTAGGTGCAATGCGAACGGAGATGATGATATTCTTCAATACGATAGGAATACGAATACGAATGCGGACAGAAATCCGTCAACCACAAGCCGTACAAACATCCGTAGCTGATTGATTGATCAATGGACAACGCGACAGCGAACGTAATTGTACCAACCAACCAACCAACCAACCATCAAGAACTTTGATCTTGGCTTTCTTGCTCTGGACTAGTAAATTGTAACCTTGCTTTGAGGAATATAGCGAATCGAAATATTTAACATCTGAAAATGATAAAAATTTATATGTGATTGTGAATTGTTTTTATATATATATTTGTAAATTTAATGTTTGTATTAAATTTTTATGAAAAATGTTATGTCAAGTTGAATAATGACAGTGTCTTTTTTATTGTTCCAGCCATATCTTTTCTATTATAGGGAAGATCAAATGGTTTAGAGAGAAAACGGCAAAATAAATTTTGATCGATTTATTGGCAATCCGAGAACAAACAAAAAAATCGCTTTTGATGCAACAAAATTAGTCTTAGGATTTATTGTTTTTAGTTTAATAAATTTTGTAATAAATGTAAACAATTTTAAGGATCTGAACCGATTATTTTGTTATTTATCGTTATTTAATATCAAATATTTCCTGGACGCACGTAAATGAAAGAGAAGGCATTATGGTTTTCATTTTTTCCTTTTAGTTATGTTTTCAGGTTATAAACAGCTTTGTTACCACAACTCCAAAGATGGCCCAACCTTCCAAGTGAAATAGAGCTTTTGTTGGTAGAAAATGTTTTATTTACAAAAATAGAAAATATCTACATATTTAAATATACATATGCTTCGATCACTTATTCAAAATCAAGCCAAGAGTGCACAACAAATAGTTGTAGTAATGTAGTTTTGGATTTCGACACATTTATTCGAATGTTCATAATGTTAGTTCCATGTAAACCATTATAAATTCGTTAATACTTCTGTTTTCTTCTGTCTTATGCAGATGCGTACGCTAAGTATACAAAATCGAATATATATTTTTACATAGTTCCTTGAGAGGTATTTTACATGGACGCGGATCCGTATTAGCGATCCATTTAAGATATAGTACAGTCGCAGCACATCAGTGAGTAGTACAAACATTTAACGACTTTCTCATCGTTGTCGTCGGCTTCCTTGCATTTCAATTTAGCCTTGTCATTGTCGTAGCCAAAGGATTTGGCATCCAATTGGTCGGCGTCCAGGCCCTCCACCTTCTTAGACTTCTTTCGCTTATTCTTATGCATCAGTTCGTTGCAGTTTCGCTGTTGCACCATCTCGTCGATCCAATCGAAGTCAATGGCGTTACCCTGAAACCTTGGGAAACTCGAAATGCTTTCAATCGAATTGATATCCTCCTGATTGTGCAAAAAAAAAAATTTATAGTTTAAAGAACATTATAGTTTACAACGAATATATACCTGATTGTTGTTGTGGTTCTTATATCTACTTTTCTGTGGCGTAGTTTGCTGGGAATGGGATGCGGGCGGCGACGAGCCCGGCTTATGGTTGGCCAGTGGCGAAGAAGTGGTTGCTATCGATGCTGTGGTTCCCGCAGAGCTATTTAGCACCACTTCTGTGTCCTGTGCTGCCGGCACACTTGGCACTTTGGGCAAGTCCTCAGGGCTTACAAAGTTGTGCTGCAACAGGACAATGGTTAGAATTCATTGAATTAAGCGGACACAAAATAACGTAACATACCAAGTCCTGTATTACAACGGTGGTAATCACGTTGGGCGAAGTCATGGCTCGGGTGGATGCTGTTGCAGTCTCGGAAGTAGGACTATCTGGGATCGGTGAGTTGGGACTCACAGGCGTGGTTGGCAATGTGGCAGTCTCCGAAACGATGATCAAGTCATCAGTGGACGCTCTCTCGCTGCTTGTACATCCTTGAACCATCGAGCAGGTGGCCACAATGCTCAGCGACGATGATGGTGAGTTGCCAGACAAATCGGGGGAGGGACTGTAAAATGGTTAATAATTAGATTTCTTATCAATACAACAAATTAGGTTGGGTAAAGCCGTTTTATAAATGTTTTGTTAATACAACTAAATCTACTTTAGTTACATATTACGAGTCTCCACCGTACTTACAGGTCAATTAACTCGGCCTGAGCCTTGCTGCCGCCCAAGGACCATACTTCGCTATTTTTCTGAGGACCCGAGTACGAGATCTGCTTGTTGGTGGTATTAAACCGACCCTTGGAATGGGACTTTCGACCCGGTATCCACAATATGCGCATACCGCTGGACTTGCTTTTCTTCGTTGAATTGGAAGCCATCTGAAAATCGTATACTGAATTCAGAAATTGAATGGTTATAATAACCTGTCTTTTGTTTATGTTCTTGTGTTTGTGAATTCTTTGGTCAAGTGTCATTCAGAAGTTTTGATAAAAATATTGGCCAACTACGCTTGAAAGTAAGCCTAAATACTCAATATACTTTAGACATAATTTTGAATTGTTATTTCAATTTTAATATAAATACTAATAATTACTAAATATTTTCTAAATCTATTTCTAAACACTTGAAACAGTCGTTGAGTTCGTAATTAAATTTCAAATCGACCTGTGTTCAAAAATGAAAGTTGAATTTAAAAAAAAATTTGTTTTCCAATTTTTGACCATGATTTTTGATGTTTGCCGAAAATCGTGTTTCTGCGACTATAAATATCAGTATTTTGATCAGAACTTTTGAAATATTGGTCCAATCATGGAATGTCATACGTCGTTGAGTTCGTAAATAAATTTCCTATCGAACTGAGTTCAAAAACGAAAGTTGTATTTTTAAAAATTTTTTGTTCAATTTTTTGTTCTTGTGTTGCTATCAATTCTTTGGTCAAGTGTCATTTCGAAGTTTTGATATAAATATTGTCTTTAGACATAATTATATTTAAATTTTAATATATATACTAATAATTACTAAATATTCTCTAAACACTTTAAACAGGCTTTAAAAAGTAGGAACATTAATACAAATATTTTGAATTTTTTCCAATTCGCTAATAGGATTCTAATCAGATCAAGTCTATGAATACTATACATACATAGATACATCATTCGGCAACATATCACAACATTCAGGGAATTGCGAAAATGACTTGCTAAATGAAGTAAATATTTATTTTCCTAAAAGTTAAGATTCTTAATGGGGTTTTTTTAAAATGAAAACATTGATTAAAATATACTCAATGCAAAGATACGTCTATTCATGAACACAGTATAACAAAGAAGAAGTAAATATTTATCGTGGTAAACAGCATGATATTGTTTGCTTACTACTTAGAAGAAATAACTGTTTACTTTAATTTCTTGTCAAATTGGCGCTATGAACGAAGACATTGTACGGCATAAATACGTCCACAAACGCTTGAAAAGGTATTTTCCCAATTGGAATTTGTTTTTGGATTACGTTATCGTCTGTATGTATGAACATACATATATATGTACGATGCGAATCGCGAAGACGTGAATAAAATTGAAAAAAGCGGTTTACCAAATAAACACATACAAATGTACAAAAGTCGAGATTCACAACACCACGCACATTTACTCCGCTATTAACATATATAACCACACATATATTTACTGCCTACACATATGTACATATTTTTGGGTGACAAATAAGTAGCAGAAGCACAAAAGCGAAATAATGTTAGTGGTTTAAACAGAAATTAGTCTATTCCTTTAAAATTACAACAGAACTTGGAATGCACTCACCTTTTCTCCTCAGATATTGACCTCAATATCACAAGGTTTTGTGCAAATAAAGCATTTGTGTAAGCCAAGTATATACATACGTATATATACTATCGTATGTGGGCTTCAATATATGTACATATAAACCGTGATGTGGTTTGAGATTCACAGTTAGAAAGTCACCGAATTTCTCTGAACAATGCCGTTGTTATGTTTATACCATGGGAACTTTTTGCAGCATTTGGAAGGGGGTCATTAAATTCTAATGATTACAAAGTTCGCGTTACATTATTTTATTTGTTTAAGGATCCGAGCGCATGTATATATCGAATAAACAAAACTCCGAATTGCTAGTGTTGGAAAAAACAGTGAACTCGCATTAGCTTTCTCTTTTTCTATCGCTTATCGTAAAATGCGTTATTCACACCGCAAACAGTAAGCTATCGATATTGTAGTCGTAGCCAACCATTTGAAGAAGTGGAATTTAAATGGCAATTAAACTAAATTACAAATAAAACTAGTTGTTGCCGCCTTTGTCCCAGCTATGCATAATTTATTTTTATAATAATTCAGTTGTGAGCCCTAAACGTCGATTGACTCCATCAACGGAAATGATATTTCATTTAAACATTTTAAAATATACTTTAGGGTCTATGTATGGGGTAAAAGTATCAGGTATTATACCATTTGAATTATCGCATTAATTATATTAAGATACCAACACAAAATTAAAAGTAGTGGATGAGAAGCATTCTTGAGTGCCCCTCCATGAGATTTATGAACGCGAACGGTCACATTTAACACGAATTGTTTAGTTTCGCGGAGCTTTTATCTGTTTGTTTACGTTTAGTCGCAATCAAATTATTTATGTAAGCACCCAACGAGCGTAAACAGTAGTTTCCCCAATAATAACTCCAAATGATCAGCATAAGCCACAGGAGTTTATCCCATTTTATGTTTACTTAGTCTGTAAATCGGTGGATAAATAAGTGCCACATAGTGCGGGCAATCAATTTCCGTTGAGTTTGAAAGAGCCGTCAGATTTCGATAATAGCACTCTGCTCGCGAGAGTTTCGGTTCTCTAGAAAGTCGGACATTCTAATAATATATCAGGTTCTCGAGAGCAGACCCCATACAATATAGTATAATATCTGGCCCAGTCTCCCAGTGTTCGTGCTGCAGTCTGCTATCCATTATCCGTTTGCTCGCGTGTTAGACGTAGGTAATTTCCTGCTTAATTCGTTTATTACTTACAAATATTTTCATTTTTCCTCACCGCGTGTGTGTGCCCGGATTGTAAGAGTGGCAGATAACTCCACTCACCTTAACCAGCCAACTATATAGATATAGATTTGTACCATCTTGTACATACATTATGTGCCTGCCGCCGACAAATCTCTTCCAACTTACGCCGCTCAAAAATAGCCAGGAGGCAGGCAATATATAGTATATGTACATAATAATACAGCTGTGGCTAAAATATTAGCACTTCTAGCGAGACTTATCCCATACATGTGTACATAAATATTTGCCAACTGCCAGGCATTACAAACCGAAACATCGGTCATTAGCCCTCGTCAATTTTGCAATATTTCGCTTGGACTACTTTAAAGTTTAGTACGATTAGATAAGATTAGGTGCCACTAGTCGGTATATGAATCAAATGGTAGTAAGTGCCTTTTCTAAACGAAAACTCAATATGCCGATTAGAAAAATGCATATCCTTTAAGGATATTTGTTTCGACAAGATATTCAAGATTGGAAACTTGTACACTTTTTTCCAAGTGCCAATTACTCAATTTCCAAATAGTCTTAGTCTTGCGAACGACTATTTTTGAGTTCTTGCTGGGCAGCAATCAATCTTCTCATTGCTGAAATCCTAAGAAAGGTGCTATTATCTTGGCCCCCATTGTCGGTATAAACAATCGTACGTTTGTATATATGTACCTATATGTCAGGCCCGACCCGGCGCGCTTCTTTTAACAGCCCTCATGGTGAAATTTATTTTTGGAGGTGCGGCAAAAACAGCGCAATTTTAATTCGAATTTTTTCTATGTTTCGTCTGCATGAACACACAATCTGACAACTTCTACAACACATCCCCTGTGCATCCGTGCACCGATTGCGCTGCAGTTAGAAAACCGCTTGAATTGCATTTGAAAAACAGCCCGCCAATACGTCGATATTATTGGGAATGTAAGGAAACACTAGTTGAGCGAATTGGGAACCGGTTATGAGCATAGACTCATGGGTATTTTTTGGCCATTATCCCCAGAATTACAGAGAATTTTCGAAAATATTGAAACACGAGTTTCTACTTTTCAGTTATGTAACGTTTTACGAAGCATTCATAGGCTGTGAAAGCTTTATTAGATTTTGTGGAACAACGTTTATTTGCACAAAATAATTTTATTCATTATTAAAGTAAGCTAAATTCGGTAGACTACATTTTATGAATATTATGAGGTGTGAAAAAAATCTAGGTGTCTAAAAACTTAATGGCTAGATGCCTGTTTCTGCAATATTTGTGAATATTTTGTTTGAAAAGTTTGAAACATAATGGAACTGCCGCTTTCAGATTATCATCCGTGAAGGCAGGACACAAGATCGGCTGTGATCATGGACCCGGAAGCATTTTTGGACGTGGCCAACCAGGTCATCAAGCTGAAAATGTTTCCGTTCTTCGACATCGCTCACAGTCTACTTGCCGCGCTGGCCGTGCGTGAGGACTTGGGCGCCAATGCCCAGGCGTTTTCGCGGAAGCATCCGCTCGCCTGCTGGCTCTCCACCATGCTGGTGATCTTCGCCGGCGGTATGGTGGCCAACGGACTGCTGGGCGAGCCGATATTGGCTCCCCTCAAGAACACGGGGCAGCTCCTCGTGGGAACTGCTGTGTGGTAAGTACATACGATGTTTGGTCATTCAAAATCTGAGTTAAATGTCGCGCAGGTACGTCGTCTTCTACACGCCATTCGACATCGGTTACAAGGTGGCCAAGTTCCTGCCCGTTAAGATCGTAGCCAGTGCCATGAAGGAGATCTATCGGGCAAAAAAGGTGTACGATGGTGTGGGACATGCGGCCAAGCTGTATCCGAATGCCTGGATAATCATGATCATCATCGGCACCCTGAAGGGCAACGGAGCCGGATTCACCAAGCTGATCGAGCGACTCATCCGTGGAGCATGGACTCCAACGGCCATGGAATTCATGCAGCCCAGCTTGTGAGTACTTCGCTTGCCTTTTTTGGCTTCTTTTTTTTAAACCTGGAATCCGGAATGTTGACACTTTCTGCATCTTGTAACACAGCTACACCAAGGCTTCCCTGCTGGCCTCGATCATCTTTGTGCTGGACAAGAAGACCGACTGGATCTCAGCGCCACATGCACTCGTTTACTTTGGCATCGTCATATTCCTGGTCTACTTTAAGCTGTCTTCCATCCTGCTGGGCATCCACGATCCCTTCCTGCCGCTGGAGAACCTTTGCTGTGCCATCTTTTTCGGCGGCATTTGGGACAGCCTGGCAAAGATCCTGGGCCGCGGGCAGGCCAAGGACGGCGATAGCAAAGATGTTAAGAAGAGCAACTAAACTATTTGTAGTCCGCCCTTCCCACGACAAATAGTACTTAACGCTGCCAACCAAAGCTAACGCCTAAACCGCACACAATTTATACATAATTAGCAATTTATACATAACGAACGAGATCTTCCCATGTGATTCGATTCAGAAGCGCAAGCCAAAGACATTTTTTGTGAGGCGTGAAAGTTTGCTCTTGAGGATCAGCACTTGGTTGGGTGTGCCAGCTGTTCCTCGACTCCGATTTCACGCCGAGTGTAAGCCCTCGAAAATTTGTATTGTTTTACGATTGGTAGGTTTTTTTTTGTTGTTTGTGAAAAAGCAGCTGCAGAAAGCACAGACTTATTAAGATGCCATGCTTAAGCGCTTTAAACATGGCCCTTACAGCTCATCTACAACTAAGACGACAGCCAATAATGATTTTAGACAAGGAGCACGCCGAGTCTTGTGACTTTTGCTGCAAAAGCGCGTGCTCAACGAACGAAATGTGTAAATATTGAAGTCGTTTCCATTGCAACCTTTTTTTTTTGTATACATTCTAAGAGATTTTTTTGCCGACGACCCATTCGAAAACTGAATGATAGATCATTGCTTCAAGATTGTGAACACGTATTCAAGCTGAATTTAAGGCAATTGTATGAGGTGTGAATGTTTATTGTTTGCAATAAAATTAAACTACGATTTTGGTTGACTTTCTTGTTATCTTGTGCAACGAAATGGGATTTCATGGGATTTATCCTGCTGCCAACATTGTTGTCAAATTTGTATTTTGCAATATATTTTGTTATAACGTACCATATCAGTAGCTTTATTATGTTTGTCCTTAAAAACTAAATATTTATACAATTAATTTTTCCTAAGATCTATACAATTTTTATGGATTCGAAAATATTGTTTTTTGGAAGCATAATAATGTAGTTCAAAATGTTGAATTAAATGCGTTTTTATAAATGTTAAAACAATTAAAAAGCACAGGCAATCGGCTTTTGAACAAAATATAAAAAAAGGACGAACAGTTTTTAAAGCCTAGTGAAAATTTACCAGTATAGATTTTATGTATATAATTAAATTTAGATAGATACATTGTAAATTTGTTTCATTTTTTAGCTTATTAGAAGAATTGCGTACTTCTCTTTGAAAGACTCCTTAAAAAATGTGTATTTAAAAAAAATGTACTTGAAAATTGGGTTTTTAGGGGTCTTTGAACAGAAGTCGCCTGTAAAGCACGTTCTATTGTCACTATCTATACAGTCGTGTAATGCGCCTTGCAGTGAACTGAAAAGGAGGAAAAACGTGGGTAAGCAGGTGGTGTGGCAACAAGTGGGCTACCAATAACATACCAATAAACTCGGACACGGGATCGTTGTCGCCCTCGCCGCGCATTGTGCCGGTGATCTCTTCGTTCTCCACCATCGGCAGGAACAGTTGCACGAATTCCGGCGAGTACGGATGTGTAATGGTCTCTAGCACTTCGGTGACAAAGTATCGGATTAGCGAAATGTCCGTGTCCTCGATGGCGCAGCACTGCTTTATGTATCTGAGAACAGGTACAACGCAGCCGCGTGTCAGCAGGTTAACCATCCGGTCCAGGATCATTTTCTTCATTTCCAGTTGAACGAGAATCTCCAACTCATCCTGCTTTGACTCAAACAAGCGGATGAGCAGGAACAGGATCTGCTGCTGCAGGGTGGGATGGACAGCGGCCACTTCATCGAGAACCGCCAAATGCGTGGGACAGCTGTCGGTGGAAAGCTTAAAATACGAAGGCTCCATGACCACGTTTTCGATCCACCGAATGACGCCAACGCCCACCACGGGATATCTATATTTAAAAGAGACATCCTAATGTTAGAGAAACCAATCATTTTCGGTCATATCGGTCTACTTACTTGATGCAATTGTACAGCGTCTGCAATTCGGCGATTAGCTCGGTGGATCCCTGGTCCACATTACAAATGGTATGTGCCTTTTCAATTGCCTGAATGGTGCTCTTAAGCTCCTCCTTGTTAAGCATGCGCTCAGTCATTGGTCGCTTTTTAGCCGGCTGGTCGATAACCGCGGACGCGTAGGCGAGCAGAAACATATACTTCGGCTTGTGCTCGGGATTAATCTTTACACCGGAACGAAAGAGGGCGTCTACCAGCAGCTCCAGAAACTGGGGGTTTCGTATCAAGTCAATGGGCGGTGGATCGGATCCGGAGTAGTTGCGAAACAGCACGGTGATATCGGCGGGATTTAGTGTATTGCGGGTGAGCATGGATGTTAGGGCTTGACATGCCTGCGGATAGACCGCCGAACCATTCAGGGCCATTGTAATAGGCGTCACATTTTGATTGCTAAACAAACAAGGAGGAAAGGTTTTATGTTACGTCTAACTGTGTGTACAAAGGTATAAAATCTTTAGATTTTTCCTTACTTCTGCAAGGCGTATTTAATAATTTCCTGGGAGAGACGCTTCATGTTGAATCCGCCCTTCTGCTCCTGGCTGAGGACCTGGATAAGCACCTGGGAATAGACGTAGGTGTGCTGCCCATGGCAGACCATGCGGGCGCACTCCTGAATGGCGCCATGCACGTCATCCGGATTGTTCAGAAACTTAACGATCGAGGTCTTTAGCACCCGCGAGAAAACCTCAATCTGCTGTGCCGCCGTCGAAATGGAAGTGATCTCGCTCTGGAAGCCCGCGTCCGAGATCAACTTGATTGTAAAGTTGAGCATCAGACAGTCGGGATACTCTTCGGCCAGTCGGTAGATTAGCGAGCGCCACGTATAGTGGTCGATCATCTCGGTAAGCCAGTCGGGCGTCTCACCCTCCTCCGTGAAGATGGTGTCCGCCTTCTTGGGATCGAAGGACTTAAGGATCATTTCCTTTAGATGATTCTCCACCATGGCCTGCACCTCGGTCACCTTGACGCCCGCCAAGATTAGCCACTCTGCAAGCAGGTTTGCCATCTGGGCCACCGCCTTGTAGTTCTCCGATAGCATCGATATAACCTCCTCCGGAGATCCGCCCGACTGGAAGTAGCGCTTCAGCTGCGTAAATATACCCGGCTCCATGATGTAGTCCGGTGTGAGGAACTTCTCCAGGCATTCCTGTATCGTCTTCTGCGGATTGTCCTCGAGCATTTCCTTTGATTGATATAGGAAAACATGGTCTTTAGTTGTTATCTTTTATGGTTTATATAGTAGCGTCATCAAATTGCCGGGATTGCTTGCCACGCCGTACACGCTTTATACTCAATTACCTCTGGATTGGTTTGCCCTTTGGCGCGGCCCTGCCAACCAGAGTCGTCGTATTCCACTTCCATATTTTCTTAAAAACTTATTTACAATAACATAAAAATATTTCTCTTATTTTGATTAATTCTGCATTTTTAGTGTGACTGTATATTCTAAACGCAAAAATGACGCCCACAATTGCGCGGGTTATGCGCCGTTTACACTTGGCAAACGCTTCAGTTAATTTGCTAGTAGTTTATCTTTTTATTCACTATTATATTATTCCATTTATTTATATTTATATATATTCCTTTATTTATATTATATATATTATTATAAGTTATATTTGTAAATATATATATTTGTATATATATGTAAATGCGTAGTTGGAATGTGGCTATTATTCAAGAAGAAGAAGAAGTACCCAAACATATCGATAATCACAATTGCCGCGGATGCCGGTTTTCGTAAACAAAGGTCGTGTTTTTGCGGGTTTTTAATAAACTTGGAAAAATGTCGACCCAACGGAAGGATATGTGGAAGTTGCTCTACAACCACGTGAACCGGAACGTTAGCAACTTTTCCGGGGTGTACAGCGTTATCGAAGAC
This sequence comes from Drosophila santomea, assembly GCF_016746245.2. NCBI lineage: Eukaryota > Metazoa > Arthropoda > Insecta > Diptera > Drosophilidae > Drosophila > Drosophila santomea. Next base: position 10,310,621 of record NC_053021.2, read on the forward strand.
ATATTGTGCCAGGAGCCGAGCCTGATAAGCTGTTCGTTGGTGCGGGAGCTGCACAACAAATTCCAGGACACGTTCCTCCTGTGGCTGCTCAACAAGCTGGCCAAGTGCCTCAGTGAGTCTCCAGATAGCAGGTAAGATTGACCACAAGCATTGGGCGCCAAACTTATGACCCACTTTTTTTTTTTGTTACAGCGAGTGCATCAATTTGCAAAGGAAAATACTCAGCTCGTGCTGTTCCAATCATCCAAAGCTTTATGAACGCCTTGTACTGGCCTATGTGGAAGCCATCGAGGAGACGCACCTGCAGCTGAGTTCCCTGGACTTTGGCAAATTGTCTAATGAGCCAAAACCCACCATAACTGTCAGGATTTTCCGATGCGATGTGGAATGCCTGCAAGAGTTCGATCCGCACTGCGCCATCGAAGACATCAAGGTGCCCCTTGAGCAAGCCGACATGTATGCCAAAAGCCTACTGGAGGTCCTCCAGCACGCCCATCACATTGGATACGCCACGCACGGTGACATCTTCTCGGGCAGCCTTCATCAGGCCCTGCTAATCCTCAAGGAGTGCGACATGGACACAAAACTGGCCAGCTTGAATTACTGCCACAGTGTCCTACGATCACAGTCGGCCAGCAGCTGGATAACAAATCCGGATGTTGAACATTACTCACACTTAACGCTAGAGGCGACGGCAATCATGTGGTCTGCGGTGGTCAAGTGGCTGGAGATGGGCTGTATGACGCGCCAGGAGTTGAAGCGGCTTAATATAACCACCAAGCTACTGCTGGAAGTTATGCAGATGCGTGCTCGGCCAGCCCACCATCTTGGCTACCTGCTCTTGAACGAGATTCTTAGTTTGCCGACTTCCATTGAACTAGACGTTGGATTGCTGGAGACCTTAAGTTCCTATATTCAAGGCCAGCTAGAGCATTCAGTTGTACCATTGGAGAAACTGGTGCACTTGCAGCAGCTTTTGTTAAGCCATTGGCACTGCCACCCCACACATTTAGTGCCCTTATTGGCGATAATGGGCTTGAAACAGGCTGAGATGCGTTCAGAAGTGGTGCATGTCCTGACCCAAAGCCTCGTTCAAATCATGCAGAAGGAGGAGGTATCGACGATGGATTGGCAGAAACTGATTGCTATTTTACGTGGCTTTAGGCAGTTGGAGCAACTCGTGCTGTCACAGAGTCAGCATAAAATAGCTGAACACGAGGGTCCCATCGATTTCTCAGTTCTGGCCATGTTACCGCTGCAGTGTGAAATCATAAAGGTGGCGGATACCAACTGGAATAACTTTTCAATGCAGTTGGTTGAGTTGGAATCAAGTTGCCCCTCAGACAAAAGGCACATATACTTGGAAATCTGCTCTCTTTTGATGCAAATCACATTTATCCGGCACTTTCTCAAGACTCAAACGCAACACCAGCTGCTGGCCATTCTTCAGCGACATATGGAACTGTCCCACCTTTGCGCCATTCGCTTGGAGCCACCTTCTAGTGTACATACCCAAATGCAAGGCTTCTATGCCCAGCAGTACATGAGTCTTATTCAATCCGAGGAGACACAGGAGACGTTTTGTAATAACCTTTCTCTGCTGTACATATCGGGTTTTATAAAGCCGGAGCAACTGATGAAAGCTCTGCCCACCATTATCAATCCAAGTGGACGTGCTCAAGTTATTCGACTATTGCTCTGCTCACAGCCAGGTACTTTAAGTGTTTTTAAAGTCCAAGATCGCATTGAGCTATACTGCCCGAAATGCATGCCACTGCCAAAGAAACTGCCAGGTACTTACCTCGGAAAATGCAAGCAACAGCTGCCATGTCCAGACTTTTCAAGCACCTCCCTCGAAATGATAGCAAAGGATTTTTTATTTCATCCCGATTTTCCATACATTGCCCAGCACCTGGATCTTCTCAGCTTTGAACCCAATGTGATTCTTGGTCTGCTGAGAGAAACGGAGGCACTGCAAAAGGTTAACATTAAGATCATCGGCCTGCTGGTCTCTGCGATGCGTGTGCGTTCGTCAGAGTTCTTGGAAAAATTGGCCAACCTTGTCCTAGCTGCTATTAAAGCAATGCTAGAGAAGCCGCTAGCAGAGCAAAATGTACTGCAGCAAAGACATATGCTCAACGTACTGACCGCCATTGCTCACATGGAGGACGATGAAATCTGGCTCTTTCACTGGTTCAAAATGACGTTCTTCTTTCTGGTGCACACTCGCTCACTGGTGGCACAAGAAGCTGTGCTGGCGGCCACCGAGATGTGTGCCACCCAGGGTCTGCAGACGATTCATCTATGGAACTGGTACAAGCGAGATGCTCTAGACCTCGCCGTTCGCCTGGCATTGAACGTTTATCTTTCGGATGGCGTACGCTTCACCCGATCCCTCAGAGCGGTGAGTAATTATATGAACTTTTTAGCACCAAATTTGACCGGTCTGTTTGCAGCTTACGAAAATGTTGGGATTCACGTGCGTTCAGGAGTTCACCTGCAAGTACCATCGCCTTTTGACGGCCATGGTCCTGCCGCATTGCATTGTGAATCCGCGTTGCAAGGGTGTTTTGGTATTGATAGCCAAGCAAATGCAGAAACACATTGGCACCTTGTTCTCCATCTCGTTCCTGCGGATCTACACGCACGTCTTCCTGACCGAGGAACCGGAGCTGGCCAACAGTTGCATTGAGCTGGTGGTCAGTTGCACACAATCCAGCCTGCAACAGCTAATGAATGCAGATGTCAAGGTTGGCAGCAGTTTATTTATATTTTTTATTATTTTCTTATTATTTTATTTGGTTATCTTTTGTAGCAAACGGTGGCCGAGTTGCTTATTTATTTCAACCGGAACCCCACATTCGTAATGCGATCCTTCCAAAGCCTCTTGCAGTTATCAATCGGTTCCGTGGAGGAGTTGTCAAGTCAAACCGCCAATGCAGAGTTTGCGAATTTCATTGCTGAGCGTTTCCTTGGTGTGATCACCTACTTCGAGAGCTGCCTGAGCGAACCGTCTTTTGAAAAGCCATTGAAGGAGGAGACTTTGTACAGTTTGGGCCAAATAATGCGATTCGTGGGCTCCCAGCATGTCACCCAGTTTCGATTCAAAATCATTGCCATGCTGAGTTTCGTTCACACCCTGCAGGAGCCACGGCTCCAGCGAATTTGTCTGAAGATCTGGCACATATTTCTGCATGTTGTAAATGTGCAGGAGCTGGGACCCTCGCTGGGCAGAATTGTGGCCACCTTGCAGCCGCTGCTGGCGGACAGCGAGAGCGTGAAGCAGGTCAACGATCTGTATGAATTTATAATCCTGCGCAATGCCTCCATGCTGGGCACCTTTATAACAGATCTGTACTTTCTAGATCGCATGGAGAATGTTTCGCCCTCCATTCAAAAATGCATCAGAAGGCACACAGCACACCTAGACCTGAAGGGATTGGCGGAGGAGGAGGATGGTCAACCGCCGCCGTTGGTGGAGCAGTTGCGTTTCCTTCAAAAGCACATAACCGATGAATGCCTCCAGGTGCGCGTCTATGCCCTCCAACATCTTGGCGAACTCTTCGGTAGGCGACGATCCCAGCTAAACAGTACGATTCTTAGGGAACTTCCGCTGGAGCCACTGCTTGAGCAGATTGTGAATGTTCTAATGGCCGGCTGCCAGCACGATGACAGTCAACTGCAAATGGCATCGGCCAAGTGCCTCGGAGAACTGGGAGCCATCGATGCAAGCTACCTGCCATCGAACTATAATTTTGCTAGTCCGCAGCAGTTGCCGCTCAACATTTTATCGGATGATTTTGCGGTTTTGGCGCTGAATTCGCTGTGCCGCGGCTATCAGTTCCAGCAGAAGACAAAGCATGTGGATAGTTTTTCGCTGGCCATCCAGGAGACGCTAGCCATTTGCGGCATCTCGCCCAAGGAACAGAAGAAGGTGCAGCTATGGCAATCGCTGCCTGCACGAATGCGCCAGGTAATGGAACCGATGCTTCATTCCTGTTACACCTGCGTTCATCGACCCAGCACCTGTTTGCAGCAGCCGCTCTTTGGCAGCCACTACTCTCACAACTTCTATGAGGAATGGGCGTTTCTCTGGGCAAGCCGATTGATTGACTACATCCCATCCTCGGATACGCGCCATCTGCTCAGCTCCTACAAGCCGTGCATCAAGCGGGATAGTAATATGCTAAGCACATTCTATCCGTACATTCTGTTGCACGCACTGATTGAGTGCACGCCGGAGCAGAGGAATCACATCCAGGAGGAGTTCATGGCGGTGCTGCAGGCCAACGAGGAAAGCTCGAGCTCAGTCAGGGGCCGCCAGGAACTTGGAGCCATTAAGGAAAACGCCTTCAAGCAATTCGAGTCTAAAAAGTACGCCGCGGGAATCAAGCCACTGGCTAGCAATTTGGTTTCGGAGCGAAAGGAAGATTCCAGTCGTGTTCCACGCTTGGCTGGCAAGCTGTGCGCTGAACTCTTGGATTTCCTGCAGCGCTGGCTGAGGGAGTGGCAGCGAATTCACGGCCGAAGCACCGGCGGAAAACCACCAGAAACGATAGATCCTAACTACCGAAAGATCCATGAGTTTGTCAATCTGATACCCAAGCTATTGGTATCTCGAGCCAGCTACAATTGCGGCGAATATGCTCGTTCGCTTAGCTACCTGGAAAGCTATCTGGAGGAAGGCGAGGACAAGTCGAAAAGGTTGTTGGAACAATTTACATTCCTCGTTGAAGTGTACGGCTCACTCAGGGATCCCGATTCTGTGGAGGGTGCCGTGCAGGTTCGCAGCTACGACATGAGTGTGACGCAAGACATTCTCGTCAATCGGCTGGTGGAGCGGCAGCAGGACATGATCACCTCCTACGAGCAGCTGCTCTCCAGCACGGACCAGATGCAGCCGGATCACGTGCGCGCCATGATCGATGCATACTTGAGGGACACCCCGAAAACAGCACAGCTAATCGCCGATGGTCTGTGGCAGCGACTATCCGATCAGTACTCCGATCAATGCTTTGCCGAGTGCAAATCAGAGTTACTCTGGCGCCTGGGCAGCTATGATGAGCTGGAGGAGCTGCAGTCCAACTGGCCAGCTCAGTGTTCGCAAGGCTGTCTTAAGCTGCGCAGGCCACTTACCACGCGCACCGAGTTCGACTCGTTGCTGGACGAGATGCGCGAATCGGTGCTGGAGGAGCTGCGTAGCTGCTCGGCTGTTCAGCAGCACTCATATGCCAATGCATACGATGCCGTGCTGAAACTTCACTTGGTTCATGAACTCCACTGCAGCCAGGAGCTCGTGGAGAAGCTCGAACAGGATCAGGATCGCGACAAGCAGGAGAAGCTAATGAAAACATACTTCGAGGACTGGCAGCATCGCCTGCAGGTTATACAACCGCAAGTACGCGTCCAGGAGTCTATATACAGCTTTCGGCGAAATATACTCGCCGAGCTACAACGCCGCCTGACATCACAGCGCACCCATTTGCTGCCCCATCTCAAGACGGAGCTGGCCAGAATCTGGCTCAACAGTGCCCAAATCAATCGCAACGCCGGTCAACTGCAGCGTGCCCAGCTTTACATACTCAAGGCGGCGGAGTACCAGCCCACGGGGCTCTTCATCGAGCGAGCCAAACTGCTGTGGCAAAAGGGGGATCAAGTGATGGCCATGAACTATCTGGAGGAGCAGCTGTCCATCATGCGATCGGGCTGCCAGGGCAACGTAAAGCAACTGGCACCGGAGCAACGGCATCTCTTCTTTCGCGGAAAGTACTTGCAGGCGGTGTATAGCGCCGAGTCCATGCACCTGTGCGCGGATGCAGTGCTGAAGTACTTCCAAGAGGCCATTGCTGTCCATCGCCAATCGGAGAGCTGTCACGTACAGATGGCGCAATTCTTGGAGAAGATACTCGAGGCCAGGCAGAGTGGCAAATCGGAGCACACTGGCGAGCGCGACGATATGCTGATCAATGTGATGGTCAACTATGCCAAGTCGCTGCGCTATGGCAGCGAGCATGTCTACCAGTCGATGCCACGACTGATCAGCCTCTGGCTGGACACCACCGAAACCTCCACCAACACAGAGCAGGTGAAGAAGATGAACGATTTGCTGACAAACTGCTGCACCGCACTGCCCACGGCTGTGTTCTACACGGTGTACTCCCAGATGCTGAGTCGCCTCTGTCATCCAGTGAACGATGTGTTCACCGTTCTCCGTAATGTGATAATCAAACTGGTGGAGGCGTATCCGCAGCAGTCGCTGTGGATGCTCTTGCCGCATTTCAAGTCGGCCAAGGCGCACAGGATCAAGCGCTGCAAGCTAGTGCTCACCGATAGCCGCCTGCAGAATTCCACGTTCCAAAAACTGCTGCAAGACTTTAACTCGCTCACAGAGCGTCTCATGGATCTCACCAACAAGGAGGTAGCCCTGGATCGCACGTACAAGTTGAGTGACCTGGACACACGCCTCTCCAAACTATGCAAACAGCCAGAATTTTCCAACATACTGCTGCCGTTTGAGAAGTACATGCAGCCAACACTGCCACTAAATTCCGACTCCAATTCATCTGCGGTGCCGCATCTTCAGGCAAGCACATCGACTGCCAACTGGTTTCCCTACCAGCAGATCTACATCAGTGGCTTCCAGGAGTCTGTGCTAATCCTGCGCTCGGCTGCCAAGCCCAAGAAGCTGACCATACGCTGCAGCGATGGCAAGGACTACGATGTGCTGGTGAAGCCCAAGGATGACTTGCGTCGCGATGCTCGCATGATGGAGTTCAATGGCCTGGTCAAACGATATCTGCACCAGGACGCACCGGCCAGGCAGCGGCGCCTCCACATCCGCACATATGCCGTGCTGCCGTTCAACGAGGAGTGCGGCCTGGTCGAGTGGCTGCCCAATCTGGCGTCGTATCGAAGTATATGTATGAGTCTGTATGCTCAGCGCAGGCAGGTGATGTCCACCCGAGTCCTGCAGAGTCTGGCTGTGCCGCTGCACGAATCGATAGAGCGCAAGAGAGAGGTCTTCACCAAGCAGCTGATACCTGCCCATCCGCCGGTCTTCCAGGAGTGGCTGCGTCAACGCTTCGCCACACCGCACAGTTGGTACGAGGCGAGAAATACCTACATTCGTACCGTGGCCGTCATGTCCATGGTGGGATACATACTCGGGCTGGGCGATCGCCACGGGGAGAACATCCTGTTCGCCGAGGGCAACGGCGACGCTGTTCACGTCGACTTCAATTGCCTGTTCAATCAGGGCGAGCTGCTGACCTATCCGGAGGTGGTGCCCTTCCGTCTCACACAGAACATGATCGTTGCCATGGGCCCGCTGGGCGTGGAGGGCAGCTATCGCAAGTGCTGCGAGATTACGCTGCGTCTTCTGAAGCAGGAGACCAAGACCCTGATGTCCATCCTTCGGCCCTTTGTCTACGATGTGGGTGCACAGACGCGGAATGGCGCCGCCACGGCCAAAATCACAAAGGATGTGCAGCGCATCGCCGATCGCCTGCAAGGACACGTAAGTACAGTGCCTCAGCTTTGTTGTTTCAAGCTAATGAATGCTTTACTTCTTGCAGGTTAAACGCCAGCAGGCGAACAGCATTCCCCTTTCGACCGAAGGACAGGTGAACTTCCTCATTAACGAGGCCACCAAGGTGGACAACTTGGCCGTCATGTACATTGGCTGGGGAGCGTTTCTTTGAAGCGTTTCTCTGTTGTTTTATTCATGTTGAATTTATATAAGTCAGGGAAAGTAGATATGCACAATTATTGCCTCGATTGTTAATTGTTAAGTATCCGGGATACATATACATGCTGTTGCATTTGACAATAATTCCTTCTGTTACACAAGTTAAAAAGCACATACTTAATTAAACTTAATACCTAATTAAATACACCTCTGTTAACTGTTATGTACAAAGCACTATTATAAGGAAATATTCATAAACTGTCCATCGAATTCATTGGCTGCTTTATTAAAATCATTTGTAAGTGTCTTAGACAACTGGCCCACTCTTGGGTGGCACCTTCCTGTACATATCGTTAACGACCTTGATAACAAAGTCGGGCAGCAGGCAAGCTGCCGAGCAAATGATGGTGAACAGCCAGATGGGAAGCGAGCTGAGGAACTGGTTGTAGACATCGTACAGCTCGCCACTGGCGTACAGGTTGTAGAGGTAGGTGGTCAGCATGAAGGCGGCAATGGAGGCGAGGATCATGGCAAAGTTGCGATAGGTCATGTAGCGGGCAACCAGCAGCAGTTTCAGGTTGCCCACAATCACGATGATGGTGATGAGCATGGTGCCAAAGGTCTGGAAGCTGGCAGTCTGTCCGCCATTGAAGAGGACATTCGCATCGTTGAGCATCGCGTAGGTGAAGTAGAAGATTATAAAGCACTGGACAAATCCGTTGAGTATCCACAAACTGAAAACTCCCATCGAGGCTTGCCTGTTGTGCGCTAGTGGCTTGTATAGCTCCGGATGACTGTAATGGCAATGGAACAGGGTAAGATGATGCACTTGTGGCATAAGCAATATTGCCATCCTTACCTGAGCAGTGTCTCCTCGCTGTAATCCTTATCGGAAATGGCCAGAACCGTGAAACTGAACGAGATATAGACGATGTCGAAGAGCCAAAGATACAGCGAATTGTAGACGTTGGTGGCGGAGTATAGATCGTACACCTGGTAGAGAGCCATGCACCCGGTGATGATTATGTTCTTGTAGCAGTAGAACAGCACCAGGAAGGCCAGGCGCTGTGAGTTGTAGTGCCCGTGGACGAGCAGCAGGCGGCGCAGCATTTCGAAGCGGGCAATCGCAAAGTCGGCACATCGGGCGGCTTGTTTTCCCTCACGACCCGTGATCCCAATGCCAATGTGCGCCTCCTGGATCATGGACACATCGTTGGCGCCGTCGCCAATGGCAGCCGTAATGTGCTTCTTGCGCCGCTTGATCAGCGTAACAATCTCGCACTTTTGCAGCGGACTTAGGCGGCAACAGAGTACCGCGCGGCAGCGCAGGGCAAGATCGGCAAACTGACGTGGTGTGTGCGCCAGCAGGGCGGCTATAGTGGTTCCATCTATAATCAGCACCTCCGGATCGTCAACGCCAATCATTTCCAGTCGTGCCAGGAGCTCCGCTGGCTCCGTCATATTGATGATAAAGTGCTGCTTCGATCCCGGCGGAATGTGGCGACAGGCGAGTCCAATGTTGTAGGCCGTTTCCACTTTGTCGCCGGTGAGCACCCAGATCTTTAGGCCAGCCGCTTGCAGCGCCTCTAGGGTCTCGCCCACTTCCTCCTGCAGTGCGTCTTCCAAGGCGGTGGCGCCCAGCAGGTCCAGCTCTGTGGAGAGTTAAGAGTTCTTATTGCTGAAAGTCAAGTAATTCGATGGACCATATTTGCTCCTGCTTACCATTCTCGACTGCTTCATAGCACTCTGATATTAGTTCGTTCCTGTTGCTCAGCTGGGTGTTGGCATTCCGGTAGAGCTCCTCGAAGTGGGTTAACTCTGCATCGGTCAGTGTGCGTCGTGCCACTGCCATTGTGCGCAGGCCGTTCTGGGCGTACTTCGTTATCTGGGCGTCCGTCTGCTCCACGAGAGGATTCGGCTTGCAACGTGGAAAGATGGCGCTCTCCGCTCCTTTTGAGTACAGCCAGATTGTGCCGCTCTGATCCCTGACAATGACGCTCATCCGCTGGCGCTCCGAACTGAACTCCAGAACGTGCAGTCTTTGGAACTGCAGCTTCTCTGCGCTCGGATACCGGCAGATGTGGAGGACATCATTCCGCTGACCCTCATACACTAGACCCAGACTGGCACAGCCCTCGAGGAGAGCCTTCTCATCGGGACTGGACGCCTGGTAGCGTTCAACAATGTTCCTGCTCATCAAGCGACTGCGTTCCGACACGGATTCCGACGACTCCAGAGTCTTCTCTCCCACTTCCTGGAGCACTTCTACCGTGTGGCACACGGCCAGTGCCTCGAAAAGCACTGCTGCATCAGCCTTAAAAGGAAGGCAAAGTAAAAGGATATTTCTTCGATAGTAAAAGGATATTTGCTTCGATAGAAGAAAAGCGGCACTTACATCGAGATTTTGCAGTTCAAACTTTTCACCGTTGCCCTCTGCAATAAGTTGGGTATTTTGGAGCTGATAGTTGATATTGGACACATAGCAATTGACGAACTTCATGAGGTTCTTGGTGAGGGTGCCTGTTTTGTCGGAGAATAGGATATTGACCTGACCCAGTTCCTCGTTCAGATTGGACGCGTTGACGCGACAGGGCTGATCGGTTTCCTCATCGTACAGATGCAGATCATTGTGCATGAAGTGCATACCGAATATGCGATACACTTCGATGTTCATGTACGCGGAAATGGGCACCATGTAATTGAAGAGCAGCAGAAAGGAGAGGAAGTCCTCGAAGATTTGCCACGCAGAATTCAAGTTGGTGGGTGGCCCCATATACGGCATGGTGGGCACAATCTTCACCTCCTTATGACTGCAAAAAAAAAACAGATTTAAAAACAAGATCTCTCATTGTAGATATAGACCCACCGTTCGATGAGATACAAAACCACCACCACCACAATCATTCCCACGATGAGGGCCACCATGAACCTGTTGATGTACTTCTCGCTGGATGCCGACTTGTTGCCGGTGTAGCGGCTATTCAGCTGCAACTTGGTGTGCATTCCGGTGTAGATGGCACAGCCCACCACCCGCTCGGTGCTCTTAACTCGGACACCGCGCAGGAGCAGATTATCAATGGTCAGGGGCAGGGCGTCAGCAGCGTCATTCGTCCCTGTCCTCAACTCCAGACGGCCATTGAAGCTGTAGAGATCAGCGGTGGAGGGTTCGCACACAATGTTATCCCTGCCATCCTTGCCATTCCTGCCCTGCAGTTCATGATCATCGGGGGAGAGCACATAGTTTGTCGGCACGCAGATGGTCTTCAAATTGGTCTCGCCATCCAAATTGGCCGTGGTCACGTAGCACTTGCGATCCGCACTGGACGATTGAAGCAGTACCAGATCACAGGGCACATCCCCGTCGTTTCGCACCACCACAAGATCGCCTGGCACGATGAACTGCGAATCTATGACTTCCTCCTTGCCGTTCCTTATGACAGTTACTAGATATGGAGATAATCAATTCCCCCAAGCTTTTCTCATATTTTGCTAAATAGATTTCCTTACCTCTCGCTGCATTGACAAGTTTATCGCTTTTCGCTCGCGAATAGTCCTCCAATCCCTCCTTTAGAGCCGTAATGATCATGACAAAGAGCAGCGGCAGCAGGGAAACCAGTGGCGATATTGTTTCATCTAGTTGTTAAAATTATTGTTAAATAATTGCCCCATTGCCGAACAGCAAACCGTACTTACTTACGAAAAACGATACAATTGTGATGATCAGAAAGTAAAAGTAAACGGCGCGCCTAAACTGCTCATAGAAGTTGAGGGGCAGGAAAGTGAACCATGTGTATTTGGTGGTTGTCACCCGGTTGAGTGGCTTCTTTTGGCGACCATCGATGCCGCCAATCCTAATCCGCAGCGGATCCACTGACTTCTTCTTGCCAGCTGCCATTTTTTTTTTTACCAGTATTTAATGAGCTAATGCTGCCTTTCGGAGCAGAAGTTAGACTGAACTGTAGTTAGCCCACTGAATTAGCCACATAAATTGGCCAATGATAAAGATAATGTTCCATTCCCCCCCACTTATATAAAACCCATTTTGGCTTCCAAGTGGCCCTGTCACAATGGGTGTCCCATTGAAAAGTAAGGAATTCTTGTTTCCGTCGTTTTTGCCGATGACAGATTAGTCCAACCCAAGTTTAGATTAGACGCAATCGAATCATGTCAGATTAATAATAAAATTGAATTTTAATATTGGCTGGCATGTCTTCCTTTAAACACGTCCAACTGCTGTTCAAGATTACTTCACAGCAATTGTGATAGCGCTTTCCCTTAACTGATTAATTCTATCGCCTGCCTAAAATTCGCATATCTAATCCAGCTGATATCGGTTTACATACTACGCTAATCACCGCTCTAATCAGCGAAGCACTTCGATTATGGCACTGCCACTTGGCGCTGTTTTTTAATAATAAATGAAGATCTTTGAGCTCTGGACTCCTTGCTCCCTACAAACCATAGACACGACTAGACGATATCCTCTAATAACTTATTGCTTTGTAATAGATTAAAAACTAACAACAAAAAGCTTTTGCTCAAGCTGAAATGGTTTACCTCCTCTGGCAAAACTAAAATACTTATAAACAATTTGAATTTTTCATTTATTGAAAGTCTATTCAAAATCAACAGGTCATCAGTAAATTTAAAATACACTTAAATATGACATTAATAGTAAGTTTTAACTGCAATGACAAGTGTTAAATTGGAAATATATTTGTAGCAATGAATATGTTTCAAATATTACTCATCCGCCATGTTGGCTCATTCTTAAGATACTATACCCATATACCTATGTTTACTATATAAAACATACTGTTTTCTAAGGTGTGATTGCAGCACGGCCTTAATAACTCCTCAGAAATGCAGCTTAAATCCAAAACGAAGCGTAGAAAGGAATTTTATGGCACTGATTCCTTTATTTTGATACACAATGCTAGAACCATTTGCGTATAGCTTACCTTTGACTCATCGCGTGGCCAGTGATAAGGTGATAAGGTCATGGGACATTCGCATTTCCACAGACAATGCAGACTTGTTAGGCGGGATGAGTGAGTCAAGGTGGAAGTTGCACGATTTCAGATAGGCTTGTCCGTAAGCCCCGAGGGATATGTGTTCGTTTCTGGAGTCCGCTCAATGCCGAGCGATAAGATATTGCTATCGACATTATCTCTTCGACGGATGGCAAACCCGCGGGCTTATTCGCTCGCGAGAGCGCCATGTGAAAGGGGCTACCAATAAAACAACAAAAAAAAACAAAAAATCAAAAAACAAAAATACAAATAAAAACAGCTAAGAGAGCAGCTCTGAGGATCGTAGGGGCCAGCATGGCGTTACCAACTATTGGAGAGTGCAATGCACTGGCTGCGAACTGGCTGCAAAGGGATATCTGAAAGTTGGTAAGACCCCGGTGCGATATGGGTACGGTATGGGTTTGGCTATGAGAATAAATATATACATTGTATGTGTATATGAATATGAATATGAATATACATACATGAACATGCATGGAAAGGTCCGTCAGGCTGTGAATATATGTACATATGTATGTATGGCGACTTTGTTAGTGGTATCGGTATCAACAATTCTTCGACAGTTTGCCGATTGATCAGTTTGCGCGTGGAAGGTCTCTCTTTCCTTTCGTTTCGGTCTACAATAATCTATATATATATATATATATATACATATATACAGTAGTCTATATATATGATATCTGTGATCCATAGCGATCTTATATATACTATTTCGCCCACTCAGCTCGCCGTTTGTTTACCCGTTTGTTTGGCTCGAGGACCTCGGAGCACTTCAAACTCTTCAAACTTATTTAAGTCACCAGAAACATGGTAGGTTTGCCCATCGCAGAGATATCACATAAAAACACACATCCTGGCATTCGTTTATTTTTACAATTCGCACAGCTTCATATGAATTTGGGTAACGTGTGTGTGGAAGATGAAGTTTTCAAAATATTCAAAACAAAGTTATTAAGTTTACAAAACTATTTGCAATACCAAAGACTTAATGCGCTAATTAAATTGTGAAATACGTGGTGGTAAAGCCATCTTTCTCCAGTGCATGTGGCCTTTGAAGTGATAAAGCTTTCTGATAAAATTACTCCCCCTCGAAATCCGTATCTCTTATCGCAATTTATGGACCCTAAAATGACGAGAAGATGTTGAGTTTGGCTAGAAGTTTACCTCGATCATGGTGACGAAAGGCTGCATTGTATATCCAACATACATACGAGTATGTACATATGTATATCTATTGCTCGGCGCTACAGTGAACCCAACCCAAGTGGGAAACATGCCATCCAATCCAAATGCCGCTCAAATGTACCCCGATTAGTCAGCTGAGGTGCTCGGCAGCTCAGATATACCCATAATCTTATCAGTTTTTTTTTTGGCAGTCTACACATAGGCGGCTAGATATGGGTGCGTTTCGCTGCTCCAGAGAGCTTCATACTGGCTGTATTCTCAAGAAGAGAACACTATCGCCATATACAACTGGCTGAGGATATGGATATGGGATGATGGACCCGCTACTCCGGCACGGATATCAGTTTGCCACACGGAGGCTCTATGCACGTGCACGTTGCTCGTTTGTGAACCCAAAAGCAAAAGACTCGAGTGCCAATGCATTCAGCCATCTGATAACTTAACAATTTTAACAAACATATAGTAACAATGCAACAATCATGGTAACTCGATGGAACACTACTAGGCCCACCTCCGAGAGGATTGGTCTATCCTGAACGCGAGAGTGTGCGAGGTTCGGCTTTTACAGAAACGAAACTGATCGGAAATACCTTACTCATCGGAATCTAGCAAAGAGATTACCTGGCTAGTCGGCTATTGGTTTCAAATAAAAAAAAAGAAAAAAGCGAAAAAAAAAAAAACTGTTATTACCGATAAGCAATACGACGAATTCGTGGTAACGAAGTATTTTAGAGAGATACAGAAATCGGTCAGTTTTAGTCAGTTATGCTATTGTTTCGCGTCGGTGTCACATTGTCCCCAAATTGCCAACGTTTGTATATGAACCTCGTGAGGATTTAGGCCCCAATCGCAGTGGATAAAATCAAGGCAACATCATGGGCAAGTTCTTCGAGAGACTTTTTCAGAAAAGGGTGAGTCCTCCGGCACTTTGGCACTCGATGTTGTGTAATATCGACAGGGAGAAACACAGTGAACATTGTTAAGGTTTTCTTGTGTGTCAGTTATGTGAGTGTGTCGCCATATCCATCAACAAATTTCTATATATTAGATAAGCGGCTATAAAGCAACGTCGTTTGTCGATATGTGAGTGAAAATGAGATAGCGTCGCTTAGATAAAGTGGGTGTTGAGTGTGTTGAAAATCCAGCGTCTTTCAAATTGCTTTTTAATCTACCCCAATGGTTGGTTTTTCAAATTATATTTGGGTTATACCCTTTTTGAAGCCAACTGATCGACTTTTATGGTCATCGTGTGAGTCATTCTTCAGTGCACAGAAATTACGTATACGACGTGTTGGCTTTGCGCTGTTATATTATTTAAACAATTTATGGGAAAGCTTACGCTTTTCGGAATAAGAATCTCGAAAAATGCCCATTTTTAATTGCTCAAGGGAGTATTTGAAAACTGTTTGGCAAAACTTAATGGAAAACTACCAAGTTTAGCAAGGGAATACGTAAAAGTGAGGTGATTGTGAATTAAAATGGGGTTTGTTTTGAAATAAAAAAGACTTTATCAGTGCTTACGTACTACATTTACTCATTTTGTAATCTATCATCATTACGCTTTTCAATAGAACTCATTTTTATTGCCTTTAAAGATAAACAATGGCTTTCGAGTACCTAACAAGCACATAAAGCTATGTTTTCTAAAAATGAACTTGCTTTTGTAATAATGCATAAGTTGAGTAAAAGTTAGTTAATGAGAAAGTCAGTGCAAGATCTTAAGCAATTGAATTTGATGAGATTTGATTTGAGTGGGACGTCATCGAATTGACAATACGCCAAATTAACTATGCACTTTGAACCTATTAGTTGCCGAATGTGTGAATGTCTGAATGCCTGAGTGCCTGAGTGCCTGAATTTCATCGTGTGTCGGTACATCGCAAACTTGAACTGGCGACGTCAATAAGTTTTCGAGCTTTTTATTGGATGCCCGAAGCTGAATGTGAAGCTGCGCCAGTACGACCGATATTTGAAGCTGTGAATGGGAATCGGAATGGGAATGACTATGGCTATGGGTATGGGTATGGGTATAGGTATAGGTATGGCATCCGAATAGCCATAGAAATGCAGATCGAATTCTCAGTGTGAGAACGGCTTTGCACTGGCGCACATCAAGCGGCTCTCTCGCGATCCACTAGTTTTTAGACTACACATAGAATGTATATCGAAAGGACATTGAATGTTGTGATATAGTGAATAGATACGCAGTGTGTGTGTGATGTACAAGTGGAGTGGATATTCTAGATATTATCTTTGTAAATTCGTATGCAAATACGCACTGATATAAAGTACAAAGCTATCAAATACAAAATCAATGTGTATAACTACATATGTGGATTCAATGGTCGTGGACGTGCACCATAGAACTGTTCAATTGAAGTGTTAAAATTGCCCACTTAACATCGTTTTAAGGTTATACACTTAAGTGTGCTGAGAAAAAGTCGATAAATATACAAATGGGTGTATGTGCATTAGGGTGGACCGTAACGTTATTGGCCACTTGGCACAGTGTTTAGACTCCACTTCGCTTTCAACATTCTAACATATCTAGTTAGATAGTTAGATTTGTGAAAAAAAAGCACCCATAAATACGTACATCATAGAGGTCCGCTCCATTGTGCATACAAGAGCTATGTGCGATCGAATGTCGATGAATAAACAATAATTAACAATAGCCAAATAGCGAGTGAGCGCATAAACAAGCAGGTGTTTGAAAATGTGATTGCCCCAAAACACGAGAATTGTCGTATGCAATAAAAACAAAATAAAAAAACAAGAGAAAACAAGAAAAAGGAACAACTATTTTCCCTCATCCGGAAAAATCAGAGCTACCGGCGTGAGTCTGAGGCAAAAGCTTGGTGAGCGATGATCGGGCGCGTCAGTGGTCACACCGCTGCCAAATGCGCCAGTCCTAGAATGAGGAACCATGAATCTCTTTGGCCATGACCATCTGAGCGGATTTCGACGCATTGATCGGCTAGGAGACCACCACCGCCAGACACCGTGGGCCGATCAGGAATCCTTTCATCTCAAGGACGCCTTTCTATGGAATTGGCATAAGGTGTGTGTGTGGTTAATGGAACGAATACCCTAAAAAATGGGACTTTCCCATTACTTATTGGTCACTATTTCAAGAAAGTCAGCCGTTGGAACTATCAGTTTTGAGTTTAATTCAGCGATTCTTTGCTATAAGATTACATCTGGCTTATGTGGCGTATGCGTGATATTTACTTAAGTTGCTAGGCGATTGCGCAAGCTCTTCACCAACAAAGTACATAGTATAATGCTGTCATTTTTGCTCTTTTGTTGCTAAAGTTGTTAAAGTTTATCCCTGAAAGATTTGATATTCTGAGCATCTCTTCAAATTACAATTTAATAGAAAATTCGGTTAGTTAGCCGCTTTTCTATCGATCTTTTTAACTGTAGCTTGCTGTATAAACAACTTGATGGACATTTTTCTGCCGGAATAAGTTAATTAATCTTAATAATAAACATTTTAAGGAATTCGACAATCAATGCCATCAGGCAGTGGCCAAAAATGGGCGCTGATTCATTGGCAAAACTCATAAATACTCCGATAATTCGAGTTCTTATCTCTAGAGGTCTACCATTTGTTGTTCCGATGGAACAATTATTCCTTGTCATTTATTTATTTA
This sequence comes from Drosophila santomea, assembly GCF_016746245.2. Taxonomy (NCBI): domain Eukaryota; kingdom Metazoa; phylum Arthropoda; class Insecta; order Diptera; family Drosophilidae; genus Drosophila; species Drosophila santomea. Next base: position 10,328,182 of record NC_053021.2, read on the forward strand.
TTAATTATATTCCAGGGCTCCAGAGTTAGTACAGCAAATGATTGGCTGCAAATACAAATCGGTGGCCCGCAGGATGTGAAAAAGAAAAGGCCAAAGGGCCAGAATCGCATCAAGTCCACCAAATACACACTTATCACATTCCTGCCACAAAATCTACTGGAGCAATTTCGCCGCATTGCGAATTTCTACTTCCTGGTGATGACAATTATATCACTTTTAATTGGTAAATAATACAACAAGTTTATATTACACTATTTCTTATATATATCTATTTCATTTTTATTTCATTTCAGATAGTCCAGTGTCGCCGATGACCTCACTTTTACCTCTAGTATTTGTAATTGCTGTGACCGCTGCTAAGCAAGGATATGAAGATATCCTGCGATATAGAACTGATAACGTGGTCAATTCTTCGCCAGGTGGGTGAAAAAATAAACTATGATAATACGAATTAATTAATATATTCCTTAACACTTTAGTTACTGTCATCCGCGATGGCAAGGAGGCGATAATCAAGTCGCAGGACGTGATACCCGGCGAACTGATCGTCGTGGAGCGAGACTGTGATGTGCCATGCGATCTGGTGCTGCTGCGTTCCACCGATCCGCATGGCAAGTGCTTCATCACCACGGCGAACCTGGATGGGGAGTCCAATCTGAAGACGCTGATGGTGCCGCGTGATCTGCCCACCGTCGATCTGCCGGAGATGCACAAGCTGGGCATGATCGAGTGCGAGAGTCCCACCACCGATTTGTATAGCTTCAATGGCAAGATCGAGCTGAAGGGCGGCGATGGCCGTGTGCTGCCCCTGTCCGCCGAGAATGTCCTGCTCCGCGGATCGCGGGTGAAGAACACGGAGTGCGTCATCGGTTGCGCCGTCTACACGGGCATGATCTCCAAGCTGCAGCTGAACAGCCGGCTCACCCGGAACAAGAACGCCTCCAGCGAGACGTACATCAATCGCTTCCTGATCGTCATTCTACTCGCCCTGATCGCCATCGTCACCCTGCTGTACTTCCTCAAGAGGTGAGTTCATACTCCTAAATGCATACTCGTAAATTGATTAAATAAACAATCTATTTAATATACAGGTACAACGAACTATTTGTGATACCCAAGCTGACCTATCTGGGGGATGCGACGGATAGCTACAGTGTGAAGCAGTTCCTGCAGGACTACCTGTCATTCCTCATCCTCTTCAACTACCTGATACCCATCTCCCTCTACGTGACCATCGAGCTGCAGCGCGTCATCGGCAGCTGGTTCATGGAGTGGGACCTTGAGCTCTACGAGAATGAGACCGATCAGCCGTGCGTGGTCAACACCTCCAATCTGAACGAGGAGCTGGGCCAGATCAATATACTGTTCTCGGATAAGACGGGCACGCTGACCAAGAACGAGATGAACTTTCAGCAGTGCTCCATAAATGGCAGCAAGTTCCACTTCAAGAAGACGCGGCTGGAGGATGAGGAGACCAAGGCGCTTCTGGACATCAATAGGTTTTCCGTAAGTCTTTTTTCACACCCTATAATTTCGATGCCTTTTCTAAATGTGACCAATGACACCTTGCAGGCCAGTCAGCGTGTGTTCTTCCAGGCCCTGTCCATATGCCACACTGTTCAGGTCGCCTCCGGATCTCTGGAGGAGGCGGATGCGGGCACAGCCAAGCGTGAGCCGGTGACGGCCATCAAGTCGGGTCCGCCGGAGATGTACTCCATTTCGGACATCACCGAGGAGAGCCACAATGCTAGTCAGCAGAGCGAGCTAAATGTGAGCCACACCATCGATAATTCGGTGTCGGCGCATCCCAATGGCGTCGGTTCAACGATCACTTCATCCGATGTTAATCCCCTGTTGGTTTCCGACGACGGCTATGGCGTGGAGCGTCGCAAGCGTCCGGTGGTGGTCAAGAGGAGTCCCAACTTTGCGCGCTCCAATCGGATGCACAATGCTGCCGCCAGCGACCAGAATGTCAGCCAAACGGACCTGAATGTGGCCACCAACGGTGTGGCGGATGCCACACCCAACTTTCGACCCATTTCGCTGCAATTCCGACGCTCCACCTCGGAGAAGGATCTGCAGCAGTCGTGGGAAGCGCCCAATGGCCAGGCGCCGGGTCACCGAAGGGCCCACTCCTATGGCGCACCCAATGCCTACCTCACCAGCCCGGTCACCGCCAGCACTCCGCCCGCCAGCGTGCTCTTCCGCTCACCGAGCACCACCTCCCGGGAATCCTACGCAGCGCCCACCTTCACCCGACAGCCCACCATTCTGGTGCGGGCTGAATCCCAGCGCCGGAAGAACGAAATCCGTGAATTTATCTTGTAAGTGAACTTAGGCAAATCATTGGGGAAGCATCCTAATTCCTCACCATCCCTTTCCGCAGCACCTTGGACTATCAGGCGTCCAGTCCGGATGAGAAGGCCTTGGTGGAGGCGTGTGCCAACTTGGGCATGGTCTACACCGGCGACGATGACGAGACACTCCGTGTGCGCATTGTACCGCCGCACATGGACTACAAGCGACCGTTTGGGAAGCCCAAGGAAGAGACCTTCCAGCGGCTCCATGTGCTGGAGTTCACGTCGGATCGCAAGCGCATGAGCGTGATTGTCCGGGATACGGAGGGCAGGCGATGGATCTACACCAAGGGTGCCGAGAGCTATGTCTTTCCACTGTGCGCCAACAGCTCAGCGGATCTGGTCACGAAGACGGATGCGCACATCAGTGATTTCGCTCGACTGGGATTACGTACACTGGCCATTGCCAGGCGGCTGATTGGCGAGGAGGAGTACCAGGACTTCCTCGTGGAGCTGGCACAGGCGAACAGCTCCCTCGAGAATCGAAAGCAGCTCAGCGAGGAGTGTTATGCCAAAATCGAAAGCAGTGAGTATTAGTGCTTAGCTTTCAAAGACAACTTATTTAATTTGCGTTTCTTGCAAAGATCTGGATTTGCTGGGTGCGACAGCGGTGGAGGATGCCCTGCAGGACGACGTGGCCGATACGTTGGTGTCCCTGCAGGCGGCTGGCATTAAGATCTGGGTGCTAACGGGCGACAAGGTGGAGACGGCTCTGAATATAGCCCTATCCTGTGGGCACATACCACCCGATGCCAAGAAGTACTTCATTGTGGACTGCAAGAACAGGGAGGAGATGCTGCTGCACCTGAACGCCCTGGACCGTGAGATCATCTTCGGGATTGGCCAGCAGTGCGCCCTCCTCATCGACGGCAAGAGTTTGGGCGTGGCCTTGGCCGAGGCCAGCTCGGAGTTCCGGGATGTGGCTGTCAAGTGTACGGCGGTGCTGTGCTGCCGCCTCAGTCCGCTGCAGAAGAGCGAGGTGGTGTCACTGATCAAGTCCTCCAATGAGAACTACAATACGGCCTCCATTGGCGATGGCGCCAATGATGTGTCCATGATCCAGGAGGCCCATGTGGGCATTGGCATCATGGGACGCGAGGGCAGACAGGCGGCGAGATGCGCGGACTTTGCCTTTGCCAAGTTTTGCATGCTCAAGCGACTGCTCCTCGTCCATGGACACTATCACAGTGTCCGATTGTCGCTGCTGGTGCTGTACTTCTTCTACAAGAACATCGTCTTCATGGGCATCATGTTCCTGTTCCAGTTCCACACACTGTTCTCCTCGTCCTCCGTCTACGATTCGCTGTTCCTCACCCTGTACAATGTGATATACACCTCGCTGCCCATTCTGTTCATCGCCATCTCCGAGAAGCCATACACCGAGGAGAAGTTGATGAGGTAACCATGGCTCTGCTATATATCTTAAACTAAAACTAAACTAGAACAACTTGATTATAGAACACCACAGCTGTACAAGAAGAACACGGACAACAAGCAACTCCACTGGCCGTACTTCCTCATGTGGGTGCTGTTTGCCATCTACCACAGCGTCATCATATTCTACTTCGCCTTCTGCCTCTTCTCCTACAACAACGTGATCCTGAACTATGGCCAGACGGTGGCCTTCTCCTGCTTCGGCACCCTGCTCATGTGGACGGTGGTGGTGGTCGTCAATCTCAAGCTGTGGCTCGAGTCCATGTACCTGTCCTTCTGGTACATCTTCACCATTATCATATCCATTGTGGGCTTCATAGTCACAACGGTTATCTACAACGTAATCAATCTGTAAGCTTCAAATGTTCCCATTTCACATTTATTATGATCTAATATGGAATCTTTGATATTCCAGGGACTATGACACGGACATCTACTGGGCGTACAACAATCTGTTGGCCTCACTGCCCGTCTGGCTGTGGATCACATTGACCTGTGTGGCCTGCCTGGTGCCCGACTATACCATCCGAATGCTCCAGCGGGCGCTCAACATCAAGAGTTTCAGCATTTTTCCCGGAAAACAACGACAACTTAAGATGCGCCAAAAGTTCGAGTCCACATACTTGTAATCGACCAAGCGATAGGCTATAGTTTTTATACCCCTAATTTATTTATTTCCCTATGTATACACTCTTTTTTTTTGTTAGATAAACAAATTTTTTGTTGAAACTTGCTTATTGTTTGATTTCTGGCCACCTCAGAGGCAGGAAACTATCTCAATATTCCTAAAAACAGAACCTTGAAACCGTATGCTATCAACTGGAAGTACAACATGTTATGCTGATAACATTTTTATCATAATCTCGGCGACTTATTGAGGGCAAGTGCAACTACACTGGGAAAAATAGTTCGTTTTCAAGTATGCAATCGATAAATACGATTGAATGAATCCAAATTCATGTGGCATGTGGTTATACCTAACTTTTGTAATATTGCCCCAGTTTTGATGCCATAAAGTAGGGCGAGCCCAATCTACGTAGGGCACCTGTTGCCCTCCTCCATACCCAGTGCCACGCCCACGCCCAGTCCCGCCCATCTCATGGTTATGTGGCTGATGGCGTCGTTACCATTTTCATAGCTGCTGCAATACTGAAACTTTTGATTGTGTGTCCGTTTTTCATTGATAATGATATCTGCCTCGCATTCCGAATATGTTTGCACAATGGGAGATATGAGCATTTCGCAGGTACATATACGCATATAGGCATATAGGAATATAGTCGCATTCGCTGCGAGATCTGGTGACGGTTGAACGATTTCAGTGGACAGTGGATCCTCAGGTGGTGCGCCAAGTTAGTAGTGGTCAATAGGAGTGCCGGTCGGTGGCTCTCGCATTTCGAAATAGAAGTAATCACACCAAATGGCAGTGCTATCAGCTCGAGGTTGTCGTATAGATTCCATGGACGCCCTAATGCTAACACATGTGCAAAGCTATATCTAAGCCACGTCTGTGTGTGCTGTGTGTGTGCTGTGTGTGTGATGTGTGCTGTGTGTGCCGCGTATGACTATGCCGCAGGAAATTCTTAATCATTTTCGGCTGAGTTTAGTGTGCATAGGGCGGAACTTGTAGCGCCAGAAAATTCGCTGATCCAAAGTTGGATTTTTCTACCTTCTGGCCCGATTTCGTTTTCCATTCAATACAATGTCACTGACCAAGTCGTCGTCGAGAAGAGACCTAAGTGAGCAGAATCAGAACGGAAGTCAGCCCAAATCGACGACCATAGTCAAGTATGAGAAGTCCTCGTGCCTCTTCTGCAACGAATGGTTCGATGCCCAGACATTCACGGTTATAATCGCCCAACTTATGAGTTCACCTTTGATTACTATTACATTACTCCCCTTTGGATGCGACTGCAGGAACACCTGATCCACTGCGGCCAGGTGCTGGAGGAGTGTCCCAACGGCTGTCAGGCCTTCATCCCACGCATACGGATGCGATCCCATCTGAAGGAGTGTCCCCGCAATCAGCACAATTTGAGCAGCCAGCAGCGGATGAGTGTCAGCATGGATCGCCTGGATCGGCAGTCGGATCAGCGTCTCCTGGTCATCGAACAGGACGTGGGCACCATTCGTTCCGTTCTCAACGAGGAGATACGACAGCGTCTGCACCTCATCACCGATGTGGGCAACATACGGAAGCAGAACCAGGTCGTCGAGGATTGGACCCGGGAAACCGAGAAGGCGATGGACGAACTGCGTCTCCAGATGGAGGAGGAAACCAGCCGCAAGGCCTTTGCCATCGAACAGAACCAGCTGGATGTCCAGTACTGCTGCGATATCACACAGGTGAGCTAATGCTACTTACATTTTCATATATCTACACTTTAACATACATATATGCATCGTAGTCGTTGAAGGAGCAAGTGGAGTCCAGGCTGGATGAGGCCACCAAGCTGGTGAACCAGCTCTCGGCGGACGTGACCTATCACCAGAATCAGCTGAACGACAACATCCTGAAGCTGGAGGAGCTGATCTTTGAAAACGAGCGGCTCAATCGGTAAGTGCCAGCTACTCAAATATAACTATGAGATTCTAAATCCTTCAAATCCTTAGGGAAAAGTTCTTTCAGATCGAGGAATTTCTGCAGCAGATCAATGAGGACATCAAAACCAAACTGGGCAATAGTGACTATGTGACTTCCAAGCAGGCCACGCTGGACTACGAAGTGAAGAATGTAAAAAACATTGTGTGCGAAACGGAGGAGCGTTGCGATAAGTTGGATAGAGCTCTGCATCAGACCATGCAGAATATATCCGATTTGGAGACCCAAATGGCCATGCAGCAGCGGATTGCCAGTGTGCAGAATATAAGGGGTATGTTTTGATTTAATATAGTAATTGAAATTGAAATATAATGCCACGCTTTGCAGGACACTTGATTTGGCGCATCAAGGACTACTCGAAGAAACTGGAAGAGTCCAAGCAGTACGACACCATACTCCACAGCGCCATGTTCTCCAACAAAGCCTTTGGCTACGCTCTACGGGTGAGTTGAGATCGCATCTTGATTGGACACACGATTTATACATATGCCTCACCAGCTGGACATCTACTTGAATGGCAAGGGCACGTGGAAGGGCAGGAACATGATCGCCTGCTTGAACGTTCTATCGGGGGAGTACGATCCACTTTTGGCATGGCCCTGCCGCCTCCAGGCCGAGATCATCATCCGGGATCAGTGCTCGAATGCGGCAGATGCCGAGGATTATGTGAAGACCATCTTTGTGCGCAAGAAGAGCGATGACTTTATCCAGAGCAACCAGTACTTTCATATACCCCACAAGGTGATCACCAGTCGCAACTATCTTCGCAACGATTCCATGTTCATCGAGGTACGAGTTCTCAAATAAAACCCAGGATCGATCGATAAGGAAAAATGCCATTGATGATTGCCACAAACATGTATCATAATTTATTCCATTGAGAGCGAACTAGAAGTTAAAAACCCGCTTACAAGCACGAGTATGTGTATATAGTGTATAAGTGAATACAAAACGATTCATCGATTCAATATGCGTATATTGTAGTGTATGTCATTGCAGTTTTAAATGCTTTTTTTCGAAGTAGGCAATATAGTCACATTGAGGCACTGTCGAGACGAAGTCGGTAGGTAGAAAGCATAGCTTTAATTGCAACATTTTCGGGTTTACTTGGTAAAATATAAGCTAATCTTTTGGTTCTTTCGATTTAAAATAATTAACAAGTGTTTTTCCGCGAGGAACTTCCATAATATTTGTCTTTTCGAACGCGTTTAAATACAAAGGTCTTTTAATAAACGACGGTAGTTTTCCATGTTCATTTCGTTTAAGAGGTATCAAATGTCTGATCCCGTTCAGGTATTACTTGCGAGCACTTATAGTCTACGTTGTGGGTCATAATTGTCTGGCTCCGTTGGCGTGTGTGTTGTATGTATGTAAATGAACGAATACATAAAAGAGATAATACATATTCGAATAATTGATTTCACGTCGGATTTGGTTTGAATAATACATATATATATGCGGAGATTCTTAAGAGGAGCGCTGTTCACCCACCAGGGCGTAAAGGGCGTGCTTGTAGTGGCCCGAAGTATCGCCCTGCAAGAAAGGTTTCAAATGATTATAGACATCTCAAAAGGAATGGCATACACCTTACCTTGATCCAGCTCTTGAGGGACTTGCCGTACAGACGTTCGAAGGCCGCCTTAATGTCCGTCATGTCAATCTAAAAGAAGTTGCAAAAACTTAGCGACGTTCAACTTGAATAATGGTTATATAGATGTGCCTACCTCGCTGCGCGTGATGATCACACGGATCAACTGGGTGTCATTGGTGCCGATTCCGGCCATCGCCTTGTGCAGACGCGAAGCAAAGTATTCGGCCTTGTTGGTGACGCACTTGTAGATGGCAATCAGGCCCTCCATCACATCGCCGGAGAACTCCTTCTTGACGGCCTTCTCCAGCGAGTGGCCAGTCATGCCCTCGTACTCTTGGAATATCTGCGAATTGGTAGGATTAAGTTGGCGTTTCAATTACTCAAGTATCGAGCAGCATACCAGTTTCAATTGTTGGTAGTTCCTCTGGCAGAGGATCATGTTGAACATGCTCTCATCGGTGCCGACGCGCAGTTCTCCAGCTTTCAGCAGCTCCCTGGCATCGTTCTTGGCCGCCATGGGATCCACGCGACCACTCTCGTCCCGCGCCGCCGTGCACAACGAGGTGAGCAGCCGCTTGAAGTTGCCCGACGTCTCCGACTTCAGTTCAGACTCCAAATGGGCGCCGTACACTGTGCACAAAGTTGGCAAATCAAAATCATCATTAGCATAGTGAAAAAAGGGATAAGGCAAATAGGTGAACCAACATCGTAAGTACTGGTTTTTGATCGTATTGATCTCCATGTTGGACAGCGTGCAGAGGATCTCGATGAGGACCTCCTCGTCGGTGCCCAGGCCAGCCATGGCGTCGTTTAGCTCGGCGCAGTAGTAGTCCACGATGGGACGCAGCAGGCCGACGAGGAGCTTTTCAAAGTTGCCGCTCGTCTCCGACTTGATGTCCTCGATGAGGTCCTTGCCAAAGTGGGTCTTGAACTGGCGCTGGATCTCCTGGCGCTGCTCGTTCGTTCGCCGACAGATGATGTTAATCAGGGCATCCTCGTCCGTTCCAAAGCCCTTCATTGCCTTGCGCAAGTCGTGAGCATCCTTGACGGCATCGAAGCCGGCGGCCGGCACCACAGTGGGAGTTCCCTGGAAAGAACAATCAAAGATCATTCAATATAAGCTCTAATCTCATGGGTATGATGAACATGTTATTTTTAGACCCGCCCCGAAACAAATTCTACTGAGGATGTGTGGGAGTGTGGTTGGTGTGGACATGAGTCCAAATATTTGATGACCAACCTCTCTGTGAGCTGGGAGTGACCGATGCGCGTACAACTGACCATTCCCATGTCCCTGTCCATGCCCATAGCCCTGCCCATGTCCATGCCCATATCCATGCCCATGTTCATGTCCATGTCCTGGCCCATGTCCGTGCCCATGTCCATGTCCATGTCCTGGCCCATGTCCATGTTCATGTCCATGTCCATGTCCTTGTACTTGTCCGTTTCCGTAGCCATAGCCCGCATCATATCCACGATCCGTGGGATAGGGACTGTTCGCAACCGGTGGCTGCTGGTAATGATTGTGCGATGGAGGAGCGTATTGTGCCGGGTAAGGATTCGAGGTGGGATAGGGTGGATAGGATGGGGCGGCGGACGGGTACGGTGCCGACATGGGTGGATACGGAGCAGGAGCTCCGCCTTGATATTGCTGATGCTGCTGAGGATGCATATGGGGCGATGGCTGTGAGTGCGGGTGTGGGTGTGGCTGGGAGGGTGGTGGGTATGGCGAGTTCTGCTGCGTCGGTGGCACCCAACCAGCTCCAAAGGGCGCCCGTGGTGGCTCGTGGTGGTTAGTGGAGGTAGGGGGGTGCGATGGCATTCCAGAACCCTACAAAAGTCAGAAAATGTACATTTCAAGTTGCCTCCATGGAGCTGTTTAAACACAGAAGTCACACAAATGACATCCATCGCCAAGAAAAATAAATCAGACTAAAAGCGAACTCATGCAAAATAATCATTACAATTTTGTAACAAAAGGGATGTTATACAAAATTTTTATAAAATATATGGTGAATATAATATGATATTAAATAAAAAGAAGCACTTATTAATATTATGTGTGTTGCTTTCATAACTAAAATCTACAGGATGTGTTTCAAAACTTACGAAGGGATACATTTTGATGGGAGATTCTATTCTGTGGATAATTTCCGGTGATTGAGATTCAGTACTGGAAAAGAATAAAACAGGAATAATGGGTTTCATTAAATTGAAAATATTTACACACATGCACATGTACATGTATAGTTTAAATATTTAATCAGCTGTCATGATCAACACGCTTATTTGGATACCATACACATGGGAATATGCTAAAGATTGGGGCTCATAAAAATAAAAAAAAATACAAGAAAAAAAGTCTACTAGCGGCTATGAACCGAAACTTTAGATTACACTGCGCAACACAACGTGCTAATGAACAAACCAAACTTCAAGTTCTACTTTTCTAACTTTTATACATATTTGTATACTTTGAAATCCCATCAAATGGGTTCGACTTATCGAGAGTTATTTGTTGATTGCTTTTGTGGATAAGAACAGTTTTATAATTTGAGCGGGAACTTTGAAACTAATATACTGATATCAATGGCCATGTGAGGCCTCTCTGAAATATGCAAATGCGATCCAATGGAAAATTTAAGTTCATCAAGTTTCTGCCCATCCAATAAACTTATTAAACTCAGCGATAATAAACCGTCCCTAAAGACCTCATAATGGTCCCAATGAAATGTCGCCAAAGTAGACTTTCGCCACATTTATGTATGTATGTATGCTACACCCATTTCTGGCTCACAACTCACTGCATACATTCATATGTATATATAAAGTTTGGGTTTTCCCTTTTACCTACACATATTATATATGCACAATATAGCTGCGGGTCATGCGTGTTACTTGTAATTCGTAATTTTTTGCTTCAGACAGTGGGACGCCGCCTGACTTAATGGGAACGAGAACAAATGTTAGGCCTGAATATATTATATAAATACGATTATATTTGCACAATGCCTTTTGTAAAACCTTTTTTGAAAACTTTTTAATTGGTAAATACAAACAATTCATATACGATGTGTTCAGGAATGCTACGTAAGTCTACCACTTGGTAAATATTTAACCAAAAAGCTCGATTTCTTTGGACAAAATTTCACAATGGCTCCTCGCAGCGCAAATAATCAGAACAATGATTTCTGCGGTCCATTAACAACGAAAAGGGCTTTTTCCATGGCAACAGAACATTTTTGCTCACTTCGAGATGATTCATCTTACACTCAAACCCACGTCAACAAAGTTTACCTCTGCGCATATATAAAGGCATATCTATGTATAATAATTGAGTCATGCTTTAACAAATGAATCAGGCGAAAAGTTTCCTGCGAATTTTCGAGCCGAAACGCTTAACATTCACGAAATACAATTTTAGAAAAGCCTTCTTTTTCTATTTATTGTTGTACATTTCAACTTTAACTTTCTTTCTTTTGTTATCCTTTTTGCACCTTAAATTCTAAGGTAAATTAATTTAAATTTAGGAAATGCCTCTCTGACTCGAAAATGCCTTTGCAATGATCAAGATTCCGGAAAAAACTATGAGGTTGATCGCTTTCACTTTAGTACAACCTATTAAAAGCGCACATGAAGATTGGCATTTTGGCATAAATGTGGACCTTATGTGCACACTCCTACATAATTAGATACATGTGTGTGTAAGTGGGTTTCCTATTGTGTATCATAATTTATTAGATGGTAATTATTTACTAGCAAGGTCGCAATCAACAGATGGGTAAGACGCACACAAGTGCAACACATCAACACGTGTCAGTGCCGGTTTGCGTGTGTGTGCGTGTGCATGTGTGGGTAGTTGCATTTTGAGATACAATTGTATCTTAGTATCTGAAGATACCAAACGAATGTTTCTATTACTGGTTACCCCGCTGTCAGTCGTACGATATATATATTTTTGCTCGGTAGATACACACACACAGGCACACAAATACGTTTGTCTTGGAGAATATTTGGGAACAGAGTCTTAAAGTTAAGATTTCACAAGTCTACGGTCCAGTTAATGGCTATAAGAACACGCATGCTGCGAGGTAAACGAGTACACACAAAAAAAAATATAATGCTTTTAATTACTTTAAGTATCTGAAAACGCGATGTTAGCACTCTGCGGGTATTTTGTAATGCCGAGGCGAATTTATCAACTGACTTACCGCCAGGGCGGGACAACTACCTGTTGTTACTTTGATTACTCGATTCTAGTCGATAGGCGTGCCGTTTTGAAATCGGATTATCGGTGGTTATCGAATAGCCGGTGTAGTCACATCTTTATTGCTGCTCTACGTTATGTGTAACGCTTAGTTTATTACTTAGTTAAGCACTCACACTTTAAGCTTAATGAATTCAGATACAAATTTAATAGTAACAATTAATTAAATTATTAATTACATCTTGAGAAGAGGTTAACTTGATATCATAGATTTTTGTTAACTTTTACTAAAATACTTAATTTTCCAATAAGAAAACTAAAGAAATTTAAACTACACTACAGTTCACACTAAGGTATATAACTTCAGTAGTAAATAACTTGTTTATAACTTTTAAGTACAGGTTTTTATAATTTTATTTTGAAAAACTATATCGCCGCGAAGCAAAAAGTCGAAAACATCGAATAGTCGAATGGAAAATGCCTTTTTCGATGTCTATTTCCCAGTGTGACCAGACCCTCGGCCGCAAAGAAACACCGCCCTACATGGACGAGAGTGACCGCGTCTGCGTGCGCCACAAACGACAGCGATAGTATCGCCAGACATCGGCAGGCGTGCTCATCTCCAGTCAAAAGCGACTTTTATCGCCAGAAACCGTTTTACCGTTTTGCAGCCCGGCGGAGCACGTCGCAGATACGCAACCGCAATCCGCAGTCCAGTGTAGCGTTCATTTTTTTTCCAGTGCGACTCCTCCACTCGTTCCAAACAAAAGCGAAGCGGAAAAGGAGGCGAAGATAAGGGAAAGCCGAAAGCTAAACTCCAAATCCCGAATCAGCGCACAGGATCATTGGAGGCAACAAAATAAGTAAAAAGAACCAGTGCGAACAATGTGCGAAAAGTGGGTGACGCGAGCGGCGTGGTCGATTCCGTCGGAGAGCGGATAATATAGCAGTATAGTTGTATATTGTAGTAGTGGATGGTGTGGAACGATTGCGAACGGACGCAGACCGAAACAAAAGTGAAAACGTGCAAAAAACAAAACCCAAAAACAAATTCAACCGAGAAGTAGAAGCAAGCGGCAAAGAAGAGAGCGAGAGGCGACGAATACAAAAGCGACAAAATGTGCGACGCTGCGGCGGCAACAGCAACAACAACATCATCAGCAGCAGCAGCAGCAGTAGTCGCAACAACAACATCAACGGTAACAGTGGAGGCCATAGCGACACAGCCTGGAACGACGACGGTAGCCACTGCGTCAGCGGGAACCACATCCCCTGAAGCAGCCATTCCAACAACAACATCGGCCAGAAACAGCGAATGGTCGGCGCGACAAAACTGCTGTCGCCTGTGCATCGCCCCACAAACCGAATGCATCTCGATCATCAATAGCTATGCGGCGGACAAGGAGCCACTGTCCACCAAGATCCACAACTGCGTCGGCATCAAGGTGAGTATGGGTATGGGTAGGGGTATAGGTGTGGGTATGGCTATGGCAATGGCTTGTGGGCACGGGCACGGGTAACGGGTGCGGGTATATACATAATCCGGCTGTCGCCATCGCCATCGCCATTGCTGCCGTCGGTGTCGTCATCCCGGGTCTCCGAATCCGATTCCGAGTCCGAGTCCGGCGCTCTCACTGAATGCTCTCTTGGGTGCTCTGGCACTCCCGGTGCTCTGGTGGTTGGACACCATTAACAGTTATACACACAGATCCCAAATGGCCAGTGGAAGGATGAGGCGGTGGCCACACCCGTTCGCTGGACAGAATGGAAAAGTGAGGTTACGGATGATGCCGAGTAGCCATTGGGCATTGGGGCATTCGGCCCCGGGGTTCAAGACCCATCGATGTGGGATTGTGCCAGCACCAAAGATGATGGCCACATCCAAAAACGAAAGACCAAGCAAACAGAAAATAAAGCGAACGAACCGAAAACCAGCCATACTCCGCCTCCTCCACCTCCTCTGCTTTGGTATGGGTGTGTGGCTAGCCGCATGGTCCGCTTTTTGGGTTTCCAATGTTTCCACTGCCAAGTCACGATGCAGTGGGAATGGAAGAGAATGGGTATGGGTATAGGAGGAAGAGGAGGAGGAGGAGTAGATGTGGAGCTCCATTCTGCCTGAAATCCAATCACGACCACAATCTTTAGCTCATAATCAAACTTGAACTCTACACTTTTGCTACTCCTCCTCAATCCATTCCATTCCATTCCTTCCATTGCCTTCCCGCTTTGAGGTTAGAACTGATCCTGCTTCCTTTCCAAAAATCTACAGCCTGCTCCGCTTGCTCCTCTTCTTCCTCCTGCGGTTCATCCGTTTCCTCCTTCTCCTATTCATCCTCCTCATCCTCCACTTCTCGATTGCCTCTTCCCAGCGGGCGAGAGCAGCTGCGAATGGCCAGCACAAAGCATAGAGCCCGATGAGCGCGCCGTCGTCGCCGCCGCCGCCGCCGTTGTTGCCTTGGTATTTGTGTGCCTGGCTGCGTTTGTGTCCCCTGGCTGTTTGTGTGTTGGTGTGTACGTGTGTGCGGCGGACACACAGAGATTCAGAGATTCCAGGCCAGAAAACCGAAAAACCAAAAACCCAAAAACCCAGGCCAATTACATATAATTTTGCGCTGTGCTGCCTGCTGCGTACCTTTTTCAAGGAATTTTGCTTGGAGGGCAGCAGTTGCTCTCTGCTCCGCCGCCGCTCTCTCTTTGCGCGCGCGCATCCTTGCGAGGAAATGGAAGTGGCGGAGACGGAACAGGCGGAACAGGAGGAGGACTTGGACTGCGGCTTCGCTAGCTTCGTTTATTGATTCTTTATACGGGCTCTTGCATGCTTGCTTTTCCTGTTTTTCCGCTGGGTTCCCCCGGCATTCCATTTAGTATGTGTATCCCCAATATTCCATATCCGCTTGGTCTGCTTGGTGCCCTCAATGGATGGTTGGATGGATGGATGGGTCCAATGGTGCTCGGTTCTCCGCGATTCTCTGTTCTTTTCCCTGGGCTTCGATTCGATTTCATGGCAATTGCTCTTCACACAAACACGGGAACATGGCCACATGGACACACGCACACCATGGCACGCCAGTTGGCTCCGACAGAGGTGGTGTATATGTACATATATAAGTTGGCGTCATCGTCGTCATCGTCGCTAGCTCGACTGCTTCTCTTGCTGTTGCTCTTGGCTCTTCCTCTTCCACTGGCACTGGCACTGGCTCTGGCTGTGCTGGCTCTTGCTCTTGCTCCGTTCTCGTTATCTGGAGGCGGACCACATGCTCGCCATGGCATACACACGCACACAGCACCACAGGCACACGAAACAAAGACACTGGCAAAAGAGACCGGGAAACGGGAATGGGTATATGGGTATGGGAATGGGAATGGGTAGGCATGGACTTGGGTATGGGCTCGGGCTTGGGCATGGGCTTGGGCTTGGGCTTGGGCTTCGGCATGGGTATGGGCATGGGCATATGGGCACGGTTATGGAGAAAGAGCAGGGGTTGGCGGTAAGCGGACAACGGTCAGCGGCGGAGACCCAAAACCGGGCACACAATTTCGTCGAGTGGTTTCACCTTGGGCACACCAGATTACCTGGCGGGATGTTGATATATTTCTGCTTTATGCCTTCTTCTGCTTCTGCTTCTTTAACTGGCTGGATGAGCTCCTCCTGCGGCCCGCATCGAATTTCCAACAACAAAAGCAACAACAAACAGAAGCAGCGGGCAGGCAGTTGAGCGGCGTCTCCATTTTGTGGCTCTTGGTCCCCAGGTGGACCAACTTTCTCCCCTTGGCCAAAAAATGCGACGACGACGACGACGGCGACGATGAAGATGAAGCGACGTGACGAGATGACAAGCCGATAAAAGAGGGATTCCGAGGGGTGCGGAGGGCTTGGGGATTGGATTGGATTGAATTGGAGAGGAAGCCAACAAGGGCACACAGCGAAGCAGTCGAGGCATCCGCACATTTCCTTCCATTCCCTCATCCAAGATGGCGGGTAAGGGCGGACTGGTTGGAATAGGTAGCCGGGAATCCGTGAATCAAGGATACACACTTGACGGATACACAAATGTCCAAGGATGTGGCCCTGCTTACCCAGAAAAGGAAAAATGGCTTGCGATGAAGCGGTGATCCAAGATGAAATTAAGCGACATTATAAAATTAGGAGCTAAAAACGTTGTGCTTAAGGGAAGTAGTTAGGAGAGATAATATACAAATTATGAAAACATTTAACGGAAGTGCAAAGATTGTTGAAATACCATTAGGGTTTCTTTGAGAACATGTACACATTTAAAGAATGTAATTAAATGTTTTATATTATATTTTTTCATAAATCATACGTCACTATAAAGAAATCTTTCGTCTCCAAAATGGTAAACTTTGAAACGCTTTGAATTTGGGGATATATGTGTGGTATTTAATTCCTAGAATCCATTGCTATTTGCTCTTCCCCCTCGTCCCCCTTGCAACTACGCCGAAGGTTCAAGTCCGTCGTCTTTATCGATAACTCATTCGCATTGATCTCCGCAAGAACGATAACAGCTGTTCGGAAGCCCTAGGGTGGACCCTGTTGCACTTGCGTTCTTATTTGTATTTTGTTTTGCGTCTTGCGTTTGCCTTTGCCTGCGACGAAATTCAATATGCCCGAAATGAACCCTGATTCCGAATCCGACTCCTCATCGTCCTGCTCCTGCGTTCTTGTTGTTGCTATGTTGCTGCCCTCAAGATCTCCGGTCTGCTAAATATGAGGGTTACTTTTTGGTTATTTCTACGTCTTGTTGTGCGTGGAACGGACAGGACAGGATGCTCTCTTTCTCTTGCCCACAGGCACACATACACTCCAGTGTATACATATATAGATATAAACAGCATGGGTTTGGAACGAATAAGGACACAAAAAGGAGAAGAACTTGTTCCACGACGAAGGAGCTAAGGAGGCGGGGAATGGAATGGCATGGCTTGGATGGATGGTCCATGCTCCGTGGCTGGTGATTATTGCACCTGGTGGCCAGCAGAAAACGAAGGCGGCAGCTGGTGGAATCGCATCTGCAGCTGCCACAAGTCTTTCTGCATTATATATGTACATACATACATACGTACACCATGACCACTATGTATTTATATGTACATACTATGTATATGTACATATGTAACTCCTGCCCTTTTGTGACTTTCTAAAATCTCACCTTATTGCGTAGCATATCGCCACAATGTGGATAAACTCAAACCCAAATAGGTTTCCAATGTTGTCTCATTAAAGTGCAGTCCGCGGAACATGGGAATCCTTGCATCCTGTATCCAATTGCATTGGGAAACATGGCGGCAATAAAGGAAACGCTGGTTTGGGCGAGGTGAATGAACAACATATTATCGAAACGGAATGGAGTTGGAGTGCAGCTTGAAACGGAGATGGAGCAGCTCACTCGAAATCCCCTGCTGGTAGTGTGGGATAATTGTACATAAGGATGCAGTAGATATTTACTACTATAATACATATACATGCATACATATGTATGTATGTAGGCCCAAAATTGGAGGCGGGTGCCAGTGTATTGTGTGTGTGTGTGAGCATGTGACTGTGTTTAAAGGACCCTCTGGGCTTTAATATCCTGAGGTTTCAATTACACTGGCACAACAATACGAGCAGCAACAACAACAGGCATTCGATTATTAAATTAAACACACCAACACAAACAAACGCATGTCCACACATAGCTGGAGTCGAAAAGACAAATGCAAAACAAAACATTTCCATCGTTTGTTTTGATCACTTTCATTCGCCTTTCCGATAGCTAATTCTTGTTGTATTGCTGTCGATATTTAAGTGAGGAAAGTGGAAAGGGGGAACATAGGTGATAATTAGGCGTTTTTCAAGCCAGGTATTTCAAGCTACTGATCGGATTAAGTTTAATAAAGTAAACAGATTTTATTCGACGTAATTATTGGTCAATTAAATTAGTTACTAATATATAAATATTTAGTTTTGAAAATAAACTTATACATTCAAAATTTGTAACTTATTTTGCTATTAGAACTTCTTTTTAAGTATTTCGATATGATTTAAAAAAAAATTATCAAATATGTGCGTGGCACTGCTTTAAACGAGAGATTAAAATAGCTAAACCTTTATACATTTTTTATATTACATATGAAATATGATATTTTGGCATACCGTCTTGTCATCACTGAGAAACTGCAACTGCTGCTTCGATAAGCGATTACGATAAAAGACGCCTAACCGCGGACTTAGATAATTGAGATTTAATAGATTTTGCGGAGGGGGCGACCAAGATGTTTTCAGCCTGGTTTCCCGGCGAAATCGACCCATGTGCTGTGTGTGCTTTGCGACAGGACGGGCGTACATAGTTATGTATGTATATAAGGGCGGACATGGACTTACATACATACATAGGCTTGCAATTCAAGCGATACACACAGTCGTACACGCACACAAACAAACATGCGCACACACTGTTATCAGCCAGCAGGACATTTGATATGATTTGCGCAGTGTTCTGTGTTCTGTGTGTTTGTATTGGTGGATGTGGTGAGGGGTGGGCGGTGATGAGGTGGGTGGCGGACTGAGGGGGTTGTGGGATGCTGTCGCAGTATTGCATATAATTATAAGCAGGTCATTGACATTAATAGGATAGTTGGTAGCCGGGGACTGCTGCCACTGCCACCTGCCTGCATTCTCCGCATCGCTGGACACACACAGAAATCTCCTCTGTTGTCTCCCTTCCCCCAAAAGTCCGAAGGAAATGACCATAAACCGAAAGTGTGGGTTATCTATACTTTAAATAACGCACTTTGCATCTTATAAAGGTTATTGTCTTGTAAACTTGTATACAACTGAGCTTTATTTGCCTTGTGAGTTATACTGGTAATATCTACAAGCTCACTTTATGTACATTGAATTGCAAATTGTTATGTTATTGATTTGTTATTATAGGTTGTGTGTTTACTGCTGTTACCTTACATTTCTTTATTCGAAAGCAAACCATTTAATTAACGATCCACAATTTTTTGAAAACTATTTTCAGGTTACACCGCAGGATCGGCTGTCGCAGCAAATTTGCCACGCCTGCATCAGTTACCTGAACTCATGGCAGAGCTTCAAGAACCGGTGCTTCAGCTCGCAGGCGAAGCAGCGCCAGTGGCTGGATGCCAACAAGAGCAAGCTCCTCAACTACCTGGACCTGAACAGCGCCGAGAATGGGGGAGGAGGCTCCTTCGATCAGCAGCTGCATCAACAACAGCAATCGGAGAATGAGCTCGAAGCGGAGAAGGCGACGCCAACGGCCGCATCGACCGCGGCCAACATTTTGGACGGCATACACTCGCTGAAGAAACGCAAATCCCTAACAGTCTATGTGAGTCCTAAACCGCAGCAGATGCCACAGCATCAATTGCAGCAGTTGCAGCTGCAGCCACCGGCCCGAATGACCGCGACGATCAGCAGCGCACAGCAATCGCTGCAGACCCTTCTCTTGCAGGTACCAGCATCGGCGGCGTCGGCGGCTAGCTGCTCATCCACATCCACGTCCACCACATCCGCATCCCAGCAGCGGGAACAGCAGCAGCATCAGCAGCGCCAGCAATCTCACCAATATCGCAGATACCATCATCATCATCATCATCAGCAGCAGCAACATCAGCAGCGCGGCAAGCAAATGTTGCCACATCATCAGCAGCATCAGCAACAGCAGCACAGACGACAGCGACAATTTCGCCCACAGCGTCCAGCTCCAGTTCCGGTGGTCAATCCGGCTCCAACATTGCGCAAATTTAAACCAAAGCTGTATTTGCCATTGGACATAACAGTTCCTCCGCTGCCACCGCTGCCAACGATACCAACTTTGCCCCCAGTGGCCCCTGGATCCATTGCTCCGCCTTCTGTTGCTGCTGCTGAACCGCTGCCAGGGATTTCGGGTGTGGCTGGAATGGAGAGCCTGTCGCTGTCGCTGCCGCTTGATTTCAGCCAGAGCTGCAGCAGCAGTGGTCACGTCCAACATCAGCAGGCTGGTGGTCTGGCCACGTCGACGACTACGTCCAATCCGCCGGTCAGCGTCGTTTCCGCCACGCCTTCTGCATCTGTATCTGCTTCTGCTTCTGCTTCCGCATCCGTGTCAACGGCTCCGCTGCTAATGCCGGTGACGCTCCAGAGCGCCGCCCAGCAGCTGCGCTTTTTCAGACGCTACTCCTATAATGTAATTGTATCGTGCATTCGAAGCGTGAACGAATCCCCTGACCCAATCCTGTACAGCGCTCTTCTACCTGTTATCCCGAATGCGAAATTATGCAAAATCATCAATGTCCGTCTGGATTTAGTCTTGCTTTTGCCGGTTTTTTTTGGAATGCATCAATTTATAATACCAACTCGGCCATAGCTCTCTGGCTAACGGGTATCAATGGACGTACTGCAGCGTCCATGATCGATGTTATTAATTTATCTCACTATGCCATTTACGAACTTGCAAATGTTGTATATTCGATATAAACTAATTTCCGTTTCGTTCGGCACTGTTTGCTCTTTCATTTTTGGTTGAATGTTGGATTCCCTGCAGCCACTGCCTGCGATTCCAATCAAAGATGAGCCAATTGACACGGATGACGACTACCAGATGAAGTCCATAGACGAATCCGATGACATGGTCGATCCCACAATGTTCCTAGAGCGCTCCGAGCACGAGGGCGATGTCCCGCTGACGGTGAGTCACCAACTATACTATTCGACTATTAAATGTATTTAGGTATCTTTATTATCCATATTACTGATTAAATCATTTTAATTAAACAAAATGGAAGACTTACATAAAGCAAGATTTCCCTGTCAGGCTGACTATAATTTATATTTCATTTGTACACCCGCAGGCCTCGGACTACGACTACACTGCACAGCATGGCGTGAATGCCTCGTCGGTGGCTGCCGCGCTGCCGCCGAATGCGGTGGCCAATGTGGCAGCCGCCGGGGACTCCAAGGTGGCCAGCTGCAGGGCATGTAGCTTGCAGTTCTCCACCCGGGCCAACGCCCGTCGCCACGAAAGGAATCTGCACCCAAACCTGTTCCAGTTGTCCACAGACTCTCCCCACAACACACCCATCACGAAGCCAACGCCCGCCCTGGCTGCCGCCTTGGAAATCCAACGGGCAGCGGCAGCGGCGGCCACCGCGGAGGCAAATCGGGCAGCGGGCGCTGCTGGCGGGAATATCTCCACGCAAAAGTACCGCCAGGTGGTGATGAACGCGTTTATTAAGTGCGAGGGCGGCGGCTACGACTACGATAATCCCGAACAGTACCGACCACTGCTCACCCGCGACAAAGTGGAGTTCATTGAGCAGAACGACGAGTTCCTTGAGCAATACCAGACGATGACCTGCCGATGTTGCAACAAGTACTTCAGCACGTACAAGAACTTCATGGCGCACGTGCGCAAGAAGTATCCGCAGCTGCCGCGCAACCTTTGCTTCAATTGCCTCAAGATGAACGACTCCAAAGCGCTGTTCATCTCGCATCTGAAGAAGCGAAATTGCATAAATCTCTTTAGAGTGTTGAATGCGCTGCGTGGTAAAACAACGACAGTGATGGTGCCCACTGCCGAGGATATGACAGACGATGGAGCAACAGGAGTTGTTGCGATTGCCGATGCCGGAGCTGGAGCGGTGGCCATGAATAGTCCCACAGTGACAGCGAGCGGTGAAGTTGTTACACCCGGCGGTGGCTCCGAGCGCCCAGAGAAACTGCGCGCCAAGGAACTTCTGGTCAACAAGCTGTACGAGTGCAAGCTCTGTCCCAAGGGATTCCGCACCAAGCACGAGTTCCGAACGCATGTTTACGACAAGCACGCGGATGTCCAGCGCAAGGATAACAACTCGATACAGTGCAGCTTCTGTGGGCTGGATTTTGCTGATCCCGTGGACAGACGGCGGCACTACAACAACATGGACTGCATTGTCCGGCTGCGCTGCATGACGTGCGATGCCAAGCTGGAAACGCACCAGCGATTCCTCGATCACGTCTATCAGGATCATTTGGGCGGCGTGGGTGGTGGGGCGGTCAGCGACAATGCCTCCACCACTGGCAGCGGCATGGCCAGAAGCAACAGCATGGAACATTCGCCGGGCAAGAGGAGCCTGCTCGGCGCCTTAGGTATTGGTGTTGGTTCCTCGGCGGAGGAGTCGCGAAGCAGCAGTGCGGCTCCGCCACTGACCTCCACACCAAAGCCGGCGGGGGGTACTCAGGTGGGTGGCGGTGGATCCACCAGCGCCTCTGCCGCCGCAGCCGCTCAGAACTCAGCGAATCGGGATGCATCCGCACCCAAATCCCAGTACTTCTCCCGTATGCCGCAGGTATGCCCCATTTGCGGCCAGCAGTACAACAACTACAACAATGTGCTGCGCCACATGGAATCAAAGCATCCGAACAAACTGCCAGAGACATACAAGTGCGTGCGATGCGGACTGGGTTATCCACGGATCTCCTACCTACGCGAGCATATGATCAATGTGCACGGCGTGGACAAGAACCGACACTCTGGCGGCTTCGAATACATTGTGAACGCGGATGCCGTGAAGTTGGCGGACGGAAGCACGCCGAACGTCTACACGGGTCGCTACGACTACGTGATGAAGGACCTGATGTCGATAACAAATGGTGGGACACTCGGTAATTAGGCTTAGATTGTAGACGTCCCCCCGCTGTGCCTGTTTCACGTTGCCTCTGTCTCTACCACCGTTTCATCTCTATAAATGAAACTTAGCAAATTAAATTCACGACTAAACAGTTAGGTCACAGATATACGGCCTCTTAAGATAGGTTTTGATTAAAAGTATCTCAACATTCGAGTCAAGCAGATGTAGTCCTTCTGAAGTTGATGTGATCTTAAAGTAAAATGTAATATATTTTCATCGATTGGTCTTAAATGTTACCATTTTTCCAACCACATATGTTGTCATGTTAGCAATTCTATTTGTTGTTCCCCCCGAGCTCTCATCTAAATTTTTGGTGAATGGTAAAGCACCTCGTTCAACTTAAATGAGATAAAAGCTCTACCCACATTGCAAATTCATATATCAAAGGCTTCAACATGCTGGTATGTCTCGCGTTGCCTATAGCTTAATTTTTGTTCTTATTTGCGAGTAAGATAATACTAGAAGTGCCACATTAACGCGCTCTACCGTCAATTCCAGATGATGAAGAGGAGGAGCCTGGCAGCGTGGCCAAAAAGATGCGCCTGGATGACAGCAGCAACAACAGCAGCCTGGTGGGCGTGGCTAGCCAGCAGAAGGAGTGCCCCATCTGCAATGCGGTGTTCAGCAACAACATTGGCCTGTCCAATCATATGCGTTCCCACTATACGGCATCGAATGCAGTCAATGCAGCTTTGGCGGCTGCCAATCGGATGACACCCAAATCGCTAACGATTACCGCAACACCAGCAGCGGATTCGGATCTGGGATTTGGAGGAACAATATCAGAGTCGGCTCCAGCAACACCTGCTGCCAATGTGCCACCGGCAATGGCCAACCAAACGCCCCAGGAGCAGGCAGTTTTTCGACGTAGCCTTGATCAGGCAGCCGATCGCCGCTTTCGGCGAATGCGGTGCCGCATCTGCCAGCGTCGTTTCAGTTCGAAGAAGTCCTATCGCTACCACATGCTCACCGATCATCAGGTGCAGAATGTGCAGTTCATCAAATGCAAGCTGTGCAACGCTGAGTTTGCCTACGAGAAGGGCCTGAAGGTGCATCTGTTCAAGGTGCACGGAAGGGCCATCAAGGATGAAATGATTATCAAGCAGTTCGAATGTGAGGTTTGCTCGATCGTCTATAGTTCAGAGACGGAGCTACAGCAGCACAAACGCAGCGTTCACAAGCTTACTTCCACATCGGCGTCCACGTCCTCTAAGATTGACGATGACTCTCTTATGGACGAGGTCAAGCCTACAGCAGCGGATCTAGCTGATCTCTCCACCCTCGCGGCCGGTGCATCCACTGCATCTGCTCCACTGTACTGGTATCAGTGCAAGTACTGTCCATCAAACTTTAACACCAACAAGAAGCTGGCCATCCACATCAACTCGCACGACGAGTTTGACTCGAACGATTATTCCTGCAAAGATTGCGGAAACGTCTACAGCGGACGCAAGAGTCTATGGGTAAGTCTGGCTGGGATTAACCAGTTTATTCGGTTCAATACAACAACTATATTGATATTCGTCCACAGGTTCATCGCTATAAGAAGCATCCGCAAGTGCCCAACCCAGCTGAGTGCTCGCTGTGCCGCAAGGTCTTCTTCGACCGCCAGATGCATGACAACCACACGCCCACCTGCAACCGCAAGCCGATCACCTCGACAGGTGCCCACCAGCAGCAGGATGCACAGCTGCAGCAACAGCAGGCGCTCCAGCCGGCCAGAAGAACAGTTTTCCGGCATAAGACCGGCGATGACGATGACGAGGATGATGACGATGAGCACCAGCAACTGGAGGAGAGGGGAAACAGCGATGGCAATGGCACAACTGCCGGAGTGGCGTCGGGCAGTACTGTAACTGCGGGCACGTCACTAAAGATTCGCATTCCGGAGGTGGCGTGCACCATTTGCGGTGCTCGTTTCACCGACCAGGAGCACTTTAGCAAGCACATCCAGAAGCACGAGCAAGAGCTGTACGTGGACAATCCACTGGCGGCGATGTTCGACGATGGGCCGGCGGATGCCGGTCAGTTCCAGGTGGAACGACAAAATGAGAACGGGGAATACGCGTGCGATTTGTGCGCCAAGACGTTCCCCCAGGTGATCGCACTCAAGGTGCATCGCAAGTGGCATTTCAGAGGTGATAGCAAGCAGGTGAGCGTTTTTGGGCTTGTGCAGCGAGGAGGACAAGCGACGGACGATGGCGAGGATCGTCGTCTGTCGCGCCACCAACAACTTTTGATGTGCTGATGATGATGATGATGCCTCCGCACCAGTCGCAAAAAACAGATATCAACATCTCGTCATTGCCAATTGAATTTGTACTAATCTTTATTTTCTCTTTTTTCTTCCCCACCAACCCAATTCCCGCTGTATCCTGCTATTCCCCGGGCATATTAATCCTTGCAGAACCCCATCGACGGCGAAGCGACACAGTTGACCAACAACAATCACACAACCAACAACAACAACAACTCGATGCTGCACCTCCGCGAGCTGCATGCGGTGGGCCTGATGCCCAACCAGCAGCAGCAGAGCCTCAACAACTCGTGCAACAGCAGCATGAACCACAACAACAGCAGCAGCAACCGCAGCAAATCAATGAAGCGGAAACGTGAGCTGAAATGCGAATACTGCGCCTCCACCTTCATCAGCAATAACAATCTGCGTCGCCACATGTACGAGCTACACAAACACGAGGTAAGCAATCTGCCCGAGCCGCCGGTGATTGTGGTGGACGATCACCTCACCTGCCGTCGCTGTCAGTTAACGTTCGACACAAAGGAGCTGTGGATCGAGCACAAGCTGGCCGATGCTAAGGTGGTGCGACCCTTCTGCCCCTTCCAGTGGGGCTGCGATCTGTGCGGCGAGTATCTGTCGCGCAAGGAGAAGCTGATGAACCACATTAATAACCATTTAAAGGAGGAGGTCATAGTGCCAGTGGCCACTAAGGCGGCCATGGAGAGAACAGCGGCCATGGAAGCAGCGGCAGCAGATGCAAACACATCGGCGCCACTATCAACATTAGGCGAAGGAGCAGAATCTGAAGATAATTTTGTAGAGAAAGGTGAGGCTGCAGGAGCAACAACATCAGAAAAGATGTCGAATCCCGATGAGGAAGATAGCGATGATTTGGACGAGGATAGCTCCGGCGATGAGGATGAGAGTTCAGGCACCGGAGATGATGACGATGACGACACGGACGATGAGGATGGCGAGGGTGAAGACGAGGACGAGGAGGGAGATGGTGGCGAAGGCGAGGACGAAGAGGGTGTGCAGCCTCCCGCTCAACTTTTGACACAGAAGCAACACAAAGCGAGTCTTAACCAGGACGACGATGATCTTGTCGAGGAGGTCATCAGCTCCGAAGACGATGAGGATGATGATGGAGAAGTGGAAAGCGACGATGACGACGATGATGATGACGATGAGGAGGACGATGTGGAGGAGCCGGAGCCAGTGGCATTGCCGGTGCGACCGCTAATGAATGGCAAATCAAAGATGCCGCCGCTGATAGTGGCCAGTTCGGAGGATGAGGACGATGGTGTGATGCCCATAGAGGACATCATCGAAGAGGAGTTCGATGAGGATGCCGATCCAGATCCCGATCCGGAGGATGCCATTGAGGAGGTAGACGACGATGATTTAGATGAGGGGGATGTGGAGGACGAGCCGAATGTGGTGTCGACGGCCTCCTTTTCGGAGAGCGAGTCCACCACAACGACCACGTCCAATTCGCATTCGCATTCAACGGGTGAGCGGCGTAAGAAGGCCGACGATCAGTTGAATGATCCCGGCTTTACCTGTGATCTATGTCAACTTTGTTTCGATTCTCAGGAGCTTCTCCAGAGCCACATCAAAAGTCATATCCTCAATGGGCCAAAGCTCTCAACAGCGCCAGCAGCAGCGGCAACAACAGCAAGCAGCACGGCAACCGCATTAGTAACGGCAGCCAAGACGAAGCCTGACTCCAAGTCAGCGGTGCTGGCCAACAATAACAATAGCAAGACAAGCAGTAAGACTGTTGCTGCCACGGCGGCAGCTGCAGCAACTGCGACAAATTGAGTGATCATACTACCGCCACTCCCACTACCACACCTCATCATCTCAATCCAAAATCACTTGAAATGTACAAAGCCAATCCACTCAGACACCGCCATCATCATCTCATCATAATCATTTGAACAATGAATACATCAGCAACCACATAAACATCAGCAACGCATTCCATCAACAAATCAGCCACGTTTATGTATAGCACGAGATGCGTGTGTGTGCGTGTGTGTTATATAAACCTTTTTTTCTTGCTTCTAGTCTTAAGAACCTAACTAACATATATGTACATCATATATAAGACTTTTTTTTTTAAATGTTAACCTAGTATGTACCGCGCACACACCCACACACAAAGCAAAATATGGGATTTATATACACATCCCCTTAGTGCTAAGTTTCGCTATTAAATTATATATATATATATACATACATTGATATAGTAGGCTTAAGCATAAAGAAAACTACGTCTTAATATGTTATACAACAATTAACAAGCAAAAAGTTTACGACGCACCAAAGCAAGCGACAGAAAACGCAAGGGAAACCGCTCAGTTAGAGTTAGTAAAAAACCATCAGGATTTTCAAGTATTTCACACAACACCATGACACTCCCAACCACACAAACACAACGCGGCAGTTGTTGAGACGTTTTTTTTTCAGATTTAAGCCTTGGTCTTCCAAAAATGTTGAATTCAATTTAAAACTTTCATGAGGTCCTTCGAGGACCTATAACACTTTTATTTCCTTACCAGTAATTTTTTATAGAAGTCTGAATACTGAAATTCTATGACAGGGCCACAATGACTAGCCTTCTTACCAAAATGAAGAAAATGTAACTAGTTTTTTTTTCTCCGATACGTATTTTTAATCCATTGAGAGAGTTTTGTTTTGTTTCACATTTTTTACCACGTTTATTCGAGCAGAAAATAAGTTCTTGGTTGGAAGTATTGGAAATGTATTCACCGTCTACGCATTCGAAATCAAGTTGATGTGCACGGAAGACCAAGGTCAATAGTGGATCCATACTTAGAACCGTATTTACATAGATTGAGATTCATTCATATGGCTTATATAAAGATTCAGCATAATATGTACATTACTTATATTTCACACCATACACCCACACGCATGCGCACACAACTTTAACATTTATAGACAGGACTAATAATGGCGGCATTATAAGTAAAACTAGCTTAAGCAAACTTCTAAACTGTAACTGGAAATGTAGTCTAAAACGTACAAAATAAATTAAAACAAATGCAGAATCATATAAGCAAACTTTTGTCCCTCACGCGTTGAAGAATCGAAAAGAAAGTAATAAAAGAAATGTAAACCTAAAATATATATAGGAATTGAAAAGTATTTCTTCTTTGGTGGGGTTTGCAGATTCCGATACCACACTTTTGAAGGTCTTATCTGAAATCAAGCAGGAAATACTTAAATAGCGCTGATAACCACGTGATTACGAGTTCAACTCGTTCATACTGTCATTCAATTGTATTCGTTTAACATGAATACGGTGGTACCTTTGCCAAGAACATCACAAATATCTTAACGACTATTTAGAAAAATGTAAACAGAATCCTAAACTTAAATATTACAGTCCCATATAAGCAAGGAATCTGGAATAATTTGAAGTTGGCCCCATTTACTTGCCAATAAAACAAGGGAGCTATGCCATTAACAATGTTTATTTGCGCGTATAAACGTAGTAAAAGGCAATACAGATTAGGTCAGGCACAAAGTATTACTTTGCAGTTTGTAAAGCAATGGTGGAAGTTCGTGTGGATGTTGCGAAGGGCGCCACTTTTGCTGGGTGTGATGTGCGGAATAAGTTATACAAAAAATCACAATTTGGGTGCACACATATAGAGTCAAAGACGAACAGAATCAACAAAAGGCACTTGGCCAGCACATCGCATGGCCAAGAACACACAGTTAAACATAAAGAATAGAGCAGTCGAGAACACGGTGCCAGTTGGTTAATAGAAACTATTTTATGCTGATAGGGCTTAAACAGATGGATCTACTAAAGCTAAGTGAAGCAGCCCGGAATACTGACGGTGCTCGGTCTAGGAGTACTGCGTGTGCGGATTCACGTTGATCATCTCCATGTTGCTGCGGGGAAAACAGAAATAAAACCATGATTAGTTCAAGAGCCCTTCGAAGGTGTCAATCATTTTGGTCAGTGCCCGATAAGGTATAAAGCTACTATCAAACGCTACTTAATTGTCAATACTTATCGCGCACCGAGCAAAGCTAATTTGGCCATGAGAAACGATTCGGCTTCAATGGGATATGAAATACTCGACTCTTAGCTGACCTAATGGACTATAATGCTGCGGGAGTAGGAATAAGGGCAGGATGGATGACGGTACAATGAGGATGAATTAATTTATGATGTGCGAGAGCCACTCACCTGCGACTGCATCGCATATGGATAAACAGCAAGGCCAGGCCCAGGGTGATGCATATTGCGCCGACCACAATGTACGCAATGCCCAGGAACGGATTCTTGCCACCGAGCACGGATGTGGTGGAAAGGATCATTCGCTTAGTGCCGTCAAACGACACCACCGGGTATTCTGAAAGGCAAAGCGAAAACACATTAGACCCAGCATTCGGGATATGCTAGCCATTGGTACTTACGATACGTAATGTTAAGCGTATAATTGCCAGCCTTGAGGCCGCTGGCATAGTTGGTGTTCGTCTGGTTAAGCCGGCGATAAAGCTTCCGGAAGCTGGGCAGAGCGGCTGTGCGCATCCACACGATCAGATCCTCGTTCTGGAAGCCGTTGTTTTCCGGATTCTCTGGGTCTAGGTCGGCCAGACCCTTCTTCCAGAATATTGGCTGTGAGAATCCCTTAAGGGAGACGTTCAGGTTACCCTCTGGGTTGCGGAACTTGACGCGCTTGTCGGATGGCCAGGCTATGCCCGTCTTCAGCAGGTTAATCTCGGAGCCACCCTGCAACAGGGTCAACGTGTCTGGAAGGGATTAAGGTTAGTTGCCGTGCAATTGAGGTAGTTTGTGTACCGCACCATTGAACAGCGAGTTGGCAATGGCACCGCACGGCGCGATGGGCTTTCCAGAATCGGGATCATAGGCGAAGGGGGCACAGTCTGTGCTGGGCGTTTGCGACAGGTGACCCAGCAGCTGCTCGTCGTCCCGTGATTTCACATAGCGCCGATGGTTCTGATAGTAGTTGGTAAGTCCGTAGTACATGTATACGACACCCTTTAAAAAAAAAGTAAACGAAATACCTCAATGAAATTCACTCTTTAGTTTGTTAACATTTTAAGTATTTAAAAATCCAAATCCACTAGTATTTACTATCAAAAATGATCAATATTCCGTTCAAACCAATCTGCTTGATAAATACTTTTTAGATTATAAAAGCCACATATAGCTTTTTATGTGAACTACTTAACTCTCTATTGATTACTTAAGCTGGGCATTTACTTATGCTCTGGATCCCTTTAACTCACATTGAAGTCCGAGGGCAGGACGAAGGGCACCTCGCAGTTGCACTGACCGCCGGGGTTGGCCTCCAGATACTCCGCACAGGTGGCATTTCCGCCAGAGGGCCTGCACTTGGTGTAGTCGATGATCAGCTCGTTTGCGGTGTTGCTCAGGTGCAGCAGGACCACGCCGATGGGTATAAAGAGAACTCCGATCACAAAGAAGGTGGGCAGTACGGTGCGGGCGGTTAGGACTGGCTGCCAGGCGGGCAGGCGCTGCTGCTTGAAGGCCGAATCTGTGGGTGAACAGGAGGGGAAAGTGGTAAACGTGAGCGACTAGGCGTGACCTCATGGTTAATGCAGGGCAACCAGGATGGGCCCCGAAAATCGATTTGTGATTGGACATTAGTCATTCTCCTCCTTATCACTTGTTACGCGTGTAAGTGTAGGTGAGTGTGTTTTTGGGGGGTTTGATAGTTTGAAGGGGGGGTGGCTCTCATGAAACTGGGATTTTACCTGAAGGTCGCTTGGACTTCGCCGCTGCACTCTCCTCATTCTCCGCTGGCTGTGTGGACATGGTGGCTTATCTGGTTTCTCACTAGGCACCTCGAAAAGCTCCTTGGTGTCCAAACGCTGCAAGTGACTCCAATTGAATAAAGTAAATACAATAAATTTTCGATGACAGCACATGAGTCATCGATAAGTATCGCTATAGTTTACTGATAGTGGGTGGCAGATATCGAAGAACTTATAATTATTTATTTTTCAAATGTGAAATGTATTCTTTTGGAAACACAATTTCTATAATTAAAAAAAGTGCCTTTCAACGAGTAACTACAGAGTCCAACGTTCATAATGAAGACATTTAACTTATTTTTTAGGAACTAGGGTCTGCTTTGGGTAACATGTCAAACATAGGTAAATCAAAAATCATTAGTCCCTCCAAATTTGTCGTAATACCTTCATAAAGGTAATGCTCTAACCATCCCATTCAGCCATCGATAGGCAAGCCGCGAATAGTATCGATAAGGCGCCGCATGCAACTGCGTGGAGGCGGCGTTTTCGTTGTTGTGTCAAAACAATACGCGAGCAGCAGAATATCAGCACACCACCCAACCAGCCAGCAAAGATAAAGGCGAAAAAGGCTAGGCCAGCAGAGATTGCGATTTACCTTGCCACCCGCCAGTGCAATACACACCCGCGCCCACTCATCCGATCCCCCGAACCCACGCAAACAACAACAACAAAAACGCTAACACACACACACACACACAGCACACATCGGCGATGAAAATCACAGTGACGACCAGCGATGACAAGGTCTTCTGCTTGGACGTGGCCCAGGATCTGGAGCTGGAGAATCTCAAGGCTCTCTGCGCGATGGAGATCGGTGCAGAAGTGTCCCAAATAGCGGTCATATTCAACGGGCGGGAGCTTTCCAGCGACAAACAGACGCTGCAACAGTGCGGCGTCGGCGATGGCGACTTCATCATGTTGGAACGACGCAGGAGCGCCAATCGCTCAGGTGAGAGGGAGTTGGAAGTAGACCTGGAACAGCAACGGGAAGGAAGAGGGGAAAGGGGTAGTGGTCGGAGAGGAGTGAATGAGCGAGAGGAGAGCCATTAATCCTTATGTGGGTCACGTCTTGTGAGGGTGGGGGCGGGGACGGATCTTGAGTAGGGGTTTGGGGAGTTTGGGGAGGGTGAAAGGGGTTCATTGGTCAGATAACGTAAATTCAGACAATAAAATTCGAATTTGTATAATGATTATAATAATGATACCTAAACACGTAAATATTTAAAGACTTTAGCAACATTCTATTTGGGACGGGGAAACCCCAGTTACGTAGTACGTAAAGGGGAAAATTTCATGTATGCATTAAAAGCTAACAACACTTTTGCAACGTGAAATTTGAACTCTGCACACTTTTTTTTTTGCAAATGCTTGCGTTTTTTAGTTTCTGTATTTTTATGGAAAAGCACAGACCGAGCACAGCTCATCTTTTTGCGGCGCAATTGGTGTTAAAAATAAACGCCTTGCTTCGTCTGACTTTCTTTTTGCGAATTCCAAAATAACAGCGGCACACAGACACGGGAACACTGGAAGTGGCTTATCTGTTTCCACTGCAGCGCAAGTGGCAGAGGAGCGGGAGGGGAATTCCAATGGAAGAAGAGAAGCAGCAGCTGGTGCGTTGCCTCTGCCTCTGCCACCGCCTCCGCCTCATGGATCCACCCACTTGGGCCGCCCACTGTGGCCCACTGTTTTGTTGACCCCTGAATGCGCATTTGGCCTTGTCAGTTTGTCCATTGAAATGGGATCGTAGCATATATAAATGTTTTGCTATATATTTACATATTCATGGTTTTCTGCACACATGTATCTACATACACACTTTTTTTTTTGCCACTGCAGACAGGTGTGGGCGGTGAACAATTTTTGATTTCATTTACCATTGCGCACAGCGCTTTGGACTCCATGATTCGCATAACAGCAATCACATTTTTGAGTATAAATCCAAATTTCAGTATAAATGAACCCGACTATATATCATCTATTTATAAATATGTATTAACTAGTTAACGCAGCTGCACTTGCATGTTTTTTTTTTGCTTGCCTAATATTTTTAATTCGATGTTGGATTGTAGATCAATTAAGATCAATCAAAATCGGATGACGGTGACTTAACCAATCTCCACGACAAACGTTTATACATATCTATACATACTTTTTTTTTATAACAATTAGCAATAATTTATTTCACAATTAAGCCATATTTTTTAGGTATTGCCTGCTCTTTCTTTCTCAAGTTTTCCCCATTTTACACGCTTATGGGGAATTAATTCTTATTTAGTAAGATTTGTTGATATGTATGTACATATACATATGTATATAGTTCATTTCGAAAAAATATGGGCAAAGTAATCCTGGAAACCACCTCAAACGTCGGATCCCTCTAACCAAATTGCTTTCTTTCAATAAATTCAGGTGGCGGAAATCCAGCAATCAGCACGCTGGACTTCAGCAGCATCGCCGTGCCGGGCACGAGTTCCGGCGGCAGTCCACCTTCGAGGAGTGTGCAGCAGCAGGGAGTGCAGCAGGCGCAGTTCAACAACCTCACAGACATCCCCATGACCGATGAGTTCAATGTGAACTTCGACGACGACCCAGAGACAGTGCGACAGATGTTCCTGTCCAGTCCCGAGACGCTCTCGCTCCTCCGGCAGTACAATCCCAGTCTGGCGGAGGCCATCGATTCCGGCGACAGGGAAACCTTCGCCCGGCTGCTCCGCGAGCATATTACGGAGCGGAAGAGGAGGAACGAGCACCGCATGCGCATGCTAAATGCCGATCCGTTTGATGAGGAGACGCAACGTTTGATTGCCGAGGAGATCAAGCAGAAAAATATCCAGGATAACATGGCGGCAGCCATTGAATACAATCCGGAGATCTTCGGTACGGTTACAATGCTGTAAGTTATTGAACAAATTATTCATATTTTGGGAATGAGTCACTTTTTGTGCATCATTAGGTATATTAACTGCAAAGTCAATGGAATTCCTGTGAAGGCCTTTGTGGACTCTGGCGCCCAGACGACGATCATGAGCAAGGACTGCGCCGAACGGTGCCACGTCAACCGGTTAATTGACACGCGCTGGAATGGTGTGGCCAAGGGTGTTGGCACACAGCCCATTCTGGGTAGAATACACATGGTCCAGTTGCAGATTGAGAACGATCACCTAACGTCCAGCTTTACTGTTCTGGGCCAGCAGCCCATGGACATGTTGCTGGGTCTGGACATGCTAAAGCGACATCAGGTAAAGCAGTCAAGATTAAATCAGGATCAGGTCAATGCTAATTAATTGGTTGTTCCAGTGCCTGATTGACTTGCAGCGAAATTTGTTGATTATCGGCACCACGGGAACAACGACACCCTTTTTGCCGGAAAGTGAGCTGCCGGTCAGCGCCCGACTCACAGGACACTCGGAGGAATCGATGGAACAGGAGGCAATTGCCAATGCAATCGAGCAAAGTAAACGGGAGAGCGGTGGCGGCGGAAGTGGCGCCGGTGGCGGACCCAACACGATTAATCCGCAAGACCGATTCACCGAACAGGACGTTACCGATCTCATGGCCTTGGGCTATCCTCGCAGCGATGTGCTTACCGTGCTGCGGCTGTGTGGCGGTAATAAGCAAGCGGCCAGCTCCGTGCTGCTCCACCGCAACGATGCCGCCTCGGGAGGCGAACTTAGCTGAACGCGGCTAGACCCACAGCTCACACCACCTAAAGCCGAACTCCCCACAGCCAGAAACCGGATTGCAACAGGATGATGAACAGACTGGACCCCACTAACTGGTTGCCGTTCCAACGAAATACTCCGAGCAATACCAAAAAGTACGCAATACCACGCCGCATATAAAGTCAAATAAGAAATAGTAAGGACTACACACAACCACAAAGCAATGAAAACAGAAACGAAAACCTTTCTAATTTAGTGAAATTTTTATAAACTGAAGTCACTTCTTTTATACGAATCGTTTGTTACGATGTACAATATCTAATTATGGTGCTCTCCAGCACCGGATCATTTTTAAAGCAGAGCAGGGTTGGTTTTTTCTAGAGAATATTGAGAGATGGAACAGAAAGCGATATAATCTAAAATTTAAGACAAAAGTAACAAAGTATAATGGATGGAAATCTGGACGGTGATGGAACCAAGCCGCATCAACGAAAATATTAAACAAGTAATTACAAAACAAAAACAAAAATAAGAACGCCTGACTATTAAATAATAATACAATTATACACATATAAAGATTATACACAATTTGAACTAGTATTAAGGGTCTGTCAAGCAAAACTGAATTGGGTTCAATAATAAATGGTCGATAGCATTGTTTTGGATTTGAAAAGGAAAGATGAACAAGCGCATTTTGATTTGTCTTCTTGGGCAACTCGCTGTTTTCACTTTTATAAATCTTTAATAGCATTCGTTATATGTTATGTATATAAATTATAAAATTACAACTTCTGATTTTTGCAAAACTCGTTTAATCGTTTGTTACAGTTGCTATAGTTGTGTCTGATGCTGTGGCTACGCTAATCCTCTTCCTCTTCCTCATCATCCTCCTCGTTCGCACGACCCGCCCCCGATCCCTTGTGATTAAACTCCTTCTCTGGATCGAACTGCATGCCCTCCTGGTCGGCACCATCCTCCTCGTCATCGTCGCCTGCCACCTGGGCGTTCTCGGCCTCAGCACGCTCCAGGCGTCGTGCCAGATCCGCTTCGTCGATGGCCGTAACCAGTTTGGGCGCCATGATCACCTTGAACTCTCCCTCGTACTCGATGATCTTGGCGCGAATGTGCTCTATGGCCACCTCCAGAGCCTTCAAACCGTCTGTCTTCTTGGTAGTGGATGTGGTCATTACATAGCTAAAAGGATTAGGGTGGACGACGATTACTTTTACGCCCCAATACACTCATTTTTATAGTCAAATATTTTAACATTTTTGTTATTTCTATTTCACAAGAACTTGTGAAACAGCTACAATATCTTAGGTAATCGTATTCAACTTACAGTGGCGGTGCTATCAGGTTGATGCGAATGGGCAGCTCCTCAGTGCTCAGCTCCAAACCCTTGGTAAGCGATGCCTTGACAGCGTCGATGCCCTCGTAACCGTAGCAGGAACACTCAATGTCCGCACGGATCTTGACAGTAGGCGAGACCAGCTTGCGCTTGATGTTGCTCAGTAGGACCTCCTTGGTCTCCGCGTCCAGGTTGCACTCATCGAAGACAGACGGATCGGTGACCGATTGCTTAAAGATGTCATAGGCGACCGTCTTGCTGTTGTACTTCTTCTCGAAATGCCAGGCGGTTTTCTGGTAGAGCTCCTCCAGCTTCTCGTTGCCCTCGTAGCCGAGTATGTCGGCGACATGGCGGAGCAATGAGTTGATGGCCTTGGCCTTAGCGAAGCGCTCCGTGCACTTCTCGACATCTTCGGGCGAAACACGACGCTTCGACAGATCGATGTAGCCCTTCTCCTTGTCCACACGGATGACCACCACCGGCTCTGTCTTGCCGACACGGATCAGCTTGTTGATGGAGCGGATGCGACGGCGGGACAGCTCCGACAGGAGAATCATGCCCTCGATGTTGTTGTACTCCAGCAGATGAACGTAGGCGCCCATCTCGGCGATGGACAGTACGTTCACCATAACGACATCCTCGATCTCCGGATACCGCTCGTTGTAGAAGCGCGACGTGAGGGCCATGTTCAAATCCGTGGACTCTGGCCAAAAAAATAGGGAATTCGCACTTTTCGAAATGAAAAACGTGTACAATTTCTGCCGAGCGGGCGTAAGAAGAAGAAGCGTAAGGTATGACAGTGGTGATATCGATAATTGATTGCTGCAGCCGGCAACACATCGGTAGACGCTTGCAGCTGGTCACACTGAAAAGGTGGGGTAGTGGAGGGCTATCGATTGTTTTAGCCATTACTAAAATGTTCAAAATAATCAAAAAATTATTTTTTTTTTGTTGATTTTAGGATTAAAAATAATCTTTTTTTTTTCGATAGCAACAAAAATAGTTGTCCAAAAGTGGAATGCCATACCTCGTTGAATTCGTAACAAAATTCCTTATCCAAATATGTTTACAAAAAGAAATTCTAATTTTTTGCCATTTTTTGCAAATTTTGATGATGGTACCCCTTATCGAAAATGCGAAAATTTGTTAAATTTTTTTTGTGTTTATTTAAAAAAAGGGAGTAAAAAAGCAGTAAAAATAGTTGTCCAAAAGTGGAATGCCATACCTCGTTAAATTCGTAACAAAATTCCCTATCGATCCATGTAGATACATAGAAATGCTAATTTTTTGCCAATTTTCGCAAATTTTAATGATGGTACCCCTTATCAAAAATGCAAAAATTTGACTTTTTTTTTTTTGAATTATCGAAAAAGTAGGGATAGACATAGTTAGATATGTTTATAAGCGGCACAAAACAGTCTTTATTTCAACTGTGCGGCCATTTTTGGCCAAGTTATGGCAAAAAGGCCTATTGAAAATATCCGATCTTTTTTACAACTTTTTTTTTTAGATTTTTTGATACAAAATAATCAGTTTTTTGTCGATAGCACTAAAAATAGTTGTCCAAATGTGGAATGCCATACATCGTTGAATTCGTAACAAAATTCCCTATCGATCCATGTACATACTTTGAAATGCTAATTTTTTGCCATTTTTCACAAATTTTGATGATGGTACCCCTTATCAAAAATGCAAAAATTTGTCAAATTTTTTTTTTTGAAATATCGAAAAAGTAGGGATAGACATAGTTAGATATGTTTATAAGCGGCACAAAACAGTCTTTATTTTAGCTGTGCGGCCATTTTTGGCCAAGTTATGGCAAAAAGGCCTATTGAAAATATCCGATTTTTTTTACAACTTTTTTTTCTTCGATTTTTTGATACAAAATAATCAGTTTTTTGTCGATAGCACTAAAAATAGTTGTCCGAATGTGGAATGCCATACATCGTTGAATTCGTAACAAAATTCCCTATCGATCCATGTACATACTTTGAAATGCTAATTTTTTGCCATTTTTCACAAATTTTGATGATGGTATTATGGCCTTATCAAAAATGCAAAAATTTGTCAAATATTTTTTTTTGAAATATCGAAAAAGTAGGGATAGACATAGTTAGATATGTTTATAAGCGGCACAAAACAGTCTTTATTTTAGCGGTGCGGCCATTTTTGGCCAAGTTATGGCAAAAAGGCCTATTGAAAATATCCGATTTTTTTTACAACTTTTTTTTTCGATTTTTTGATAAAAAATAATCTGTTTTTTGTCGATAGCACTAAAAATAGTTGTCCGAATGTGGAATGCCATACATCGTTGAATTCGTAACAAAATTCCCTATCGATCCATGTACATACTTTGAAATGCTAATTTTTTGCCATTTTTCACAAATTTTGATGATGGTACCCCTTATCAAAAATGCAAAAATTTGTCAAATTTTTTTTTTTGAAATATCGAAAAAGTAGGGGTAGACATAGTTAGATATGTTTATAAGCGGCACAAAACAGTCTTTATTTTAGCTGTGCGGCCATTTTTGGCCAAGTTATGGCAAAAAGGCCTATTGAAAATATCCGATTTTTTTTACAACTTTTTTTTTTCGATTTTTTGATAAAAAATAATCAGTTTTTTGTCGATAGCACTAAAAATAGTTGTCCAAATGTGGAATGCTATACATCGTTGAATTCGTAACAAAATTCCCTATCGATCCATGTACATACTTTGAAATGCTAATTTTTTGCCATTTTTCACAAATTTTGATGATGGTACCCCTTATCAAAAATGCAAAAATTTGTCAAATTTTTTTTTTTGAAATATCGAAAAAGTAGGGATAGACATAGTTAGATATGTTTATAAGCGGCACAAAACAGTCTTTATTTTAGCTGTGCGGCCATTTTTGGCCAAGTTATGGCAAAAAGGCCTATTGAAAATATCCGATTTTTTTTACAACTTTTTTTTTCGATTTTTTGATAAAAAATAATCCGTTTTTTGTCGATAGCACTAAAAATAGTTGTCCGAATGTGGAATGCCATACATCGTTGAATTCGTAACAAAATTCCCTATCGATCCATGTACATACTTTGAAATGCTAATTTTTTGCCATTTTTCACAAATTTTGATGATGGTACCCCTTATCAAAAATGCAAAAATTTGTCAAATTTTTTTTTTTGAAATATCGAAAAAGTAGGGATAGACATAGTTAGATATGTTTATAAGCGGCACAAAACAGTCTTTATTTTAGCGGTGCGGCCATTTTTGGCCAAGTTATGGCAAAAAGGCCTATTGAAAATATCCGATTTTTTTTACAACTTTTTTTTTCGATTTTTTGATAAAAAATAATCTGTTTTTTGTCGATAGCACTAAAAATAGTTGTCCGAATGTGCAATGCCATACATCGTTGAATTCGTAACAAAATTCCCTATCGATCCATGTACATACTTTGAAATGCTAATTTTTTGCCATTTTTCACAAATTTTGATGATGGTACCCCTTATCAAAAATGCAAAAATTTGTCAAATTTTTTTTTTTGAAATATCGAAAAAGTAGGGGTAGACATAGTTAGATATGTTTATAAGCGGCACAAAACAGTCTTTATTTTAGCTGTGCGGCCATTTTTGGCCAAGTTATGGCAAAAAGGCCTATTGAAAATATCCGATTTTTTTTACAACTTTTTTTTTTCGATTTTTTGATAAAAAATAATCAGTTTTTTGTCGATAGCACTAAAAATAGTTGTCCAAATGTGGAATGCTATACATCGTTGAATTCGTAACAAAATTCCCTATCGATCCATGTACATACTTTGAAATGCTAATTTTTTGCCATTTTTCACAAATTTTGATGATGGTACCCCTTATCAAAAATGCAAAAATTTGTCAAATTTTTTTTTTTGAAATATCGAAAAAGTAGGGATAGACATAGTTAGATATGTTTATAAGCGGCACAAAACAGTCTTTATTTTAGCTGTGCGGCCATTTTTGGCCAAGTTATGGCAAAAAGGCCTATTGAAAATATCCGATTTTTTTTACAACTTTTTTTTTCGATTTTTTGATAAAAAATAATCCGTTTTTTGTCGATAGCACTAAAAATAGTTGTCCGAATGTGGAATGCCATACATCGTTGAATTCGTAACAAAATTCCCTATCGATCCATGTACATACTTTGAAATGCTAATTTTTTGCCATTTTTCACAAATTTTGATGATGGTATTATGGCCTTATCAAAAATGCAAAAATTTGTCAAATATTTTTTTTTGAAATATCGAAAAAGTAGGGATAGACATAGTTAGATATGTTTATAAGCGGCACAAAACAGTCTTTATTTTAGCGGTGCGGCCATTTTTGGCCAAGTTATGGCAAAAAGGCCTATTGAAAATATCCGATTTTTTTTACAACTTTTTTTTTCGATTTTTTGATAAAAAATAATCTGTTTTTTGTCGATAGCACTAAAAATAGTTGTCCGAATGTGGAATGCCATACATCGTTGAATTCGTAACAAAATTCCCTATCGATCCATGTACATACTTTGAAATGCTAATTTTTTGCCATTTTTCACAAATTTTGATGATGGTACCCCTTATCAAAAATGCAAAAATTTGTCAAATTTTTTTTTTTGAAATATCGAAAAAGTAGGGGTAGACATAGTTAGATATGTTTATAAGCGGCACAAAACAGTCTTTATTTTAGCTGTGCGGCCATTTTTGGCCAAGTTATGGCAAAAAGGCCTATTGAAAATATCCGATTTTTTTTACAACTTTTTTTTTTCGTTTTTTTGATAAAAAATAATCAGTTTTTTGTCGATAGCACTAAAAATAGTTGTCCAAATGTGGAATGCTATACATCGTTGAATTCGTAACAAAATTCCCTATCGATCCATGTACATACTTTGAAATGCTAATTTTTTGCCATTTTTCACAAATTTTGATGATGGTACCCCTTATCAAAAATGCAAAAATTTGTCAAATTTTTTTTTTGAAATATCGAAAAAGTAGGGATAGACATAGTTAGATATGTTTATAAGCGGCACAAAACAGTCTTTATTTTAGCTGTGCGGCCATTTTTGGCCAAGTTATGGCAAAAAGGCCTATTGAAAATATCCGATTTTTTTTACAACTTTTTTTTCGATTTTTTGATAAAAAATAATCCGTTTTTTGTCGATAGCACTAAAAATAGTTGTCCGAATGTGGAATGCCATACATCGTTGAATTCGTAACAAAATTCCCTATCGATCCATGTACATACTTTGAAATGCTAATTTTTTGGCATTTTTCACAAATTTTGATGATGGTACCCCTTATCAAAAATGCAAAAATTTGTAAAATTTTTTTTTTTGAAATATCGAAAAAGTAGGGATAGACATAGTTAGATATGTTTATAAGCGGCACAAAACAGTCTTTATTTTAGCTGTGCGGCCATTTTTGGCCAAGTTATGGCAAAAAGGCCCATTGAAAATATCCGATTTTTTTAAAACTTTTTTTTTAGATTTTTTGATACAAAATAATCAGTTTTTTGTCGATAGCACTAAAAATAGTTGTCCAAATGTGGAATGCCATAAATCGTTGAATTCGTAACAAAATTCCCTATCGATCCATGTACATACTTTGAAATGCTAATTTTTTGCCAGTTTTCACAAATTTTGATGAAAATGCAAAAAATTGGCAAATTTTTTTTTTTCAAATATCGAAAAAGGAGGGAGAGACATAGTTAGATATGTTTATAAGCGGCACAAAACAGTCTTTATTTTAGCTGTGCGGCCATTTTTGGCCAAGTTATGGCAAAAAGGCCTATTGAAAATATCCGATTTTTTTACAACTTTTTTTTTTCGATTTTTTGATACAAAATAATCAGTTTTTTGTCGATAGCACTAAAAATAGTTGTCCAAATGTGGAATGCCATACATCGTTGAATTCGTAACAAAATTCCCTATCGATCCATGTACATACTTTGAAATGCTAATTTTTTGCCAGTTTTCACAAATTTTGATGATGGTACCCCTTATCAAAAATGCAAAAATTTGACCTTTTTTTTTTTGAATTATCGAAAAAGTAGGGATAGACATAGTTAGATATGTTTATAAGCGGCACAAAACAGTCTTTATTTTAGCTGTGCGGCCATTTTTGGCCAAGTTATGGCAAAAAGGCCTATTGAAAATATCCGATTTTTTTACAACATTTTTTCTTTTCGATTTTTTGATAAAAAATAATCAGTTTTTTGTCGATAGCACTAAAAATAGTTGTCCAAATGTGGAATGCCATACATCGTTGAATTCGTAACAAAATTCCCTATCGATCCATGTACATACTTTGAAATGCTAATTTTTTGCCAGTTTTCACAAATTTTGATGATGGTACCCTTTATCAAAAATTTAAAAATTTGACCTTTTTTTTTTTGAATTATCGAAAAAGTAGGGATAGACATAGTTAGATATGTTTATAAGCGGCACAAAACAGTCTTTATTTTAGCTGTGCGGCCATTTTTGGCCAAGTTATGGCAAAAAGGCCCATTGAAAATATCCGATTTTTTTTACAACTTTTTTTTTTAGATTTTTTGATACAAAATAATCAGTTTTTTGTCGATAGCACTAAAAATAGTTGTCCAAATGTGGAATGCCATAAATCGTTGAATTCGTAACAAAATTCCCTATCGATCCATGTACATACTTTGAAATGCTAATTTTTTGCCATTTTTCACAAATTTTGATGATGGTACCCCTTATCAAAAATGCAAAAATTTGTCAAATTTTTTTTTTTGAAATATCGAAAAAGTTGGGATAGACATAGTTAGATATGTTTATAAGCGGCACAAAACAGTCTTTATTTTAGCTGTGCGGCCATTTTTGGCCAAGTTATGGCAAAAAGGCCCATTGAAAATATCCGATTTTTTTTACAACTTTTTTTTTTAGATTTTTTGATACAAAATAATCAGTTTTTTGTCGATAGCACTAAAAATAGTTGTCCAAATGTGGAATGCCATAAATCGTTGAATTCGTAACAAAATTCCCTATCGATCCATGTACATACTTTGAAATGCTAATTTTTTGCCAGTTTTCACAAATTTTGATGAAAATGCAAAAATTGGCAAATTTTTTTTTTTCAAATATCGAAAAAGGAGGGAGAGACATAGTTAGATATGTTTATAAGCGGCACAAAACAGTCTTTATTTTAGCTGTGCGGCCATTTTTGGCCAAGTTATGGCAAAAAGGCCTATTGAAAATATCCGATTTTTTTTACAACTTTTTTTTTTCGATTTTTTGATACAAAATAATCAGTTTTTTGTCGATAGCACTAAAAATAGTTGTCCAAATGTGGAATGCCATACATCGTTGAATTCGTAACAAAATTCCCTATCGATCCATGTACATACTTTGAAATGCTAATTTTTTGCCAGTTTTCACAAATTTTGATGATGGTACCCCTTATCAAAAATGCAAAAATTTGACCTTTTTTTTTTTTGAATTATCGAAAAAGTAGGGATAGACATAGTTAGATATGTTTATAAGCGGCACAAAACAGTCTTTATTTTAGCTGTGCGGCCATTTTTGGCCAAGTTATGGCAAAAAGGCCTATTGAAAATATCCGATTTTTTTACAACATTTTTTCTTTTCGATTTTTTGATAAAAAATAATCAGTTTTTTGTCGATAGCACTAAAAATAGTTGTCCAAATGTGGAATGCCATACATCGTTGAATTCGTAACAAAATTCCCTATCGATCCATGTACATACTTTGAAATGCTAATTTTTTGCCATTTTTCACAAATTTTGATGATGGTACCCCTTATCAAAAATGCAAAAATTTGTCAAATTTTTTTTTTTTGAAATATCGAAAAAGTAGGGGTAGACATAGTTAGATATGTTTATAAGCGGCACAAAACAGTCTTTATTTTAGCTGTGCGGCCATTTTTGGCCAAGTTATGGCAAAAAGGCCTATTGAAAATATCCGATTTTTTTACAACATTTTTTCTTTTCGATTTTTTGATAAAAAATAATCAGTTTTTTGTCGATAGCACTAAAAATAGTTGTCCAAATGTGGAATGCCATACATCGTTGAATTCGTAACAAAATTCCCTATCGATCCATGTACATACTTTGAAATGCTAATTTTTTGCCATTTTTCACAAATTTTGATGATGGTACCCCTTATCAAAAATGCAAAAATTTGACTTTTTTTTTTTTTTGAATTATCGAAAAAGTAGGGATAGACATAGTTAGATATGTTTATAAGCGGCACAAAACAGTCTTGGCTGGTGATGAGGATTTTTGATGGGATAGGAAGTGGAAGTGGGAGTGGGAAGTGGGAGCGGTTGTGGTGCTGATGATGACGCTGGTCGAGGAGGACAATGGCGCACGCACTGCCCGTTAATGGCCGCTGCCACGCCTCCCCCGCCTACCACACCACGCAGCCACAACGCCCAGCGTTCCACCGAAATTTTTTGGTCCGTTTAAGGGCCGCTCACGTACGCAAATACATAATGTCGGTTTGCTAACTTTTAGCCAACTGAAACGTGATTTGCCGCAAACAAATAATTTTCTATAGCCAGCCAGCCAGCCAGCCAACCAACCAGCCAGCCAGTTTGTTTGGTTTTTCGAGGAGGTCCTGGTTGCCAATATATGTGCAGCATACTTTCGGGGCATTTATTTGCAGAGATCGCATTTACGGCAAAAGCGGCAATTAGCACGGCTCGCTCTTAAAGCCAAGATGAATCGAAACTGCACTGTGATGGTGGCCCTAATTGGTTAAATAATAATTGGCAAGCTTTAATCGCTCACAAGTGCCATGAACGGTGATTGCTGTTTAAATTAGAATTTCGCGGAATTTTTTTTTCGGATGGAGGGGATGGCGAAAGGTGGGGCGACAACCATAATTGGATAAGTTTGCCACACTTTAATTACACAC
Organism: Drosophila santomea; assembly: GCF_016746245.2. Taxonomy (NCBI): domain Eukaryota; kingdom Metazoa; phylum Arthropoda; class Insecta; order Diptera; family Drosophilidae; genus Drosophila; species Drosophila santomea. The sequence goes on from NC_053021.2 coordinate 10,373,027, forward strand.
TAATGGCAATCAGGCATAATTGTTGCCTATTTTGTTGCACTTCTATCATGAGAACTTATTGATTACTTTATGCATCCAATTAGGGCGGTTGCAATTTGTGAAATTTGCGAGATGCATGACTTAATTTATTGGCCAAGAAGCAGCAGTGGGTAATTATTATGCTTTAAGGGCTGTCAGCACTGGAGGCACCGAATTTTGCACTCGGAATAAAAATGATCAGAAATGATTAGAAGAAATCACTATAATACGCACTTTCTAAGTAAGTAAGTAGGCAACGAAAAAATACACAATCAGCAGATCTCATCCCTTCCATCAGCCCAAAAGTATGCAACTAAAAATTCCTGATCAGCTGGTCAGCGTTTTTCGACAGATCCTAAAAGTATGCAACGGAATCTTGGCCGCAGCAAGAATTTCTTCCTGCAGCCCAAAAGTATGCAGCTAAAAATGAATGAATGTTTTTTTTTAATAATAATTAATAAACAAAAATTATTATAATTAAAAAAAAAAAATTTTTTATTTATTAAGGCATACGGGGAAACTTGGAGCCCCTTTGTGTCCTTCTTTTCTATTAATTCAGCCCATTTAGGCGCGCCGGCTAACTACAGTTAGCTTTTTCAATGAATGTTGCAGTACATCAGCTACACATATTGCATACTTTTGGGCTGATCGAAGAAATGAGATCTGCGGATGTGTATTTTTTCGTTGCCTACTTACGAGGGCTGCTTGATTTTAAATTCTGCAAAGTCACCTCCTTAACTGCCCACCGTAATCGTCTCGCCAGGAGATTACAGGGGGCTATCCCAATTCGCAGGCTCAAAAGAAGACATTTTGGGCTGCTTCTAAGATGTTAATATGAATATATTATTTACCTGAAACCTCACTATTCGAAATTTGACCTATTCCTATATATTAAGATGAAAACAAATTATATTTTATAATTAAGAGATTATTTACTTAAGACAACATTTAGGTTAAAGGCTTTAATTAGATCTGTTCCTGAATAATATTAAATAAAGATGTTAATTAATTTAAAAATAAAGTCACCTCCTGACATTTCTGTTTGCCTGGTATCTGAAATCCATAATCTCTCAATTTTACCACCACAACTCGGCTTAAAAGTTGGGTTTTTGGGACATTTTATTGTTTTATGCACCAGGCAATCATAATTAGCAGTAGGTGGCTACTAAAATCGAAATGATCGTTGGCCACTTACTGACATTTCTGTTCGGCTGGTATCTGAAATTCGAAATGTCTTCATTTTTCGAACAAAATTCGGATTAAATGTCCGGTTTTTGGGACATTTCGTTGTTTTATGCACCAGGCAATCATAATTAGCAGTAGGTGGCTACTAAAATCGAAATTATCGTTGGCCACTTATTGTGATTTCTGTTTGCCTGGTATCTGAAATTCGAAATGTCTTCATTTTTCGAACAAAACTCGGATTAAATGTCCGGTTTTTGGGACATTTCGTTGTTTTATGCACCAGGCAATCATAATTAGCAGTAGGTGGTTATTAAAATCGAAATGATCGTTGGCCACTTACTGGCATTTCTGTTTGCCTGGTATCTGAAATCGAGAATCTCTCAATTTCACCTCCAAAACTCGGCTTTAAAGTCCGGTTTTTGGCACATTTCGTTGTTTTATGCACCAGGCAATCATACTTAGCAGTAGGTGGCTACTAAAATCGAAATGATCGTTGGCCACTTACTGACATTTCTGTTCGGCTGGTATCTGAAATTCGAAATGTCTTCATTTTTCGAACAAAACTCGGATTAAATGTCCGGTTTTGGGGACATTTCGTTGTTTTATGCACCAGGCAATCATAATTAGCAGTAGGTGGCTACTAAAATCGAAATGATCGTTGGCCACTTACTGACATTTCTGTTCGGCTGGTATCTGAAATTCGAAATGTCTTCATTTTTCGAACAAAACTCGGATTAAATGTCCGGTTTTTGGGACATTTCGTTGTTTTATGCACCAGGCAATCATAATTAGCAGTAGGTGGCTACTAAAATCGCAATGATCGTTGGCCACTTACTGACATTTCTGTTCGGCTGGTATCTGAAATTCGAAATGTCTTCATTTTTCGAACAAAACTCGGATTAAATGTCCGGTTTTTGGGACATTCCGTTGTTTTATGCACCAGGCAATCATAATTAGCAGTAGGTGGCTACTAAAATCGAAATGATCGTTGGCCACTTACTGACATTTCTGTTTGTCTGGTATCTGAAATCGAGAATCTCTCAATTTCACCTCCAAAACTCGGCTTTAAGTCCGGTTTTTGGCACATTTCGTTGTTTTATGCACCAGGCAATCATAATTAGCAGTAGGTGGCTACTAAAATCGAAATGATCGTTGGCCACTTACTGACATTTCTGTTCGGCTGGTATCTGAAATTCGAAATGTCTTCATTTTTCGAACAAAACTCGGATTAAATGTCCGGTTTTTGGGACATTTCGTTGTTTTATGCACCAGGCAATCTTAGCAGTAGGTGGCTACTAAAATCGAAATGATCGTTGGCCACTTACTGTCCTTTCTGTTCGGCTGGTATCTGAAATTCGAAATATCTTCATTTTTCGAACAAAACTCGGATTAAATGTCCGGTTTTTGGGACATTTCGTTGTTTTATGCACCAGGCAATCATAATTAGCAGTAGGTGGCTACTAAAATCGCAATGATCGTTGGCCACTTACTGACATTTCTGTTTGCCTGGTATCTGAAATCGAGAATTTCTCAATTTCACCTCCAAAACTCGGTTTTAAAGTCCGGTTTTTGGGACATTTCGTTGTTTTATGCACCAGGCAATCATAATTAGCAGTAGGTGGCTACTAAAATCGAAATGATCGTTGGCCACTTACTGTCCTTTCTGTTCGGCTGGTATCTGAAATTCGAAATATCTTCATTTTTCGAACAAAACTCGGATTAAATGTCCGGTTTTTGGGACATTTCGTTGTTTTATGCACCAGGCAATCATAATTAGCAGTAGGTGGCTACTAAAATCGCAATGATCGTTGGCCACTTACTGACATTTCTGTTCGGCTGGTATCTGAAATTCGAAATGTCTTCATTTTTCGAACAAAACTCGGATTAAATGTCCGGTTTTTGGGACATTTCGTTGTTTTATGCACCAGGCAATCATAATTAGCAGTAGGTGGCTACTAAAATCGCAATGATCGTTGGCCACTTACTGACATTTCTGTTCGGCTGGTATCTGAAATTCGAAATGTCTTAATTTTTCGAACAAAACTCGGATTAAATGTCCGGTTTTTGGGACATTCCGTTGTTTTATGCACCAGGCAATCATAATTAGCAGTAGGTGGCTACTAAAATCGCAATGATCGTTGGCCACTTACTGACATTTCTGTTCGGCTGGTATCTGAAATTCGAAATATCTTAATTTTTCGAACAAAACTCGGCTTTAAAGTCCGGTTTTTGGGACATTTCGTTGTTTTATGCACCAGGCAATCATAATTAGCAGTAGGTGGCTATTAAAATCGAAATGATCGTTATCCACTTACTGTCCTTTCTGTTCGGCTGGTATCTGAAATTCGAAATATCTTCATTTTTCGAACAAAAATCGGATTAAATGTCCGGTTTTTGGGACATTTCGTTGTTTTATGCACCAGGCAATCATAATTAGCAGTAGGTGGCTACTAAAATCGAAATGATCGTTGGCCACTTACTGACATTTCTGTTTGCCTGGTATCTGAAATTCGAAATATCTTCATTTTTCAAACCAAACTCGGCTTTAAAGTCCGGTTTTTGGCACATTTCGTTGTTTTATGCACCAGGCAATCATAATTAGCAGTAGGTGGCTACTAAAATCGAAATGATCGTTGGCCACTTACTGACATTTCTGTTCGGCTGGTATCTGAAATTCGAAATGTCTTCATTTTTCGAACAAAACTCGGATTAAATGTCCGGTTTTTGGGACATTTCGTTGTTTTATGCACCAGGCAATCATAATTAGCAGTAGGTGGCTACTAAAATCGAAATGATCGTTGGCCACTTACTGTCCTTTCTGTTCGGCTGGTATCTGAAATTCGAAATATCTTCATTTTTCGAACAAAAATCGGATTAAATGTCCGGTTTTTGGGACATTTCGTTGTTTTATGCACCAGGCAATCATAATTAGCAGTAGGTGGCTACTAAAATCGAAATGATCGTTGGCCACTTACTGTCCTTTCTGTTCGGCTGGTATCTGAAATTCGAAATATCTTCATTTTTCGAACAAAAATCGGATTAAATGTCCGGTTTTTGGGACATTTCGTTGTTTTATGCACCAGGCAATCATAATTAGCAGTAGGTGGCTACTAAAATCGAAATGATCGTTGGCCACTTACTGACATTTCTGTTCGGCTGGTATCTGAAATTCGAAATGTCTTCATTTTTCGAACAAAACTCGGATTAAATGTCCGGTTTTTGGGACATTTCGTTGTTTTATGCACCAGGCAATCATAATTAGCAGTAGGTGGCTACTAAAATCGCAATGATCGTTGGCCACTTACTGACATTTCTGTTCGGCTGGTATCTGAAATTCGAAATATCTTCATTTTTCGAACAAAACTCGGATTAAATGTCCGGTTTTTGGGACATTTCGTTGTTTTATGCACCAGGCAATCATAATTAGCAGTAGGTGGCTACTAAAATCGAAATGATCGTTGGCCACTTACTGACATTTCTGTTTGTCTGGTATCTGAAATCGAGAATCTCTCAATTTTACCTCCAAAACTCGGCTTTAAAGTCCGGTTTTTGGCACATTTCGTTGTTTTATGCACCAGGCAATCATAATTAGCAGTAGGTGGCTACTAAAATCGAAATGATCGTTGGCCACTTACTGACATTTCTGTTCGGCTGGTATCTGAAATTCGAAATGTCTTCATTTTTCGAACAAAACTCGGATTAAATGTCCGGTTTTTGGGACATTTCGTTGTTTTATGCACCAGGCAATCATAATTAGCAGTAGGTGGCTACTAAAATCGAAATGATCGTTGGCCACTTACTGACATTTCTGTTCGGCTGGTATCTGAAATTCGAAATGTCTTCATTTTTCGAACAAAACTCGGATTAAATGTCCGGTTTTGGGGACATTTCGTTGTTTTATGCACCAGGCAATCATAATTAGCAGTAGGTGGCTACTAAAATCGAAATGATCGTTGGCCACTTACTGACATTTCTGTTTGCCTGGTATCTGAAATTCGAAATGTCTTCATTTTTCGAACAAAACTCGGATTAAATGTCCGGTTTTTGGGACATTTCGTTGTTTTATGCACCAGGCAATCATAATTAGCAGTAGGTGGCTACTAAAATCGCAATGATCGTTGGCCACTTACTGACATTTCTGTTCGGCTGGTATCTGAAATTCGAAATGTCTTCATTTTTCGAACAAAACTCGGATTAAATGTCCGGTTTTTGGGACATTTCGTTGTTTTATGCACCAGGCAATCATAATTAGCAGTAGGTGGCTACTAAAATCGAAATGATCGTTGGCCACTTACTGACATTTCTGTTTGTCTGGTATCTGAAATCGAGAATCTCTCAATTTCACCTCCAAAACTCGGCTTTAAAGTCCGGTTTTTGGCACATTTCGTTGTTTTATGCACCAGGCAATCATAATTAGCAGTAGGTGGCTACTAAAATCGCAATGATCGTTGGCCACTTACTGACATTTCTGTTCGGCTGGTATCTGAAATTCGAAATGTCTTCATTTTTCGAACAAAACTCGGATTAAATGTCCGGTTTTTGGGACATTTCGTTGTTTTATGCACCAGGCAATCATAATTAGCAGTAGGTGGCTACTAAAATCGCAATGATCGTTGGCCACTTACTGACATTTCTGTTCGGCTGGTATCTGAAATTCGAAATGTCTTCATTTTTCGAACAAAACTCGGATTAAATGTCCGACATTTCGTTGTTTTATGCACCAGGCAATCATAATTAGCAGTAGGTGGCTACTAAAATCGCAATGATCGTTGGCCACTTACTGACATTTCTGTTTGCCTGGTATCTGAAATCGAGAATCTCTCAATTTCACCTCCAAAACTCGGCTTTAAAGTCCGGTTTTTGGCACATTTCGTTGTTTTATGCACCAGGCAATCATAATTAGCAGTAGGTGGCTACTAAAATCTAAATGATCGTTGGCCACTTACTGACATTTCTGTTTGCCTGGTATCTGAAATTCGAAATATCTTCATTTTTCGAACAAAACTCGGATTAAATGTCCGGTTTATGGGACATTTCGTTGTTTTAAGCACCAGGCAATCATATTTAGCAGTAGGTGGCTATAAAAATCGAAATGATCGTTATCCACTTACTGACATTTCTGTTTGCCTGGTATCTGAAATCGAGAATCTCACAATTTTACCTCCAAAACTCGGCTTAAAAATCCGGTTTTTGGGACATTTCGTTGTTTTATGCACCAGGCAATCATAATTAGCAGTAGGTGGCTATTAAAATCGAAATGATCGTTATCCACTTACTGACATTTCTGTTTGCCTGGTATCTGAAATTCGAAATATCTTCATTTTTCGAACAAAACTCGGATTAAATGTCCGGTTTTTGGGACATTTCGTTGTTTTATGCACCAGGCAATCATAATTAGCAGTAGGTGGCTACTAAAATCGAAATGATCGTTATCCACTTACTGACATTTCTGTTCGGCTGGTATCTGAAATTCGAAATGTCTTCATTTTTCGAACAAAACTCGGATTAAATGTCCGGTTTTTGGGACATTTCGTTGTTTTATGCACCAGGCAATCATAATTAGCAGTAGGTGGCTATTAAAATCGAAATGATCGTTATCCACTTACTGACATTTCTGCTTGCCTGGTATCTGAAATTCGAAATATCTTCATTTTTCGAACAAAACTCGGATTAAATGTCCGGTTTTTGGGACATTTCGTTGTTTTATGCACCAGGCAATCATAATTAGCAGTAGGTGGCTACTAAAATCGCAATGATCGTTGGCCACTTACTGACATTTCTGTTCGGCTGGTATCTGAAATTCGAAATGTCTTCATTTTTCGAACAAAACTCGATTTAAATGTCCGGTTTTTGGGACATTTCGTTGTTTTATGCACCAGGCAATCATAATTAGCAGTAGGTGGCTACTAAAATCTAAATGATCGTTGGCCACTTACTGACATTTCTGTTTGCCTGGTATCTGAAATTCGAAATATCTTCATTTTTCGAACAAAACTCGGATTAAATGTCCGGTTTATGGGACATTTCGTTGTTTTAAGCACCAGGCAATCATATTTAGCAGTAGGTGGCTATAAAAATCGAAATGATCGTTATCCACTTACTGACATTTCTGTTTGCCTGGTATCTGAAATCGAGAATCTCTCAATTTTACCTCCAAAACTCGGCTTAAAAATCCGGTTTTTGGGACATTTCGTTGTTTTATGCACCAGGCAATCATAATTAGCAGTAGGTGGCTATTAAAATCGAAATGATCGTTATCCACTTACTGACATTTCTGTTTGCCTGGTATCTGAAATTCGAAATATCTTCATTTTTCGAACAAAACTCGGATTAAATGTCCGGTTTTTGGGACATTTCGTTGTTTTATGCACCAGGCAATCATAATTAGCAGTAGGTGGCTACTAAAATCGAAATGATCGTTATCCACTTACTGACATTTCTGTTCGGCTGGTATCTGAAATTCGAAATGTCTTCATTTTTCGAACAAAACTCGGATTAAATGTCCGGTTTTTGGGACATTTCGTTGTTTTATGCACCAGGCAATCATAATTAGCAGTAGGTGGCTATTAAAATCGAAATGATCGTTATCCACTTACTGACATTTCTGTTTGCCTGGTATCTGAAATTCGAAATATCTTCATTTTTCGAACAAAACTCGGATTAAATGTCCGGTTTTTGGGACATTTCGTTGTTTTATGCACCAGGCAATCATAATTAGCAGTAGGTGGCTATTAAAATCGAAATGATCGTTGGCCACTTCCTGACATTCTAAAATAAAATAGATTTCTGCTCTACAACGGCTCTTTTTTAATGCAATTAAAAAACACTATCTGTTTTAAAACTAAAATTTTCTATAAAGAGATCAAGTTTTTAGAAGTGGATGGGTGACAGGTGGCCAGGTGTCCACAATCGCTCACCGTATCTATTTCCCTGCCGAGTGCGTTGATAGTAGAGCTTAGCTTCAAGACAGATTACAGCTTAAATGATGCATTAAAGCACACCAACACACACTCTCAGCAAGTCACAGTCACACCGGCGTATCCTAGTTTATTATTGACTGCTAAAGAGTCAGGACTAAGCCAGGACGATTCTACCGAGAGCGGCCAACGGCAAATGCCTTGGCATTTAAGAGGATTTGGGGCAGACGTCGCTCACACCTACACACACACACACGCACACACACACGCACACTGGCACGCAGATATTTGGTGTCAAACTTGGTCAATCAGGGCGTCAGGATGTGGAGGATGACCTGGTCAACACTTAGCCGGCGATAAAAAGTGCCCCTCTTGGAAAACGACTGTCCACAGTTTGGATGGCAAAAGGAAAATTAATTATAAGCGCGGACTTCTAGTTAAGATTAACAATCTGTGAAAATTGCTCAGCTTTAATTGCTGTGCGGCCATTTTTTACCAAGTTATGGCAAAAAGGCGTATTGAAAATATCCGATTTTTTTACAACATTTTTTGTTTCGATTTTTTTGATAAAAAATAATCAGTTTTTTGTCGATAGCACTAAAAATAGTTGTCCAAATGTGGAATGCCATACATCGTTGAATTCGTAACAAAATTCCCTATCGATCCATGTACATACTTTGAAATGCTAATTTTTTGCCATTTTTCACAAATTTTGATGATGGTACCCCTTATCGAAAATGCAAAAAATTGGCAAATTTTTTTTTTTTCAAATATCGAAAAAGGAGGGATACACATAGTTAGATATGTTTATAAGCGGCACAAAACAGTCTTTATTTTAGCTGTGCGCCAAATTTTGGCCAAGTTATGGCGAAAACGCCGATTAAAAATATCAGACTCCCCTGATTTTTTTAAATCCATTTTTCAATATTTTGTTAATTTAATAGTTAATTTCATTATAAATTACACTTTATAATAGTTATCAGTATTAGTTGGCTCCGTTTATTAGTTATGTATACATACATATGTAGTAAATTTAACAATTGTCTATAATAGTCCCGATCTATTCCTTCTCAGAAATGTAAGAACGCGCCTCGTCCGCCTATAATTGAATAGATAAGATTAACTGCAGTGAAACTGTAATGTAATCATAATCAGTATATCCAAATACGTACGGTTTTGAACCAAACGGAGGGTCTAAAGATCAATCTCGATAGGAAGGTCATTTGGGTTCGAGGGGCAATGGCGTGCATGTGAAGGTGCTTCACCGTGATGAACGGCGGCAGATGGAATCCGAAGAGTGCATCATCGATAGGAATCCCCTTGCCCGCCAGGAACTCCTTCAGGGCGCTCTCCATGCGCTGCACTGCAAGGTATCCAAGGATATTAGGTATGTGCATGGCCTGATTGGCGCAAATTCAAATCTTACCCAGTTGGTCATGCGTTTTGTTTAGATCCTTGAGGCTGGCATAGTGTTTTTTGGTCACTGCTAAGTAATGGTGCTCGGAAGCGGGTTTAATATCCTGGAAAATGACAAACTCATCGGTTTCCACTTCCAAAACACTATTGGGGTCCTGCCCGTCGGATATTTGGCAGAAAATGCAGTTGTCGTCCGCCATGACTTAATTTTAAGTTTAATCTATATTAAATATAGCAGTTTGTACTTTCACAGCTGATTAGGTGCACTGTCGATAACGATAAAAACTAGCCTAAGGCCCAAAAATAAATACCGCTAAATGCAGTTTCAGTATTAAAGGAAAACCTATTTGTGTCTCAAAATCTGTATATATATATATCTATAGCAAAAAATTTGCATTTCTTAATACTACTACTTATATATTCCATTTTATTTCAGCTTAAACTATGTTTTATTATAAAAAGAACAATACCAAAATTGCGGCAATCGGTGAGTTGGTGTGGTGACACTGCCGGCCCAAATTCGCCGCGATAGTATTTTTCGCCCGTGTGTTCACACTGCGGTTTGCAGCGAATTCGCTCATTTGAAAAAAATAAAACATGGCTGGAAGAGGTGGTTATGAACACGCTAGGTAAATATTATTAATTATTTTTGCAATCGCGTACGCTCCGCGTTGACCGCGACGCGCCGGTGCCTGTGAAAGTGGACGCGATGCGATCGAATTGCGCGAGTGCCAACAATTTGCTCAAAATGTGTAATAATGCACGCGGTTTTTGGGGTTTGGGCAAAAAAAAAGGCAACACCAGCCCACCAACACACGCGCACGCTCTCGCCTCGCCGCTCGCACACCTATACACCCATATGTGCATGTGTATTGTACGTGTCGGTCGTTGGTCGCCGCCGCCTTTGTACGTGCGTGCGTGTGCGTCTGTGTGTGTGTGTGTGCGGGGCAGTGTGCGTGTATTTTTTTTCTTAACATTATTTTTCGGTTTTTATTTTGTCGATTCTTTTCATCGCCTGCGTTGTTTTTCTTGGAAAATTCTGCTGCAGCCGGCGTCTGCGTCAACGTCGACTGCGGCGCAAACAGCACACCGGCCGATTTCAAATTAAATTCCCCCTTCCCCCGACAAAAAAAGAAAAGGAGAAAAGAATATGAACCCAAAAATAGTTGCAAATTCCATGCAAAATGCAGTTTTCGCCAAAAAGCGCGCGCGATTTTTTTTTCCCCCTCACCATTTGACACCTGTCCCATTGCATTTGTTGTTCTTCGGTTTTGTTATTTGTGCCTGCATCTCTGTTGACTGTTCGCCGGGAATCCGAGCCAGCGTTACCCGCCTACACAGATAAACGGCAACCATGTGCGTTTTGCCCCAAGGGGTGGCGCCACACACACACCCATTCCCCTCCCCCGCAAGAAGGAGGAGAAAGAAGAAGAAGAAGCAGAGACAGACACACCCCCATTAATTGGATTCGATGTCAAGGTTCCCAGGCCACGGAGTACTCCGGCAAACAAAGGGGCATAAGAGATACCAGGAGCACAGAATCGAGTCCACGACTCAGATGGTTTGGTTGGCTAAATCTCTACATATAAGGGGATCTTGAATCGAACTTAAGACGCCTTCTTCAGAACGCTTATTTCCAGGATTCTTTAGCTTTAAGAGTATTACTTACTCCCGAGAAGTTTCGGAACATACTTTGTACAAGAAACCAAAGATGTGCTCTACTAACTATCCATTTCTGTTCCTTCATTTCAGAGGCGGATTCGGTGGGGATCGGGCATCCAAGCAGTTGCCCACGGAACCACCCTTTATCGCATTTGTCGGCAATCTGCCACAAGGCCTTGTGCAGGGCGATGTGATCAAAATATTCCAGGACTTTGAGGTGAAGTACGTGCGGCTGGTGAAGGACCGGGAAACGGATCAGTTCAAAGGCTTCTGCTACGTGGAGTTCGAGACGCTGGACAATCTGGAGCGGGCGCTAGAGTGCGATGGTCGGATCAAACTGGACGATCTGTCGGCGCCGCTGAGGATCGATATTGCCGATCGGCGGAAAAATGATCGGTGTGTTGAGGCTAAATAATATATTCTTTAGATTGAATCGATTGGAACTCACTTAATTATGCAGTGACGATTCCTCCAATCGATCCACACCCACTACCATACCCATTTACCATTTGACTAACCATATTTCTGTACTCTGTATTTTCTTACAGCCCTGGTGGCGGTGTTGGCGGCGGCAACGGCGGCATGACCCGCGGCGATGGCGGCAGAGACGGTTTCCAGAAGCGCGGCCCACCTCGCCAGGGCGGCAGCAGTCAGTCCTACAGCCGGGGAGGTCCTGGCACTGGCGGCGGCGGTCGGGAGGGCGGCGGCGGTTCGGGTAATCGCGGCGATAGTAGAGGTTCGTACAATGATAGTTATGGTGGTCACAATGATAGAAGTCGCGGCGGCGGCGGCAGCGGCGCGGGCTCCGGCGGTGGCATGAATAGAGGATACAATGGTAAAGCATTTTTATCTGCCGTCCAACCAACCAACCAACCAACCAACACGTAGCTGCATCCCTCGTAGTGCCGCCAAAAACCAGTTGATTCTGATTACCTTTAACGATTACGATTCAGTCGCATGGCTGGAAGACACATCCATGCTGCAATCCTCGAAAGTGATCCCAGAATCTCCCCTTCTGTTCTGTTTCGATTTTCGTTTCTGCTCCTTCTTTGGAATCCTCCTGCGGTTCTACATCCTGATCTTGAGTTGGTTTTGCTTTATGTTTCATTGGTGTGCTCCACAAAGAGTTTCCACAAGACAAACTATACAATTCATTGTCCATTAGTAAGAGTAGTATATATCCTTAAGAAAGGTGTAAAAGGCAGCGGTGTTTTCATTTCCATTTATTTAGTAGTAGTATTCATATGTTTGTTTTCTATGCATAGATGCGCATAGAATAATTTATGTCTTTTGTTTGGGAACTTGGTTATTTGAAAAATTGATTGATAGGAATCCAATAATTACTTTTGAAGTGGATTTGCTGCATACTGACTACTCCTGGACTGCTAGCTGTTACCTCTTATTTCCCACCTTCTTTTGAGCTTAGTTTGCGTCCATTGAAAACGTCCACCCCGTATAGCTCCCTTGTAGCAGTAGCCTAAGCACACACACATTGATAGACTTGAAACGACTTTCCACCCGCACGCTTTTTTACCTTCAACTGCATTTAGCTAGCATGCTGAGCCTAATCGTAAGCAGGTTTCATCATGACCAACAGACACTAATCCAGTTGCTTCCGTTGCAGATCGGCCGGCAAATCGTGGTCGGTACGGCAATTTCAACAACGACGATCGACCATTCGATCGTAACCAGGATCGGGATCGCGGCCAGCGGGAAGGCAGCTATGGCAATCAGTCGCGCGACGGCGATCGCTACAACAACTTCAGCCGGCACCGCGACCGCGAGCGCACCCACTACAACCCCAACCAGCAGAGCGAACGTCCCAGTGGCGGCATGAGCGGCCTCGGCGGCGGCTCCGGCGGATCGGGAGGCCTGGGCGTTGGCGGTGGCGGTGGTTCCTCAATGGGCGCCATTGGTGAGTTGCATAGATAGAACTACATAGATGGAACTAGGGAAGTTAGACAAACAAATATAACATTAGAAGCATTTTATGTTATGTAAATGTTTAATAATTTATTTACCCTTGCCCACAGACGTTTTAAATTGTTTCAAGATACCGATTTCAAGATAATTTTCCAATGTTTGAATATCAAGAATATCAAGAATACCAAATTGTGTATTTGTCAGTTCAAAATCAAAGATGTTGCATTATGAATGCAGGAATTGGAAGTACATTGCATTTAATTGAGTTTTAAGAGTATTAAGTTTGACCAACCGTTCACCTACTTTAACATTAACCTATCCGTTCCTTTCCCGCAGACGATAATGAGCGGCCACGTCTGCAGCTGAAGCCACGGACCATTGCCGCGCCCATCAACGCGGTGGCAGAGACCAAGCAATCGGCCTCGATCTTTGGCAACGCCAAGCCGCGCGAGGAGAAGCTGAAGGAACTGCAGCAAAATGTCAATCACAACGGCGATAACTAGAGGGCAGGAGTCGGTCCGCAATACAATATGCCTGATATGATATTTTGGTGTGCGAGAACGAGGGAAACCGAGATAGAGCGAGAGAAGGAGAGAATATGGAGGAGTATGAGAAGGAGGAGAAGGAGAACAAGGAGGAGGAGAAGGATGAGGATGAGGATGATGACAAGAAGGAGCATCAGCAGCATGCATATATAAACACATACATTAATTAATAACACTACGCTACATACCTATTATATACGAAAGATATGTACTACATTACAAGATCGAAGATGAAACAACAGGCTGGCCTCTGTGTCTCTGTGTCAGTGTCCAGTGTCAGTCAGCAAGCAATCAAGCTAGCAAGCAATCAAGCTAGCAAGCAACTTAGCAGCAAGAGCAACAGCAATAGCAGTAAAATCAGCACAGCAACAATCAACATGCAACATACAACATGCAACATCAGCAACAAAGCCAAGCAGCAATTATGCAACCATTCTAACTCTTTGCAACCACAAAAAAACATCCGCAACAGCAATGGAAAGTCTATAAATGTTAGTCCTTAAGCAGCGATAAACTTTAGTCTCGTGCATATGGCCTATATATAGTATATATACGGTTATGTGCGATTCATGTACAGCAGCTGTATGCACGCTGCTATTTGTTAGTTAAGTGATGCATATAAACCAACAAAACAAAACAAAAGAAAAGTTCTACCATTAAGGTATAAATAGTAAACAAAAAACAAGTAAAACAAAACAAAAAAATGAAAAGAATACAAAACAAAAAAAGCAAAAAACTCGAAAAACAAAGCAAAAATCGAAAACAAAAACTTTTTGACAAAACGTTCAGCGTAGCAGGCAGGCAATTTATACAGTTTATATAGCAAAAAAAAAAGAAGAAAAAAAAAACGAAAAATCCAAAAAAAAACATAACGAAAACAATTATTGAACATATATACCTTATGAAATTTAAAACACCAACAACAGATCTTACAAAACAAATCGCAGAGAAGCAGAACATCAACTACGTACGTAAAATACAAAAAAAAAAGATAAGAACGGAAAAGTAATCGTTGAAGATCCACTAAAAGAAATGCGCAGAAACTTTATATAGCTAGCAAGAAAGCAATCAACTACATAGGTCTTATGTAGCTGAAGATAAAGTTAAAGCCTAAGCAGACCAAACTATGCAAATATTATTTTGATATCCACCCATTATACACTTTAACCATTTATGTCAGTTTCATTTACAACTACCTTCGGTTTAAATATTTCTTTGCCTATATTTGTACATTTACTTTTCTAATATTGAATTGTCGTGCACATAGGATCTGATTTCTTTGTAGATACCCTTGATATAAGACGAAAAAATTATGGAAAGCAATGTATACATTTTATTGTTGTTTGTGTGTTTCAATTATTATTTGCATAAGTAAAAAGCGTTTTTCCCTTCTTAACGACCTCTTCTTTGTTTCCTCACCAGTTTTTTTAAACAATTTTTTTTGATACCTTGCAAGAGCTGATTAATCGCGAAAGTTGTAAATTAATTTGAAAATAAAGCGAAAAAAATTAAATAAGAATGTACCGTATCGGTTTGGTGTTTTCCTTCGGACATTTCGGAATTCGATTTTTTCGGAGTGCGGCTCAAAAGTTAAAGGCTCAGCACTTTGTATATACAAAATAATCAAATCTTACCCCGTTGCCGCAAGTAAACCACTGTTGTGTAGTCCAGTCCGAATCGGCCATGTCCTGCTCTGGATTCCGATACCAAGCCCTGCCCAATCCAATCCAATCCAATCCAATTTAATCTAATCTAATCTAATGCAGTGCAGTCCAATTCAATATCCCAGAAACACAGGAACACAAAAGCCGAATTGACCGACTTAACCGACTTGACCAGCAGGCGCAGCAAAGAAGCAAGTAGGAATACAGATCAGAGTGTGTGTAGCAGTTAAAGTAAAGTAAATTACGTTTAATATACCTTTAAAGCTAAAGATAAACTTAAAATATATAATTTTTAGCACCAATACCGTAAGCAGTCAATGATTTACACTAACGAAAGCGGACAAACAATATTTGTAACTCCTCAAAAAAAAAAAAAATAACAAAACAAAACAAAACGAAAACAAAAATAATTGAAAGTAAATGAATAAATAACTTGATCGAGTTGACAACTTAATTAATTGCTGCTCTATACCTAATTAAGAACTTTGATATGCATTTTAAAACGCCCATAAAGACAAAGACAAAGAATTGTTTAAATTATTAATTAAACCAAAAGCAAAGTAACACTAAAACGAGAATTTATACAAAGCAAGAGTTAGACATTAACGTACATCATAAAACATCTATATATACACAGATTATAAATAAATATACGATTGTGCTATGATTAATGACGAAACTGATCGAGTAAGCCAGGATTAAATAGCAATTCTACTCCTAGCAACCGCAATAAATTAAAACAAAATACACAAATGGAAAACTAACCGAAATTAGCAAGCAGTTAGAGGAAACAATCGTAGACGTGAACGAATTATATACATTTTTACCAATTACCAACATCAGCAGAGATCGCAAAATGCTAACTTCATGTAACTTACATAACAAGAAATTAATATAAACAAATCAACAAAGTCAAATCTACAGACAACAACATGTTTAATTAAGTGAATAATGAACGAACGCTAAACAAATAATTCACACACAACATTATAACGAAATATATAAATATATATATTTTTTGTTGTTTGAACATTTTGTACGATACGTATATATACAACATATATATACACATAACTAAATAAATAAAACAAAGTATAATACAAAACTCACCTCGTTTTGATTATTCGAGTATTCAGCTAGCAAATAAAACACGAACAGGTTTTCATTTGCATAACAAATTCAATTAAATCTCATTTTATTTCAGTTTTGTTTGTTTGTTTTTTTGTATTTTTTACAATTTATTAAGCTAAAGTGTGAAAAAATTTCGCTTTTAATTTATATATATATCCTTTTGTTTTTGTATTGTTTTTTTTTGTTTTAATTTATTAAATTACAATATTTTTAGGTTGCCCCTTTATTAATTTGATTTATTTTGGTTTGCATTATTTTAAATGTTCGGTTTTTTTTTTATAAATTATACATAAATTATGCAACTTGTTTAAGAACTAAAAAAGCGTTAATTATTTATATATAATGAAAATAAAAATCGTTTACTTTTATCTCATTTTCTTTGGGCTTTCCTTTGTATTTGCTTTCTTTTAGTTCATATTTTTACATTTAGATGTTATTGTGCAGTTTTGGTTTCATTTTTTGTTTTTTTGGGTATGGTTGCTTTTTTTTTGTTTTATTTTATTTGGAATTAACTAATTATAATTCTTTTCTTTTGCGTAATAAACTAATTCAGGCGTTTGTTTTGTTTTATTTTTGTTTTGTTTTGTTTTTTTACTTTATTTTAAATATATTAATCGAATATATCTTTATAAAAACAATTTTCGTCTGTCCGTGTGTTTTACGAGTGTTCTTTGTTTTCTTTTGGTTTCCGGTTTGTATTTTCCCTTTTGGTTTTCCCTCTTTTCTTTTTAATAAAAATGAATACATACAAAATTTGTTGTTGTGTTTCATTTGTCCCATACAGATTTCCTATATGTTGTTATAAAAAAAATATATATGCAGGTATATTTATATTAATATGTGTGTTTCTGGGCAAACTTAATGGATTATCATCTGTGGTTGGTAGTAAATACACGTATTCTATCGACAAAAATTGATAACAAGAGGCTGGCTTCAATCGAAAATCGAAGGTTGTGCCGGCGAAAACATTACAATGTATGACAGCGATGTCCCTATTCGTATTATTTTGCAAGATTTAGTTATTAAGAGTATCGCTAGTACAAGTTAATGTCCCTTTAAAAAACTAGAAAACAAAATGCAGATCGTGTGCCTGTCTGTCTGTGTGTGTGTGGTTTGTGTGTGTGGTGTCTGTGTGTATGGTTCTGTTTGTCAAGCAAATGGACAAAGTGTTATACTACACATACTATTATACTGCTACATAAATATACTCATATTATCATATATATATATTTGTATATATATATACAGTCGATTTCTTTTTAGTAGAAAAGTGGCGGGTGTCATTAATTTTTAGCAATTTCTTATTTGGTTTTTCGGTACTTTTTCTAGCTGCTTTTACTTGATCGCACATATATATTCTATACATATACATATTCATATGTATATATCTTTATCATCTTTAAGGGGAGAGAATTTCAGTGTCTGTGTGGGCGTGTGTGTGTGCTTGTTTGCATGTATGTATGTATGTATGTACGTGTGTCCGGTTGTCCTATAGCCATCTGAACCACTAAGAATTTGTAGCCGGGGAAGTTGCTATCAAATAGAGTTGCTCAACAACGGCTCTGGCTCGGGTTTGGGGGATCTAGGAGGTCAAAAAAAAACTGGCTAAGAAATCAGGGTGGGCTAATGAAGTACAAAGCATACAAGGGCAAGAAGAAGCCTGAACACTTTCTTCGGCCGGTACGTGCAACCGTTGCATCGTTTACAACCAGTCCATGGTGCGCCTCTCTCCGCGCTTCTCATCGAGGGCAAGTCGGCCCTTGTTCCGGATGATGTGAATGCACTTACTCAGGAGTTTGTCTGTCTGTCTGTGTCTGTGTCTTGTCCGCACAAGCGAGAGCGAGAGAGAGAGAGAGAGAGAGAGAGTGGGAGAAGGTAGGGGAGGGAGAAAGTGTCGAGTTCGTGTCTCAGTGTTTGTGTTAGAGTCAGACAGCTAGGCAGATGTAGGCATATGGCAGGCATATATAAAGTCTTTACAAAGACATCATCAGTTGCTTCGGTTTCTCACTAATAAATTACTTCAATTTGTTGATTTTCGTATTCGTTTGCTTAAATTGTATTTGTATAAAAAAAATATGCTAACTGTGCCTGTGTCTCCTCCTCGCAAACGTTTTCATTGTAATCTCGCTAATATTTGCTTTTGTCAGTTTCTGCTGTTGCTTTAGTTTAAGACGTCCTTTAATATGTATATTTAACTTATGCTTCTCATTAGTATTATGTATCCATTTTTTGCTAACTTGCTGGTGTATAAATATAAATACATATTTCCCTCACATCTCAATCTATTCATGAGCTACTCAATCGCCAGTGTGTGTGTGTGTCCGTGTATCTGTGTGTCGTGGGTGGGCGGTCTTGTGGGTCGTGGCAGGATATCCGGCCCCCTGTGTGTGTGTATGTGTGTGTGTATGTGTGTGTGTATGTGTGTGTGTGTGCGAGTGAGTGGATGGGGCTCAGCTCTGGATGCATGTAAAAGCAGCTTGGCAAATTGGTGATTCTGTTCATATAGCTTGGATGCACTTGTCTCTATTGGCTATCATTACATATATATAAATTTTCTTGTTAAATAATTCTCATTTTCTTCAGTCTGTTTTTGGTTTTCTTCTCTTCTCTTTTTTTTTTTTCGTTTTGTTTTCGTGTTCAACGGGCTTTATATAAACGGCTATTAACTCTTGCTCTCAATATAAATTGCAAATACTTCGCTGGATGGCAACTTTCGTAATTGTGTGTTCTTGTGTTCTGTTTGGATTGGTTTCGGTTTCGGTATCGGTATAGTATAGGCTTGGATTGGTATCTTAATCTCTGCTGCTTGGCGTGGTTTTCCTCTTATCCGGGGTCTGTCTGGTAATGTGTCTCGTGTGGGTCCTTAATGGCGTCTGTCTATGTGGCTGAATGGCTGGGTTGGCAACTGATAGCACTCGAAATTAGGATAACGACCTATATTCACAGGTCGCCGGAAATCAAATTGTACTTACATACGGATGTATTCGGGAATGCGCATGTGTGTGTGTGTGTTTTGCTTGTGTGTGGTTGCATATGCAACCTATGTTTTACTAAAGATCTCGAATTTTTTATGTAGAATATCTAATTGCAATAATTGTTCTTATTTCCTGCTCCTGCTCTGTATTTTGAATTTTATTAGCTATGCATAATAACTGGCTGTTTTACATTTAAATGTTTTCTCTTTTTTTACAGTTCGTTTTGGGGTTTCTTCATTTTTGTTTTTTTTTTTGTTTTGTTTCGATTTTTGTACGCTATTTATGAATTTACTTTGAATTTCATTTGCTATGCTTCGTTTGATTTGGTTTTTTATTGATTTTTTTTTTGCATTTTTTTTATTTGTAAAATTTTTTTCGGTTTTGCTTTTGTATAATTATAATTTATAATATATTTTCTATTTTTCCTTTGTTTTTATGTAATTATCTAGACTTATGTAATATATTACAAATGTACGAGTATAAAGCTAAAGTTTTTGTCCATCTTTGTTTTCATTTTAATATAGTGAGTTAACAAAAAAGGAATTTATTATTAACTAATATAGAAATTTCCACGCTTTGATTTTTGAAGTGTATCTAAAAATGTTTAATCGCTTTCTGTATCCGCAACATCTCCTAGCATTTGCCATTCCATTTGTTATTGGTATTCGAGAATGCTGCTTTCAGTTTCCTGGTTGCGTACTTTGCGACGCCACTGTGCGTCGCTCTCTTTCGCTTACAGTGGCGGTGCAAATATTCGCCAAACTTCTGTGATGAGCGTATGTGTGTGTGTGTGTGTGTCTGGGTGAGGGTATGTGTGTGTGAGTGAGTGTGGTTTTATTGCTCAAAAATTGTTAGAAATTTATATATGTTTTATTGTTATCATGTTTTTTGTTGCGTTGTGACTTTCTTCAGCAGCACAAAATATGCAGTTGTTTTGTTTTGTTTTCTTTTTATAATTATTAGTGGTAGTTTTGTTCTTGTTTTTGTTTTTTTTTTGTATTATTTTTAGGCATATTGTATATATAATTAATTTTATTTTGTCTAATGGCAATGATGCGCGTGTTGCTTCGAACGTAACTTCGGCACAAAAAATATGTTTACACGTATGCTAAAAATATGAAATAGATTTCCTTATCAACATCGTTATCATCCATCCACGACGTAGTCGTCGTCCTTTTCGTCATCGAGTTCTCATATATAATTTTCAACTTTTCGATTTCGATTTGCGTTTCGGTTTCGTTTTGAATTTACCGCTTGCTAAAATTCATATCCCTCTCTCGGCACTTATTATTGTAAATTTACACGTATATTATAGTATAGTATCTCTTTCTCGACTTCTTGCTAAGTTTTTTGTTGCTTTTCAACGGTTTGCTTGTCGCATAAGCTTCATGTGTGGCTGTTGTTTTGCATATGATGTTATTCACACATTGATAGTATAATATCTTGAAGTATATACCATTATAATGTTTTGTTTTTGTTTTTCTTTTTCTTTTTCGTTTGATTCGTTTTTGTTGTTGTTGTTGTTGTTCTTGTTGTTTATTTAATCTCGCCCCGCCCCTCGTTTATAACAGTGCACTCAGTATAAGTAGATATATTATGCGTTAAGTTCTCTCAGTATTATATGCTTTTTTCGTTAAACTTATGCATTTTGTACGGAATTTTCAAACTTAATTTTCTGTTATTAGTTTATAGCATGTTTCGTTTATTATTCTCGACTAAGCGATTTATCGTTTTGCGTTATTTCCATGTGATCTATTATTCATCAAAGTGGGTACTCGTATTATTTGTCAAACAGCCAACAAAATGTATATAATAATGAAGCTACATTCAAGTCGTTACAAAATTGGCAATCGGCAAGCGTTAAATCAATGTGGGATTAAAATACAAATACGTAATACGATGATTGTAAGACGAACCAAATCGGAGTCTGTTCGAGTCGGGTTGCGTTGCGTCTAGGTTCAGGTTTGGTAAGGGGTTAAGCGGTCACGGGGTCAAGGGGTCACGGGGTCAATCTGATCTAAACGACAAAGCTCTTTGGTAAAAGCGTGCGCAAATAAATAAACACTTAATTTTTGGGCTTTAAGGCAACGCTTAAACTGGTCCCCATAATGTACACAAGTTATTACTCTACAATTTTTGTTGTTTGCGTTACTTTTTTGTGTTGGCTAGGATAAATAGTGATTGATCGCGTTGTGAATTGGGAACGGTCTAGTATTGGGAAGCTATTGCGGAATACTTTCTATATGCTTTCTATATTACTTGTTTTGCGAACAAATTAAGACAGCTGATCGATGTTAAGTTGCCAAATGTAACTGGACTTAAAAAATGGTCAAAGATGTTATACAGCTGCCAAACCGTTATACAAATGCCTTACGATTGACTTATCAGCTCAGTATGACAGAGATTAAACTGGTATAAGCGTGTTAAGCTTCTAATGTAGGACTGTCATATAACGGTTATAATACTGTTATACATTTACTACAGGTATCCAACACAGAAAGTAAATATAAACACTCTGGCCACTAAATGAAGAGAACTGTAAACCGGAAATTGGCATCTACTAAGAAACAAAACTTAATGGAACAGAATTTCATATGTCCAAAGGGTCCAAATCAAAGCATTGGTTGGCCGAGGGTCATTTGTCAAATTCCCAATGTTGATTAATTTTGTACGATGCTGTTTACCTTTTAGTGGGTAGATGTGAATGTGCTTAGAACAAGTTCCGCATTTGTATTTGATTCAACAGATAGTTAGAAGTCAAGCGGTGTGTGAAAGCATGTTTCGTATAACAGTTTCAATTCGTGTTGTGTTGGAGAACGAGTGAGAGCAAGTCAGCGAGAAGAGGATCGTTTCGTCACTGAAAGAAGTTTCTCCTTTCAATGCCCAAGTCTGTAATTGTGTATGTTTTCTCAAAAACGTGAGTAGTGTCAGTGGGTGAATTGGTAGTGGTTTTATTGTTAAAACTAAAAAACGCATTGATCCCAAAGTATTCGTTTCTCATTCACCTCCTACGATTGCAGCAATTTCAAAGCAAAAGCAAAGCATTTACATGTATCTGATGTCTATATGTTGGGTGAGTGTGAGTTCGGGCAATGTGGCGAGTGTGTACTGTACTGTAATGTACTGTACTGTACTGTACTGTGTACTGTGTACTGTGTGCGCAGTGGAACCTCACATATAATTATCACTCTGGTTGAACTACTCCACAACCATCAGTGTAGCGGGGCCATTCGATGGAGTTTTATTGAACGTTATCGTAATCGGTATCAGTTATCGTTTGTTTGTCGATACATAACTGAACAGCGGCGAAAAAGGCATTGCTAGCTAGTAAATCATACGACAGAGAAACCAAAGAAATCAAATGCAGTAAAGCTGTTTCAAACAAAGCTTAGCTTGGCAAAATTGGGCACAACTGATCGAAATACTTTCTTTTTTTGTTTTGTTTTTTTTTTCTCTTCATAATTTGGTAGTTTATCAGTTATCGATTTTCGGTTTGCTTACATCTCCATCGTCTATCGTTATAACGCGATTGCGGCGGATACGGAAATGAAAGCGAATGCGAAGGCGACTGGCGCTGAAAAGTATGCTACGCTTTTAAGCGGTCGGGCTAAAACTTTGTTTGAATTCAATTCAGTATTAATATCGTATTTTAGTTAAATTAGTTATGTTATAATTATGTGTAATATATATTCGTTTGGTATTTACTCTCCTTGCTCATTGTGTAATTAACCATTTATCTCGGTCTTTGCTCGATTCTACTTGTAGGTTAAAGATAAAAAAAGAAGTATGTGAAAATAGAGCACTTTGAAAACAAAAACTTGTTCAAATTGTTCACTCGTTTTCGTATCTCTATTTGCAATATATTTTTTTTTTAATTCCGTGCTAGGCACAAACGCTTCTTCTGCTATTTTCCGAATTGTTTTTATTCTCTCGTCTTTTAGCACTTGTTTCGCATCGCTTTAATCTTGTTTCGTTACTGGGTTCTCTTTCACTTCACATTCTCGGCATTGTTCATTTCATTTATTCACTTCTTGCGCGTTTTCTTCGTTCTTCGTTTTTCGTTCGTCATTCTTCGTTCAGCGTTCTTTGTTAATTGTTTTTGTTAATCGGTTGTTGACTGATCGAATTCAAATTTGAATTGCTAAGGTCTTCGTTGAAGGTTTCACTCGTCTTTGTCTCACTTTCTGCGGCTCCATGCGCCCCAAACTCCAAGGATTTGTTCGGTACTGTTGTCGCTTTGTGTCCGTGTTTTGGGTGTGTGCGTGTGTGTGTTTGTGCGTGTGTGTGTGTGGGGGTGTGTATGTAGTTGAGGACATAACCTCAAAGTGAGAACATAACCTCAAGGCGAGGACATAACCTCAAAATGAGACATAACCTCAAATATGCGATCGCTATGGTTAGAATGTTAAAATGTTTGCTTTGAACTTTCTTGCTGACCCATTGGGATGGGATGTCATCGCCTGAATCGAAACTGCAAAGGGAATGTCCGATTATTTAGTTCGATCGTATTCGAGAATGTGAAATAACTCTGTCTGCTTATTACTCTCCTGGTGACCTTTTCCCCTCCTTCTGTGTGTGTGTGCCTGAGTGTGTTTGTGTGTGTGTGAGCGAGTGTTGGTGTGAGTGGATGGTGTGTGGATGTGGTGTGTTTATACTTTGACATCTAGCAGCTTTAGTTATTGTTTGCCTCTCTTGGTTGTTCTCATTAGTTTTTGGTTCGTATTGCTTTCAATGGCAGTTCAGGCGGTATTTGTTTATATATTGGTGTCGCTTTAGTTTCTAGTTGTTTTGGGTCCGCTTTTGATTTCAACCATTTGGCTTTTCATTATTTAGCTGGATAAATGTACATACAATACAAACTATGCAAATTGGTGTTGTTCTCATCTCGTTTAGTATAAGTTAAAAGGATGCATCTTGTTCGTTATAGAATGTTGCTTTGGGGTATTGATTATTTTGTTCTTTTGGATTTGCTTCTGCTTCCTAACTTTTACCATCGTTTGGTCGCCATTCTCCTCTTTTGTTATTTGGTATTTTGTTATTAAGTTTCGCAAGTAGGTAATTAAATAAAGCGTGTTTTTTTTTTGGGTTCTCTCACTACTGGCAAATACAATTTGTAGAGCTTGTTCGTCGTTCTTCAATTTTGTTATCAGTGTTGGTTTTCTTTTTGGTTTTTGGGTTTATAATTGTTTTATGGTCCTGTTGATGTGGGAGTGTGTGTGTGTTTGTGTGATGCGGTGTGTTTGTGTGTGATGTGCTGTATTTGTGTGTATTTATGGGTTTCTTCATCCACCTGCCTAGGCAAATAGTTGTTTGGACATAACGCCTATATGGATTGGACTACGAGCTGCTTACAAATTAATTAGACATTTCGGTTTAGCTTAAGTATGATTGTTGTTGGTTGCTGACTCGTTAACTGAATAATGCAGGTATACAAATATGTATGTTTCAAATCAAAGACGTTACACTGGTGTTCTTGTTGTTGTTGTTGTTGTTCATCTTCTTCGTTATATCATCGGGTTTGTTGTTGTTTTTACTTGTTCTTCTGATGTTGTTGTTTGTTTGTTTGTTTGTTTCTGTTATTGTTGTTGTATTTGTTTTGTATGGTGTTCTTTCATTATATAGCAGAAAATTATGCTTGTTGTTCGCCTTGTTGCTGTTGTTGTTAGCTCACTGTTGTTGTAGCTGCAACGCTGCTGCATGTGCTGATGCAACGTGCAACATCCAACACGTACTCATGCTAATACTCGCGTGCATCTTGGAGGGGGGGGCGAGGCCTGGCTCAGACATCCGCCGTGCGCGACGTGATGCTCGGCGATCGCGAGTGGATGACCACCTTGTGGCCGTTCTTCGTCACGAACCCGTCGCTCTCCACGAGAACGGCGGTCTGTCTTCCGGCGCTACCCGCTCCGGGACTTCCCGCCGTCGTTGTACCCGCCGCCGCCGCTGCTGCTGCTGCTGCTGCCGCTGCTGCATCCTCTCCCGGACTATTTACATTATTCTCGTCGGCATCGGCAGCTCCATCTGCAGTACCGTTAACACTACCACCATCTCCTCCAGCGGGCGCATCGCCGTCCGTTTGGTCATCGGGCGCCGGTTCACCGGCATCCGGATCACCGCCATCGCCCTGATCCGCATCCGGCTCGAAGGAGCCACCACCCTCGCCGCGCGCCTTGTGCTTTCGCCAGGCGTGCTGGATGAGCCGGGCACAGTACTCCTCACGCTGACGCCACAGCGTTGATGAGACGGGCTCGTAGCCCTCCGTATCCGGCCGGGCCGCTATCTCACCGATCTCACCCGTCTCCTCAATCGGATTGCCCTTGCGCGCAAAGAAGTCTTTCGTAAGGGCGTCGAGGATGTCGACGCAGTACATGAGGTCGCCGCGACAGATGGGTATGTCCATCGATATGATCTTGTACTTGTTCGGTTTGTGGATCTGCAGCGGGGGCTCCAGTACGTCCAGGAATTCGGACAGCTGATCATAGCGTATATACTGTGTGCCCTCCGGATCGAATTGCTGCCAGATCTCATAGTACATGTCGTAGTCGTCGTCGGTCAGACCCTCTTGCACGTCCTCGGTGGCCTGACTATAGTTCTCGAGAATGACAGCAATGTACATATTAATAACTATCAAAAAGCTTATAACTAGGTATGAGAGGAGAAACGTTATTCCAACGGTCGCTGAACCACAATTGCCCGGATAGCCTTTGTCGTTGTCGGGTGGATCGCATGCTTCCTCATTGATAATGGCGTCCAGTACACCATCCCAACCGGCTGACGTCGACATCTGCCAGTTTTGAAAGGATTTCGATTGGGGATACATAAGGATTATTGGGAAGTGGGATTTTGGTATTATCGAATCGGTTTGGGATTTGGATTTGCGTTCAACCATTTAAATGGGATGGATAATAGTTTTCGAGTCGCAATGCGAGCGTTATCGATTCGCAATCGAATACAAATTTAGTGGATAGGTTTGGCAGTTGTGCGATCGGTTGGGCATGGTTCGATGCATCGATATTTATAGATCGATATTTATCGATGCATGTCAGGTCGTTCGTTCGTGGTGTGTTTTTTTTTATCGGAGTGTTCGTATGTGGGCGGTGGGAGAGAGAGAGAGAAGTTTAAGACAGAAGATACAATAACAAGAAGAGTCATTATTAGTCAAACGTTCGGCACCGGGATCACTGGGCTAAGCAAACTAGTTATGGCATACGGTAGGTGGTTAGTACAGTTACGGCTATAGTTAGTAGTTAGTTATACATTGAGTGTGTAATCGGTTTTGCGGTTACTAAACGGATAATTGGCTGCTCTGCTTTGATCCAGCCCCGAAAACGAGGCAAGCTGGTGGCAAGCCATATGAAATCCCCTCTGCCCAGTCGAAGGGGCGATCAGGGGCGTGGCTGAAGGGGGGCAGAGTTGCGGGCGACTCTAGCCCCAAAACTAATGGGATTCAAAGCGGTAAGCGTGGCAAGCATTTTGTAGCAGCTCGGGAAGTCGGTAGACTCCCTATACACCCAATGGGGTTAGATTGAAGGAGTTGGATATGTTACTTAAAGCAGTTGCAATAGTATAATAGTTAAAAAGAGAGATAGAAATAGAGAGCGCGGAATAAAGTTATATAGAAATAGGTGTGGGGCTGTGTAGCCTGGATCTTAAGATCGAATCTATTGTTTCGGTTTGCCTTTAGTTTTATTTTGCATATAAGTAGCTACGTATGTATATATAGTAGGTGGCGAGACTTTGGGGGTGGTATTGTTGTTTTCTGGACAGGAAAGGGGTGTCTTGAGGAAACTTAACATTTCATTTGGTGTTTGTTGAAAGAGCTGAATTAGATTTGTTTTTTGTACAATTTACTAAAATTATTAAATACAGAGAAGCGTATACGTTACGTACAAGACGATTGAAAGAAAAATAAGCGCAAAACGATAATTGAAAGCCGTTTTTACATGACTCCGGCGTGGGACCAAATCACTTTTGGCCCGTAAGTTGGGTCATGGTGCAAAGTAAGTAGGTAAATAGGTGAATCGTTTAGATCTTTAGTTGGCGTACTTTGTACAGAGAACGTAAAAGAGTAAGTTGGTTAAACGATAGGCAGACAGATAGACAAAGGACTGAAACAAATTGATAAATGAAATCGTAGGTTTATCAAAAAATCGCACTAATTTAGCTTTTACCAACAACTACCGCAGCTTTAATCAACATTGTGATGTTGCCACTAGACTGAACGCATAATGGCCGCCACAAATGGCGGCCCCCCACTTCCGTTTCCGGCCATCGATCGACGCCCAAACTCCAGCGATAGAGCGCCGCCGATCGATGGTCAGAGTGGTATGGGTTTTGCTATTCGCTTCTCGTAGTTCTTCTCGATTCTAGTAGTTATTCGTTTTCGATTTCAGCAGTGGGTTGTGGCAACATCACCCAACGACAACAACAATAGACAACATAAACCGTCAACGGAATTGTGGCTGGGCCTCTTACCTGAAAGAGCAGGATCATGCTCTGGCCAAAGGTCTTGAAGTTGTAGACGTCGTTGATGCCGCTCTTCTCCTTCACGTGCATGAAGAACGACATGCCGAAGATGGCAAAGATGAACATGACCAGAAACAGCAGCAGGCAGATGTTGAACAGGGCCGGCAGCGACATGGCCAACGCGAAGAGTAGTGTCCGAATGCCCTTGGCTCCCTTCACCAGTCGAAGGACACGGCCCACTTTCGCCACACGCACCACTCGGAGCAGGGTCGGCGACACGAAGTACTTCTCGATAATATCGCTAAGTACGAGACCTGCGGCGAACATTTGGCAGCGGATTGGGGATTGAGTTTGTGAAGAGAAATCAGTTGAGTAATGATCACAGAGTCAAAGTGGGGATCGTGGTTGGGAATCTTGGGGGATCATTGGGGAATCTTTGGGGGGATATTGCGGATTGGGTTTCTTGTTTCTTTTGCTGGCGACTAAAGCTCCTGGAGCTCGAGACATAAACACTTGACATAGCTGAAATATGGAAAGCATTAGGTTGTCGGGCACGCTCCGCTCCTTCATTTTCTCCAACGTCAGTAAACATTTACAGACAGACATACATAGCATATACGCACACACTCAGTTGGGTTAGGAAATACATAAATGAACGCAAAAATCGTATATGTACAGTTGGGACAAAAGAAACAGGTACAGTTGACACAAAACATAAACTGGCCGAACGGATATGGGAAATAATAACAGGGAAACCGAACAATTGAAGAGCAACTTCAATCGTCATGGAGCGAAGAATATATTACAATTAGTTTACAATTACATATACAACATAAACATGTACATATACAGTTCAAGGTACAGTTACTTGTTACGTATACGAATTAGCAGTACAGTTACAGTTAACACAAAGTATTTAAACGACTTTACAGCTGGCCTAGAACAAATAAGAGAGAGAGAGAGATTGCTGCGCAAAAATCAAAACGTAGAGAGAGAGAGTAAAACGATTAAAAAACGAAACAATAAACAATAAAAGATTCAAACAAAAGGAGTTACGGTTAGAGTAAACGGTGAAACGCTGAACGCCTAACGCTTAACAGCAAACGGTTAACGGTTAACAGTAAACGGTTAAGCAGCTTTGGTAGCTTGGTAGTCGATATCCTTCGGCTGTTAGCGAGCAGCTGGCGCAGGAGCAGGCGATCTTTGGCGTTGGTTTAAGCAGCGACAGCGAAATTTTAATTAGCATGAAAACAAAATCTTGGAGCCCGGCATACGTCTCCCAGTATACCGTTATCGATATTAAAAAATTAATTAAATTTGTTTTTGTTTGGTTTTGAATGCGTGGTTACGTTTTCTTTAGCGATAATCCGCAGCATATTTTATATGTGCCAAATACTATACTCGTACACTGCAAAGTTCGTTCGCTGCCCGGTCGATCAAAATGTTCATTGGTTCTAATTTTGTTTTGTTTTATTTTCTTTATCTCCGTTTGATGGCGCTAGCAATGGCATAAAGGGGACTTGGAAGGGGGCGTGGCGGAACGAACTATTTGCAGGACTTTTCTGAATTTAGATTGATTGAGCTGAGAGCGAAATTACAGCGATCTCGAAAAAGGATGAAGAAAACAAGTTAAGAGTAGTAAGTAGGGAAAAGCTTCTTATAGCTAGGGACAAAAAGAGTTGTAGAAAGTAAGAATAGGGTATTGGATGGGGGGGTATAATTAATATATGTGGGGGATATTGGCAGGGTCGTTTGGTTATTCAAGTCCCGCACTAGAAGGGAATGGCTTGGGAACCATTTGGAGGGGTACTCATCTATAGAATATACAAAGTTATATGCTTTTTACTACGTTCATAGTAAAGTACATAATCTCCATCGTAGATTGGACCAAAACCATTAAGAAGATTCAGGCTATTGCTACGGTTATCCATCCATTTGCTTTGCTTTCTTATTTTTTTGGAAAACGTTTCGAAAATCGAATCGAAATCGAAAACTTGCCGAAATCTTGGGCCAAATTGTGGGCGGAACCCTCCGGCATGGGCGGCTACAAACTACATATGTATGTATAACAACGGGGCTCGGAATACGGGTGTTCTTTGTGGGTAGGCTCGATTCGGGCTGGGTTGGATTGCCGTTGGGTCCGGTCCGATCCAGTTCAACGGCCTTGCAGGATCTGCGCGCTAAGACAGTCCGCATGGCCGTTGTCCTGGCTGGGGCCCCGCCCTCAGAGCCAGTGGCTCTTGGATTGCTGGGGGATTGAATCCGCTTGGAAAAAAGATACCCAGCTGGAATGCGGTATGGATACCATATGCAGTAGCTAACAGAGTTATGCAACCGACAATCGCACAGAGTGGAATGCTTGTGGAATGCCCATTGACACCTAACTCTGAATGAATCTTGTGTGATTGGATTGAGTTTATCTTGATATTCACTTTCATTTCATTTTGTTTCTTTTTTTTTATACTTTTTTATGCGTTCTTTTTGTGCAAGCCATTTAACGTGTTCAAGTAGTGGTGTAGGTGTGTGTGTGTGTGTGTAAAAGTGTGTTAGCAATTGCTTTCGTTTATATGATTTTTTATTGTTATTCATGTTATTTTGTTATTTAAAGAATTTGCATTTACAAAAGCTCGTACGTCGTTTTCTGTTTTATTATTTTTTTTTGTGGATTGTTTTCGTTTGCCTTAAGCGTGTATTAATATATTCGTCTATAAGGATATCACTTTGCGTCTGTCGCAACATCGAAGCCAAATAATGAAGCAAACTTTAGAGCGTTCGAAAAAGTTGTAAGCATTAAAGTATCGTTTTGTTTTGTTTTTTTTTTCTTTTGCTTATTTTGGTTCTTGGAAAGTGCGCTTGAGAACAAGTTTGGGGCGCGTGAATCTCTTGCGAGTAGTAGTAAACAAATACAGATATAGATACATATGAGATAAAGGAAGCGTAAGCAACATTTAAAGTTTGGCAGCTCTTAAATAGTAAGGGTTTACTTGAAGCCTCCCTCGCACAAACTATACGTATTTCTTAAAGTGAAACGAAAAGCTTGTAGATGTTGGGAGTAAAACACAATACGTTCGGTTTGTTTAGGTTCCGATTTTTTTCATTGGGGAAATAACTTGGTTACTGGTTACTGGTTTTGGTTCGGTTCTGGCTTGGAGTTGGATAGAGGTTTGGGGTTTTGGGTTTCTGGTTTTCTGGTTTTTGGGGGGTATATTTCAGGACTTTCGCTAGACAAAATATTTTTTTGGGCGCATTTCGAATCGGGGTAACACCTTCGACAGCAACAGATCGTTTGAAAGCATCCTTTTCAACGCACTCGGGCACTAAAAAGGAAGCTCCCTGTTGCATTGGTCAATGTAGTAAAGCATATTTTAAGCCATCTTTTGTATAGTTTATCGTGCTCGTTTCTCGTTTTATCCAAAAGCCAATACCTATTTGATGTTCAGAATATAATTGGACCCATTTTCAGTGGGTAATCATTAGCCTTAGCTCTTCCATTTGTTCGTTCTTTTTTGTGCTTACGTATACGCAACTTTTCGGGCTATTAATTGTAGTTTAATGTTAAATAAAATAGAAATAAATATAAAAATATAAATAAAAGACATATTCGGGAACGGGTAATCGTACCCTTAAAGCTTTAAAAAAATATAAATATTTTTTCGACAAACTTCAGAGGAAATCTGCCAATTCGTAGTATTTTTAGATTGACAACGAAAAAATATATCAAGTTTATGGTCAAATACAAATATTTCGAATTTAACGCCAGCTACAAACGACAACCAGTACTTGGAAAATACAATCAAAATAACACCAATATTACGTTTACGTTTAAACTTAGGCTTAAATAAAAATTCAACATTAATTTACTTATTTTATACATACAAATTTGGCAATAACAACAACAACAATTAAAGTATTTATCACATAAATTGATCGATTACGCATTTGCCATATTAGCTGAGATTCTGTAAAGCTTTTAAGCGGCAAAGCCAAACAAAAATATTGCAAAATTCATTTAAGCATGTATAACAGTTTGGAAACCTTTATAAATTATGTCATTGGAGTTAAATGACAGCTCTAACAAAAATGTTACTTTAGAACGGTTACACACCATTATTTGATTGATTAGAAAAATCGTAGCTTGTATAGCACTTTTCAGCTCTTATAGCAAACGATTTGTATAACAGTCTTGAGGGTTAAGTAGCTTAGAAGTTTTTCTTTTGAAAGTAAATTTATAAAGCATTATTCTTCTCAAGCTAATTATGCAAATGGCAAGTGCGTCGAAAGCAAAAACGAAAATATTATTTGGAATACGTTAAGCACAACAACATGGAGCTGCTCATAAAGTGAATTTGATACCGTCATAAGCATTATTAGTATGTATAACAGTTGAAATCACATCTCAATATGAACACTCGCGATACAACAAGTTTTTGTACACAACAAATCGGTAAGGAGGGATAATTACATTGCTTTTTTCTATAGCTGGGACTGGGGAAGTTCAATACGAATCAACATCGAACAATGGAAATACGCATTATAAATACGACAACAAATTAGCAACAGTTATTAGAAATTACAATACGTTAAGAGAGAGGAGCGTACTGTAGCAAAGACAGACAGGATTTTACATCAAATAAATGCATATAGATAGAGGTGGGGGAGTGAGTTTGCGACTCAAGGATCACAGAACTGATCCTGAATTCAAGAAGTGTTTTTCTTAAGGATTTAAGAGCATTGGGTTCGATTTGCATACTTTGGCTATTTGGTTTGGCGGTTGGGTGGTGGTTGGTTGGGTTAATTTGGAAATTGATTTTCGGTTTTACTTACCTAAGATGGATAAAATGACAACTACTACATCAAATAAATTCCATGGCTCAATAAAATAGTGATATCGTAAAGCGAATATTTTTAATAGACATTCGGAACTGAAAATAACTACGAATATCGCATTGAGATAGTCTAGGACCGCGTTATACGTGTCCGACGCATCGTAACGATCGAGGGTCATGGTGAACATGTTCAGACCAATGAATAACATAATGATTATATCGAATTTCTTATCGGTTACTATTTCAAAGACTATTGCTTGTGGTCGCCACTGGAATGGTAAAAGAAGTCAACCAAAGATCAACACGGAAATCAAAAGGGAAATGATAAGGAAAGGTAAGAACAAAAAAAGGTTCATCAATCGTTGGACACCGACATAACACATTGGAGAGAAGAGAGAAAAGGAATAGAAGAGTTTTGTATAAGTACATTTGTTTAAATACGTCGCATTTGCTTATTAGTTATATGTATGTATATAGCTATAAGAGTTTTCAGCTCAGTTGATCGCTTTATATATGTTATTCGGTTATGGCGTTTATATGTTGGTTATTTTCAGTATGTATTACATAACGGTTGTAGATCTGTGCCAATTGCAAACTTTTTTCCATGATGTGATCTTCTGTGGATCGTAGACCGCACCTGCAGACGTACAGAGTTGGCGTATAACAGTAGAACAGTTGGGTAAGGTAACATTGTTAAACAGTGACTCAGTGTGCTAGTAACATTCATTCAATGCATCGGTTAAAAGTTAATAGTTAACGCTTATGTTATGGCCAGAGCACACTACTCGAGACAGAGACGGATACATTTACAGAGCTATGATCAGAGAGAGAGAGAGAGAGAGAGATGGCAGAAACGTGCAGTCAGTCAGTCCGTCTCTATTCTCCGTCAGCATGCTAGACTCTAGCCGTTGCCTCGCCCTAATAATTTGTTCATCTTCGATTGTGTTACAACTTTCGATTTAGTTTTTGATTTAGTTTTCTGTTATCGATTATCGGCTATTTGTTATCGTTCTGTGACTATCACTAAACATGCCCAGAGTATTGTAGAGTAGAGATAAAAGAGAGACGTGCCAAGATGTATGCTATGTACACATCCAAATTAGGAGTAGTAAGTAGTAGTTGCACGAGAGTAGTAAAGAAACATGCATTGGTTGCCATATCTAAGTTAGGAGTGTTGCGAGTGGAGTATCATAGATAGGTAGGTATATACATATATAGATAGATTGTAGTTTTGCTTTGCTTTTGGAATTTTAAATTTGATAGAACGAACGTCCAGCTGATAAATGGCAGACATAAAAATGTTTAAGTACAGACGAACCAAACGGACACAATACTTAAATACAGCTAGTGGAAATTAAGTATTAGAGTAGAAAAGAAAACGGTATGTTGCGACCATATCGTCGTCGCACTCGCACTCGCAGTCGCACACAGGAGTCGCTCAATGGCAACAGTGGCGTTGTCTCTCTCTAGCACCACGGCAGCCATTCCAGAGACTCGACTTGGTGCGCTGCCTTCATCTTCTTGTTCTTTTCGTTTTCGTAATGTTTCTCTTGTTGTTTTTCTTGTTTTCAAAGATCCGTCAATTAACTTGACAAAATATTGCTAGAGAACAGGGCCTTTCACATACGTACATACGCGCGTAAGTAAATATGTGTTTGGTACATAAATATACTCAACGGATTGCAAGGGTTTTTGGTCGACGTTCCAGTCCGTATAACAGTTTGTCTCTCATTGGTATTTCATCGGATATTAATCGAAAGCATACAGAATACAGAAATAAATATCGAAATTTATGGATTTTCATTTAATTTCAACAGTCTCGTTTAACAGTGTGTTATTCGGTAGCACAGTTCGCCGTTTCTTTAATACAAGTTAACATAGAAAAAAGTTTATCATATATACAAAATGTTATATATACAATACAGATACGATTGGCACAGATTACGCGATCAAAAGCTTGTTTCTCTTATTGTTCTGATTTTTATGTGATAAGTTATATTACTTATTGTTTCATAGTTAGTTTTATATAGGGTTTGAGTTTGATTTCGCTTGTGGGGCATCAAGTGACTGGAAATCGGCTAAAAGCGGAAAGTTTGAGAACTTGGCAAGTATTTGACTTGGATAAATTGGCATTTCTTCAAATGCACACTATGAGCTTTGATGACCCCTGTCAAGACATTTTTGACTTCATTTTATGATATTATATGTTTTTATCTCATTCTTATTGTTTTATATCAAGTTAAATTTGTTGCAGCTTATTTATTGATTATAGGTATTCGGGTTTTTAAATTATGGCAATTTGTTATTATTATTTTGTTGTATTTGTTGTTGTCTTACCCTTGGTCTTGGAATGGCTTTTAATGGTTTTTTAGAGCCCATCTTTTTCATAGCATTATAGTACTTTTTCTGATCTTCTGTCATGAACATTTCTAATGATCCACCTGCTTTTTTCTTTTGCTCATTAAAATTATCAATGATAACACCAATGAACAGATTGAGTGTGAAAAATGATCCAAATATGATGAAGAATACGAAATATAAATACATGTAGATGTTCGTTTCACGAATTGGTTGCTTGTCCACCTGTTATCGATCATTTGGCCAGTTCGAAGTCAATCGATAGCAGCAGGAATCGTTGTTGAATTTTGTGTTTTGCGTGGAAATTTAGTAGAATGGCATCGTTGGTTTCAGTTTTAGTTTTCATTTAATTTTTTTTTGTTTTTTTTTTTTTTTGGTGAATGGATCATTTTTAGTGTTGCTCGTGTGGTTGTTGTGGAGTGGGTGTGGCCAGAGTTTTGTTTTGGAGGTGGTGTGACCATATTTGTTGTTGTTTGTAGATGTTGTTATAGTGTCGAGTGTTGTTGTAGTTGTAGATTTGTCGATCATATATAAAAAAGAGAAAAAGTTATAGATAAAATTGGTTGATTAATAAAAAGTATCATAGACTGGACTTAGGTATATATTATAGACATTTCGTTACATTTACAAGTATGTATGGATAAACTAGCTATTCGTTTGCAACATATGTAGCTTTGACATAGCGGCTTTCTGCTCTATATTGCGTGTTCAATTATTGACTTATCGGTTAACTGGTTTTTTTTTTTGGTGTTTGGCAAAGCGCATTGGCAAACATAAATGCAGTCTGATGTGGTAGTGGGTGTCTGTGGTGAGATATGGATTGAAACGGTGGTACATTACCTCTCGTGAATCGATAGCATCGTTCATGATTTGTATCCAGCCTTTGAAGGTGGCCACTTGGAAAAGGCACAGATACGCGTTACCTACATGATCGAAATTCATTGCTGAATTCACCCACGTGTAGTTCTCGCTCTCGCAGGCATTGCGATTTGGTATGATCTCGTGGCTGAGCTTCGTGCCGTTCATGTCCTCGCACTGTTGGTTGGTTATCGATCGTCGTTATCGGTAAGGCGTTCATCGGTGGTTGGCGTCGATGGGTTTGGTTTTGTTTATCGAGTTGATTTCGGAAAAATGTATTTCAGTTATGCGGGATTTCACATTCAGATATAGATATATATAAAATATATAGAGAGTAACAGATAGTTATATGGACGGGGCGGATTACATAGGGAAACAGCTATACATAGATGCTAACTAAATTTGTAATAGTGTCAGTGGCTCTGGAAGTGTGTGTGTGTGTAAGTGTTTGAGCAGCTAATTAGCTTGGCCTCTTGACTATACGATATTTGAAAAGCTCAGCTTGAATTTAATTGATTTGAATAGGATTATATTTGATAGTTCTTAAAAAGATTTGTTTTTTTTGTTTTTCAATTTTCGGTGCGAAAGGCAAGTACAAACTAAGGCTAGTACTAAGGAGTGTTCTAAGAAACGATTTTAGTGCAGCAACTTTCGCAAGGTCGCATACTCGTATAGTTATATAACGTTCGATAAGCATGCCCAAGCTGAATCGGATTCTGCATCTGATTCCGATTTTGATTCCGATTCTGGTTATCGCTCAGGACTTGCATTGGAATGAATTCTGATCTGATTTTATGTACAGTCTGCTAGGGCTTGTCTCTGCGTTCTATGGACAAGCCCTTCGCTCGTAACTTTTAAACTTTACTTTAAACTCAACTATTTACGAAAAATAGATGCAAAGATACGCATTTCTTTCAAGATTGATTCAATAGTTCGATTAAATTGATCATTGCTAATTATGGAATGCTGCTTGGAATTGTATTCTCTTATTGAACTTGACCCATTTTGCAGGCAAAGTGAGCACAAGTATGTAACTTGTATTCATTTTACCTTCAATGTTAGGCCTGTTTGAATATGTTTCGGTTTCAGTTTTTGGTTTTGGCTTGGTTTCTGGTTTTGGTTCAGGTTTTAGTTTGAAACATTTGGCACGTACCTTAAAATATTTTCCAGCAAAAAGCTGTACACCCATTATGGCAAAAATTAGCCAAAATATTAGACACACCAATAGCACATTGAAGATGGACGGTATAGCTTGTACCAGCGCATTAACGACGACCTGAATTTGGTTTGGTTTGGTTTTTTGATTTGTAGAATTCGTTGATTGATTGATCAATCATTCGATCGTTAACCGATTGGGTCGTCGTTGGCAACGTCGATGATGATTGGGAGTTGAGTTATCGATGGATTGGTTGGTTGGTTGTTTTATTGGTTGTTGTAGTAGTTGGGATACATGGGTGTGTGGGTGATGCGAGGCAAGGCGAGGCGAGGCGAGGGCGGGGAGAGGGGATAGAATATAATACAATAAATGCAGAGAGTTATTTAGTCAGTTGGGAATATATAGATAGATATATTAGATATATTTATCAGTATACACTAGTTCAAGTTAGTATCAGACTTAAAACTAATGATGTTGATGTACAGATGTGTGTTATTGCGTGTACATGATTGTTTGTGAATGAGTGTATTGCTGTATAGATGAATTTATGTTTTTATTTTCTTATGAAAAGCGTGCGAGTGTGTGAGTGCAATGGAGATTCTCGCGGTGTGTTGACTAACACTACTTGCAGGCGGCGTGCGTTTCTCAACACTGAGCCAAGCCAAGGCAGCCGTTTACTTTACAACACTACATATATAACAGTTAAGCATAACGGGCAACAGCATAACGGTTCATTGGCGAACAAGCAAGCACATGTCCAAATTGAAATTGTTGAGTATATACGAGAAAATTAGCTAAGAATTAACCTAACCTAGAGACTAAGTATGTACGTGACTAGATGAGATGGTTTAGGTACGAGTAGAATTAAAAATTTGTGTGGTTGGTACATAAGACGATGATAATTCTAGTTGTAAGTTCGATCGGTTCTACATTATTTGGCAGGCATAAGACTCGACCGATTGTCGTCGATTGAAGCTAGTTAAGCGAATTTATTTATTCTGATTAGCCGATTATTTTCTATGTGTGAATCGAGTGGACAATCAATTAAGGATGTGGATAGTAGGGCAAAAAAAAAAAGAGAGAGAGGTAGAGAGAGAGAGATAGACAGAGCGAGCTAGCGAGAGCGAAAAAGAGTTCGAGCAAGACGCAACTTGTGTGTGAGAGAGAAGGCAAGGCAAAACAGTTGTCTAAGTATTTATAACGATATGCATAAGAGTAAGTATATAGGAGTAACGATTAACGATAGCTAAGATTAACTCTAGTACTTGGAGTGTGGTTTTTGTGTTCGGCTGATCGATGAGAGAGAGAGATTTGAGTAAGTTGTTGGGCAGTAGTAAGTAGCATCTAATCAGTCAATCAATTACGATTTATGTTGACAATTTCATTAGGTTTACAAATTACGGATGCAACAAATGAATTCAACTGCTGCACTGTGTGCAGATGAACATGGTTATGAGACCATTATTTCCAAATGGTTAACTGTAAAGCTATGTACGTTTCAATTGATCTAGCTACACAATTCGGATCGGTTGCTGTTAGTTTGGAATGAATGGCTGGTGTGTTAACGAGTTCGAGTTGAGAGGTTAAGACGGCGTAAAGGAGTCGCCGGTATTAGTTATGATGATTATTTGGCGCTATTTGTTGGATTGAGATACGATTAACGATATGCAAATACTGATACTGATACTGATACTGATACTGTTACTGTTACTGATACTGATACTGATTGATGAAGTTGTTTGTTTGTTTGTAGGTAAGTATTTTTGTTGTGGTAATTGGTTTCGATTTGATTTGATTTTGGTATTGATACTGATATTGGTTTGGTATTGGGTTGTTACGAGTATGTATGGAAAGTACGTACCCTCATGCCCTGCATACGGGACATGGCACGTAGTGGTCTCAGTGCTCTTAACGTTCGCATAGTCTTGAAGGCTTGAATACCACCAGCTCCAACAAGTGAAGCAACGAAGTTGATAAGCGATACCTAGTTTCGATATAGTTCGAATAGTGCCAAGTTTAACATATTTAGTTGCATACTTAGAGATTCTTTGTAAATAAAGCAAAAGTGATTGATCTTTCTTTTTTTTTTCGGTACTTTGTTCGGTTTGGTATCAGGTTTTTGTATTTTTTTTAAGTTTTAAGTTTTTGGTTTTTGTTTCTGTCTGTCTAACGAAAAGAAGCTTTAAAGAGATTAATCCGCGCCGTTGTTGTTTTATTTGTTGCTGCAGCTGCTGCTCGACAAAAAGGGGGCGGGACGGGGCGTGGCGTGACAGGGGACCTATGGGTTCGCAGAACTTACTTGCGTATTACCAATGCGCTCTGCTGACTTAGACAAAACATGTTCTTAAACAATAGCCTAGTGTAGTACGATAGTTGATACATTATATAGTTGGTACGATTATATGTATATATTCTGGCAAATACATAGATGGTAACACTTATAGACGTAGACACATACACACAAAAAACAGGTTAACACATATGCATATAAAGTACGTATATGTAAATTACTGTGGGTTCATTTACGATTCTTTTTCGGATTGGTTCGATGTGTATTGGAAGTAGTTTCGGTTCAATCCAAGGGTTTATTAGGTAGGTATACGATAACTGCTCTGGGTGAGAGACACATACAGAGACGAGAGCTGAGTGTGTGTGTGTGTTTGGTTAGATACGGATTACTAAAATCGGGAAGGTCCTTTTCAAATATCAATGGGTCTTTGGGGTGTTGGGGACGGCACATCCAGAGATACAGAAGTTAGAGAGAGAGAGAGTTATGACTTTGGGTTCTAAGCTAGCTCTGTCTAAATCGATTGTTTCCTACAACGCTTGTTTGCACCACCAGCCGCACCACACTCCACAATGGACCAACTCGGCATGCATGCGCCATGGACGAAACGAAACGATAGACGATAGACGAGAGATCGAGAATGGATGTTCCATGATTCGATAGATTCTTCTAATATATACAGACATTACTTTATGACGAATTTGGTGTTGGTCGCGGCGTAGGCAGGAACCTCAATGAGTCCATTGTGCAGTCGTGCGACCTCATCACTAGGTTCTCATTGAAAAATGGCTTATGGCTTTTGGCTTTTGGTTTTTAAACTGTCTTGATCTGTCTCTATGTTGACACATTTTTGCTCAAACTTTGCTGCCGGACTCGATTGGGTATTGTGGATCCCAGTTTGCATTGGGGGTGTTGTAGTTTAGCCCCAGATGGAAAGAGAGCTCAGTTAAGTTAGCCCAGACCAAGCGATATCAGTTGGTGTGAGAAAGGGACGCGACTGGAGCGTCTTTGTTTGTTGTAAGTAAAACACTGCCACCACTGCGTATGAGCGATATATCGAATTAATCGACATCTGGTTGTTCTGATTGTACTGATTGTGTTTGAATATACAGTATATATACATATACGAGTAAACGATTTCGATATCTATACAACTAACGACTGAGCGTCGTGAAGTTTTCAAATTGTTTTGGATACATTTTGGTTTGGTTTTACTTCTTTACTTCTTGTTTGTACAATTCAGTGCAGTTGTGGCCCTTTTGCGTAGTTCGCTTGCAACAATTATGGGGATATACATTTGGTATGTACATACACCTATACAGATGGATATATAGTTTTATATAGTTTATAGTTTTGTGCCGCTAAGTTGGAGGCCGTGGCGAGGGGAGGGGGTCCAGTTCCGGTTCAAATTCGTTGTGTTCATGTGGACGTGGCATTGGAGATGGGATTCAACTAGGACTAACTGTCTAAGACAACCAAAACGATCTAGGGGGGTTCGGACTTGGCAACTGGGAGTGTACATGGGGTTTCGAGGTACTGGGGGCTAAGCTATGGCTAGTTATTGAACCAAACTACTTATACACAAGTTATTATACGCTTGTACTCGTATAACAGCTACGTCAGCTGACCAATCGTGTTACATGTTTTGTTCCTAACTATAATTTCAATAAATACGTAGGAATATTATATATATAGTACAGTTTAAAAGCTATGACTGACCTATGTAAGTATGTATCAATGGTCCTAGAATACTTCTTTAAACTATAACCGTATGCAGCTAAGCTGAAGCGCGCGACGGTAGCAATGGAATACATTGCCTACAAAGCTTCTTAAGGATATTGCGGTTGAGCTGAATTGGCTTGTACATTTTACATTAACTTTATATTTACGCAACAATATGGGTATACGAGTATAGGGGCAATGGTATAATTATATATGTATATAGTATATTAGGTAGGTAGGGACAAACATATGTATGTAGGAGTGATTACATCAACATTAACAGGCAGCAGAAAATGTACAGAACTGGCCGGTATAACACTTAGCATGGCGCTGCCCTGGGCGCAATGTGAGCGATTCGGCTTGGACGGATAGTAGCGTATAACACACACATATTGAGCGAAAGAAATCCACGTACACCCATAGATACACACGCACATAAATGGCTTAAATATTGATATATAGAATTGACTGTGATTGATAACATTGCTCGAACATGTATTCAGTGTGTGTATAACAGTTTAGGAGGCGAGGATTTAAGCGCTTTGCCAACGAAGTTGCGATCAATGTGGGTTCCTGAAAGCTTTCAACCGTTTTGTGTTAGTTGCAAACGGCGCTTTGCATTTATTCCAATAGCCGCTGCACCGTGTACAACCAGCTGAAGAGATCGTAGCGGTTGAAGTATAACAGTTTTTGATAGATATGTGATTGAAGATTGTAGAGCTCGCCATTTAGATAGACCGCAAGAAGGGAACTCAGTTTGTTAGTGAAGCAACAACAATTAACGAATGTATATAGCTATTGAATATTGTATTAGTTGTATATTTAGCACACACATACACGCACGCACGCGCACATACCCACTCGCACACACATGGAGACAACAGTGAATGCGAATGAGGGAAAGTTACACAGCGAGAAACATATATAGGAATTTATTCTGACATTAGATTAGATTAGATTAGAACTTTTAAGGAGGAGAAAGAGCGAGAGAGACACACAGAGACAGCGAGAGAGAGAGAGATAGAGAGGCTGTGGTGGACGCTACTTACTTTCATGCCCTCCCAGCGCGAAACTGCCCGCAGAGGTCGCAGGGCGCGCAGAGTTCGCATCGAGCGAAAGGCGGGCACATCATCGGCCCCGGACCAGACCGCGGCCAAATTAATTAGCGACAGCTAGATGGGCGATTTAGATTGGCGGGTAACTCAAAACGAAACTCAAAGTTGGATAAGCTATGTCTATAGGGATGATCTATGTATGTTGCATATACGCGTACATGTATGTATGTATGGAGGGGACTTATCGTACTAAGCTAATGTGTTTAACTATGCTAGCCTATGCTAATATCAAACAAATTCTTTAAGTTTACTCTTTACTGTTTACTAGTTACTTGTTACTTGTTACTAGTTACTTGTTACTTGTCACTAGTTACTTGTTACTAGTTCTTCGGCTTTATATCATACAACGGTTCGCAATATACAGTTTAGATACAAACTCGGTATGAGCTGGTTTCTCAGGAGTTCTGTCCTGATTTCGGGACAGGGATAAGGCATACAGACTAAAGGCTCAACCGAAAAGTCTTAAATCGTCATCAAGTAACTCAATTCATTTCGGTCCAGGGTCTTGTGGTTGTTTGGTTGGTTAAGTTTTTATACGGTTTCGATACGTTCGGCAAATAAAATATATAGTGGTCCGAAAGCTGATTGGGGAGCGATCTACTTGGGTAACCGGTGGACTTACCATGACAATCACGAAATCGAGCCAACACCACGCGTTGGTGAAGTACACTTTGAAGCCGAGCGCCAACCACTTGATTAACATTTCCAAGAAGAATATAACCGTAAATATTCTGTCCATATAGTATAAAATATCCTGCAGTATGGGTCTTTGTGGCAGATGTACATCTTCTAATGCCTGTTCCAGTTCGAAGAGGAATTTCGTTGTATTCGTAGAGCATCGAAGAGTCGGTGGTACGTTGATTCGTTGGTGATTCGTTGGTGTTGCGTATTCATAGAAGAAACACATGGACATTTACATTGGCGTTATAGAGTGGTTAGGTGAGTATGAGGTAACATTAGACGAGAACGAGTTTAACAATTATCTAGAAGCAGTATAAGAAGCTATATAACATTAATGAGTATTAAAATGGTATTTAAAGCGTTGCTGCATTGCTGTACAACAGTCGGCTTTTCCATCTTGGTGTTCCTCTTTTTCTTTTTTTTGCCTTTTTTTTCTGATCTTCTTCTTGGGCGGACAAATTAAAGTCAAACGCAATTAAAGAAAAATTTTCAAAGAAATTGAAGACAAAATTCTTGAAATGATACGCACAAAGCGTCTACATCTAGTTCTATATCGAATATCTAGGTAAACAGGAACATCTACAACTAACACTAGCCGATCTACAAGATAATCCAGTAGATCTCTGACCAAGGTTTGCGATCTAACGCGGAGACACAA
This sequence comes from Drosophila santomea, assembly GCF_016746245.2. Taxonomy (NCBI): domain Eukaryota; kingdom Metazoa; phylum Arthropoda; class Insecta; order Diptera; family Drosophilidae; genus Drosophila; species Drosophila santomea. Next base: position 10,416,590 of record NC_053021.2, read on the forward strand.
GCCGTTTGACAGGAATGTGCCTAGGCATAAGAGGCAAACCATTAAAGCTAACAAAATACAATAGTATCTTCTCTCAGTTGTGGATAGTGGGGAATAATATTCAATTTAAGCTTAATGCCGATGGAAAATCTTGATCAGCTCTGTATTGGGAGGCAGAGTAAGAAGTGCCATCGGTTTTTAGATACTTGGAACAGAAAAATCAGATCAAATTGGGGAAAAGGACTTCGCTATAACTATGCTATGCTATATACTGGGTGGATTCTGGGATCGAACTCAAAAGTTGGGTCGGTTGGGGGGGGTTTTTTGAATGAAGCAATCAACTTTGGTAAAGTTTAAGCATGGCTTGATTAACTACATATTCAATTGTTTTGCTTATTTTGAATGCATTTTGAATTTTGAATTGAATTGGTAAATTTAGTGATCTGTTGCAAGCTACGATTTGCGTTTTTAGCATTTTAAAAAAGCAAATGACACAAATTTGCAACAATCGAAATGGCAAACAAGAGTCTTGAGTCTGCTTTGGAGTCTTTTGGATTAATATTAATTTTCTTTAAAGGTTTACTTTTTCTCAATAAATTTAAGTTAATTTAATTTAATTTTGTAGTTGACTTACCAAAGCTAAGCTACTCATTAAAATCATAGTGATAACAGCTGTTTCAAAATATTTATTTTCAATTAATTGAAAAGTTTTCAGTCGTAAATTGCCCCATCCTTGCCAGAACGGCGAGTCATCGTCACCGGCTAAGATCGGAAATTTCTTATAGTACGAATCGGGGCAGCAATCAGCTGGATATTCATCGAGTATATCCTCGTCGTGTGCATGAATAATGATATCACCGTCGAGCGGGCCCTCCTCGCATTCGCCCTCCTCGTCCAGTTCCTCGTCGAGACCTAAATCCTCCTTGCTGGCGTCGCGCTTCTCCTCGCCCTCCATCGTCTCGGCGCTGCCCTTGTGGCTCTCGTCCTTGAATGGTCGATTCTTATGGCTACCATATGAGTTAATGCTGGCAGTGTCGTCGTCCTGTAAGGACAAACCTCTATGGTTTAGCTCGTGTTCCAGTCTATTGTCTTGGTGGTTAATTGAGTTGCCAATCATCTGTATAGTTATAGTTATAGTTATACATATATATATTTATATATATCGGTATAGATATTTTTAGTATTTGTTTTTTTTTTTTGTTTTTTCAGATTTCAGTTCATGTGTTTCGTTATTTTGTTTTCAGTTGGGTTGGTTTTTTAAGTTTTTAGCATTTTTTTTTTTTTGTAATTGGATTGGTAAAAACACATATAGACAGAAAAAGTGTCAATTTAATGAACGAAAAAGAGAAATAAAACAAATAATGTAAATCTATGAAATATTCGACAAGTATTTCTGGGAGAAGTAGTAGGGGCAGTACTTGTAATTATTATAATTACTCAATTGTGTATGGGAATCTGGTTGGTTAGTAAACACAAATAAGAGAATGCGCAGCACTTGAGCTCGAGTACCATTAAAATAAATAAATAAATTAATAAATTAAAGAAAGTGACCCAAGCTCAAGTTCCAGTCGAAATTGAAATTCGATAATTTCGATAGGCGATTCGCGCTCGAAAGGATTGTATTTACCGTTGCGTTATTTAGATATTTGGATTTCTTCGGCTTGTTGTTCTTCATGTCGCCGTGTATCGTGAACTCCATGCCATCCCCGATGGCCACCTCCAGTTGCGTCTGCTCCTTGATCCCCTTCTTGATCAGGCCGTCGGCGAGGATCTCGTCGTGGCCCAGCTCCAGTTCGTTGTCACCATGCTCTGCAGATATACAACGACAAACGCCTTTGCCTTTCGTATCCCATATTCGATCGTAATAGGTTTATAGATAGTGTGTTTACATAATCGGTTCGATATATACATATGTAACGTAACAGAGGTATGGCATTTATATATATATATATATATGTTGTTATTGAGTTGTACGGATGGGCAATGACGATTGTTGATCGGTTATCGATTATCGATGTTGGGAAATCATAAAGAGCGAAACGAATTCATAATTCATACAAGCAGTTGCCGTTCGCATTAAAGTTGTTGTTGTTGTTGTTGGTTGTTTGTCGATCGTTTTTGGTTGATTTGAATATTTCAATTTGATTTGGTTTGAATTGAATTGAATTGAATTGAATTGATTATAGTCGATTTGGGATGAGTCGAGATTCGATTTGGTTTAAGCGTTGTTCGTTACGTCGGCCGATTCAAATTTTGGGTTGATTTTTTTGAATTTTTGAATTTGATGTTTTATGGGAAATCATGACAAGCCATTTTAAATGAAAAGAATGAAGATAGATATTACGATTAATACTTAATTTTGGGTTCAATGTGTTAAATCGAAAAGGGCACAAAAAAGGAACACAAAACACACACTTAATCATCGTCTTCGCGGTTCGTTTTAGTGGTTCGTGGCGGTGTCAGTGGTTCACATAGTATGGATCTTGTTTCGTATAAGGTATTTAAGGTGTCGTGTGATTGGTTGGGTTGATGTTAGTGTCTGGAAACGAACGGAGGAGGTGGAACGCTCACAACACAACAGCGAACAACACAAATCGCAAAATGATCAATGAACTCAATAAACTAGTGAGCAATACGTAACTAGGGCGCTTCCACTAGTCAGCATCAATGGGCAAGCAGTGCTTTTAATGCTTTTTATGCACAGCTTGCCGCATCGCTGTTGAGAATTGAACTAAGGTGTTTCCACTACTCGGCAACAGTGGGCGGCTCGGGTGATTTCCACCGCAACCGCACCAGAGATGCCAACTAAGGAACGTAACTGATCAATTAATTGAATAAGCTGGTGAGCCGTAAATAACCAAAGTGTTTCCACTGGCTGGCATCAGTGGAGACAAGCTGTTTCCACTGTGCGGCAGTCAGTGGATGTAACTTTAAGGTGACGGATGATTCGAGTTGCTAAGGTTTAAACAAAAATCCATACATATTACTAATACATAGACAGTAAATCGAACAAATAATAAATTGAATAACGAGAGTAAGAAAAGTTCATAACACTATGAAGGATCAAATCCACTGTTTTACTTTCAATTTATATAATTCCACATTACAATGCGAGTCTAATACTGTTTTCGCTTATTTATGTTTCGTTTTCGGTAATGTCAGCTAGACACATAATTCAATTTGCCATGTGGGAGTTGCTTTTTATTCGAAATATTGAAATCTTCTTTTTTGTTTCAGCTCGGCCAATTAATCTCCGCTTGCGCTGCCAGCGAGGAATATTGAAAATGCAAATGTACAAGGATGTGGGGAAGTGGTTGTTGTGAAACCAAAACCAAAACCAAAACCATTAACCTAGGTCCGAAATCAAAAGGGTGATGTTAAACAAGGCTTAGTAATTTTATGCTAGATTCAAAGAACTCAACCAAAGTCATAAATACTCAATTGCTAACAGTATTGACGACGAGGATCAAACTAGTTTATAAAATGTTTAGAAACTTGAATAATATGTATCTAAGGAAAATACGTATTAGAGAACAATATACTTTTGGTTTTTGGATAACTGGTACTGATACTGATACAGATACTGATACTGTTACTTTCGGTTCAGCTAAATACAGACTATCTAAGTAATGCTACAGATTATGACGGATACGGTTACGGTTACGGTTACGATTTGTTTTAGTTGTTTGTTGGGTATGATGTGATCGGAAATGGCACGGCACGGCACAGTTTCCTCAGCGCGACTCACATTGGTCAGAGGATGTCTGAGGTCTGAGGTCAGAGGTCGCAGGATCAGTGACCGGCTGAAGAACAACAACACTTAGGTTCAAATCGAACGGGAACCGATACAAACAAACCAAAGAAATGGAAGCAATCTCTCGATTGACATGAATACCAGGATGAGTCTTTTGGTTTTTTCGCTTTACAGATACAGATACATGTTTCCGGTGAGTGGTTTGAATGGCTGAGTCTGAGTTAAAGGTCTAGGTCTAGGTCTAAAAGGGGGAGGGAGAGGTATACTTGAAACTAACTAAAGAGAATTTTTGCAAATTGTCAGCTAAGAACGTATTTTTAGTTTGGGGATTTCTCCTTTTACAATTAGTATACAGAATGCGAATTGGGTTTGATTTGATTTTTGGTATTTGTAATTGATTTAGATACTGATATTGGTTTTAGATCGATTACACAATTCAATTACTGGCCAATAGTGAGTTGAAGTTAACGTTAACGGTATACGCAATTATATCGTTGGCAATATACGAGTATTACGATTATCATATAATTAAAAGTAGTTTAGTAATTGGAAAACAAGTGGATAAAAACCTTCGCTCCAAATCCAACTGATCTGGTTGGTCCTCTCACCTGATGGTTGATCACTTATTTGATTTGTCAATTTGTTACGTATTAACTTGAAACAATCAGCAATATTACGCTTAACCCAACTTTTAAATCGGCCAATTCGATTGAAGGCCTCGGCTATTTTATTCGTATCGTTATCGGCAGTCGGCGCTGATAAGCTAGATGAGCCAAAATTGGACAAAAGCAAGGCTAAGAAAAGGTTAAGTACCTGCAAGTATACAACATCAATTAGTTAACTGCCCAATGCAATACTTTTAGCTTTTATTTAGGCGATGAATCAGCATTAATTCCATAAGCAGGAAGCAAGCTGCTGCATCGTTTACAAGCAGCTTTCTCGAATACTCACCACAAGATTGCCGATGACAACGGTGGCCAAGAAGAAGGGAATGCACGAGACGTCGCCCACGTACATGCAGTCCCACATGGACTCGATCCATTCTCCGCAGAGCACCCGGAACACGATCATGAAGCTGTGCATGAAGTCGGTGAAGTTCCAGCGCGGCAAGTCGCCATCCGGAAAGCGGTCCTTGTGATCTGGTGATGGTTTTGGGATGAATTAGCAACAGCTACTCACTTTTTCTGTATTCTATAGTTTATGTTTGGATATTTGGATAGTTGGACACAGTTTCAATTGGTGTTCTTTATTTCATTTGCATTGGTTTTTGTTTGGTATCAAGCCACATACAAAAGCGTGTGCAAAAAGTGTTCAGCGCAGCGGGCACTCACAAAAACGGTGTGTGGTACAAGTTAAAAATGCCATTAAAATCGTACACAAAAAGGAAAATTAGGAAACCGAAAAGTAACGCACGCCTCATCTCCATCAACATCATTTGATTTTATTGAGTTTTTGAGTTGCTTTTTTTTTTAGAGTCAGGCTAGAGCTACGAAAGTGTGTAGCTATACAAAGTTTACGCTTGCGATCGCATATACATAATGCTTAGGAAGGAAAAAATCAAAGAGACGAGCTTGGAGTAAATTAGCTAGGAGAAAAGATAGTTGCCGCACATTCGCTGGCAGGAGTACTTACGGAGGACACGGGCACTCAATGATCTTAAGATCTTTAGATCCTAAGCTCCAAGTAAATCATAAATCATTCTTATAGTCGCCGTAGAACGACTATGCTGGATTGCTTAGGATGGGGCTTGGTTTTTGAATACGGATACACGGACTGATGAGCTAAGCAGGCGGCAAAAGTAACGAAAACTCATTGGGTGTGGAATAAATTATAAGGTAGCATGGTACGATGATATTGCTTATATATCTCTCGAAGGAATCCAAATGGATGGGGTGTAGCTTTAATCTACATATTTGGATTCCTCCACTTTGGTGGGCACAAACAACGCAGTAGCAGTACAAACAGACGATAGACAGGTGGGTCGAAATAAATAGGGATTACTGGGATTAATGGCTCCCATGACACATAGACACGAATACGATTACGAAAACGGATACGAATACGTACATTTAGTGAACAGAAACACACATAACACACAAATCGAATAAAGTCTTGTATGATAGTTGGTAGTTGGGGATGCGATCGATCTTGCACTTACCATGATAATTCTTTCCGAACAGTTGCATTCCCATCACCGCAAAGATGAAGATGATAATGCAAAGTACAAATGTCAGATTACCCAAAGCGCCCATGGTGCGTCCCATAATCGAAATGAGTAAATTAAGTGTTGGCCAAGATTTCGCCAATTTAAATACACGCAGCTGCAGTTTGCGAATTGATTTCGATTCGATTTGATTTGATTCGATTCGATTTGATATGGTTTATTTTTGGGGGATCATTCACAGTTCAATTGGCAATTGGTGTATGGAAAGTTGATTCAATCAGATTGGTTAATCGATTATGTTGTTTATTTAGTTAGGATTTGGTTCGATTCGATTGGTATTGTTTTGTTTTGAAAGCCGGGCAAAGCATTAGGAAAATATAGTGGAAAAAAAATCGTATTTAGGTTATATAGAATTAATCCAAAAAACAATCGCTTTAAATATTAATGTAAAATATCAATTTATGTCACACCGATATCAATGATTTTTGAGCCCCATAAACGCTTAAGTACTTGCTATATATGTATACACGTAATATGGTTCTTACTTAGGGTATTAGTTCATTAGTTCCAGTCCTATAAAAGGAGTCTTATAGCGTAACATTCGCTTAAAAATGCTAAAATGTTAAGGATCTCTCTAGGAAAAAATGCTAAAGCAGACATAGTCCGGGCATGATTTTCCGCTAGAATTTCTTGATAATTTTTCATTTGGCAGCAAAAGCAGAATCGTAAAAATATTGACTAAAATCAAACTGAAACTTGTGGTTAACTTAAGATAAAACCGTGCCCAAAGCGTGGCTCTCTAAACGTGTTCTCGGATTTGGCGAATTCTTGATCTTACGTAGGTGTATTTTCAAGACTATGGCTAAGAATTATTATAGGAATTAGGAGCATATTATATAGAGTCAAAAAACGTATGTAAGTTGAAAAAGTTGAAGGCAAAAAGTTGGAGAAAGGTTGCACTAAGAAAATAGTTTCATTGCACGCTAGAACTTTGCTTTTTGAATTCGAGGCCTTTTGGTTAACGATTTTGGATGTGGGAGTTGGATAGTTGGATAATTGGATGGTTGAATCTGGTTTAGGATCAGGAGGTTTTTGAGGTTCTGGAGGCTCTGAAGGTTCTCCCAAAGTACCTGTGTAGTTCTTGCCAAACAGCTGCATGCCCATGACCGCGAATATGAAGATAATAATGCACAGGACGAAGGTCAGATTGCCGAGGGCGCCGACAGTGCGGCCCATAATCGATATGAGCAAATTCAGTGTCGGCCACGATTTGGCCAGCTTGAAAACACGCAGCTGCAAATTGGCGGGTCAGAAAGGGAAAGCAGAAAGGGGTTTTTATACGAGCACGAGTACGAGTTAATTACGATTCGATTAGCGCGGATATCACAACAGTTTTCGCCTGCTAAAGTTCGAGATTAGAGTCGTAGTAACTTACTAACTAACTTACTAACTCACTAGACTAATAGAGTTGCATTAACGAAACGAGGCTTACCAATCGAAAGGAACGCAAGACGGACAGACCCTGGACACCCTCGAGTCCCAGCTCCAAGAGCGATAGGGCCACGATGATGAAGTCGAAGATGTTCCAGCCCTCCTGGAAATAGTACTTGGGGCTCATGGCCATCAGCTTCATGGTGGCCTCGATGGCGAAGGTGGCCGTGAAGAACTGGAAGAACGAAGCATGGATGTTGTAATTATATCATATATATGTATGATATACGTTTTATTTTATTTAATTTTTGTTTTTTTGCCAAAAATCGATTTTCTCTTATTTTGCGACTATAAATATCAGTAGCATCCGAAACATTATTTTCACTTTTCTTCCAATTTTTGATGATGATATTTTGCCAATAACCGTTGGAAAAAGATTGGATTCTTCCTCTCTCCAAAAGTTAAGCGTCTCTCTCCTTTTGCCCAGCTCCTTTTCTCTTTCCACGTCAGAGCTCACAGCTGGTTGAAGCTACTCAAAAATAGCTCGCTCAGGCACTTTAACTTGATCGAATGCACATTATTGATATTTTCTGCGGCCACTAAAATCACTACTTTCACTTGGTATTTTTTAAAAAAGACCCTAAAAGGTGGTTTGGTTAAGTATAACTTTTGAGAAGCGCAGAGGAGGGCACCTATTATTTGGTATTATTTAGTATTTAGTATCACTTAGTATTTGGTATTATTTGGTATTTAGTATTATTTAGTATATACTATTAGTTAGGATTTAGTATTATTTGGTATTTATTTTTACTTAGAATTTAGTATTTTTGGTATTTAGTATTTTTTAATTTTTATTTATTTTCAAAAATAATAAATATATATATTTTATTTCTTGGTGGCCCAGTAAGAAGTAATATGTGGTTTTGTGTTAGTTTAAAGATATAGTCGCATAGGTTAAACCAAAATACATCGATTCAGCATTCAAATGTAAACATTTCAATTAATAAAATCCTGTTTCATCCTATTTAAATAAACGATGGCTAACTAACTAAATAACTTTCACATCTCTGCATTTCGGACTTTGGGACGTGCAGAACGAAAACAACTGCATTAAGGTGTGTCGGGGTCACATGTCGCACGTGAATTCCGTGAAGTTCTCCCCGGATGGTCTTTGGATCGCCTCTGCTGGTCTGGAGGGTTCCATACTCATCTGGGACATACGGAAGAGCAAGCAGATAATGGAGTTCATAGCCGATCCGCCGGTTACGGCCAACCCGCGAAAAATTTATCATTAATTAATGTATGAAACAAATGTTGGAAAACCTCGTTATTGTGCCAAACAGTGCATTCATTCTTACAATCTGCATGTTCTCTTTCATTTATTTCAGTGTCAATGGCGAGTGCCATTTTGTGCTCAACAATAAATTGGTAAGTGAAAACACCTACTCTTCAAGCAAATTAACAATTTCGTTATCCGGCGTTTTTAACCTAAAATAATCAGTTTTTTGGCCATAACATTAAAAGTAATGAGCTAAATATGAAATGTCACACCTCGTTGAATTCGTAATTAAATTTCCAATTGAACTGTGTTCAAAAATGGGGACTCCAGTTTTTTTGCAATTTTTAATGATGTTACCCCTTACAAAAAATGCGAAAATTAGGCCAAAAATTATTTATACAAAGTCGGTCAAAAGGTGATTTGCTTGGTTAGTATTGGTAATTAGGAGTACAAAAATGTAATTCTTTTAACTTTCTGACCATTTTTAGCCAAATTATACCGAGAATACCAATCGAAAATATTGCAATTTTGGCGAAAATCGTTTTTCTGTTTTTTTGTGTGGGTGGAATATAAGATAGTACTCACATAGTTGCCACTCTTGAGCACGCGCTCCATCTCCTTGTTCATATCGTGGTGATCCATCGCCATGAACATCGTGTTGACCACAATGCACAGCGTTATGAAGAGCTCGACGAAGGGATCGAAGACGATGAGCGATACCCACTCCTGAAATTTCAACCAAACCCAGCAACAGTCCCACACACAAAACACATCGATGCCTTTGAGGATCACTTCGAGTGCCTTGTCTTTGAACGTCGGCCCATCCTCGTCATCGTCCTCTGTTGGGAAATAGTAAACGGAGACTGAACCATACAAAAATTTGTTATTAGTGGTGATTTGACCAACTTTGACTCAGCCAGATTGCTTTTACTTTAGATAGTTTTCATTCGTTTTCATTCATTTTTTTGTTTTTTTTTTTGTATTTTGCTTTTTTTGTTTTTAATTAATTGTATTGCTGTTTTAGTTTGTTGAAGCTCATTGCATTGGATATTATTCGTTAAGCGGTTCAAACGGTTCAAAGTTTGTGTCTTGTGTAAAAGAGAGGCTTTGGCTTTGAGATACTGATGCTCAATTCTTGCTTTGCACATTGCACATTGCGAAAACGAAAAGTTTGTACGTAGGATTGCGAATTTGTTTTTACATTTTAGAGGTACTATATAGGTATTAACTCAACTGAACTACTTGGCTGTGAATGATAGATATTCATTTGTAGAGCTGGCAAGCTATCAACAACTACTATATAAAAAAATATACTATCCTTCCAGCTTTTTTAATACAACACATTTTTAAGAGAAATTCATTTCAACAAAGTCTATCATTGTTAAATTACTACACTAAAACTAATATATTTCGACCTTTTGCCACCTTTAAGTTAGGAATATCTTGACTTCGGCACCCGAAGATTTTAACGCCAAACATGTCGGCACTTCTCTACTAAAAGCTGATCGAGATCTATGCGACCAATGTATATGCGACCAATTCTGGTAACTAACTACTTTTTGACTTTCAGCTGGGATAGGCTATTTCCTCTTCATAGGAATCCATACGGACATTTGGAAAAGTCACTAATAAAATACAATTCGAATCATATTCCAATACAATCGTTGTTCGGCGCTTCAATTACCAGTTAAATTAGTTCTAAGCATATATTTTATAATCATGAAATCATTAGATAAGAGTGAATGTGATTGGACTAAATAATGATCTACGAACTGATCAACAAAAGCATGCTCTTGTATTAACAAATATACTGTTGTTTCTTATATACTCTATTACGCCAAAATTCAAAATAACTACCAAATACGACAAAATGTACTTAAAAAATATAATTATTTATCTAGTTAGGAAATTCTCTAAAATATACAAGTAACTAGTTTAGGCATGCAATAAAAAAATAGTTAACGAAAGGTAAAACATTTAGCATTGTAACCAACAAGGGAAGAAAATCGAATTTTGCGATTTACTTGAATTTTATTAGAATATTTTTGAAACTTTTTGTCTAATTGAGCCTCTTGAAAGAGCAGCCTTCGTGACGACACACTGTCGTGACTGGCAGGAAAGGAGATTTCGTCACCTCTCAGGCTGCTCAGTGTGTGTGTGTGTTAATTGTCTGTGTGTGGGTGAGAGCGGCAGCAGCGTGCGAAATGCGAATTCTTAACGTTTCTGAGAGAGAGAGAGAAAAAGCGGAGAAAGGCTTAAGAGAGCGCCTGCTCTTCCGCAGTACGCGTGTGTGTGTGTGTGTATGTGAGAAAATAACTCTAATTATTTATGGGTGTGTGGCTGTTTGGCTGTGTGAGTGTGGCTTGCTAACTGCACTTCTTAAAGTTTTGGAACGGACTGTTGTTTTTGTTTGTTTTTAAACATTTGCTGTATTGGTTTTGTCATTTTTGCTTGTTCGCTTTCTTCTGTTAGCATCAACGGCATTAAATAAAATGGACGAGTCAAAGAAGTCATTCATTGGAGTATATATATATATATATGTTTGGATATATATGCATAGGTATATATATAAAATAAGTTGCTTGTTTTTTGAGCTTAGAACAAAGGAATTTAAAAGAGAAATCAAAAATATTTATATATATGTATACATATATAGGTATGCACGCGAGGAAGAGTTTAAATGCAGAACAGAACACAAAGGATAATAAAATATATATGTATAAACAAAGGCAACGCATCGTTCGCTCTTCGCCGGCGGCAGTGGGGCTATCGGTTAATGGTTATTGGTTATCGGCTATTAATGGAGGGATGCACGGGATGCACACGATGCAGGCCGCATGCGAGCTCTAGGAGCAGGACACACTGGTACATTCACTTCAGTTATCAGTCAATCAACCAATCAATCAATCAATCAATCGGCCAAAAGACTCGGCCAGGCGGGGTCACAAAACGCATGCGAACCGATAAAATCAAAACATGACCGCAATCAAAATGCAAAATGAAATGCATAAAACATGAGGGCAAATTAAATTAAGTTTTTGTCAGGACTGCCAAGTTGGCCAGGTCAATGAAACTGTCACTCCATTTGCTTTTTTTGTTCTATTTAATTATTATTTTTTAAAGAAATTGGTTTGGAGATGATCTTAAGCTATTATGCTGTTTTCTTGTAAAGCCAAAAATTTAAATTGTTGAAAAGAGAAGAGATTGTCGGGGAAAATCGACTGGCAATCTTTATTTCCCGCAAGGCTGGTTTACAGTATTGTATTTACATGATAACGAAACAGGAAACGAAAACCAAATCGAACAATGCACATGTAAGGTTAACACAAAAGAGACGACGATCGATATCGATTGGGATGCAAGAATGTACAGAATGAACGGAATGGATATTAATCGATAGGAAACAATTACAGATATCGGTAAGCTTGTATCAATGCACTTACCACCGCGATCGCTTGCCCGACTGTGCCGACCAGCGGCCTGTTCGATTATGTCATTCAGGACCATCACATCTGAAAGGAGCAGAAGGCAATGGGGGGTTATCGTGTGTGTAATCGGAATAATCGATGAAATTGCATTTATCCACTTGAATCGTTAGGCATTGAAAAGATTTAAGGGCATTACCTATATAAAATATGAAATCGATATTACCTTCAAGAAAATCAAAGATTAAATAAATATGCTTCGAAACATAATACTTATCGCATATACATATGTTAAACATGTGTGTATATCGAGCATATCCTACCTTTCATGTCAACCACCGTTTGTGTCTGGACGGGCTCGATAAAAGGATTGTCATGATGTTTAATCTTGCCAGCTTCGTCCGTGCACTCCAGGCCAATTTCCTGAAATTATCCAAAATAATCGGTTGTTCAGATCGATAACAATCAATTGTCTGTAAGTGGGGCTAAAGAGGCTTACGTAGTCGCGATGATCGAGCTTGTGATTGGTGTCCAGGCAGGTGGTGCCGCCATTGGTGGCGCCCACTGATTGATTGCGTGTGTTGCGGTTGCGCAATTTGCTCTCCTTGGTCATTGTGCTGACGCCCATGACGGCCATGCCGCCGAGTAGATCGCCATGTGAGGTATACGATATTCGGGACTGATGCGAGGTATACGATGAGTGCCGAGAGCCTGAAAGGAAACCCATGTTACTGTCATGCGTCTAAGGCAGAATAGTGCATCTAGAACTTACCTAGATTGCCATAGTACACGGGCACTATGATGGCCCCATTCTCCTCGGACATCGGGGTGACGGCATTCGAGTCGTCGGCATAGGGCAAGTGCTGCTGGGCATCCTGATATGTTGACAATACCAATGGCTTACGATCGCTACCGGGTATACCAAAGCGGCCACGCCCGTTCCGTATCGTGTACTGGACATGGTTACATGGACATGGAATTGGGTTAGGTTAGTTCATCTGATTTGGCCCCATAGCATCCACTTGCGCACTCGCACACACACGCACCCACTCGCGCATTCAGTGAAGCCACACAGCAATGTATATTATATATATAGTATAATTATATATAAATTGATATATAGAGTTATTACAAAGTAGTTATACGGCAGAGAGCAGTAGTAGGAGTAGGTATTAGGTGGTATTTGCCGAGAGTGGTGAGAGTTATGACGCGGGGTATTCTTCGCCATACTAGACTAGACTCGTTATCGATGTGATTGAAATGAACAATTATAGACAAGAATAACAAAATCAAGAGCGGAAGAACAAATCAAATGATCTGGCCACGAAATCAATGCAGATTGCCATATCTGAGCTGATTTCGGATATTTTCAATTTGGTAAAGAACGTAGAGTGAGAACGGACCACAGTCAGACTTCAGAGGATTACTGTGTCATTTCTTGCTTTATACATAGGTATTTTATTGTGGTTTTGCGTATACATAGACGTAATACTTACAGAGAACCAAAACGAGAATACAAGAAAACAAAGAAAACTGATAGGATAATAAATCAAAGGGCAAAACGATCAAAAGAATGCACATCGAGACATGACAGTGAGGGTGATCGTGACAGCGACAGTGACAGTGACAGTGACAGTGACAGTGACAGTGAGCGGTGACAGTGACAGTGGTTGCGATTGTGGCAGTGACCGCGTAACAGTGACCGCGAGATGAGTGACATCCGGACGAGAACTGTTCCCTTCGACGCCCACTGCTGAGATCAAGCTAATCAGGTTTAAAGGTGTACAGGCGTACAATGGTACAATGGTACAGTTGTACAGTTGTACAGAGGAGGTACAGAGGACAGAGGTACACAGAGACAGACACACTTACAACCGAGTACAGTTAAGAGCAGTACAGTTAGTTAGACGACTATACGTTATAGATGGATATGCACGATAGTATACATATATAACAGTATATATATATTGAGGGATATGAAGATACAGCGATACACAAAACAAGGCCAAACAAGGAAACACAATTATCGAAGAGTAGAAAACAATAGAAAACATGTAGATAGTAATAGACGATTAGGTGAGCATGACTATGTGAGTATGGCTATGTATGGGGCTATATGGTAATGCAAATGCGAAAGCCTATCGATATGGTTAGTGCCACATATGTATAGTACTCTCGTATCCAAAGATGATCGGGTATTACAGATGTTTCAGATCGGATGCTACGCTAACTAGTCGCTTTAATGTTATTGGTTTGTTGGGTTTGATGAACCAAGGACATCGTTCAGTGCTGAATGGAAACCGATCCAAAAACTATAGATATGTACGGTAGCAACTGCCTACGAGATACGATTACTTGGCTAAGACTAAGACGGTGACTTTCAGTCTCAGATGATCGACGAGTGGAGTGTGGCTGTTGTGATTTGTGATTTGTGAGCTGTGATCTCTGATGATCTATGGCCAATTCCACGGATGGCCGATGATGTGGGGTGTATGTGTGTAACGCAAATCCGTGTCTGTGTTCGTGGATCTGTGTGTGGTGTGGGTGTGGGGCGTTCGAGTGTGTGTGTGTGTGTGTGTGTGTTGGGCGCTTACCTTGTGAGAACTACGTGATCCCCTGCGTATGTTAAACGGTGAACCAGGTAAGGATAAGGATGTCTAAGTTTTGTTTTTTTCGATTTTTTTCGGTTCGTTTTCATTTTTCATTTGTTGTACAAACAAAGTATAAATAGAAGAAGAAAAAGAAAAATGAATCAAAAAAAATATATATATTTCTCGATTGCGATTTTATTATCTATGGATAAATGTATATTTATATTTTGTACAAAAACCATTTTTGTCGTTTTTGGTTTTGGCATAAATTATTTGGCTTGGTTGTCTACGATTTAAAGGAAAAGTTATTACTTGGAGCGTTTTAGTTGTGAGAATAACGTGTGTTTTGTATGCGATTGTGTTTCTGTATGTGTACATTTTGTGTTAATATGTGTGTGTTCCTTTTAACATGATAAGATAGCAACTATTTTACATTTTGTAGTTTGGTGAACGGTTGATTTGAGTTTAAAATTTGTGGTGTGATTTCGGTTCTACTTCAGCGTAGCGTTTGATTAAAAAGTTGATTCGTTTAGCTAGATATTTAAGGGTCGGGTTTTGGAGAACTAAATAATATACTTATATACTTATACAGTTCTTAGATCAAGAATATCAAGTCATATTAACCAACAAAAGAGAAAACTTCAATGGAACAATACGAAAAACGAAAAGATTTGTATAAACGTTGATCGGGAAAATCGGTCCCACTGGCGTAAAAGCCGGCCCAATAATGAAAATCATAATAATCGAAAATCAGAAACAAGTGTTAATCGGTAAGTTCTACAATCAACTCTAGGCAAATCTCTTCCAAACTTCGTACGGATGCATTTCTAGTTTCAAATCACAACTCTACTGCGCTTTGATCTCTTTTTTCGTTGCATACTCAGCGGGGCGTGGCAAAGGGGCGGCTGACAGATCGAAAATGGGTATATGGATATATATATCATCCACACGGTATGTCTGGACGGATTTCATCGAGTCCTAATCAGACTTTGATTTTAGTTTTTGGCTGTGTACGCGTGTCTTGTTTCTTGTCTGTGTGAGTTCGCTTTGGTTCGTTTAACAGAGCCAGACAGAGAGAGTTGGAGAGAGAAAGAGTGTGTGTGTGGGAGAGAGAGAGAAAGAGAGTAGGAGCGAGAGAGAGAGAGAGAGAGCAACCTACCTGAGGCAACTGGGGACTTATCGATATACTATCAACGGTCAATCCCAAATAGTTTCTGCTCTCATCGAAAACTATCTGAGGCTGCCCTGAGCAAAATTAATGGTTGGCAAGAACGAGCTAGCGAGCGAGCGAGAGCGAGATAGCGATAGCGAGTTATCAATCAGTATATCGGTTAGGTACATATATATCGTGTGAAATAGTGTTTTCATTTCATAGGTATTCAAGGCGGTTCATTGCGGTGTTAGCGGGTTCACAACTCAAACGGAAAAGCCGAAAACTTTATATTTTGAGCACCCGAGCGTTTGCCGCTCGACAAAGGGAACCGCTTACTATCGGTTATTGGCTATCGGTTATCGGTTATCGAGGAGATCCTCCAATTGCGCGCGTGTTTTGTGTAAGTGTAGCTGTGCTGAAAAGCAAACGCTTGCCATATGCCAAAAAGTCCGTGTTTCGTGAGAGGTACATAGCTAGCTTAGCGATGAAGAGAAAAATCTATGGTAATCGCAATTGGTTATCGCTCGCCCGATAGGTATAGTGACCGAATGGACTCGATTCGTTTTGATTCAATTTTATTCTATTCAATCTGGTGCTACGAGCACAAGTGGCAACTTTTCTCCAATCAATGGATTCTAATCATCGGAATTTGATTGTGGCGTGTGTCAACTGTTATAATTGTTATACATTTATAGATGCTATAACGGGAAATGTAACGTTCGATCAATACATGCAATGGTTATGCAGCCACAGAAATTATCAAATCCGAAACTCTATCGTACAATATCATAACGGAACGTTAAACAAAAACTTTTATTGATACAGGAACTCAACATAAACTCAAAGAAACCATTGATCGGTGGCTCCTTAGCCAGGAATCGAGGATAGAATGCAGACCAACCGAAATCGAATCCAAAACAATAGTCGAAAATAAAGTCAAATCAAAAAACGAAAAAGGCACGGTGGTTTTTGTAAGGGTTCAAAGCCTTTAAGCGCAGGTCCAATAGTCAAGCCAAGCAGACGAATCTGAAGCTTATGATTTTTATTGGTTCTCTTAGCGTTGCAGAATGCGATACGAAGCCAATTGTCAAAGCATCCATAATATATGTAAATACTTTGATAAGGAGTTTTCCATTTTACCTAAAGCATTCCGAGCAATGACCCAACCAAGATCGAAACAAAAATGATAAGGAGAGTACAAAATTACTGGAAATTAAGAACAAAACTTAAACAAATTTGAATTTAAATTTGAAGCTACGCAAATGGAAAATCATTGTCAAAAGCTCCTACAATAGAACTTGAAAACTGTCTGGGAATCTATGTATATCCCACCGACACTCACGCACACACAGGCACTCGCATGCACGAAACGAAACGGAAATCATAGTGGGAAACTAAAACCGAAGTATGATTAAAGAGTTACAGTTAAAGATAGAGTTATAGATAGATAGAGATAAGAAAAAAGGTCAGAGTACATACATACATACATATCGACACGCACTAACTATTTCCATATACAGGTATGAAAGGATTCAATATCTAGTTGCATGATCATACGGGTAAATTTATACAGCATATAAGGCACGAAATGTACGATCCAATCAAAAGAGGGAGAGATCCAACAAAATGATCAAACTAATCCAACAAAAATCGACGAGAAACGAGAAACAAAATGATAGGCGATAACTGGATAACTCAGGTTCGATAACAATGCAATGGCAATGTAACGATAGCGGTAACGGTTACTATAACTGTAGCTTTTACTGTAGCTCTAACTTTATCGGTAGCGGGGCGACGCAATTAATCGATAGCTCTTGAAGGGAATCGAGGCTGCAACGCAAGCTGAAAGTGGAGCCCAGTGATCGGTGATCGATAGGCAGCGATCGGAAGACAAGATCCTTGCAGGGGAATCGATTAGAATAAAGAAAACGCAACGGAAAATCAACCTAACCGAGGCCAAAAGCAACTCAAGCCAACATATATGTATGCACATATGTATGTATATAATAATCGATGGGCCGTCGGGCCAACCAAACACAATTCAAGTACAGTTAACACATCTAGGTCTAACGACATTGGGTACAGTAGAGCCCAAAAACGCAAAAAGCTAAAGGGAAACTGAAAGGAACCGAAAGCAGTATCGAAACGAATAGGATTTGTATGGAGAAACGGAATAGGAAAACGATAAAGGAAACGTAAAGGGAAGCTCGTCAAATGGAATCAAACGCAAAAGAAGGTAAACGTAACGTAACGTAACGTAACGGAACAGTACGAAATGGAACGGAACACAAAAGACTGGAATGGAAAGGAAGGTAAAGAAAAATGCTGCGCCTGCGCTCGGAATACTTACCGTGCTCACTTTACGAACTTTGGTAGCTTGGTGTGCTGTGGTAGGTGCTGGTTGTCTTTGTATAACGCTCACCGACTCCGACTCCACCTCGACGCTCCGAATGGACATCTTCTCCTTGTTGTTGTCATCGTTGCCCTTCTCGCCGCCAACAAATAGCTCATAGCTGATGCAAGAATACGTCGGACTCTTGGCCATCTCCGGATGCAGTGCAGCCTCTTCGGCGGCAGCCGCATCCGCTGCTGCCTGAGCCTGCGCATTGGCCCGCTCCTCCAGCTTGGCCGCTTTGGCGGCGGCAGCTTCTTCCGCTTCCTACAACAATTGTGGTATTTGTGGTATTAGCGATTATGTACAGTCCCATCACTCCGCAATCTCACACATCCGGAGGATTGGAGGATTGGTGGATTGGTGGATTGGTTTTTGGGTTATTTTCAGGTTGGGAATGGGATTTCTCAATTGGGGATTTTCGGAACTGGTACATTACGAAAAGCAAAACTACGAAACTACTTTGATCGGTTATGGTTGATACATAGGTATACAGATCAAATAAAATCATAATCAGTAAGGTGCTGTGCTGGGGTTGTTTAGTTTTTGTTTAGTTTTAGGATTCGGGTTAGGATGGGTTGAGGTGTCAGGACTGGAGCTTATTTGATACATATTTATATGGATATTAATATATATATATATAGAGAGAGAGAGACAGAGAGATAGTAAGTATAGGTTGTGAGTAATTTGATTTCTTCTTTTGTTATTTCCGTTAATCGTTTTGTGATTAGTGACAGGATCGGAACTAATGGTGCACTAAAATCATAAGTAAGTACGAGTATATCTCCAAAGAGTTTACATACAAGATTATAGAATATATAATAGTATACATGGAGAGATAGAAAAGGGCAAGTTCCAGGAACTTTGAAAGCTAAATGGTTTGTGATTAGGACCAGGTCCTACGAGTATAACAGTTACTGGATGACAATATCAGACGGAACCGAGCTCGACATTTTATGCACAATGATTGAAAAGTACAGGATAGACAGAGTAGTTTTGATAAGATGTTGCGATAGTTTTGATTAGTTGATTAAGTTTCATAGACAGTTAGCTAAAGCATACGATATTAGGGCATACGATATACGATATACGATATACGATACACGATATACATACGAGTAGTCGATTCAAATTCATATTCATACTCATAATCATATTGATATTCATATTCACATGGTACATACAAAAGAAAAAAGCAAGTCTGTTGTGGTTGCTGCTGTTTTCGAGTCATTGGTACGGGTAGATATTCTCAATATTCGATCGAGTTCCGGCAGCAATCGAAATTGAAATTATCTACCGCAGCTGTTGTAGTTGTGTATGGTAGTATGGTAGTAGTATGGTAGTAGTTAGCGGTTCTGTACTGTACTTTTGTCTGTTCTTGTCCCACTGCTTGGCACTTGCACAGCTGCAGTTGCAGTTGCAGTTGCAGTTGCAGTTGCAGTTGCAGCTGCAGTTGCTGTTGCAGTTGCAGTTGTCTGGGGCAGCTGGTCTGGGTGTCTACTTACACGTATCGCCTCCTCTTCGGCAGCCTCCTCTTCTTCGGCCTTCTTTTGCAATTCGTCATACGACATGGCAACAATGGCCAAAATCAAATTCACAAGATAGAATGAACCTAGGAAGATGATGACTATAAAGAACAGCATGTGCCATGGTCCGGCGGCGCGCAACACCAGCTGGTACAGGTCCTCCCAAAAGTCCTGCGTCATCAGCCGGAACGCGGACAGGAATGCCCAACCGAACGAATCGAAGCTGGTGTAGCCGTAATTCGGATTCGGACCAAACCCCTGCAGGCACACGTAGTCGTCGTCGCATTGCCTGGTATCGCATGGTATCGCATGGAAAGTGGATAGTTGACAAGAGGTGTTTAGAATTAGAATTTGATAAATGCAATTCGATTTCGATATTGCACTTACCCCGCACCGGATATATTGCCGCACAACGGAAATGAGATGCCCTCGTCCTCGGAGTACCAATTGGAGCTATTGCGATTGTGATAGTCCCAGTTCTCGTCGGTCAGATTGCCCCAGGAGCCGTCCAGCGGGAACTTCTTGATGCACTTCTGCGTGAGCACGCCCATGTAGATCTGTAGGCCCATCAACGCGAACACCGACAGGGAGAACATGGTCAGGATTATCACATCGCGCAGATTCTTCACCGATTCGATGACGGCGCCGACGATGGTCTTCAAGCCTGTTTGTGGGATATTTCATTGGATGATAGTGTATATTTAATTTATATTTATATACATATTTATATTTATAAGCTAGTCAATAGGCAGATTCCATACCTGGCACAATGGCTACGGTTTTAAGCGCTCGCAACACCCTAAACGTTCGCAGGGCAGCTAGATTACCTAAATCTATACCCATGGTCACATAACTGCGGTTCGGATATAGATCGTTGATTTGTTGGGGCAGCAGTTACAGGTTCAGCAGGTTCAGTCAGATACAGATACGGATACGGATGTACACACATAGAATGTCATCGAGTATTAGTAATTAGAGTGCTATAGGCATGCAATTAGTTTATTCAGTTTATTTATAGAATTTGCTTCGATTTGATATTCGATTCGATATTGCATTCGATATAAATTACAAATGTTGTGGGTTCATTATTCTTTCGTTGTTCTTTGCAAAGCAATTAACTTAAATCAAACAAGTGAGTGTGTGTGTTTGTATGAATGAAAGTATATGTTTGTATGCCATAAAAAGCCCAAATGAATGCGAACTTTGACATATGCCTCTAAGCATAGGTACTAAAATAAATAAAGCTGCGACCCGGCCACGTTTATTACACATTTTGTAAATTAGCTTCACCTGGCCCACTTCCCATTTCCCGCTGTCCATAGCTCACTTTCCATTTCCCATTTCCCACTTTCCATTTCCCGCTACCCATGTCCACCGATCAATTTTCCTTCTCCGTGGCTGGCCATAAAAAAGCATATTAATAGAGCCTGCTTAGCCCCCGACCAGAAAGTGCTTCCCAGTGACCCGTCGTACGTCATCCTTTGGGAATTCTCTCGATGCTACCTGGCAGGTGGGTGGGTTAGTAGGTGAGTGGGTGAGTGGGTGGCTTGTGCACCACACACACCTACGGAAAGTGCCACTAGCAACAGTGGTTCCATTTATTTTTCATGAATATTTATCGATTTGTCTGCCATTGCGTGCACTGCTGTCGTATAATTGACCATTTTTGTTGTTGTTGATAAGTACGGTGGGCAAACGGCCAAAATGTAATAAAAAAGTTCAGAGATCTTTCGATTGGATCTGAAACTTAATTTCGAAATTTATGCTTATTAACATGGCTTTAATTTTTTAAATTTTTTAAGTAGTCAAACATTACACATAAATCGCCACCCCTTGCGTATACGTAATATTTAAGTAATTTGCACCGAATGCGTATACGCCATGTTGGCCATGTTTTTAAGATGCAATAACACGTATACGCAGCGTGGTCGGATAGCTGCTAATTGGATAGACAGTTCGATTTAACGAGCTTGAAACCCTATTTCTGGCCGAATCCTGGGCTTTCGCGGAAAGTGGCCTGCATTCGCAAACTCTGGCTCTCCGCGAAAAAAAAGAGGGGCGGAGGGAAAATGGAAAATGGGAGGAAATGCAGAATGCTTTAAGCCGGGAGCTTTAAAATGTCGTGCCTGGCATTGACGAGCCAAGGCTGCGCGTCCTGGCGGCGCCACCAGCCAAATGTGCCGCACGACATATAGTCGCCTCCTCCCTCGCTCCCCTCGTTGGCCACCCAGAAAAATACAAAAAAAAAAGAAAATAAGAAAAAGAAAAAAGTATGGCAAATAGACAGCTCCAATAAATGCTTAAAATGAAGCAGAAAGCAATGAAATGGAATTGTCACGAAACGACAAAAAGAACAAGGCAAAGCGGCAATCCCAAATACAAAGAGGAAACAAAAAAAAGGAAAAATGGGAAAGAAGAGAAGAGAAATATAAACCAAAAGCTGGGAAATGGAACAAAAATTAACTTGAGCGACCAAAAATTTGTTTATGGCATTTTTATGTGTGCGTGTGTGTGAGTGTGAGTGTGCCTGGGAAATAATCGCAGAAAATCCTGTCATGTGCCATTGTGTGAGTGTAAGTTTGAGTGTGATTGTGTGTGTGAGGGTATTTGTACAAGTATGTGTATGGTTGGGCGCGTCATTAGAAACGGCAAAAATAAATCAATAAAAATGCTCCGTTAACACGACTTTTTTTGTTTTTCCCCCCATCGCGTGTAACGTATAATTCTATAGAATTTCTATGGCCATAGCTGCTTTTCTTGTGGCTGCCCCTTCTTTTTTTTTCCTTTTTTTTTTGTTTTTTTTGTTTTGCCGTTTTTATTATTTTCCAACTGCTGACTCTAATGAATGTAATTCCATTTGCTATTTGCTCCTGTGGCCCCGTTCATTTTAATTCGGCTTGAGTTCCACTTTTGAATACTTTCGTTGGCCTCTACGCTTTGATTAATTCGGAAAATTCCCCCCCGTTCACATGTACCTGTATTTATATTAATTCATTTTATTATTGCCAAGTCAGCCAGCAATGCACTTTACTTTGCATGGTTTCATTTATGCTTCTATCTTTTGGCAAAAGTTAAATTTTTTCGAATGAAAAATGCATGACATTCCTTGTCCCCAGGAACATATGCACGTTTTTTATGCCCCATGAGTTCTTTGCGATTTTCAACTGTGCCATTAGCACAGTTTGAGCTCATTTCTGGCATTACAGATGCTGATAGAACACACTGCAGTCCCTTTGATTGCATTTAATGGGCCAGAAGCATGTGCATGTATGCAAATGTGTGTAAATGTCTGTAAATCGGTTAACGCCGCATTCCGCCTTCTTGTTTTTTTTTATGTATTTTTCACTTTTTCGCTTTCATTGATTGACTCAGCTGGATGCTGCTAATTGCCCGACTCCCACGCACACTTGTGCATGGGTATATACATGTACATGTGTATGTGTTAGTAGTACGGGCACGATTATGTTAATGAAGTGTGCGCGTGTGTGGGTGTGTGAATGGTTTGCATAAATTGATAATAATAATAAATATTATAAGCAAATAGCGCTAATTTGTAAACTTGGAACGGAAAATGAAATAAAAAAATTCATAGAACAGAAAACATGGCGTGGGAAAATGGGTAGAAAATTCGGATTGAGTAAGTGTTTCGGTTTGGGTGGGCTGCTATATTCAGATTCGTGTGACTACGGCTTATACGATGGATGATTCAGTTACGATACGAATACGAAAGCAAATCGTAAGTCAAAGGCAACGCAAAAAAGAAGAGCTGCTCCTCATAGATGATACATTGGTGCGAAAGATACGGCTAGGCACCAAAAAAATACATTTATTTACAAATGATTTCGTTTTAATGAAAGTACTGCTTCATGGCTTGAAAATAGTTATAATTTCAATTATATTTCAATATTTTGTTGGTGCCTAGGCGGTAATGCAATGGATAATTGTAAGCGTGATATACGACGAATGGATGATAATTCAATGATTTTATTCAATTGAATTAGGTAATATATAATATTATATATAGGTTTATATAACTCACGCTAAAGCTATTACTACGAAGTCCAGCCAATTCCATGCATCTCTAAGATACGTAAACGGGCATAAAATGAAACCTCGTGCCATCACTTTAACAGCTGATTCAAATGTGTAGATTCCGGTGAATATCACCCTAAAAACGAATTGAATTTCGAAATGCAATTTGTTGTTTGTTGTCTTCTTGGCTTTTATGCACTTCAAATGTAGCTTGAAATGTTGATTTTTTTTTTTGGATTTTTGATTTTTTGGTTAGACTGCCTTAGAGCCTTAGATGATTGTAAGTAAGAAAAAAGAACGTGAACAACAGACACACAAAAACTAAAACCAATTGTTAAAGGTTGACCAAGAAAATAGAAATAAAAGTTGTTTGCAAGTGGTGGACAAGTTGCGCTTAAAAGTAGGCTACACTTCTCCTGGCTCCCAATTTCGCTGCTCTCCACAATTGCATCCAACGTTGTCGTTTACCATTTGCATTTCGGTTTGTTGTCGTTGTCCAAGGATTTACCGAAACTTCATTGTTACACGTACTCGTTAAAACTAACTTAAGTGATTAGCCTAGCCATTTGCATCAGGTTGTGCGAATGATGCCACAACCTCAACCAGAGATAGTATCTGCATTTTAGATTCACAAATTGCCTTTGCTTTTGTCCTAGATTTATGTGTCCTACAGTCACCTTCACTCACCTAGCAGTTCAAAGAGTCAACACACACACACACACACCAGGAAAATGTATCACAACAAGTTATATCCATACTTATTCAAAAACTTTTGCTAAATAATCAGTAAATTCACTTACAAGTTGTACTTTCGATAATGACTTAAAAACAATTGCTTCCTTACTTTAATAAATTACATCTGCAAAGTACTAAAACGAAACTTTGCTAATTGAGTTTCTGAGAAGTATTCCAAGTGATTGAAATTAACCCATTATATTCCATAATCACAGCAGCATTGCCTGGGTGCACAGGTACTGAAAGAAATGCCTAGCATTCCGCATTCCACATCAAAAGGACACTTGGACTATACAAGTGCTCGAGCGTCCTAATTACTGAATTGCAGATGCAGATAGACAATTGTCAATGTCAATAATGGTTAATACTTAACCACAAACCGCTTGTGTGTTTGTGGGCGATGCTGTTGTGGTGCTGTGTGTGTGTGGGCGTCAGATCAATAGGGCGACCTTCGGCCAGCTGGCCACCTCACCTCATCCTCAGCCTCACCCCCTGCTGTTATGCCCCCCGCTGCCCGGTTAGCCATTTGACAGATTTCAGCCAGCATTTCAGACACTGCTCGTTGTCCTTTGGGCGCCGCAACTAGTTTAAAGTCGCTGCAGGGGGCGGTTGCTGGAAGGGTGGGGTTGGGGGGTGCTGGGAATGCGTCTGACCTAGGCCCCAATGCCTGTGAAGGACACTTGAGCTGTGTTTTAATTGCAGGTATTATGTCTTTCTTAGGGGCCTGCACAAGTGTGACCCCTGCACCGTGGAAAACAATGGAGCAAATGGTATTCAATCAGTGGGGTAGCCATAGAATAGGACATGAATGGCTTGTAATGCCTAGAAATATAGGCTTTAATTTGGAATAACTCATTCTATCTTCTAAAATCAGCATTTCTGATTTATTTGGCTTCTATCTGATATATAAGTTTGGTAAGTTTGGCTTCTATCTGATATATAGGAAGCTGATACATGGGAAGTTCAGTGGAGAATACAAAATGGGCTTGCAAATACACTGCTGTTAGTTGCGGAATGTATTTCTCTCTCTGCATCACTCTCTCCCTCTCCCTCTCCCTCTCTCTCTTTCTCTCTCTCTCTCTCTCTTTCTCTCTCGCTCTCTATCTCGCTCCCACTCTCTCGACCCACTTTGAGGGGTCCTCTGGCTTTCCTTTCCTTTCCTTTCTCCGGTGGTTCCGCACATTCATACTTTCCCTTTTCCCGGTGTGTGCGTGTGTGTTTCCGTGTGTTGCAAGTTATGCAGCACCTGCTGTTTAGGCATACCATACAATACCATTCCATCTCATCCCCTATTTCCTCAACCCTCCAGTGCGTGCAGCCCTTAGCCAAGTTCAAGTGGCGTTTCCGCTTGCACTTCCATCTGGCTATCTGGATATCTGGCTATCTGGCTATCTGGCAGCCATCTGCTGCTCTGTATTCCTATGTCTTCAGTCTGTAGTCTCTCTCTATCTTAGGGTGCTCGATTCTGATACCAAATCTGCGACAATAACTTTGATATCAGCTAGAAAAATGACGTAACTCTTTTCACTTTACATATTGCTTGATTGGCGCTGTGCGCTCTCATCAAAGCATTTTTGCTCGCTTGGCTTTCCTTAAGTTTGTTTTCGCTAGAGTTTACTAATATAGTTTACCTATGTACAAGTTACGGCTACGTATACGCAATGCTTTTCAATTGTTGTTCTATGATAAACGACTTCTAGATGAGCACTAATCGAATCGATTCTAGCTAAATGTCAAATCGATTGCGAGTCGACTAAGTGAATAGAGAGAGACAAATGTCCTGTCGAAACATGGAAGTTCTATCTATTTATAATTTATATATGTATCAACTGTTCTAAGGATATGAGTTTTCTAAGTCAGCTAATTACCACACAAAAGTCTACTTTACTTTTACCCCAGAGCGATTGGCAAAAAGTACGATACGAACCCCTTATGCAAAATGGTATATTCTCTAGAACTAAATTCGATTATACGGGGGATCTTAACTAACTTTATATAGTTCTATAGTTTACATAGATACGATGATCGAAACGAACTAAGTTATTTTGCTAGTTGGAATAATTTTGGGGGTGTTTTAGTTTACAATAAGGTATACTTAATACATATTCTTGAGCAATTTACATAAGTTTCATCTATGGATATAAATATATAAAAATTGAAGTTGTATGATCTAAGCGTGTGTGTGTGTGTAGGGTAAATATTAATAAACTAGGTAGCTAGGAGTTAACTACGGAGCAAAGTTACTTCGTTTACAAATGATATAACGATTGAATTTAATTCGAAACGTGAACAAACCAAAACCAACCAGCTCGACTGGTTCGGTCCCAGCTGGACCTCTACGAGTACCCGATGTTCGGGATCGGGATCAGGATAGTCGGTTATCGGTTATCGGAGGGATTTGGATGCCCAACCGCGGATGGACTAGCGAGGCGAATTTACAGTTGAAATGAATCATTTGAATGGATCTGAGATTGTTGGGACGCGAGTGGTGGCTCTATGATCGAGTTATCGAATAGTTATCGAACGATCGAATATTGTTACGCAAAGTTACGCACGACAGAAACGAGTACGGATATGAGCATATACATCGATATATATGTATAGTATATAAATAGTTAGTAGACTGAAGTTAGGTATGTATGCAGTTTGATGCGATAGTGGTGTCATATCATACAAGAGCGGATGCACTCAACGGATCTCGGTTCCCAATGAACTGGCCATCGCCGAGTGTTCGTACCACTACTAGAATGCATCATGATATCAAGGCTCTCTTACTGGAAATGGCTTTAGCTACCTAGGAAAACTTTACTTTACTCGACATCGTTACCTTCGCCTGCGTGGGTCATAAAGATTGATTAGACAGAGTTAAATGGTTTGGTTGTTTTTTTTACATATAGTTATAGTACATAGGTTTGCATATCGATTGCACTTTGGTTTGTTGCTGTTTTTCGATTTCTTTTCGTTTGGCTTTTGTGGAAATCATAGAGGAAAGAAATTCAAGTTTCACCTAAATACACATCTCCATAAATATCGAAAAAGTTACATATAGTATATATTTTTGTATAATATATTGTTTAAATATAGTTAGGTATGTCGATTATATAGCACATAGGTATATAGATGTTTATATACTTATATGACTAGTACAGCGTATAATTAATAACATTAATTATAAAAGATTCATAAACGAAAGACGGAAAACAGAAACCAAATGAAATAAGTTTCGAAAATCAAATGTATCTAATGTAAAGGGAACCAAATCAAGTGTCTTCGGTTGGCAATTACACTTATACATACATATATATAGTAGTATGTGGTTAGATAAATTAGATATATGGGTATGCATATAGGGCGGCTGACTGGCTGGGCGTACTTACTCAGTGGACTCAACCGTGGGCGTTGTCGGCATTATCATCAGGATGCAGTTGACGAGAATTGTGGTGATGATGAATAGGGAAAATAATGGATGCACTAGAATGTAAATGGCCACACGACGTATCGGATTGAATGGATCGAGCAGCCACATTGCTTTTGATGCAGAAAAGCGAAAAATATCTTTTCCTTTGCTTACAACTACGAATGTCTGCAAGAGAGCGTTGATATATATTGCATGGGATCAATATCGTTGGCTTACGCTTGGGGAATCTATCAGATTGGAGTACGGAAACTTACCAGTACATTGCTGTAGTAGGGATCGATATCCTCGAGAGGAGTGGAGGCCAATTCCGGCGGGAAGCTGCCCTGCAATCGAACAGGTATTGGCACACCCTGTTCAAGTGTAGGATCCGGTTGTGGACCTTCATCCTCGTCCTCGTCATCATATCGGATCTGCACAGAATGGTTTGGTCAACAATACATTAGCAAGGACTTTCGTATAAATCGCGTATAACACCATTATCACGCGGCACGACGACTGAGCCCCGAATTGAAAACTCAAAACTCAAAAACGGAATTGAAAGTATCGACAAATCATAAGTAGGTTGGGCAACATCAATTTCAAGCGCTTTAGATTCGAATTGAAAAATTTCGTGATGGTTTCAGTTTTGCATATCATTTGCTTTGTTTCTACACATATATATTTATATACATATATGCTATAAAGGGTATTGTTACTATATATATAAAGTATATATACACGGTGATAGAGAAAGCAAAGGGATGGGAGACAGTTTGGCGTTTTGGGTTTTTTCGGGCAGATTGATTTAGCAGATTGGGTTGGTATGCAAAAGTAACACCAAGTCGCTTGGACCAATATATCTGGGTTACACATTTTTTTGGGCGCTTCGCCATTCGATTCGTTTCATCTTCATTCAGATTCATCATTGTTTTGCTTTTTTGTCAGGTTTAAAGTAATGGAAATAAAATGGAACGGAAACGGAAATGTTCATGGAAACGGAAAAGAAAACTAAGGTAACCAGTGTTGGACAAGGTCCTTTTCCATGTGTGAGTGTGTGTGTATATGTGTGTGGAAATACATATGTGGCATGCCCTTTAGGAACTAAAAGGTGTGTCCAGTGTGGGAAAACGATTAGCTAGAGTGCGAAAACACTAGACTATACTACGCTTTACGTTCTACGTTTTACGGATTGGGATTGGAAATGGGAATGGGTTACATAGAGGATCACAAGCGGGATTCTTGGGTGGATGGTACTCAATGTCGTACTGGGTTTTCCCACTTCCATTTCTGATTGCCCAGACAAACATTATTCTTGCATGTTGTGGCAACTTTTAATTGCCGTATGACAATATTTGGCCCCTGTGACGACTGCCTTGGGTTCGTGGGCTACCATACGATACCATACGATACCATACCATGGCATACCATATACCTCTGTATCGATTTCGGTCAGACGCGCTTAGTCGCAACTGAAACGTAGCAGTTTTACTTTCCACGGATACGCGGACACGTGCAATGCCAAAAGCAATATTAAAGAGTCCAGAGCCAAAAGCACAAGAACTCTAACGTCACTTTATGAAACGTACGTATCGTTCGATTCGCCCTCTCGCTCTCTCCATATATAGTATATATAAAACATATATGGCTATAGCTATAGCTATAATATATAGCTGCGACCCACTGTATGTACACGATAGAGAACTAGTATATGCCACAGGCAGAAGGGGAAGAGGAGCAGGCCAGAAAGCGAGAGGGAGAGCGAGAGAGAGCCACAAAAGGAAAACTAAAGGAAAAATTCCATAATAGTTGGCTTGGCGTGACAATTAGATTGTCTGTGTGAGTGTGTGTGTGTTTGTGTTGTGTGTGTGGTGGAGCCGTGGCTTTGACGCAATTGCGGCACTCTCACCACGACACCAAAACCACACGGACACGGAGTTGGTGGTTTGAGGGGCGGCATACGGGGGGCGGTGGGCGTGCCTCTTTAAACAGCCAACTGGAGTCTATATTTAAACTAATAAAAGGCAAGCCGCAAACTGGAGCGACAGAGAGGCAGAGTGGCAGAGTGGCAGATGGTTGGATATGGCAGCCGGTTTCCACCGGACATAAGTCGTGCGTCCTCGCGCTTTCGCCATTCCGCGTACCGATTACAAATTTATGACGCACCGTGGACGCAATGGTTCGCCATTGAGGTTAGGTTGCGGTTAACTAACCGCCAGTTAAGGAACATTATCTTGTCCAACCATGGAGATCAGATGGGAAAATTCAGGCTTTGCTGGGTTATATTAAAAGCTAAGGGGTTTATAAATAAAGAAATATTAAATAAAAGGGAGAGCATTTAAGCGAGGACTTGGAAAAAT
Source organism: Drosophila santomea (assembly GCF_016746245.2). Lineage (NCBI taxonomy): Eukaryota > Metazoa > Arthropoda > Insecta > Diptera > Drosophilidae > Drosophila > Drosophila santomea. The sequence goes on from NC_053021.2 coordinate 10,446,805, forward strand.
TAATTTTCCACAGTGGATATTCAAAATAGAATCGGGATAGTATCGGATACATAGATACATAACGATTGCAATTGGAAGAGTGGGAGTAGAAAAGGATTCGTTGCGTGGGAGGGAGGGAAATAAAGGAATTAGAGAAAGTAGCTATGAGAGAGAAAGTTTTTCATGCGCCATGCAACGTCAACCACAACCACAACGACATGCACACACTCCTTAAGCACACGCACTTTCACACACACGTATGTAAATGTATGTATGTGTACACATTCACACACAGGCACACCTTTAGCGAAATAGCAAGTGGGGGGTTTTTGTGGAGCAGAGCGGTATACTGGATTTGGAGCTGGATTTCTGGGGTTCGGGGTTCATTCTACAGTATGTCTGAAGCCAACTACAAATGATAGTTCAAACCGAAATGTAACCGAAGCTGATAAACCTTTGATAATGATATTCATATTCATATTCATCTAACGCTAGGAAATAACTAACGCAAAAGGCCAGGCCCCAAGATATTGCTGGGAAAATGGGTCTATTGTATTGAACTACATGCTTTGTGTTCGATTGGGGTTTTGGGTTTTTAATCCCAGCAATATTTGGGGGTTGGGTTGTTTGTGGCCCTAGCTCCGAATCAGGCTGTGGCTGTCCTTGGATGAGATACTTTTAGTTACTTTGAGTTACTGTGAGATACTTTGACATAGTTTTAGTTACTTTGAGATACTTTGTCTGGCACTTACTCGATTCACCTCCCACAACTTACAGTACGCTGGCCATTGGTTGACTCATCTGTTTGCTTGACTTCTCCTGCGTTTCAGTTTCAGTTTCACTTTTAGTTTAAGTTTCTGTTTTGTTTTTAATTGGTTTTCATGTAATCGTTTCTATCGTTCGGAATTTATATACGAATTTCGTCGGATGCGTGGCAATGCAAAAATTTGCGCTCCAGGGAAATCTTTGCGTATTGCTCGCCGCATTGAAAATCATCAGACATCTGCATAGTATGGTCAAAAGAAACGAGTTCCTAGCCCTGCATTTCAATCCCTAGCACCTAGCAACTAGCATTTAATCAAAGGGTTCGGAACTGCATGTGGTTTTGGGATCGGGTGGTTAAGTGTATATATATATATAGGCATATATGTCTTACATCTGCTCACATTGAGAACATCAAATAGTACGCATACACACACAAATTACTCAAGTATTAGCCGGCAAAAACATATACAGATACACATATAGTAGATACGGTTACAGATACACCTAGTTGGGGTCCTTGTTTTGCCATTAATATTTCTCGATGCACCCAAGTCAGGACATCAGGCCGTATCAATGCGTGTGTATTAGTGTGTGTATTAGTGTGTATGTGTTTGTGTGTTAGCGGCTTTGATTCCTGCCTTGGGGCCCTTAAGCTCCTTAGCCACTCGAGGCACTCAGTGATTGCGGGGACTCCACCTTGATAAGTAATTGAAGCCGCCGGGCAGTGTCAATAACTATGGCAATGCCAAATGGCAGGCGGCGGGAGACAAAGGGATATATATACTATATACACATGTATCCTGAAGCGGTATATGTAACAGCAGTAGGTAAAGTAAAGGAAAAAAGTTTGAGCTCCTCATCGGCCAGCCGAAGTACAATGAAGGTCCTTGCGCGGTTTCTGCTCTAGCTTCAATGTTTTTGAGGAGAATCGGGTGTTAGAGGTTATAAGCAAATTAGATTTTCTTTATATACAAGTTCCCTTATTAGATCCTGGGCAATAATCAAGCTAAAAGCACAATTATCGGACTGTCAATGTTATAAACAAGGAATAGCGAGCTGCTGCAAGGATCCACAAGCAAAAGCTGAGAAAAGCAATAAAGTTGAAAGCGTATTTCCAGCTGCATGGGAATTGTTGGTCTTGTTTTTCTATTGAAGGGTGAGCTTTTGGGTTTTCTTTCGTTTGGCCTTATTCGATTTGCATTAAGATATAGAACGGCAAAGATATAGTACGAGCTTGCGATAGTTTACGATATACATAGATAGATAGGCTACACTTATAGAACGGATACAAAGATACATAAGTTGTAGATACTGGGTACGAAATTGGTAATATACACAGATACACAAATACACACACTGGTGTGTGTGTGTGTGGTGTGTGCTGAAGGGACGGGGGGCGGGGGGTTCTGGATCAAACTGGGCTAAGTGGCGTGGATTGGCTGGCTTGATTGGTAAGTTGCAGCAGTTGCACAAAGAAAACGAGGCAACAACAACAACAACGGAAAATGGCAAACGGAAAATTGTTCGGCTAAAGGAAAACGATTTGTGGCAATAAAGTCGGAACTGAAAAAGGCACCAAAATAAGGTGAAATCATAAAACTTTTCCTTCGATTCAGATTAAGATTGAGATTCAGATTCTCTCCCGAGGCGTATGTGTGTGTGTGTGTGTGTGGGTGTGTTTTTCAAAGGTCGGGAAGTCTTGGGTGGAAAATTGGTGGGTGGGTGGGTGGTTTGGGTTTTTATTTGGGTGGTTTCTAGTTTTTTTTTGTTCTGAGCAAAATCTTACTTCTTTTTGTTTTTTCTTGCGACCATATTGCGGCTGAAAGAAGATTCGGATTTGGTATTTGGTTTAGGGCATTCATTACGAGCATTTATCAAGTTCAAGTAAAAAGTAGCGTAGTAGTAGAGTAAAGTTCACATTCATGTTCGTTTTGGATTTAGATTTGGATTTAGATTTTGATTTTGATTTTGGTTGGGTATTTCGTAATTTGTTTTTGATTGCATTATGCAAGCGCCGAATTTCGAATTTCGCATTTCGTCATTCATTATTGATCGTTTTTATACAGTATATTGATATTTATAAACATTGTAATATTCATTCATTTTTTTTGGTCCAGACAGCGGCGCGCAAAAGTTTCGTTGAGAGAGAGCGTTCAAAAAGTAGAGAGAAAGTTGTAAATGAAACGGAAGAAGAGTACACGAAAGAAAAAACAAACGGTAGAAAGTGGTTATGTAGGCGAGCAGTTTTCAGTTTTTCAGTTTTTTTTAGTTTTTCAGCATTATGTCAGGGGATAATACATATGGGATATCGTATACGATATTCGAATACGATATCTAACAATTTCATTTGCGCATCCTCGCAATGCAAAATGCAAAATGCTAAATTCAAGGATCATGTTTATCTGTATATCATGTGTTTACTGTATTGATTCTCCATTGGTTTCTATATATTTCTATAGCTAGTGTGGTTGAGTCTGTGTTTGCATTTTGTGACTGTTTGTTTTTTTAATGGGTGCTCAGAGGTCGGAGAGGGACAGCGATAGAGATAGAGACAGATACAGAGACAGAGACAGAACTAGACTTAGGATTGAAAAGTTGAAAGTTAAAAGTGGAAAGTTAGTTGAGGTGCGCATGGGCTAAGTCGTGGCTTTTCTATGTGTGTGGGTGGCTTATGACAATGCGCTTGAATGGTTTTTACAAGATTTCATAGCTACGATCAGCTTGGGTCGATGAAGCTATACTCTTTAATGGATCCATAATGGCACATATCCTCGTTGGCAATTGCTGGTGCTTCAACTACAATAGTTGGCATTTAGATTTTCTGATTCACGGAATTTTGGTGCTTTGCTTTCTGCTATGAGTGCTGCAGCAAATAGAATCCTTGCCTTCATTCATTTAGTATTTATTCATTCGATTTCTTGCCAGCCTCCATTATTAATAGCATTAGTCTATACATCAGTATATATTTTTGATTGTCGACTCCATTTGTTTTTGAGTTTTTGATGATTCGATTGTTGATGGTCTGATATTGAAACTGAATACTGGCACTAATGATTGGTACACGTATTCACAGGCGAGTAGACTATTTACAGGACGGAATACCAGAAGATTTGCTGAGTGTGCTGAGACAAGGAGGACATGGGTTTCATGGACATGGACGCAGACTTGGCCAGTGGTTTCTATACCCAAGCCATTGAAGCTGGTTAAATGAAATCGAAAGAAATCGATAATCGGTAATCGAAAATCGAAAATCGAAACGAAACGAAAATGAAGAATATAACTAAAGAGTTTGTAGCCGTCGACAAGTAGAATACGATAACGTTAACGATACGACAATGATAATGTAAAATCGTTTTTGGGGTTGCTGGCATTAAAAAATAATATATATGTTTACGCAATAATACAAAACAATTGATTAGGTAATCGGAATTAGGATACACATTAGAACACATTACGAAGCCAATGGGTTACAGAAAACACAGTTCTTACTCTCCAAATAGATAAAACAAGTAAACAAACCAACAAACGAACAAACACATACAACGATTATGGCAGGAAAGAATTTTACAGATTCGATAGTAATACGATATCGGTACGTACAGAGCATATAGGTGGTTGGATTTTTGGGTTAGATTTTTGGGTTATATTATGCTGAATACGAATACAAAATACGAGGAGTACATACAACCAAAGAAGTAAATCAGAAATCAGAAATCACTGTACTATTCTTTTAGACACTTTTACGTTTTGGAATTTTGTTGAACATAAAAATGAAGAAAATGAACTTAGAATCGAAACAAAGTTCGGTAGGTGGACGTTTATGCTGTTCTATGTTCATGTACTTGAGTTCAGTTGTAATGGGGTCTCTTAGCTACGATAAAAGATAAAAGTGGGTGAAATGATGGCTGAGATTACGAAAACAGTAGACAGTAGACAGTTAATAGTAGAGGTCCAGGTAGATGGGTCAGAGAAAGATACATAAGATCTGCTTGGTTTGCATTTGGGATTGTTCGTTTACGGATTGGATGGCGGGGCTCAAGCACAGTGGATATTAGGGTGACGTGACTCTGAGATACATACGTATAACGATCGATGGATTCAATGGGTAGTAGCTGAATTTACAGAGGCGGATATGAGATACTGAAGGGGTTTTTAGATGGATATACGAGTATAAAGAGAACTGTAGACACAGAGGCATTTGATATTTGATATACAGATACGTATACGGAGGATGACTGCTTGTGAATTGGATGCTTTCTTTTCATGTTGATAACTTCGGGTGGATATGTGTGTGTATGGGGTTAGTAAGTAGAACATATTCGAGTATTTGGTATATATATATATTATATAAAATAGACGTTCAGGCTTAAGTTGAAGCACGAACAAAAGCGCACAGTAGCGGCAATCGGTTATCGGTTATTGGTTATCGGCCATCGCTGATCTTAAATCGATCTGCAATCAGCTTCGACCGTTTGGCATTCGATCTCAATTGGAAGTCAATTCACTTAGACGTAGAGAGAGAGATACACATATTGATACTGATACGGATACGGATACGGATACAGATACTGATACAGATACAGCTAAATAGTAGTAGAGTAGGCACACAAAATGGAGAAAACTAAGCGCACATTCAGCTAGAAATAATTACCACCTCTCCCTCGGCTCTCTTTCTTTCCAGCTCCTTCTGCTTTTCATGTTCAGCGGCAATGCGTTGTTCGATTTGCACCAATGATTCGCGGGTAAAGGGACGGAACAAACTGCGTTCTTCCTCAGATATCGAGTCGGAATCTTCTGTCATTGTCTATGCGGCCAACGATGAGAGCCTTAGATTTCCAAGGCCTGTGAAAGAATAGACGGAAAATATTACTAAATAGAAATTACTTCATTAACAGTGTCTTACAGCAAAGCTTACAGTGCTATTATTAAATAATAAAAACTTCAATGCATTAAGTGCGTAATTAATATAGGTTCATATAAATAATGGTATATAATACTTCTATAGGGTATACATGGAGTTTACTTACATGAGGCACATGGATGTCGCCTGCTACATTAAAGCTACAACTATATCCGAGGCGCCATGTTCGATTAGCGCCCGCCGCTTAGCACGATGCTGCAAGTAGATAATGGGTAAATTAAACGCATTAGTTAGAGCCACAGCCACGCTATTAAAAGTTAGTTATAGATTAGCGAAAAGGTTGCGACCTGAAGCTAGCACATTGATCCCACGGAGAGTGGAGAGTGGAGAGTGGATGTCGAAACCTCAACAGCTGACTAATTGGATTACCGCAGGCGGCGATTCGCATTAAATGAAATGCAATCAAAAGTGAAATGCAACAAACAAAAACAATGGCCAATCAATAAACGCCAGCACGCACACGCACGCACACACACACACACCTGCGTTTTTTGATATCGCGACGTATGCAGCATTTAAACTACGGTAGACTTTTTAGCTCGGAGTCGAGAGAAAAAAATGGGATGAAGTGAATTGAGCTTTATACTTATGACTTTATTTACGCCGCTCACCTGTTTTTGATTTTATATTAACTTCGAAGAAATAATACAAATAATATGAAATACGGGATAAAATCCAATGGGATCTAGATTCGGTTACGGATGGTCCCGCGGTATTCGGATATTGGGCTTACATAAGCAGCCTCCGCTAAGGTCAAAGCACTCTTTTTTGATTTGCCAATCCGGCTGCGTGTGTGTGTGTGCGCGCCACTGTATGTGTGTGTGTATCGAGCATAAAAGTAGGTCAGTTCGATATTTCGCCACACTCACTCACACACACACACTCAGCCACAGAGGCATGAAGCATAGGCAAGCGTTGTCACACACACACACAGAGAAGCAGTGGATGTGGCAATAGGAGCATATATTTATGTGTGTCTGTTTCCATTCATGACACTCGCAAAATCCTGTTTGCCGAATTAATTTTTGGTCATTCGCTGGGTCGATGAGTCATGCGGAAAACCGCAAACAAAAATTGAAGTACAAAAGAAAAAAAACCCCGAGCCGGAATTTGTGTCAATATGCAAATGACACATGGCAAACACATGAGCGAAACGCAGTGAAGTTTTCCTTAGCCCACCAAGGTATCGATTTGGCGTTGGAACACAGAATATCTGTTAGCTTATTAAATGTTCAACAAAAGTCGAATGGAAAAAAAGGACTAAAAAGGCCAAAAAAACAAACAGCAAAAAACTGAACGAAGTTTGCATGTTGTTAGTCAATGAATTTTGCATGGGAGAGCGCAATGGGCTGGCGAGAGAGAGAGAGGACTCTCACTCTCTTCCTGCCTGCGCCGAGAGAGCAAGTGCTCCAGCGCTCTCTCCTTTGCGCTCTCTTTTGTGTTTGCCGCCAACAAACACGGACTACAACAATACATTTTTTGGTTCCCTTCTCTCTTAACGAACCTCCTTTCCATGTGTGCGTGAGCCAAGGAATTCCGTTAGGAAGTCCCCTCTTCACCTCCATCATTCATTTTTTTTCTCTTTGTCGGTTCCGTTCTTTTTTGTGTTTTGTGGCAGCTGAAAGTTTGCCCTCCAAAAGCCAGCAAAAGGTTGTAGCCCAAAAGCAAAGGGGCGTGCCAGTGGGCGGGACAAAAAGGGGCGCAGATACCCCATTGATATGGTCTTGAGGTCGGGCCTGGTTAACTGGGATTTTCACCAAGGACCAAGGACCAAGGAGGCATGACATAATCGAGCCAAGTTCATCAAGTCGCCCACTGCTCACAGCTCACACTTTTCTAGCTTATTCAAATATTGAAATACATGCGAAAGACACAATTGATTTCCAAAGTCTCTTTGTCATGCAGCGTAAATTGCCCATTTCGGTGTGCTACATTAAATGGCAATCGATGGGAATCCCAAATGTGGGTTTGTAAAAATCATTCGATAAAAAATAAGTAAATGCTTAGCTGAGTTTATTAGCCTGTTTGCTATAACATTTGCAGTATGTGTTAATTGTAAGAATTCATCAGAAAAGTGGTTTCAAGACTCGAAAGATCGTTTAGTTTTAAGAATTCGAGATTATTAAAAATGAGAGTGAAATAATTGAAATTCAAGAATTACAAATTCCATGAAAATGATCGTAAATCGCCTGTATAATCGATTTTTTCATTATTTACGATTACTCACCGTTAATCGATGTCTATCGATGTTGGACCTGGCTGCTCGCTCTATCCGCTGATGTTGTTGTTGCAATAGTTGCTATTGTGGTTGTTGTTGTTGTTGCTGCTTTTGTTGTGAGGGTGCTTGCTTATATTGTTGTTGTTGTTGCTGTTGTTGCTGCTGCTAAGAATTGTTGCTGCTGTTAACTACTGTTGTTGTTGTGGTTGTGGCTCTGGCTGCTGCTGTTGCTGTTGTTGTTGTTGTTGTTGCTGTGGCTCACACATTTACGGGCACCAACACACACGCGACGCACTCACACACATATGCATACATATACATAGATATATATATATATATATATATATGTATACTTTATATAAATATTTATTACGGAGACGAAGACGAATAAAGTTGAAGCGGTAGAACAAGTAGAAGATGAATTTGTTGTTTGTTTTGTTTTGTTTTTTTTTTTTGTTTTTTGTTTTGTTTTTTATATTTGTATTTTTGTTTGCTTTTATTTGTTTTGGTTTTGTTTGTTAAATCTGTATTATCATTGGGTAATTGAATTGGTTTTTTATATAATTTTTTGTGTGGTTAACAAGACGACGCGACGTGTTGCCAAAAATTTTCATCAAACGTTGCGTTTTGTTCCCAGAGCTGTTTCAATTGATTATTGTTAGTATTAATATTATTTGTTGTACTAATACTACACCCTACTACTTTCTAGTATTAGTATTATTATTATAAATAATATTTGCGTTTTCTGTTGCGGATTTCGTTTCAATATTGCCAGCGAACAAGTTGTTGAAACCCATAAAAGGTGACAGAATTAAAAACAATATTATCGGAAGGACAAATTTCGAAACATTTTTATGGCACACTAAAAAAAAGCCTAGTATTGTTTGAATGCCTTTAAAGTATTTGTAATATTTAATATTTATTTCTATTTATACGTTGGCTTTTTATTTGTCCTTGTGCTCATCATTTGGATTATTTCATTAGTTTATTTGTTTACTTCCAATAAACTTGTTATATTTCTTTGATAAATATTTAAAATTGGCTTGTAAATTGTACATGCTTCTCATTATGTTTTAGTTTTACACACTTGATGGCTTTCACTGAGACACTCGAAAAAAAAACGTTAAATGTGCACACTCAATTTGGCAGTATAATGTCTCACTGGATTAGATGCACTGTAAAAAAAAAGTGAGGCAGCGCGTTGCTAGTTGTTTGTGTTTATGCAATTTTCGCGCGCACGTGAAACGCAGAGCACCATTCGAAAGGACACAAAGGACTCGAAGGATACGGGAAAAGTCGAGCACTGAGCACTGAAGTAAAGTTCTTACATTGTGGAGAACTCCGTTTTTCGGGCGAATAAGGCAGCTGTGCGCCGTTTCGCCGCGACTTTCTTTAATTTTTCGAATTTGCCGCAAAAAGGAGCAGAGTGTGTGTGCGTGTGAGTGTGAGAGGTCTTTTCGCCCTAAAGCATTTGCCATATATATGTATATGTATGTATAACCACCCAAGTTGTTGTCAACACAGGTTTTGTTGTGCTACTTTGCCACCCTGTTTTTCGCTGCTTATCCTTTCGCCCTTCGCTATTCCTCGCCATTTACCAACATACTCGTACTATTCGCCTTCGCCGCCACTTGTTTTTTTTTACACTTTGGTCACTTATTCTATTTTTAGGTCATCACACAGCACTGCCACCCGAAAATTGCAACAGTGGGCGATTATTTTTGGGCGTTTGGCACCAGTTGGACTGGTCAAGTCCAGTCCAGTCCGACTTGCGTTCATAACTAATGTGGCCCGAGTATATGGAATATATGGAATATATGGAGCAGCAGCTATAATCGCAAATCATGCTGACCCGCTTTTGGACGCCGACCAATCGATCCGCACTTTATCCAGCCCAGCGGTGGCGGGGTCACCAAGTCACCAAGTCAACAAGCCACCAAGTCACCAGTCAGTTCACCCATTTGCACACACTTGGGAACTGCGTTTCTAATGTCCTTACAAATGGACATGTATGTATAAACAAATTGAAAGCAATGGAGTTTCAGTGTGTGTTGCTTGTGTGTGTGTGTGTATTAAGTGGATTGGGGTCACCAAAGCGGGCAGTTATTGTAGGCATTTTGGTAGTAATGCTTTCCAGCAAGAGCTTTTCTTGAAACTACTATAACTTGAAAGAATAGTAGTTCTTAAAAAGTTACCTCACATTTTCCGGGACTCATCAAAATTATTAAATGAAATCTTTGCTATAAATCATCATTTCTTAGTAACCTTTAATTTGCCAATTCCCCAAGATCCATGTGGTAGCCAATGATTTCGAACTAGTTTTGATCATGAGCCTTGGCCTTGCTCCTAATTGAATTCGCAGAGAGGATCTCCGCGGACATGCGACATTTATCACAGGTCACAGGTCGCAGGACGCAGGACGCATATGGCAATATTACCGAGAGAGCACAATCTCCTTATTGGATTGCGTCCTGATTGCAAGCCCTTGGGATTCGCACAATGGAAGCCAAAGGCCAGAGCCTTGCACACATGCCATTCGACTTGGGCTTGCTGGTCCTATTGACCATTTGCACGTCACGTATTTAATAATTTATTTATGCAGCAATTTGGGTTATGTAAATTTTTTATACCGAAAAGCCAACAAAGCAAATGGCGAGCAAAGAACAACAATGAGCCGAAAGCCAATTGAACACGCACAACCCAGGGGCAGATTGAACTGCCTGGTGACTGCTGGTATTTGGTGACTGGCTGGTATTCTTGGGTCTTGGGTCTTGGGTCTGGGGCATGGGAACACCTACCTCTCCATGGGATGCAATGGTATGGGGGTCCTGCGGAGCCTTCGCCCCGGGACAAGCTGGTGGGCAAGATGGAAGGCTGGTCTAACCCGCTGGGCATTGGACGAACCGCTAAGTTATTGTAACACCCATTTGGACTGGTCTTAATACTCCGGCACTTTTGGGGAGGAGGTTCTCCACGCTATTTCACTAGATTTGCAACTTTTTGGCTTTCTTTAGCGCCCAGAAGTCGCGAACACAACACAAATAGTCACGAAAGCCAAACAATCGCACACGAATGACAGCTAGTGCGTTTTATAAACGAAAGTTTATAGATTTTGGCCAAGGAGGGAAACGTTTTCGCTTTCGATTCTGGGCCACAATTGCGTGTCCTTTCGGTTTCGACGAGGTCCTTGCAAGTTCTCGGCTAAAGGCACTAACAAAGTAAAAGCTGCATTTCAAAGTTACAGCCATAAATGTTTAAACCATTAAACAAGACCTATGTGTCTTCTTCTGGCAATACAAGTTAAGTAAATAAATAAATGTATAAATCAAAATATCATTTAGTTACTAACAAAAACTAGTTGAAAAGAGTTGAATAGGTAAACTATGTCCATTATTAGCTGTAATCTAACCTCACCGCTCGAGCGATTTGCAAAGCACTGAAATATTCTCTGAACGTTAATCGTTAGTAATAAACTTTGGATCCGACTACATGGTTTCCACATTCACGACAGCACTTTCGTGACAATAACTGCTTTAAATGACTGTTGTAAATCAAATATGAACAATTAGAATTATCCGCTTTTCGGGCAATTAACCGCCATGTCCTGCACGTACCTAGTACTTATGCATGTACATGAGTGAATAGCTGTATTTTTCATCAGACATCAACTTCAAACTTCGAAAACGTTGCACAATTTCGTATTTTAGTTCAATTTTTTTTTCTTTTTCTGTTTTTTTTTTTTGTGAGCTAAGCCAAGGCAATTTGAGACACCCTTGTCCCTTTTACGCCAATCTCGCTCTCATCGTCGCTTGAATTTCGTCGCTCTCTTGAATTTATCTGCTCTCTCTCTTTTTGGAGGGCTCCTCGTGGCCTCGTCCTGAGTTCTTCGGAACCCGGTAAGCATTACCCAAAACCAAAAAAAGAAAACCCAGTTCCCAGTTACCAGCTACCAGTTCCCAATCCCCAATCCTCAGACCCCAAGTCCTTTGGAGCTCGGCTCTTTTTGCGCACTGCACGAAAACGAAACGCGATATGGCACACGCGCGACTCTACTCGAATCGAATCGAGCAAAAAAGCACAGCAAAAGCAAGGAAAAAGCAAGGGAAAAGCAACGGAAAAGCAAAAGCAAAGGCAAAGCAAAATGGGGGTCCTTTGGCTCTACCCAGTTAGCAAGGCGCCCAACTGACTGACTGACTGACTGCCCGAGTTGCCCCACACTCACACACACACAAACACACACGCACACATAAACAGCTCGCCCCCCATCAAAACCTCTCTCTCTCTCTCTCTCTGTTGATTTTCGGGGCGAGTTAAGTTGAATTGTGTTGTGTTGTGTTGAGTTTCGTTTCGTGCTAGCGCATATGCGCGCTCCAAAAAGGAAAAAGGCTGGCAAAAAGGACATGCCAGATACACATAACCTAAACAGCAGGCGATATCCACACGGAGTGTGGAGTTCAAAAAGCGTGAGGAGGGGGAGAGTAAAGGCTGTAAAGGGGGCGACATCGCCAAAAGCAACAACAACAACAACAAGCAAAGGAGCAGCAACAAAGGACACTCGAGAACATATACAAGAAAACCGACCGAGTCACGAAAAATCGAAAGTCCGCGGCACACACATAGTCAACTTTAGTTTCTTCTGCTTCTTCTATCCCAAAATCAATGTGTGTGTGCCTGTGTGTGTGCGTGTGTTTGTGTGTGTGTGTGTGCCCTGCAATTTGTTGTAACCATTTTCGTTGCCTACTTTTCCGGCCACTTTGCTCTAAACAACAAACCAAAAGTTTTCAACGACTAAACGATGAGTTCGAGCGGGATTTCGGGGGGATGAGGGGGTTACTCTGCGTAACACGTTGTGTGTGACGCACACAAGCACAAACTCGCACACACACACACACACGCACACACAGACACTCAGGCACGAAACACAGAGAGGCGCACTAGGCGTATACGCAATCGTTGCTGGTTGCGGCCACATCAAGTATACGCCATGGCTAACACGCGCTTTAGCACAATTAAAAAAAATTTAACCGAATGTTGGGAGTGCAAAAAAAAAAGGATTTTTCAAGTGAATTGCAGAGATTATGCTGAGCTTTTACACACTTAACACACACTCGCTGACTTCCCATGCGCCACTTTATATACATTTCTTTTTATTTCGCCAATGCAGCCAAGTGAGTAGTTCATTTCTTTTTTTCTCTTTTTGACTTTTGTGTTTTCCTGCTGGCTGGCTGCTGGTTTTTCTTATTCTTCCTTCCTTGCTGCCTTTTTGCTTCTCTTTGATTATTTTGGTTTTTTGGGTCACACTCACGGAAAAAAAACTATGCAAAAAAATGGTGCCTGATTTGAGGAGGGAGAACTTATGTAAAACTTTCTTTGGAATTGGCTCCTCGCTGAATCGCCTGCCTGCGCACAGCTCAAGGCACTTCTATATATTGCTTATACATATATATATTTAAATATATATATATATATTTGAATGGCATGGCAAGTGTGTGAACTTTGTTCAAATTTTTGTTCCTTTTTGGTTTTAAAACAGGGAAAACTCAGTGCTCGTGGTTTTCTCGTCTGTGGCAATTTTCATAGCTCTGTGTTTGAAGTTCGAGGTTTCTCATTTTATTATTATATTTTTTTTTTCGTTGGCTCCTGCCTTTTCTACTTTTTTTTTTTTTTGTGGTGTTTGCTATTTGCTTGTTTCTTTTTTTGTGATTTTATTTTGTGGCTGCTGCTGCCACTGGTGCTGCTGTTTCGTTACCCGTAATCCGTTCGTCTCCGTGGTTTACTGAAACTGTCAGCTGCCGCAGCGCGTGTGCGTCCGCAGAGTGCGACTTTCGTTCAGTTTTGCTCGGCCCTCGGTTCGTGGCGCATTCGTCACGCCTTCGGCCTGCGACGATGGGCATTCGTCACAGCTCGGCGACAATCGGCGACATTCGGCGCTGTGCCACTTTCCACTTACAGGACCGCGTAGTCGTCGTCACTCGAATTCGGATTCCGATTCGGAATTTCTGCGGCTGAGAGCAAGGCGCGCGACATTCCGCCACTCGGTCATTGGGACAGGCCCAAAAGCAGCGCAAGAACAGCCCAAGGAAGCCAAGAAGAAGCCCAGGCCAGAAGGGCTGCGAAAGGGACACGCCAGCTATGCCATCCGCGCCAGGATAACAAACTGGTGGTTCGGCCATCGGCTGGCGGGGATTGGGGATTGGGGATTGCCGATTGCCGATTGGGGGGTAACTCGGAACTGGGAACTGAGAACTGTGAACTGAGAACTGGGAATCGGGGCGGGTGGCAAGTGGCAAGTGGCATACGTCAGGCGGACTGGCAAAGCAAAGACAAGGCACCAAAGACGACGACCAGGACGAGGACGAGGACGAAGACGAAGACGTGGACAAGGAATAAGGCGAAAGATAAAGGATGGCGGGGGCAAGACCAAAGGAAACGAGCATGGTGCATTCGAAAGTGCAGCTGCACTTAGAGCTCGCAGTCAAATGGGCAGAAATGTTTGAAAGCTGCCAAGCAACTCCTTTTAATAAAAAATATTTCGCCATAAATGTACTTAAAAATAACTTTAAGCAACCAACATTTGATGGAAAGATACTTAAGCGTATAAATTACTAATAATAATTAATTGGGACATGACAAGAATTACTTTTGTACGCAAAGAAACAACTAGTAATTACCCAGAAAGTTGAGACTTTTCAAGTAATATATATATAAGTTAAAAGTAAGTTAATTATAAGTAAAAGTAAATATGAGAAGCAATATTTATTAAAATCATTTAAAGCAAGAAGTGTACTATTTTCAAACCATCTCGATTTTAAAGGTTTTCATAACAATGCCATTGTATTCCATACATATTCCTACTTGACTTTTATTAGGTACAAATACATCTTATTTATTTATTTATTTAAATAATATTTTAAGCTTTGTAGTGCTTTATAGGACATTTAGACACCTTTCAAAATAATATGCGATTGTGGCAAGCATATTTCCATGACTGCCCCAAATTTGTGGAAATTAGTTTCGCTCTATTCTCGCGCTATTCTCGCTCCATCGCATTTGGCCAACTGGCAATTGCGGCTAGATGGGCTAAATGCCGCAAATAGTTAATTGTTTTCTTTGTGTGTGGCACTTGGCCCCCTCACCAATTAGCCGGAAGTGGAAATGGGCCCCAAGGTGCCGGCGATCGCTCGGTACTCGCCCCCCTGCCAGTTGATCTAGCTAATTGCAGGCAAACATTCGAATGTCCTTTAAGGACTCCTGTATATATATATGTATATATATATATGTGCATATATAAATAAATGAGTGTGTGTGTGGTTGAGGGAATTTGAACAGCGTCAAACGGACAAACAATAACTTCAATGTCGCAACAAATGACAATATTTACGCCAACAAGCAAGCTGTCCCGCCCACAAGATATTAGCCCCCTTTCTCCTCTCTCCCCGCTTTTCGCTCCCTGCTCCCCGCTTTCCGCTCCTTGCTCCTTGCTCCATTATCCTGCCCCATGAGTGGTTGCGGATGATGTCAGCGAGTGTGGCGCAGTGTGTGTGTGCATGTGTGTGTGTTGTTGTGCCACACAGTCGCATGTCCTCGCACACACACACACTCTCCTCCTCACTCCCTCTTTCTCCCTCTCTCCCTCCCTCTCTCTCCATCTCTCTCTCTCTCGCACTCTTGCTTTCTCACTCCTCTGCTTGGGTTCCCTTTTCTTTCGTTTCATTTTGCGGCCATTGCGGTTGTAGCAGCACTCAGAGAAAAACCTAATAAAAAAGAAAAATATATTAATTAAATTAAAAGTAAATCTTTACAGCTTATATACATCATTATAAATAGTAAAATGCGGTTTTTCTAACTAAATTAATTTGACAAATTGGAAGCAGCTAAGAGGACTTCGCTTTAAGGACATTTCTATTTGTATATATATATTGTTTGTATTGAGCTCTTTCTCTTACTGTTGTTGGGTAAAATGTAAAAAGGCGCACATTTCATGAATGAACAATGACGACATTTTGACAGCGGCAACGTTTACGTTTCCCCACTCACCGCCCACTCAGCCATTTACTCCAAAAAATATACCTCTGCTCCCACAGGAACCTCCATGCAATGTCATATATCAGCATGTATGTCTATATAGCTATATATATATTTATTTATATAGAGCGGAAAGAAGAAGGGGGGAAGAGGGTGCTGAGTTGCAGCGATATCTGTCGTTCATCATCTTGTCAAGTGCAACTAACTTTCCCATACCTCTAGTATTTAGAAAAAGAAAATAAGGAAAAATGGACGAATAAAGTTACTTTCCTAATCAATTTTCCCATTCAGATATAGATGGCGCCTGTTGATGCGCTGCATACATTTCTGCAAATGCTTTTAGATAAAAGTGGATACTGGCACTATTAACTCATTTCTCATTAGAAAAAGTTGCCTACATAGAATTGAGAAATAACTAAAGGATAAGCTGCTTTTCAGCTAATAACCAATGCTAATGATTAAATTTAGCAAAAGAAATCAAAAATATTTAAACGTGCAAACTTGAATGTCAATCGAGTTTAACTAGAAATTTTCATAGACACTTACGAAGTGTGTATCTTTTAATTAAACATTAAACGGGCGTGAAATTGTTAACTACACCGTAATTAAACTGTTAAATAGAATCAAACGTGATGTTTCAAGGAGAATTTGGGAAACATTCTTCGCTGCTGGCCGATCTCGAATATATCCGGCTGGGCAAAGGAAATTGAATATTTAATTTAATCGCTCTCGGTTATGGCAAACACTTTCCACTCTCCACTTTCCACTTGCACTTTCCACTTCCATGGCGAGGGGGGAGGGGGATGTGTGTGTGGCAGGACGACAAGGACGAGGATGCGGATGCGGATGGGGGTGGGGGTGGGGGGTGTGACCATGGAGCGGTACGGACAGGCGACCCCCATAAATGCCAAAGCAAATGCAGCGAATGTGTAATGTACACCTGTGCGTACCTGCACATTAGCATAACCTTACATTATTCAACTGTGCGTTTCCTTTTTGCACTTGCCAGTGGGCGATGGGCGGTGGGCGGTGGCAGGACTAAAAAGGACTAGGGGACAAGCGAAAGGACGAAGCGAATTTGCATAAATTTTGGCTCACGAGACGCGCATGTTTAGCATCCTGGCAAACGCGTCGTTCTTGTCCCAATTACACCCTGTTTTAAATCGGATACCAAAATATGAAGGTAATATCGCCATATATGATTACTACTTTTATATGAAATGTATATCCTTAAGCTAGTTTTCAGCAGCGCCAAAGATATAAGTATATAATATATTACTTATACGTTAAACTATTATTATTAGTCATTATAATTTATTATAACTTTTTTATCTTTGCTATAATTATGATTATCAACTTACAGTTCAGCTAGGTTTCCGTTTAGGTAAAACTACAATTGCTTTGAACAGAATATATTAAGTATCTTAAGGGGTATCAGAAGCGTTCATTCCATTTGCTCGCTGGCACTTTGAGGGCCATAATAACCGAATACACAAGTAACAGGACTAATTATGCCATCGCCATCTCTCCAGCGCCATAATTACGCATAATATTTAAGTGCACGTGCTGGGGATAATTGACTTGGAATTTGTTTTTATTTTGGCTTTTTTCATATATATATTTATATATTTATACATTTCTTGCCACGCATTTGAGTGGCGACGACTGGCGTGCAAGTGAATTTCCTGGCTGATTTTTTCAGCGCCTTGAAATGGAGACAGGAAATGAAGAGCAGCGAAAAGCGAGAAGCGATTTGCCAACGCACCTTCCCCGCTTGCAAATGGGTTAGATGCCACCCACTCGCACCACCCAGAAGCACACAGAACCACACAGAACCACCTAGTAGCACCCAAATCCACACAAATCCACACAAATCCATCCACCAGCCCACTGAATTCACCCACTGCTCTTTTGCAATGCATTTGCAGTTCGTGTTGTGTTGCTGTGGCAACCGTCAACTAAAAACGACGAGCGTTAAAATGTGCGCCAAGCACGCGATTAAAGTCGGCCAGCGGGTTAAGCATGGGTTGGTGGCCTTTGGGTGGTGGGTGGTTCTGGAGTGGGTGGTGCTGTGTGTGTTTGGGGCCAGGAAATAGGCAGAAATCATCCAAATGTCACGAAACGAAACCAAATGCTCTGCTTCGACTTGTGGCCCCTGCCAACGCCTGCCACTACTTCCCCACTCTACCCCTTCGCCCTCTTCACCCACTTGCACCGCCCACTGGCACCACCCCACCTCACCGCCCCCCCCCCCCCCCCTCTGCATTCGCTCAAGTGCAGTTGCACTGGCATTGGGGCAAAAGACCAGCCGAGAATGAAATTGCCCCATCGAAAGACTGCTGCAACTCCTTTTCAAAGTTGTCTTGGCACGGCCCAAAAATGGAGCACTATGGCTGCACTGAGAAAAAACCAACTGCAAGTAAGTGCAAGTACAAGTTAAACAATTATTAAAGATATTCAAACTGTTGCTATATTTTATTTCTGGTCTGGAAAACAACTGTATTTAACTACTTTCATATAAGTGCAACCTTGTTAACGTTTTCCAAATACTAAAGCACTGCATAAGCACACTGCCTTGAAAGCGTTTTAATTCTCTCAGTGTATTGCTGCATTGTTTCTTTCGGGGTTAACTGCAATGCGCAGCAGCAGGCCAAAACGGTCAATGGAGTCGCATATTATGCTGCACAGGATGGCAATGGATGGGTATAAAAATGGGCCTACAAATAAAAATGGACCTACGAATAAAAATGGGGCTAGGAATAAAAATGGGGCTACGAATAAAAATGGGACTAGGAATAAAAATGGGACTACGAATAAAAATGGGACTAGGAATAAATGTAGGGATAGCACGAGGTATTGGACAAGATCCTAGTTCTCTTACCTCGCATTTTAGACCATCACATATGCCAACCGAGGCTAATGAAATCTCAAAAGTCACCGAAATCCCTGCAAAGTGTGTCTTAAAAAGCGACACTTTTTCAATGGGCCTCCAGAGAGAGAACGTCGAGTTTGGCTTAACCAAGGGTGCACGCACTGCGTATACGTTATTTTTGGGCATTGAAACGTTTAACCTTAAATTAGTTGAATATGTTAAGCAGTTTCTTATTATAATTGTAATATAAGTATAAGGGCTCGACTAACCAGTTCAAAAGTAGAAACATTATATTTGGCAACATATCATCGACCCTTATAAATAGCCATCCCTTTTGAAATAATATTTTTCGTCCCAGTGAATGTTAGTTGACTTCCTGTTAAAGTTTAGTGCACGTTATGTCATTTACCACCTTTGAAAAATGTATTTATAACCGAAAAAAAAAAAAACATTGTCAGGACTGGCTAACGAGGTCGGTGGGGCAATTTGGGGCGGGATCGGTGGGTGGCTAGCTTGGTGGTTTAGTGGGTGGTTAAGTGGGTGGGTAATGCGTTCCGCGCGTGAACCGTTAGTTGACCACGCACACACGTGTGCAGGCGGCAAAGGTAGCACTTATTTTTATATCTTCTTCGCTACACAAGCACGTGTATACACGAATATACAAACATATATGTATATATATACATTATATAATATATATATATATATATATATATATAAAGAGGTACTAAGTGTACTATATACGTACTATATGGTTCGTGTGTCGTAATTGGCAGTCCTGCATCACAGCGAAGTGATGACATCATGCGCCTTCCTTGTCCAGCGGCCAATGCTCCAAATTCCTCGTACATACGCAGTGACCAACGGCCGACGTTGACACACTATTTAATTTTATAGCCCCCCAGCTGGCTTGAAACCAAAAATTTGCATGTGACGACGCACGCACACACACAACTACATTAGAATCGAGGGAATTTGATTTTCGCGCGCTCATCAATTAGCCAATGCTGCCCTGCAGAGTGATGCAGTGATGCCCATATCCGCAAAGCGGAAATACACTTTGGCGCGCTTTTGAAATGAGTGGATAGAATCTATGTAATATTTAATATATTTGCAATCCTAAGCTTAAATCGTTAAATCTATAAATACAAATGAAATATATAAAACTTGTTTCATTAGGTTACGGGGAAAAAAAAAATTATGTTAACCTCTGGCTTAGACGTCAGCTTCTTGCTCTGCGATCAGCTTCTTGTGATCAAAGCCATCCGCATCCTGTTGCCTATTGCAGCCCAGGCATCGCCTAATGCCATAGTACAGGACGACCAGGACGAGGGAGATGAGCGCGGAGGCAATGGGCACGACCAGGACGAGATCCAGTTGCGGCTGCTGCAGCTGACTGGACTGCAGCAGCACAATGGGCATGGTCATGTTCAGCACGCTGGCCTCGATGGACAAGGTAAGCGCGTCGGTGGGCGAACGGCAGAGGATCTTGGCCAGCAGATAGGTGGAAAGGTAGCCGGCGAGGGGCAGACAGACGGCAGCCACAAGAACCTACAGGAAAATAGATCAAACATATGTGTTATCCATTAAATTGAAATAGTGTGCAGACTCACCTGCCAGGTGAACTCGTCGAAGACGAACGCGTTGAGACCCACCGTCAGGCCGACGAGACACAAGCTGAGCACGACGGACAGTGGCTTCAGGAAGCGGAAGATGAACCTAGTGGTGCGCGGAACGCAGAGTCGCAGCAGAACGCCGATGGCCAGACAGGCCACCAGGGCAGCTGCTCCGCCGGAGAGCTGGCCAAACGGCACAGTTAGCTGATCGTCCTCGTAGAGTATGCGGCCCAGCACCAGTATCCAAATGGGCAGCAAGGCCAGGGCCAGCAGGCTATTGATCGTGGTGGTGGCCACCGAAAGATTGATATTTCCCTTGAGAAAGACGGCGCACACATTGGCCAATCCTCCACTGGGCGCCAGTGCCGTGTAGAACAAGGCCAGCTGGAGTGGCCAACTACCTGGCCACAGAGCACGACCCAGTCCGAATCCCAAGGCGGGCATCAGTACAAATCGACTGACCACACCCACCACCGGACCCACCGGTCGACAGATGATCCCCGCCAGCCGTTGCATATCCAATACGGTGCCCAGATTGAGGAACATCAGCAGTGCCAGGGCGGCGGACACATAGGTGGTCACCCGTTCGTCCACCACTTGTGTTCTAAGCACGGTAATTGGCAGCGGATTGGGATAGACCTCCGTCACTGCGCCGTACTGCAGTTCCACCTCCAGCGAACTGTATCCAAAGCGAACGCCACTCACATACAGCGCTCCCCGCCAGCTGCCCAGGAGATCGAAATCCTCCTTCTTGATCTTCAGCGTTGGCGCCGTTGCCCTTCGTTCGTCCTTGGAGTACACCACAAAGTGGTAGTCCAGCGACGAGTCCTTGGGTATCACATTGTATATCTGCAAGTCGACTCTCCACATCGAATCCTCCCCAATCTCAAGCTCATCTCGACCGAAATCCACCAGCCAATCGCCGGCCAGCTCGCCATACTCCGATCTGACTCCTTGGAGTCCCAGAATCCACAGCACGCCCAGCGCCACCAACTGCCGTTCGATATTTCTCACATTGCCCATGCTGCGTCGTTGCACCAACTGACCAACTGGCCAACTGGCCACTCCAGCGAATCCGGAGAGCTGAGTGGCATCGTGGATCACAATGAGGCGTTATCTGGCCAACGAGCAGACGGTTTGATTTGCGCTTATCAGGCGACGGCCTCAGGTGCGCACCGAAGGTGTGAATAATATTAATAAATCAGGCGGCGGGTTTGTAAATGTAAAGCTCTTGGATCGAATTTCTAATTCAATTGGATGCAGCTTATCATTGGAGGTGGTGATAAGCATATTAACTCAGCGAAACTATTGGAAACTCGAACAATGGGTCACTAGAAATTAAATTAAATTTAATTTTTTGACACCTCACACTGTACAGAACCGCTACCTGCTGATTTGTTGATTGAATTTTATTGGGAATTTCCTTTGTTTGTTCTTATTCTTCGTTGTACTGCATTATATTGCACTTTGTTTAGATGGGGCTCTCAACAATTTGCTACTGATTACGGCCACAAAGAAGGCCAATGAGAACATGGTTAAAATAACGTTTTGATAGTGGGCAATAAATTGCTTAACTTGGCTGTGGGAACTTGGAAGTCAAACGGTCGTAAAACACTGAAGATTGGGTTTCATTCTTTCTTTCTTGTTTTTATTGTGATTCATGTTTTGTTTTGTTTGTTAAGTTGGTACAAAAAAAAAACCATAAAAAAGTCGTATGCGATTTAGCTTTAGACTACAGTATACATCATACATAATTATGTTTATTGCATTCACTTAGATAATTGGCATTCCACATTCATTTTACATATAGGGATATATATGGATCACACATCTATATATGCATACTATTCAAATGCGTCCGCTTTGCCCCAAAACAATCATCAAATTGCAACTAACTAGAGAAGGCAGTTGGGGAAATGAAATCAAATCAAACACTGCGGCTGATGGTACTTTCGATTATGGGGCAACGTAAATGCGTCATCTTGGGCAGCAGCTATCTGTATCTGTATCTGTATCTGTATCTATATCTGTATCTATATCTGTATCTTTAGCTGTATCTGTACCTTTATCATTATCTTTATCTAGTTGGAGATGAGCCAGATGTGGTTAGTTTAAGGTCGAGTGAATCAATCAGTGTATTTAGTTAACGAAAGCTGGATGACTCCGACCGAACTCGCGCTTTCTCCTTCTGTGCTATGCAACTTTCTAGTAATATATTTCCTTCTCTGTCTTAAACACACACGATTTTAATTGCTGCTACAAGCAGACTTGGCCTAGTTAATACTTAATGTGAAATACTCGCTGGAAATGAAACATTTTGCGTTTACAAAAATATCGCCGCACTCTTTTGGGTGCATTGAATTTATATATGTATATATATATATATATGTATTCATCAAAGAAATTTTGGATTTTTGGATTTTGAATTTCAGACGTAATCATAATCAATTAAACATACTAATGCAAGGTGGTTACACAAATTAGGCGACTATCGAATTACACTTTTAGCGCTCGGCTCGCGGCCAATGAAATATTACAATTTATTGTACGTGGGAATCGACCAGTGACGGCATGTCTGCGATTTATGGTAATCTAAGGACAAGTGGACCAATCCTGCTCAACAGACACGCCCACTCGCACAGGCACACAAAAATGAAAAAAAAAAACACATATAGACAGATATATCACGTAAATCTGAAAAGTTTCAACTTATAAAAAATAGAGAAAAGAAATGTATCACTTTTTTATCCTATTTCTCACGGTCCGCTCACACACACTGACTCCGCCGCCATCGCCTGATCTTCTGATCTTCTAGTGACTGATCTTCTGCAGCTTTTGCAACACTTTGAGACCCTGTTCCTGGTACTCCTGCTTGGACATCCAGAAGCCGTCGCGATCCTTCGTCACCTCCGCCAGAACAGCGCCGCCGATGAAGACCATGTCCTTGCGTCGCGGTGGATCCTCAATGCGTATTTTGAATTTCTACAAAGCAACCGATTTACTTAAAGTGAAGATATAAAGAAGACTGCAGTAACTTACCGCCAGCTTTTCCGTATCGTTCTTGAGTACCCGCTCCAGGTACAGCTGCTTGATCTCTCGCTCCAGCCGACTGGGAAGACCCGGATACATGGTGGAGCCGCCGGACAGGACTATGTGCTTGTAGAGTTCGGGCCGGATGTCGATGTCTGCCGCCTGAATGGTGTTGAAGGCCAGTTCCGCAATGCCCGGTCCCTCGACGTTGATTAAATGCGGCTGGAATAGTGCCTCTGGCGCCTCGAATCTCTCGCCGCCGACCTTGATTACACGGCCATCGGGTAGCGTGTATGACTCCACCAGCACCGTCGTCTCCAGGGCCAATCGCTGCTCCATTTCGATGTCGTAGCCGATGTAGCAGAGCTTCTCCTTCATGATGCGCACCGTTTCGAAGTCGGCGGAATGATTGAAAGCGTAGCCACGTAGTAACAGTAACTGATGATGATCATAGACGTGAAAGTATAAGTGACAGTTTGCAAAAAAGCTATTGTGAGCAAGCGAACCTTAATCAAATAGCGAGTGATATCCCGACCGGCAATGTCCAATCGACGCGTCAGATGGGGCAGGGCAAACTCCTCGTAGACGGGACATATATGCGTCACACCATCGCCAGAATCGATCACCACGCCGGAGATCAGACCCTGGGCATATAGCGTCAGCACGGCCTGGATGGCAATGTACGCGGAATCGAAGCCGTATTTCTCGAACATCACCTGTGAATAAAAACACACAGCAAAGTAAGTTTGATGTTGGATTCTAAAATATGAAATGACTCACCTCAATCATCTTCTCGCGATTCTTTGTGGGATTCATGGGCGGCTCTGTGAGCAGGATTTTTGTATTCGTCGGATCGATGTCCATCTTTTTGGGACCGAACGTGTAGTCCCACACGTGGCACATGTCGTCCCAGTTGCGCACCACGCCGTTCTCCATCGGATAGGAGACCTCTAGCAGGGATCGCAGCTGTGAGGCCTCATCGCCGACCATCAGATCCTGCAAATTCGTTCGTCAGAGGACGCAGCGTTAGTGTCCGTGGCTTGGTCAATGGGTAACCATTGGGATTCGGATTGGATTGGATTGGAGTGTTTGGTTGGTTGGTTGGGTTTTTGCTTAGAGGCTGGGATGGTTAGGCATTAGTCTGGGGGACATTCACAGGTGGTAGGCACAATAACAGCGAGCACACTACAAGAACGCAACTAAACTAGGCTAAACAATCAACGATCAACAAGAGGCATCAGTAAGCGAGTGGCTCCGGGAAAGGACTTCCCTCAAATGCGTGCAAAACAAACTGGGTATTAAATTGGACTTAAGCAGACACAGGACATCATGCAGACGAGAACTTAACAATCTCAGATGGGCAAGTAACAATTAAAACGAGGAACAACTGAATTTTGGTAGCCATAAGCCAACATATGTACAAAAAACCAAAAGGTATAAGCTGGGAAACAACAAAAAAATACATATTGTTTTGGTATAAAAACGGAGGAGTAAAAGTTAAATAACAAAAATTATATTTACGTAAATTTGTAATTGAATTGAACAGTTTCGAGTTGAATTCGGTTTTAAACACGCCTCAGATTGATCCGATTTGAGAATTAATAGATTTGTATTTTTGTTATATTTTTTTTTTTTTGTGTATTGTAAATTGGAGTACAATTATAGATGGTGGCCAAAAGGAAGCAACAAGATAGTTGGGCAGGGCCGTAATAAAGTTGGGAAAATATTCAAGGCAAACAACTAGTGAGAAATGTGAACAGTTAACAGTTAATTGAATTAATTAATTAAATCCTAAGTGCGCAGCTTCAACTTCAAGAAAATTTCGCAATACTTTGTCAAGCGTGTGTTGTTTTGGTTTTTCCGTATTGTGTCAATAATCGTATACAAATTTGTATTATTTGATGTTTACTTGGTGATTAGAATTCATAGTGGTAGTTTGGATTTTGGTTTTTCGGTTTTTTGGTTTTTTAAACTATACAAACTTGACTTACATCGACATGTAAATCCTGCAAAATATTTGTTTTCAAAAAAATATGTAAAAAAAGAACAGAAAAATGTATAAGAATATTAAAAAGAACAGAAAGATTACAATTTTAAAAATATATATTCTTTGTATCGTTTGGTTGTTGCTATTCAAGATGTGTTCTTAATGATTTCTATGTTTCTTCTGTCTAAACTAAAGAACTTCTAAGAAAGATCTATACAACAGGAGATAAATGTGTGATGCACTCAAAAAAGCTTAATGTCCTCGGGGTTCAGCCTCCATATCCACAGATCTTTGAGCTACGCCTAAACCTGGGCTAACATCAGATATCCATGGACCAACTTTTACCATAATATAGTACCATAATATGTATATATCGTATGCATGTAAAATATGAGGACCCACACACCGAGATCAATGCAACTCAAGCAAAAATGCAATGTGGGGATAAGTGAACCCGTGATGAAATCAAGATGGTAAATGAAATGATATGTGATATGTGATTGGGGTAGATCGAAAATAAATGATATAGAACTAAGTAGATATGCCACACTAATAGACAGAATAGAAAATAGAGCCATTTCACTCCAAAATCAGATGGGGTGGGGGTGAAAAATATGCTGGGTGGTTTGGTGGATAGTGAACTTCTATGCGCTAAATGTATTTCTTGCCGTTTAACTAGTCATGAAGTAGTTACATCGAAAAAAAAATGATATAATAAATGTATATTCATGTATTTGATGGCCTGTGCACAATTAAATGTGTGTAGTGTATGGTTGTACTATCTCATCATGTTGTTGATTAATTTTAGATACTTCAATTGGTAAGTACGATGGATCATACCTTGACTTCGATATCGCCGATTTTGTTAACCGCCCGAATCATGGGTCGTCCCACCATCGAGGGGAAAATGTGGGTGGGAAAATTGCTGCCGGCATATCCGCACTTGACGAACTGAAAAATAAATGGAGATGTCATTAGTATATGAAAATATTTTATAAAGAAAATTGTGTATTGTTTATATATGAAATAATTGAATGTGTTAAAAGTTTAACATAATAATAATAAATAATTATTTTCAATTATTTTGTTCAAGAAAAGCCATATCGTTTTTCTCAGTGTAGCATTTCTTTGCGCTTTTACTGCTGTGGTTTATCGAACGCCTATCGAAATCGGACCGTTATCACAAAACAAAAATTCTGGGCCTTGCGATAAGAACTGAATGTTGGAAATTATGTGGCAGTGTTGGTGTGCTGGTGTCGCTGTTTTCGACAAATAGGTGTGGGAGATACTGAGTAACGCTGGAATCGTGAGTAATCCACTGATTAGTCAAGCGCGCAGAGCAAGAAGAAGAAGAAGAGGAGGAGGAGGAAGCGGAATATGAATGAGTACGAGAGAGAGGAAGAGGCAATCGCTTTATTGCAACTGCTGCAACTGCTTGGCTAGCCGCAACGTCAACGCCCGCTAGCCGGCAAGCAGTGGATTTAGCAGCAGCAGCAGAAGCGCTGCTTAGTCCGCAAGAAGAAGAAAACGAAAGAAGCGCAGCAAAGAACTCTCGAAATGTGTGTCACACACACCAGTCAATGTTTATGGTGACGGTGTGGGTGTGTGCGCTCTGTTTTCTCCGCTTGTGGGGGGTGTGGGCGATGTGGGTGGTGCGGGTGATTTTCTCCGTTATCTTACCCCAGTGCCGTTATCACAGACGATAACATTTCGACCCTTGCTGTCCATGCTTGAAGGACTCAAAACCGGAGCTGGAAAACCACTGCTTCTCCCGTTGCTTCTGCTGCGGCAACTGCCTTTCCACTTCCACTGATGACGCGACCAGGTTGCCTTTTTGGGTGTTGGTTGTGATTCGGTTTTATATCACTGCTTGCAGCGCCTCTGCTCGATGAAACAAAACCAAATAATGCACATCAATTTCTAAGCCCTCTATTAAGCACTACTGTTAATTGATTCTTTTTCGGTTTATATTTTGCATTTGGACCGCCGGACAGCGATTGGACTTAATCACATCACACACTTTCCTCTTCCATTCGCACACTCTCACAACACGCGGGCGGGAACACTGCTCTCTTCGCCGCTCTCTCGCTTACGTTTTTCGCCGCTCCGTTGGCCGATTATTGGGTATTTAGCTCTCAATTTGGACTCGCTATTTAGTTTGGCCAAACGGTTTGCCGCTACCGACTTTTTAGACTTATAATTTAGCTATACTGCTGTACAAAAACTCCTCTTCACTCTCTAGAGTTGAACAAAAATAGATTTGTATTCGATACTATCGGCGTTGCGATAAAGTGTACAAAACACCGAAAATAAATACCAGAACAGTTCAGATACTAGATTTCACATATTGAAGAATTAAAAATGTTTACTTTAAGTTTGCCTTTCTGTGTGCCATTATTAATCAGATCCAACCATATAAGTGTATAGACAAACATGTATTTACTTGCATGAGATATACACAAAATAATTTAAATAAAATTATGACAGAAGTTAGTAAATTAATATGTTAAAGGTTTAGCAATTTGACAACCAATCACAGCGGCTTAAAATAACGCAATTCAAATGTGCAATCGCACAGCTTCAAAAATACTCACATTGATTTCTGGTATTTTTTGCTTGCGCTCTTGCGTCTCGCTCACTCCAATACAAGGCAATATGTTCCTGGATTTGATTTTCCAGCAGGGATTCCCCAAAATCCAAAAGCGGGTTCAAAATTGGGCGCCAAATACACGTGTTTTTAAAAAATTGTGATCTGTTGTGACAGTTAAATTAAAAAGAAAAATTATCGAAAATGCTGACTCGCAATGATCAAAAGTTAAATGAACGACCGCCATAAAATGGAAAGTTTGTTGCTGATTTATTTTATTCCGTTTATATAGTATGTATATGTATGTATAATTTAATAATATAATAAACGTTACTCATTTGTTATCTTTATAATTGCTTTAAGAGGCGAAATGTCTTATATATGTATATATGTACCATGCAGCCGTCTCGTTCCCGCATTTTTGATTCTGCTTTTGTCTGGGTATTATGCGTTATATTGAACGTTTTAATGCTTTTTAATAGTTCCCATAAGTATGTTGGTATGGCCTTGACGTATTATCAAAATCTACTCATCTCCCTAGCCGCTGCTCTATTCATTTATTTACTTTTACTATGTGCCAGGAAGTTTTGCCTATGCCTCATCATGCGGTAGTTACTTTCATTATCGAGGGAACTAAGCAAATGTATCGTTAGTCATACATCGTACATAGTGTAGAATTATTAATACTTCTTAGCTGTATAGCTTTATACTTTACCATGGCATTTGATACACTCGGAATGCAAATCGCCTTAAGAATCCAAAATGTACAATTAATTTATTTCAGAAAGCTATCTGAATATTGCCCTACGTTTAATGGCTTAAAATGTATAGTTCCTTTGGTAATTAAACTATATTTAAAATAAATATTAAAAGTTAATAGTTGACCTAGGAATATTTTGATATTAACAATGGAAATAAATATTTTTCGCATTTCAAAAGTATACTTCAATTATACCTGAAATGCTGTCCATCAAAAACATTTGTTCATAGGCGGCTAACAACATTAAGTGTAGTTTTCAATTGCATTATTTTAGAAGGAAATTTGCGTACTTGTTGGACATACTTTCGACCGATTGGTTTTCTGAGTGTATACAGTCATTCTTTGGTGTTGGTGTTGGTGTTGCTATTCTTGCGTTCAATACTCGAGACTATTGCAATTTAAACGGATTTGGGGGGAATCCCCATTTCACTCGGCTCTAACTAAGTATTTGCATTTTGCGGTACAATAACATTAACAATTTTAACCATACATATAGAGAACAGAAACTTTGAAACTTAAACGTGCCTCTCCTCATCACCTTTGTCAATAACTATATATGTAATTGTGGTGGCGGATTAAAAAAAAACGCTATATATATAATATATGTGTATGTGGTGTATCTCTCAATTAGTTGAGTAAGTTGTTTCCATTTTTCCATCTTTTTTTTATAAAAGCTAAGTTTCCCTTCTTGTTTCTTTTAGCTATGATTTTCAATAATCTTGGTATGGTTGCGATACGTGCATAGATCACTAAAACTAACTGTTTTCCAATGTCAACTCGGTATATAATATATATATATATATATTTATATATCTGTATAAGTATTTAGATTAGAGTTCAATGCAATTATTGGTGGTGGTTGAAGAATCGAATCGAAGCAAAGTACAGCGTAAATATTCTTGGGATGTGGCTAATGTGATCTGGATGAAGGCATTTCTTGCGTGTCTATATATTTTCATTTAATTGGATTGATAGTGATAGTAAAATAGTGATGGTGATAGCGATAAAGGAGAAGCTGATATCATCAGTTTGGGGAACAGTTTGGGGTGCAGGCGGAAATTGAGAAATTGATTGCCATCATTATCATTGAATTGATCTGAAACGCCGAAACTCATCCGTTTCACATGTGTTCCATGCCTTATACTTACTTAAATACATCTCATTCGCTTAATCTCAATGCAATTAGCTCATTCTAAGTCAAAGGAAATTTCATTTGTGTGTGTTCTAGCGCTCTCTCTCTCTCTCTCTCTTTCTCTCTCTCTCTCAACAAAAATCGATTCGCTAAATTAGTTAATTAGTTAAACTTTTAGTTCAATTTACACGCAGAAATATATTATACGTTATTAGGTTTTACACAGTAATTTAATAGTTAAATATTTGATTTGCTATTTAAATGGTAAACGATCCGTCTCTTTCAGTGTTTAATTAAAATGCATTCACGTCAATGTAAATCGATCCTATTCATCAATTGATTAATTAGCTAGACTGATCCTCAAACAACGATTATGATCTTATAATCTTATGATCGCATGGCATTTTTCTCTGCTTTTTGTTTGCTATTGATATTTGGTTGATTTTTGTTCGCCAAGCAACTGATAAAACGCAAATAGTTATACACACACATGGTCGTACACGTAAAATGTAACATATTAAGTCGAATGTTAGATTATGCAACAATTATACATATATATATATATATTTTAGTATATATTAAAAAAAAATAAACTCTGATTTCACTTTCAATGTTTAATTCGTATAAGGAACATTTATGGACTATTGCGGCACATATTGCAAATGGTTTCGAAATTGTTTGCTTGTTTCTTTTTTTTTTCTTTTGTTTTCTATGCAAGATTACATTTCTAGAGTTCAAGGATTACGATTATTACAAAAATGACCTTTGCTCATTTCAAATTTCATTACACTTTCGGTTGCATCTCGGCACTACGCTTCGATATCTCTAAATAATCATATGTATACATATATGTACGCTTCTTTTTGGCGCTGCTAAATGTTTGGAACAGATTAGCGCTGGATTTTTTCCCATCTCTTCAATTAGATAAGTGCTTCCTGCTTCTGGGGATTTGGGTTTCTTTTTTTTTCGCTTTTTCTTCTTAAATTATCGCAGGGAGGGGTTACGGTTTGCTTTTTAGCTTATTTGCGGTTTTGTTCATTTTCCATTTTTTAAATCTGCCCATTTTCAGTTTATACATTACAACTTAAGCTAGGTTATGGGTTACGTTATGGGTTGGTTGGTTTTCTGCTATCGAGAAAGGGAATTTTCCTTGGGTGCCGGCGCGGCAAAGTATGCCACACATAATTCTAATATCCAATGTGCGCGCGCCTGCGTAAAAACAAATCTCTGCTCCGTGCCGTCGGTTTGGAGGCTCTGGGCCATGGACATAGACATAGACATGGGCATGGGCATGGGCAGGGAGCTGGTACGGGATCACATACGAAATGCTATGACAAGGTTATGACAAGTACTTAGAATTAGAATTGGTTTTAGTATTTAAGTTGTTGCTCTGCCACATTAAGTTTAATTAAGGTTCCGTTCGGTTGGTGTTCTTTGTGTTGCCTCCGCTCCGCTCCACTTAGCCCCTCCTCCAGACCAATCCTCGCCAGACTCCTCCGTGCCGCATCTGCATCTGCATATGCATATGCATCCTCGTCCTGCAGCCACACTAGATGGCACAGCTTACCCATGTCCTGCCCCATTGTTGCCGCCCTGCTGACTGTGCAGATTGGGATCCTCGCTGGGCGTGGGCGGCTGGTCCCGACGCGGCGGCATCCGTTCGTTGACGGCATCCAGGCCCTTGGCCTCCGCGAACGAGGTAATCTTGTGGTTGGGCGAGAAGCCCTGCATGGCGTTCTTGAGCGACTGCTTGCCGCCGGAGAGGGCGCCGAGGGGCAGGGCGCCCGTGGGCGTCAGGCCCTTCAGCTGCAGCACCGACTCGGACTCCTCGCGCAGCACGGAGAAGACGCGCGCCATCTTGCCGATGGCACGGATCTTGTTGCGAATCACCTCCTTGCGCAGCGCCGCCTCGTCGTCGGAGAGCGGCTCCTCGCTCTCCTCGGTCATGAGCTCGTCGTCGGAGCAGATGTTCAGCACGTTCACCAGCATCTCGGTGACCTTCTCGCCTACGAAGGGCAGCGACCAGGTGAACACGTCCATGAAGTTGGGCAGCCAGTACGGGTGCGGCGAGCAGTTGAACTGCCGGATGTTCATCACGTTGTTCTCGTACTTCAGCACCGCCGCCTTGTTGTTGTACACGTCGAGATAGTTGGGCGCCGAGAAGATGGTGATCAGCGAGGGGAAGCCGGTGGTCTGGCTCTTGCGGTACATGCGGTAGCCGGCGTCCTGCGCCTCGTGCGCCCGGATGATCGACAGCAGGTTGTTGTTCTGCAGGAAGTCGCAGCAGGCGGCGTAGCTGTAGAAGTACGAGCAGCCGCGCACGGAGTTGTGCGTGTAGAAGTCCGAGTTCTTCTCGTTGCCGAAGTCCTCCAGCGGATCGGACCACAGCAGGTCGCACATGGGGCCGAAGGCGGGCGGCTCCTTGAAGCGGTCGAGCCGCCGGATGTCCTCCAGCTCGTGTATCTCGGGCGACAGGCCGCCGTGCACGCAGAGGAACTGCTGGTTCATGAGCGCCGCCAGCGGCAGGCAGTCGAATGCGTCCATGCAGGCGTCGTACACGCGCTCCGAGTACTTGATCTTGCACTCCTGCTTGAAGGTGAAGTACTCGGTTAAGTGCCGGCACTCGTGGTTGCCGCGCAGCAGGAACAGCGTCTGCGGATAGGTAATCTTTAGCGACCACAAATACAGGACGCACTCGATGCTGAAGTAGCCCCGATCGACGTAGTCGCCCAGGAACAGATACTTGGTGCTCGCAGGCGATCCGCCCACTTCGAACAGCTTCATCAGGTCGTAGAACTGGCCGTGAATATCGCCGCACACCGTCACCGGTGCCTCGATATCGATCATCGTTTTCTCTTGACGCAGCAGGGCGGCTCCGTCCTGGATGATCTTCAAAGCGGGCGCCTCCTCGATCCGGCCCTCCAGAATGAAGTGCTGCTTGAGCAGCTCGTGGTTGGGCTTGCCGGTCCGCTGGTCGAACACCTCCGCCAAGGTCAGCTTGTGGCTGGGCGGGAAGGGAACGCTGTCCACCACCCGTTCCTTGGTGTTTACTGCCGTGTGGCCGCCGTGCAGCTTTCCAGTGCTCGCTCCTGTGCCCGTTCCCGTGCCTGTGTCCGTTCCAGTGGTGGGACTGCTGTTGTCGCTGTTATTGCCCGCTGCAGCGGTACTGCTGCTATTGTTGTTGTTGTTGTTCGAGGCGGTACTATTGGCATCTGTGGCTTCCGCTGCTCCGGCACTGGCGGTGCGGGCACTTGTTGCCGCCTGGGCAACGCTGCTGCTCTGGTTATTCGAAGACATGGTCGTGACTTCTGTTTCTTTTTCTGTTTTCGTTTATGTTTGGGTTTTGGTTTCGGTTTCGGTTCTGATGCTACTGCTTCCCGTTTCCTTTTTCCTGGTTTCTATTCCGGGATTCGGAATCGGACTGCTCCTCTCCCGCTCCCACTTCCACTATGGCTCTCGCTCTCCGCTCCTCTGTCCCTCGCTCTCTCTCTCTCGCACGGCTCAGTTCTGTTTCCACTGCCCACACACAAACGCACACACACGCACGCACGCTCACTCACTCACTCACACTCTGGCACTTTCCTTGGCTGCTGCTGCTGTGTGTTTGTTGCTGCTGTTGTTGTTGCTATTGTGGTAGTTGTTGTTGTTGTTGGAGTGCCTGGTGAGCCGCTTTATCGCCTTCCAGCTTTGATTCGCTTTCCTTTCCTTTTGCCCTGGCTTTGCTTAGCTTCGCTTTGATTTTCAAGCGCTGACTCCGCTGCTTTCTTTCGTGCCCTGCGCCGCTGACCTAGCCGTTTCCAAGAGTGCTGCTTTCACTTAACAACAATCATATTCACTCTGTCTTTAGTATTCGCTGCTTTTTTCGCTACGGCCCTGCAGACGTCGTAATTTCTCTCTTTCGCTACGTTTTTTTTCTCGCTTTTTTTAATGGAATTTTCAGCAGTGTGACCGTGGCTCAAAAGCTCAAATATACTGCTGGCCCGCTGGAATGTGTACTCTAGCCGAGACACGAACCTGGAAGGGCTTGGAAGTTGTAGAGTAAAGCACACTCAGCATTAAAAATTCCCCTCAAATATTAAATCTATATCTTATATCTGCGTTCTAACAATATATTTCGTTTAAATATGCAGATAACGAAGTAAAACTAAACACTTAACAACTACGGTGAAGCAATGATAAGATACGATTTAGGTTTCCAATATCCAATTGGATTTGGGACATTTTCAAAATGCTAATTGGAAAAAAGTTATTTTTTGAAAAGCTAATGCAATCAATCTTCACTTAGAAAACTAAACATATTTAAATGATCGGCATTGTCATCCATAAAAATAGAAACAGCTTCGTAAATGGAGTTTTTGGCCACCTGTCGGTTTCGCCCCACTTACCGGTTCCTTAATTTCCTTAATTTTCGAGCAAATTTCGAGCCTTCTGATGGATTTGCTTCCCATGACTAAATATGTACATACATACATACATATATGCTTGTTCTGAAATTCCCCGGTGGCGAAATCGACTCAAACGAACTTTTAGAGGAAATAATAAATGTGCGCGCATTTTATTCTCAGGATAGGTACTTGTATATTTTTTTAATGTTTTTGTATTTGTTTTTTTTTTTGCTTGTTTTTTTTCTTTTTGTTAATATTAATTATGTTAATAACATTGATAATCATTTTGTTTTCATTGGGTTTCTTCATTTTGTTTTGCATTCACTTAAGGTTAAAACTTGTCTGCATTTTGTTGTTGTCTTCATTTATTCTCCATCGTCAACATCGTCAACATCTCCATCATTATCATCTTTATCTTGTAAATTAATTTGTTATCTTCCTTGGATTGCATACAATTTTTGTCACAACGGCGCAAATTTTATGTAATTTTTGCCAGCCAGCTACCCATTTGCAATACGGTTTATAAATTTGTTAATCCATTAACTTTTGTTTCGGTTTAATAATAAAATTGAAAATTTTTAAGAGATTTATCTAGATGTGATGTTTTCTTGTTTGTTAATTTGTTATGTTGCATTTTTAATATTATTTATTTTGTTTTTGGTTTTTCTTTCCCATCTTTCATCCATTTGTTTTGTTTTTAATATAAGTATATAAACTTTTTGCTTTGACAAAGTTTTTTCAACTTATATTTATCATACATGTTATATATAAATAAATGTTTAAATATATATAAAATATGCATTTAAATTGATTTATCCAAAAGGTAAAGTTTTAATTGTTTTTTGGTTTTTTCTTCACTTGGTTTTTCTTGTTTTTTTTTTTGTTTTTGCTTTTCTTTGTCCATTTCTTGTTTTTTTTTGTTGTTTATAATATATATTAAATTGTTTTCTTTTTCGTGTAAAGTTTTAAAGCATTCGAGGGCAGGAAGTAGATGTTGAAAAATACATGTATCAAAAAAATTAAGGTAACGTATATAATTACATACATACATACATATGATGAAAAGGTTTTCATTCGCATTGCAATGGATGAGATGAGTGGAAACGAAAAACAAGAAATCTTCCCATTTTCTCTTTATTCTCGTTAAATTTAATAAGTGTATATACGATTATAAAAAAAAAACAATTGGTTAACAAAATGGCTTACTTAAAGCGACTTAAATATTTGATTGTACATAGTAGTTCAAGCTAATCGATAAACTAACAGTCTAACGGAAATTCAATAAAAACTTTAAAAACGTTTTTGTTCAATATGCGTTTTTGTTCAATTTTTTTTTGTTTTCTCGATATTAAACTGAGTGTGAAATTGATTGTAATCGGCCAATCTGATTTTAACTTTCGGCTGAAATTTGAGTATAGTTTCTTATGGGCATTTTTTCATCACGTTTGGCTATCTTTAAATATCGTTTTCACACTTCAAAAGCTGCCCAAATGTGTGCTACGAAAGAGTTTTCGAATCGAAATCGTTTCTTTTTCATACCATATATATGGGCAGCTTTCGAAATGGTTTTAAAACTCAATGGATTTGTAAACGGTGCCGAAAGTCGAGTTCAAAATGGGACACCATTCGTTTTGAATATTGAAATTGCGGTTTGCTGTAGTTGGTAATTTGGTTTTAACTATATATATTCGCTTCTTCTTCATCTTCTTCTCTGTATTTCCTATTCATATACATATGGTGTAGTAGAAAATGTACCGATAAAAAGTGTTATTTCCCTTTGCTTTTGGTTTTGGTTTTGGTTTTCGCATTTTTGCTGGCTTCTCTTCTGAGGTCACCGAAACGACAGAGAGAAAGACATAGAGATAGAGAGAGAAAGGAGATAAAGGGTCAAGGTCGAAGTCGAGTCGGGAGTTTCACAGTGCGAGAGAGACGGAGAGAGAGATGGAGAGGGAGTATTAGAAAGAGAGCGAGAGAGAAGAGCAGGACAACGGGAGATTGGAGAGGTTAGAGCGAGAGGGGTAGTCGTTATTATAATTTTGTTTCGCTTTTGTTTAGTTCTTAGGCTTCGTGTATATAGTATAAAAGTATTTTTTATATATTATTTGCTTACTCGTAATATGTTATATATTTTGGTTTTTGGTTTCTTCTCATATATGTGTATATTAATTAAATGTACTTTGGTTTTGCATTTGCTTTTTTTTTATGTTAGAAGAGCGCGCTAATTTGTAATTTTTCATTTTTTTTTCTTTAATTTTTTTTTTTATTGTGGGAACGTTGGAGGAGAGAAAAGTATTCAGTTATATGCTATACATATGTATACGGGTTGCGGTAATTTGTTAAAAAGTTCTCATTTACTTTAAAAATAATAGTAAGAGCTTGCTTGCTGTAATCCTTTATTGTAATTATTGTTTATAATATTTGTATTATTCGTATTCTTGATTTTTCATTGAATCGAAATGCATAAACGTCTTGTAAATTGTTGTGTCCGTGTGTGAAACGCTTAACATTAAATCCGTTTATATTGTATATGGATATATATATATATATATATATATATAGGTATATATATATATATATGTAAATATATATAAATGTAAATCATCTGTAACCATTAACTGCTTGATGACGTAGCCGCTGATGCGCATGGGCACCCGCGCAAAGGCAAAAAACACGCGAGGAAATAGCGGAAAGTGGAAACTAAGACGGAGCCGGAAGCATGCTTCTTCTTGCCGCTCTGCTCGCCGAGCATGCTTTCGATGCTTTCCCTCCCCTCGCTCGCAAAAAGCAATGCTGCGGTATGTGTTTCTGTGTGTGTTGTTCATCTTGGGTGCCTATCAACATAACAACTTGAGTTTGTCACCACCGACTTTTAACTGTCCTTCTTCTGATTGCTGCTGCACTTTTGCACTTTTGCACATCGCGTTCGCATTCTCTGTTCTATATGCTTGTGTTTGTATCATGTTCGTTTAGCTGCTGCTCGCTCTTCATCTTCGTCTTCGTCTCCTTCTCTTTTCGTCTCATACTTGGCCTATACGCGCACGGCTTATTGGCCAATACAAATCGAACTAACTCAATTTGCACGTTAGTAAGTCACAAAAGCTATTACTACACTAAAACCTTGTTTGCAAATTGAAATCCAACGGCTTACACTCGAAAAAGTGGGCTGGCGTATCATTTGTATTCGCAAATGAGCCGTGCGCATAATCATATTGTACCAACTTCGACCCTTAACTATTTCAAATATATATATATATATATATATATATATATATGTGTGTATATACGTTTTCTTAGGCGTATGTATGTATATTTGTTTATAAAGTACTTCAAATTGCTATAAGTTTGCATTTTGTATTACATGTTCTTTAAACTTTAAATTGGGTTTGTTTGTTGTCTTGTCGAATTTGAAAAATTGTTTTAAGTTTTTTTCTTTTTTTTGTGTTTTTGCATGCTGCACAATTGTTTGCTTTTTTTTGGTTTCAACATATTATTTTTGTTAATGGTTGTAAACGTTATTTGGTTTAATTTTCATCTTGTATAATTTAAACTTAATAGTTAATTCACATAGTTCGGTTTTTGTTTTTTTCTGTTTTTTCTGTTTAATGATTTTTCCCTTATGACTTATTGTAGAATATAATTATTTTTGTTTAAGAAAACGTTTCGCCATGCCCTTTTTGGCTGCAGGCGGTTTTTTGTTTGTTTAAATTTTCATTTTATTAAATTCATTTAATTAAATTACTTAACGCTTATAGAAAAAGGTGTAGTAAACAATAATGAAGTAGAAACAACAATTTAGTTTATAAATATATATTTATGTATTTATATTATGTGTGTTGCTGATTGTGTGTGTGTATATATGTATATATATAAATAGTTTACAATAAATACAAATTATAAAAAAGATAACAAGAAATATAAAAAAATTTAAAAAATAACAAAATTCCCTTTGCACACGTTAATTACATCTTCATTAGTTAGGCTTCGCGTTTTTAATTATTTTTTTGTTTTTTTTTTCAGCTCTGCTCTATTCTATTCTCTGCATATCCCCCTTTAATTCTCCTCTACATCTTCTTCTCTTTGACTTTAAAAAGTAACTAAAATTCCATTAAGTATAAAAAGGATTTGCACACGACCACGAGGACGAAGCAGACGCAAATGCTGGAGGGAAGCGGGGAAGAGTTTTGGACAACAGCCTATCGACGCGCCTTGAGATTCGATTATTTCGATAGGTTCGATAACGATTATTTTCGATTGCTGGCAGGCTGCAGGTGGAGAAGGAGGGTGGGTTGACTCAGCACTGGCGCCTGCATCGCTGCAGCCCATGCAAGTGTACTAATTATATATTCAGCTAATGACTACGACAAAGATGGCACGTATATAAAGACCACATACACAATCACCAGATGAGAGAGTGTGAGGCGACAATGGCGACGATAAACAATTACCGATAAACGATTGGCAAGGGACGATCAACTTTGAGTTGGATCATCGCTTTGCCTGTTGGTGTATGTATGTTTTGTGTATGTTTGTGTGTGTGTGTATGTGTACGTGTGCTTGTGGTGTTTGATGTTGTGTGTGCGAGAGAGAAAGAGTCGGATAGTTAGATAGATAGAGAGAGATTCAGTCGTTTCTTGTTCTTGTATTAAAATATTGTATTAAAATATTGTTGCTGCTGTTGCTGTTGTTGTTGTTGTTGTTTTTGTAGGAAGTTATTCTTGTTTCTATCGTTTTTCTTTAATTTGAATTTGTTTTTCATATTTGTTGTTGAGAAGAAGTCGCCGCAGACGCCACACAACGAAAATAGTAGAATTCGCCTCAGCTTTCGCTTCAGCTTCAGTTTAGATGCTAGCTTTAGTTCTAGTTTGGTTTTGTCACTTCGTTTGGTTTGACTTTACAGAATTGAAGGATTGGTTTTCGATTCGTCTTACAATTTGTTAGCAAATAATTTAAATTACCTAATTTGCTTTTATTAAGTGTTTTTGGTTTGCCTCTTTAAATCTTTCTTTCTTCTTCTTCTACATATTCTTCTTCTTCATGTTCTTCTTGAATGGGGAAATGCGCGCAACTGGCAACTGCTTCATATCTACTGCTTTCTTGTCAACTGCTTGCCAAAAGACAGGCGCGCATGCGCACTGTAATACTTTTCTGCTTAGCTTTTACATTTGCTCTTTTGATATAACGTTGCACAAAAATTTTGATATATATATATATATATTCTGCTATATATATATGTAATTCTATAATCATTCAACTTTATAATTAGCTTCCATTTTAGGGGGTGTTGTTGTTCTGCATTTTTGCATTTAATACCAATAAGTACTCGTTAACGCTTGCTGTGTTGCTGCTGCTCCTCTTGTTGTTGTTGTTGTTGTTGTTGTAGTGGCTGATGTTGCTGCTGTTGTTGTTATTTGTTGTTGTTGTTGTGGTGGTGGTGATGGTGGTGGTGTCTCTGCTCTTGCTCCCTACTATCCTTAATCAATTTCGCCTTCTTTACTATAAAGGATCTTGCAATTTGTTGTGTTCTATGTCTGTATGCCCAGTGTTTATCTTCTTTGAGCCGAACTTGAGACTATTCCTATGTTCCGAACTGTATTTGCTGACTCCCTCCCACCGTTCGCTGCTTAACTGTCGACTACCAACTGACTTTGCTGCTCCTCCTCCTGCGATACCATCCATGATCCTCCTCCGATCCTCCGATCCACCGGATCAAACGGATCCCTAGAGGAACCATCGATCCGACTGACTAACTTGACTGTTATGTAGCTGCAGCTGTGGCTGGTGCTAACTGACTTAGAATTATCCATTGATTGAATTCGCATTTGCATTGGCCGCTGCTGCTGCCGCGGCTGACAGTGATTTCTGGCCCTCCTCCGCCGGCGAGGGCGTTGCATCCCGACGCGGCGGCATCCGTTCGTTGACGGCATCCAGGCCCTTGGCCTCCGCGAACGAGGTAATCTTGTGGTTGGGCGAGAAGCCCTGCATGGCGTTCTTGAGCGACTGCTTGCCGCCGGAGAGGGCGCCGAGGGGCAGGGCGCCCGTGGGCGTCAGGCCCTTCAGCTGCAGCACCGACTCGGACTCCTCGCGCAGCACGGAGAAGACGCGCGCCATCTTGCCGATGGCACGGATCTTGTTGCGAATCACCTCCTTGCGCAGCGCCGCCTCGTCGTCGGAGAGCGGCTCCTCGCTCTCCTCGGTCATGAGCTCGTCGTCGGAGCAGATGTTCAGCACGTTCACCAGCATCTCGGTGACCTTCTCGCCCACGAAGGGCAGCGACCAGGTGAACACGTCCATGAAGTTGGGCAGCCAGTACGGGTGCGGCGAGCAGTTGAACTGCCGGATGTTCATCACGTTGTTCTCGTACTTCAGCACCGCCGCCTTGTTGTTGTACACGTCGAGATAGTTGGGCGCCGAGAAGATGGTGATCAGCGAGGGGAAGCCGGTGGTCTGGCTCTTGCGGTACATGCGGTAGCCGGCGTCCTGCGCCTCGTGCGCCCGGATGATCGACAGCAGGTTGTTGTTCTGCAGGAAGTCGCAGCAGGCGGCGTAGCTGTAGAAGTACGAGCAGCCGCGCACGGAGTTGTGCGTGTAGAAGTCCGAGTTCTTCTCGTTGCCGAAGTCCTCCAGCGGATCGGACCACAGCAGGTCGCACATGGGGCCGAAGGCGGGCGGCTCCTTGAAGCGGTCGAGCCGCCGGATGTCCTCCAGCTCGTGTATCTCGGGCGACAGGCCGCCGTGCACGCAGAGGAACTGCTGGTTCATGAGCGCCGCCAGCGGCAGGCAGTCGAATGCGTCCATGCAGGCGTCGTACACGCGCTCCGAGTACTTGATCTTGCACTCCTGCTTGAAGGTGAAGTACTCGGTTAAGTGCCGGCACTCGTGGTTGCCGCGCAGCAGGAACAGCGTCTGCGGATAGGTGATCTTTAGCGACCACAAATACAGGACGCACTCGATGCTGAAGTAGCCCCGATCGACGTAGTCGCCCAGGAACAGATACTTGGTGGTCGCCGGCGAGCCCCCAATCTCGAATAGCTTCATCAGATCGTAGAACTGGCCATGAATATCGCCGCACACCGTCACCGGCGCCTCAATGTCGATCATCGTCTTTTCCGTGCGCAGCAGCGTGGCGCCCTCCTGGATGATGCGCAGGGCGGCGCTCTCCTCGATCCTGCCCTCCAGGATGAAGTGCTGCTTGAGGACATCGTGCTGCGGCTTGCCGGTCCGTGCATCAAACACATCCGCGCAGGTGAGTTTACGGCTTGGCGGAAATGCCACGCTGTCGATCACACGCTCCTTTGTCGATATTGTGCTGCGCTTGGTGGGACTGGATGGACCGCTCGAGTTACCAGTGCCGCCCTGACCCTGCTGCTGTGTGCCCGCCGAGCCTGCCGCTCCGGCTGATCCTGATCCCGAACCTGAACCCGATCCCGCCGCTGTCCCCGTCGTCGCCGCGGCATTCTTGTTGTCGTGTGTGTTGTTGACATTGGCCTTTTGATTCTGCTGCTGCTGGGCTGCGGACTGCGACTGGCTGCTGCTGCTGTTGCTCTGAGCCGCCGGCGAAGACATGGTTGCCCGATCCTCCGACTGCCCCGCCTGCGTCCTCGACTGCTGACTGCTGCTAGCTGCTGGTTGCTGGTTGCTGCTGACCTTCCCACCTGAGAGAGTTGATCACTTATCACTGCCCCAGACGCGCCAGCTCCTGCTTCACCACCTGGTGCTGCTACTACTGCTCCTTGTGCTTGTCCTCCTGGTTCGTCCTAGATCGTCCGCGTGATTAGCCTCTCTCGCTGCTTGCTATTGCACGCGCTCTGCAATGAGAAATGTTGACACCCAGTTAGCATTTTCATTTATATTCAGTACCTGGCTGGTATTCAAAATAAAGTAGTCCCGACCACCAAATGTGGTACATAGAATGCATCTGTATTATTTCCTGTTCATAGCAAGCATATGAATCAGATTCGTTGTGGTTTAAATACTTTATGGAATAATACAAAAATGTTGGCTATCTTCACAGAAGCACCACAAAACAATGCCATTTAATGAGCCAAATTATCCAAATTTGTGTGTAAATAATTTTATGTAGAACCAATTTAATACAATTTATATGTTATTAAGTTCTATTCTCTTGACCGCAACTGTGCTGCACACACACACACACACCAATTTTGCAGGTGTGTGGGTGGACATTTACAGTTAAACAATTGCAGCGAAATTGCAGCGGTTTATTAGTCAGAAATGAGGAAAGAGAAATCATTTTATGGCAACTGCAACAGTAAATCAACAACCGAATTAGATTCAAAAATTATACTATTTGTTTAAATTTCATATATGTCAGTGTGTATGTATGTATGAATGAGTACTACCTGCTGAAATTACAATAGAAAATACTATCTATACATTGACAACGGTGATGTTAATAACAAAGTGGCACAACTCGGAAGGTATTTAGTTCTAGACGCCAGAAATACATTATTTATGTTATTTATACGCATTTTAAATGTCAGTGGCTGTAATGAAACATGTTCAAAAGGGCATTACAAATTCTGAAGGTTAAATCGAGTGACGGAAACCACATATGCATACTATACATACTATATGTACCTTCAGGGTGTTGTATAATTATTGCAAGTTTGTAAACTGCAGTAATACGAATTCCTAAAGCTGGAAACTACTGATGGAATATTCAAAGTCTATGCTATGTCTTTTTAATCGTTTTAAGCCACAGCAAAAAAGGCTAGTGACGAAAGCCACACGACGGGTGTCAAGTTACAGTTAATATGTGCATGGCCGACCGTACTGGTCACAACCTGTTACCTTTTTCACACACTTTGACGTTTTTGGCATCGTTTTGGCTTTTTTGATTAATTGCAGTGTTTCGCAATTGTGCATACATACATGTGTACATATGTACATATGTATGTACATGCATATGGCTGACTACTGGCTGTCATTCCTTGCACAAATGCAAATATGTGCGGATAAATTAGAAAAATAATCAACGCCGTCTGAATAAATATAGCGCTAACAATCACCGCAGCGGTTGCACAAACAGACGGATGGACGGACGGACTAACTGACGGATAAGTACAGTACAGTAACTGCTACCAGTCGTCTGCCAGTGACGTATTGACTGACTGACTGACTAACTGACTAACAGATAGACTAACTGACAGACTGACTAACGGACAGACTGACAAACTGACTGACTGACTAACAGACTGACAACTGCAGAGTGCGGCGGAGTAAAACAATAAGAGCCAAAAACACGTGCGTCCTGCCAGGCGAACATCAACCATCCGCCCCGTGGTACCGCCTCATATACACATACATATGTACATACATATGTACATACATATATACAACTGCAAATTAAAGTCAGCTGTCGCTTCCAAATTGAACAGGCGATGGAATGACGCAAAAAATTAACCTGCCGCCTGCTTTTAAACCAATGCGAAACTAGTTGAATACGTAAACGAACAAGACCGAAGTCAAATGGAAAATTCTTAAGCAATTCTTTAGGAGAGTTGAAAACAAGTCGCCATTTTTGGGTTTAATCTAATCATAATGTTATTAGAGTTTATATCTAAGTAAGTTTAATTTTCAGCTTATAACACACAAAAATAAGAAGTCAGCGTTGTTGCGTTCTCAAAATCAATTACTTGCCAACAAAGTCAGTTAACGACCCAGTTTCATGTTGGTTCAGTTCATGAAAAGACATTAAAATCACTCGAAGACAATTACAACCGAAAACTGATTACAGTTTTATGGTCAACACTTTGTGCAACTTTGAAATTGACAGTAACAGTCGATAGTAAAACGTGCAAAATATTCGCTGAACAACGACGATTCTGGTATACTGATATTAATAACAAAGTTGCTTTTATGCAAATATAAATTTGATATACACACACATGTGTGTGTGCTAATTTTTAATTATTAAACGAGTTTCGCGAATTGGAGAGAACAACATTTTATCATTGCCTACACAGCTAATTTCATGCATATAATTCATTTGTTTGCCTGCTGTTGGGTTTTTATGGCTTTGCGCATATTTTTGCGTTTACACGATCGCATCAACACACCCTCAACAAGGGGCTAAATG
This sequence comes from Drosophila santomea, assembly GCF_016746245.2. NCBI lineage: Eukaryota > Metazoa > Arthropoda > Insecta > Diptera > Drosophilidae > Drosophila > Drosophila santomea. The sequence goes on from NC_053021.2 coordinate 10,491,181, forward strand.
TTCGACATTCCTGGCCGAACGTGTCCCCCATCTTACACTCGACGAAATAGGGAGAGCCTTCCCCCCTTCCAACCCACCGGGAAAAAAAAAGAGTATAAATGCTCGCTAGAAGACAACGGAAATTGTAGGTGAAACATCGCCAAGCGGGCTAATGAAATACAACTTTTTGTTTACAAAGTCTGTGCTACTTTTTCGCCGATATCAAAACTACAGTGGGCACTTGAATAAACGAACATTCTATTATTGTTTCTAGCTCAAAAATAGATTGAATTAAAATTTAGTTATTGTGTTTATCATTGATTATAAGATAGAATAAAATAATTAGCTCTTTGAAATCATTAACAATTTGTATTCAGTTTTTAAAAGTTTCCGCGGTGACCACAACCACCTGTTGCGATCTGTTACACATCTGGTATATATAGAAATGTATATTTACCTAGAATGTGTATCTTTGACTGCTTATTAAAAGGCAATTATGCGAACGATTCGTTTTTTTTGTGCGTTTTTTCCGCCTGCGTACTGCAGCCTTGTATTATATTGTTTAAAATCAATTTAAATATATAAAGATACTCCTCCAGATCGTGTGTGAGTTTCTCTACGAATCTGTATAAGTATCCAAACAACATGAAAATTTCCACAATAGTTTCCAATCAATTAAATTAGACACCAATTAGACAACAACGGCGTCTTGTTTCATTTAATACCTTAATTAATGGCACATAAAATGTTACGGATTTTATTGAATTAATTCCGGCTGTCAGATGAACGATATGTGTGCATTGCACTGCCATAATAGAGGGGCTCGTCCCCAATGTGCAATTTATTGTGTGCCACGTTGTACACACACATTAATGTGCATAAATGGGCATGTCTTCATTTTGTATGAAGCACGGCTCACATGTCGGCGTAATTATATAAGCACTCGTTACTGAAATCTCCCGAGTGCAATAATGTGCAGAATGTGCAACGGTGGGCGCCACAAATCGGTAACGAGCGCCACAAATCGGTAGTTGTGCGAAAATGAAGTCAGTTTCTGGTCCGTCTTGTTTAATCGTAGCTGGTTTGTGACTCTTTGAGTAATAAAAACTTGATCTTATAAGTATTAGTACTATAGAAAAGGATTTTATTTCCTGCTAGCTTTATGTATAATAACATACACAAATTATAATAATGAACCATATTTATTGTTCAGCACCGTTAACCAATCAAATGGATTTTTGGTTTATTCATTCATATGGAAACCTAGTTCTAGATCGCAATATTTGGCTGGTGGATAAGAACAAAAAAAAACATTCTTACTAAATAAACCCATTAAAACAGATATACTATTTTAATGACAGTATAAATATTCACGATAATAACAAATCAATTTTGGAATAGTATTATTTCGTTTTATTGGTTTATAACTGAGCTAATTTGAAACGTTGTTAATGTATACATCAATAATCTAACCACCAGCAAGCGCTGTTTTTCCGCTGTCGTTTTCCTGCTTATTGCCGATTTGGTCGTGGAGTTTATAGCCTGAATGTAAAATTTATAGTCTGTGCTGAACCAATACTCCAAAGTGTACAAAAATTAATACTTGGAAAACAATATAATAACTGCATTTTTCTATATACACCAAAAGCTATAATGGCAGTCAAGTGGCATTTTTTCGTCGCTTTTCTAATGTTTACTACACACTACTTGGCAGAGGTAAGTTTGTATCGCTGAATAACCCTATTTAAAGAGCTACTTTTAGGTTAATGCCCTAGTGGAATTTACTAACGTACAGTGCGAGTCTCTGGATAAGGACTTTGCCTTATTTGAATATTGTTATCTGAAATCTGTGAACCGATCTTATAAATATTGTTCCCTTAAAGTTAAGCTTCTTCAGCTACCCATAACCAAAATTAAGGTATATTGAATTAAATACGCATATTTATATTTAATAATATATATATTTTATTATATATTCAGGTGCGTTTTGGCCTCTATAAACGTCTAAATGGCTATATTCCATTTCTCTACAATATGACTTTAGACGCTTGCAGATTCCTAAAATCGGCGAAACCCAATCCGATTGCTAATTTCTTTTATAGTTTTTTCAAAGATCACTCCAACATAAACCACACTTGTCCCTATAACGTAGGTATACCCGAAGTTTATAAAGTAAATATTGAAATCATAATCCTTTCAGCATGATATTGTGGTGGATCAGATGTTATATAATCATATAAATTATAAGGTCACCAAAATACTGCCGTTTCCGGAGGGAAGCTATATGTTCGAATTGCACTGGCTTGCCTACGACATTGATCGAGCTATAACTAAGTTCTATTGGTCACTTACTTGAGAAGAAACAGCTAACAAAAATCAATGACAAAACAGCTAATAAAAATACAATTATAATGCAATTAATGTATCTTAATTCTATGTATCTGGAATCTACTTGCCTAATCTCAACTTACTAGCTTTTACAGATTCTTAGATCATAACGTTCATACGGACGGACAGAATCGTTAAGGAGTATCTTTAAACTTTGATGGCATTGTTTCCGATTTCGGAAGGTTGAAAACCAAAAACGAGAACCCGCAGAGGCTTCAAATTCAAATTAGCACTCAGCCAGAGAGCGGCATTAATAATTTAGTGGGCCGAATGCCGTAATGACCAAATGATTGGAAGGGCGACGTCACGTCGGTGGTTTTGTGGCTGGTTGTTTGCGCGGTTGCTAATCGAGCATTTGACGCATTAAATTGAACGCAAGCGTTTTAATGGATATGCATTGACAGTTGCAATAAATTTGCGACATAGTTATTAACCTCAATTTTAATGCAAATAAAACAGTTTGACCGCGTAATGAACACAGCCGCGCACACACGGCATACTGGCACACATGTGTTTCTGTGTCCATCGCCATGTCAATTGTAATTTGTGCTAATGTTTTTGCACAATTTATGGCAATAAATATATATTGGCACGCGTTTATACGCCTCCATTAAAAGTCGCAAACGTGCAAACTGTTGGCATTCAACTATAAAGTATTTATAAGGAAAATATTTCCCCTGCCCTTGGCCTTAGAAGTTCAAGTTTAGGGACTTTTAATAACAAGACACAAATAATCGAATGAATTGGACACATTACCAATTTTGTTAATAGACTCACAAATGGTATATTAAAATGTTTAAAAGCTAGTTTTCTGTTGAACTAGGCAGTCATTGTTATCGCATTTATCGTTTATTTGCTTATCGGTAGCACAAGTTCTTGGAATAAATTATTATCGAAACCTGTAATTCATAAAAGGCTTGGCCGTTTGCGCAATTCGCACTATTTTCGAATATATAATCATTTGATCTTGACCTTATCGTCGATAAGGTAATTGGCCTAAATTCTCGCTCTTATCGCAAACTCGCTTATCGCCGGATTTACATAAGTTGTTGGCCACACAAATTGAATACCCACACATAATCGATCAGACGACTGGCGGGCATTTAATGCATTTTATGCGTCTACTTCAAGCGAAGCGAAATGAACAACAGCGGAAAATAACAACACCAACTGGTAAAAACAATTTGTTCAACCCATTAACTTGGCATTTAATAGCCCACTTGGCCTCAATTATTGACGCTTTGTACAGGTGTCAGTCCTATAGAGACAAACTTTTTCCGCTTGCCTTCTGTTTTTTTTGTTTTTTTTGTCCATTTCTCTGCAATTGTTATTTTCGTTCACGTTCCGCTTCTTTGGTATTTATTTTCCGTTTTAGACGGACATGGCTAGGCGGGGATTGCGGTTTAAAATTCTGGCTGGCATTGTTGTACGTTGGTCGGTGGTTTATATCATGCGATAAACATGTGTGCCAGGTCTGGCCACCCACAAAAAAAAAAAAAAACCAAAACCATAAAGGAGGAAAAAAAACTGCCCAACCACCCACACGTTTGTAATATTTCGAGCGAAACTGAATGTGAATCCATAAATTCAGCATTCTGTATTCGCAATGTTTATCCAACAAGTAAATACATGCATGCCTGCATCTTTTGCGTTCGATTGTTTGTATCACAATTTGCGAGAATACAAATATGTGCATGGGGTGTCGGTGTTTTAGGGTTGCCACCGTCACAATTAAAGCAGATACGGCTGCGTTTCATTCTCGCAGCTCTCGGCAACTTAATTAAAAACAAAACAAAAAAAGGGAAAACAGCAAATGTGTAAATATTTACTGTTGAATGCAAATCAAGCGATCCGAACCTTTAATTAAAGCGAGCCAAGTGCTGTGTTTGCTCGAAACTATTTGCGATATGTGGCAAAACTAATTAAAAAGTGTGTCGAATGCCAATGGCAAGAACAAAAGGCGAGACACCGAACTACATAAGCGAAACCAAACCAAACCAAGCCGAAACGAAACGAAGCGAAACCAAATGAAACAAAACAAACTTAAGAGGGTCAGAAAAAAGCAGCTGTTTGCTTCCATGTTTATGTGTTTGCTTTGCGGTGTCTGGTGGTACAAAAAAAAAAGAACAAAAAAAAAAAGAAGTTAAATATCAACATTTGAACTGCCGCCAACAAAAATTGCTGTTTGCATTTGCGAACAATGGAGCGTTATTGAAAACAGAGCGACACGACAATAATATTTGTGTGTTCGATATGCAATCACAAGTGGGATACACTGAGTACTAGGTGCTGCCGTTTTTTAATGGTTATATAGAAGTTAATTCTGGCTTTAGAACTCACATTTGCAGTTTAATATTGTTATATTTTACCTTAAGTAATTTACGGACGGACAGGGGGACTTACGGACATGGCTAGTTCATAGATTAATGTTGTAAGCTTATGATTACTATTAAATACATTGCATCCGATGCAGTATACCCCTCGACTCTACTCTAGTATTAGGTGGCCTCAAACTGAATTGGAAATGGAACACGGTCTCCACGACAGAGCGACAGACAAAAGCTGACTGGCACAGCAGCCAGTGCGAAACTGTTATGCTATCCGCGTTGATGTTCTTGGCTTACTTAGCATTTGCATAATTCCGCTTTCATGCGCACAAAATGGCTTAGCAATTGTTCTTATTCATTTTTATAAACAAACATTTACGTGTTATTCTTTGTTTTAGCTTTTTTACGTTTTTTCACTAGTATTACGCCATCTATTGTCTCTCTGTGTGTGTGTGTGTGTGGCATTGTTTGCCACACTGGAGCAAACACATGAAGGAAAACGGCGTTTATAAATGGTAAATTATTCAGCTAAACTGGAGGCTTTTGTCGCCTGGCTGTAAGAATCGCGCCAGAGCGTTACAGAGAGGCTAATTTAAATGATTTTCCTGCAAAGTGGTTGAAAAATACTGGAACATTCCAGCCATTTTCATTCATTTTCTCCTGTTGAACTACATTTCGCACAGCGTATAGCGTATAGCCCACTTGTGGGCGTGTTGCGTGTTGCCCTGTTTGCCTCTATATGGGTTTTATGCCTCCTTCGGCTCAGTGGTTGTTCCTGCCGCCAATTAATTATAATAATTAAGTTAGAAATGCGTTGCGACTGAGCAACAGTAACAGCGGCAACCAAATGAACCAAAAAAAAAAAAAAGAAAAAAAAGAGGCAACAAATTCATAAAGCTAGCGACAAAATGGGGAAAAATGAAACTGTGTGTGGCTGACACACGCAAACGAAAAACGCATTTTACGGCCGAAGCCAATTTGCCGGGCAATCCTTCGACGTTGCTATATGGCTAGAAAATGTTTGCACAAAAAACCGCAGAAGGGGAAACCACGCTCACATGAGCACACATAAATATTCATGCAATTGTTTTTCACGTTACGCAGTCGTCGACAATGATCATGTTGTATGATGATGAAGTCACGTTGTTGCCAAAACGAAAAGAAAAACCAGGCAGCATACGAGGAGGGGGGGGTGGGGAAAAAAACGTCCGAAACAAATAACCCAAAAACAAACAGCTCCACCAAAAAAAAACCCCACCTCCTGTATGCACATGTCACCCACAAAAGAGCCTCCCACCTCCCACCACCCACCACCCCCTCCAAAACCACACACGCACACAAACACACACATGGATACACACGACAGACTGCGCGACGAGTAAAATTTTTATTTTCACATAAATAAAATGGAACGGAAGGCAAAAAAAAAAAAAAAAAACAAAGCGAAACACATACGGGCGTTAAAAACATATTTGTTCGAAATTAGAAGCGGATTTTTTTGTTTCAATACCAATGCACTCTGTCCCGTTCTGTCGCTAGCAATTATTCTACACGCTGGTCGCACGCCATTTGGCCAATTTTTACCGTTAGGACGCAAACAGAGTGTACAGTTACCCGCGGCATAAGGTTCACAGACACACTCACACATACACATGTCAAAAACTGCCAAAAAAAAAAAAAAAAAAAAAAAAAAGGAGGAAAAAAACATTGGACACACGCACGAAAAAGGCTACAGTGAAAATCGGTTAAGGATAAAAGGGCAGACGCACATTCTGCGTGGCTAGATTACTCAAAATAATAATAAAAAAAAACAGAATTCAAAGGGAATCCTTAAATTGCTTATAAAGGTGTTTAAAAGTAGGCAATGCAAAAATAACTGCATTACATTTTGAAAGGAACAATATACTCAAATAACCACTAACCAGCCACAGCATAATAAAGAGCAATTTTAAATGGCATATGCAAATGTGTATGTATCCTGTTTCATCAATAATTTCAACACTTACTGATGCTAACCTGTCTTGACACAGATTTGAAATCCGTTTTACCTTTTCACTTAATTAAATTAATATACTGTCGCTTTATTCTACAAGCACCCGGCTATACAAATTATAAATGCCAATTCAAAACTAGCTGCACATTTATAACAGCATCATAATTTCGGACACAAACATGTGGCACGCACATTCATAGGCATTCAAGAACCAGCTTTAGCTTTTAAGATACACACACTTTCACATGCAGGTATATTGTTCAAGTGGATGCTTAACTTAATTTATTGTTTCTAAAGAGCGAACAAAAAAAAATGGGCGACACCAAAACCAAAAAAAAAAAAGAAAAAAAGAAGAAAAACCAAGTCCAAATCAACGCCTCGCACTTTTTTGGTGTCCGTTTGATTGACAGCTCTCGGCATCCCGACTTCCCCCCGATGCCACCGATCTTGCCCACCCAGAGACCCCAACGCCCCCATTCATCTTATAAACTAAGCCCCCCCACCCAACATCCAACCCCCTTATACACCCCGCCCCTCTACGGCTGCCTGCTCCAATAACTCAAGTACTTTTTTTCACTTTGAGCGATTTTTCATATCCATGAGTGTGTGTGTGTATGCATAAGTATTTGTATATGTATGTATGTATGTATGTATTGTTTGTTTGGTGCATGAAAATTGTCGCACAGCGAGATTATTTTCGGCAAATTGTATTCTACGGGCTGTGCTGCTCTGTTACTGCTCGACCTAATTTTAGTGTGTGCTTCCACCCCACTCTTGCTTTTGCTTTGCTTTGCTTTGCATTTGCTTTTGCTTTTCACCCGGCAATTAGCATTAGTCCACTGCTTGCTGGCTGCTCAACTGGCGGCGGTTTCAAGTGTGTGTGTGTGTGTGTGTGTGTGTGTGTGGGTGTGTAGTGGATGGGTGGTGGGTGGCACAGGTTGAGGCAAAGGTGTGCAAAGTGGCCAGCTAAAATGCGCATGCAATTGTTTATAAATAAATCCCTCCTATTAAGCAGCAAGCAAAAGTGGCGACACAAATGAAGTTCTCGGTAAAATAATGTCCCAATCTACTCAAGCTAGTTAGCAGCAAATGTCACTAGACGTCGTTCGTGTGACAGTTACTTTCCAGCTGTACCGATTATCAAGATGCATTTGCATTTTGCATAGTTAAGTGCAAGTACGTCAGGACGTCAGTGGACTGCAGCTGTTCCTATCTACAATGAACTCATCGCTTACATTCGTAAATCAAAGGTAGAGCAGTTTAATCAAATCCAGGCATCTCATGCTCTTTGAGCTACTACTGACCGTATCTACTTTGAAACTTTAGCAGGAACTTCTAGAAGGAGTCGTAATGAAATAGAGAAATGAAAACATAGTTAAGTTTAATTAAATGTATTCAGCTGGCCATATTGAATGCAATCATAGTGGTCCTATCTACATAAATTAAAACCTTTAACTGACTCAATTCATTTATTTACTCTAAACTGCTCAACAAATATATGCACATAGTAGAATCTAAACCAAATATTGAACGAAATACCTTTCAGATTGAGGGGATTTGGCACTAATATGATTTCGAACACCGCAAATGCGGCTTAACTCGGTGCAAACAGCTGATGGCTGTATCGTGACCACATTTAAGCAATCACCCAACACACACTCACACACACTCGTGCAAATCTTGTAAAATGCTTGCCATAGGTGTCAACGACAGCAACAAATTACCTATAAGCTATTTAAAAGCATTAACTTTAACGAGTAACCGTAAAATGCAACATCACGTATACGCACGCAGCAACACGCACACGCACGTCGAGCAACGAGCATCGGAAAGAGATAGCGAGCTGGGTTGGATGAAAGAGAGGGGGCGAAAAGGACATGTCATTGACAAAGCCAACGGAACGAGGATAAACGGCCAAGGCAACGTCATCATCATTGCCATTATCCTTGGTCGCACAGTGGCCGTCATAAAAACTGCAACAGCTTTGCCAAATTTTCTTCTTACGCTGGTTTTTTCCAGAGATTTCTCCTCTGTTTTCTTTTGCAGTTCTTTTTTTTTTAGTTGCCCGCTTTGTGTGTGCAAATTTATGCAAAGCAGCTAGCAAAATAAAAACACAGCCAGCCAACAAAACCAAAGCAACCGCCTTTGTTGCTGGCTAACGGCATTGTTTGCATGCTGAGTGCACTCACACAATCAAAGCGAAGGGAGGCCAAAAGGAAAAGTAGCTCCGCCACTCGATGGCCAAGAGCTGAGCACAAAATCAAGCGGCATGACCAAAACATGTACGAAAAATGGCACCGAGAAAGCCAGGATGCGACTTTGCAATACCCTCTGGGATCTAGGACGCAGCATAACCTTTAAAGCATGAGCTTATGTGGGTTCCTTAAAACAAATTGTTGGAGTATTAACACTGCATTTGTGAGATAATATGAAAACTAAGTGGGCACAAGGGTCCCTACTCGATAAATATAAAATACATACTATAAACCATTAATCTATAATAAATGTGCATAAATGGCTAAACATCATCTGAAAGGGTATCAAAATGAGTGAAACAACAACACTTAGCAAAGTTTCCGTCGTACAGCATAAAATACTTTGCCCAACAACTTTGCAAAATGCTGCCAGCAAAAAAGGTTAAGTAGCACAAACGCAAAGCACAGAAAAGCAGCAACACCAACAGTAGACGAATAACAACAGAAACAAGGAAGCAACTTTTTACTATGCACTCGACTGGGGCAAGAACCCACAATAGACGAAGGCCAACACGAATACCCTTACTAATCTACTGAAATATTCAACTTTTGTATGCAAAAATGCCATATTTCCGGTTAAAAAAAAAAGTGGGTGGCAATCTTGGATTGGTTTATTTTAACCATTGGTTTCCATTTTCGCCAAGTTCTTAAAACTCTCAAACCTAAAAAATCTGTTAATAGAATCTTCACTGTTTGAGTATTACTTGATTTGCGGTGCGCTGCGAAGGGTTAATTTAGGTAAAGTAAGTAGCATAATCTTTAACCTGGATTCCCTTTGTTCGAAATTCTCGACCCACTCACACACACACATACACAAAAACACGCACGCACACACAGGGAGCCCCAGAACGGAATTCCCCAAGTGGTTTTTGTTGTTACACTCATTCGCGTTGCGGTTTTTATGACCGCCAGTGTATGTGTGCAAAAGTAACTGTAACGAAGCTTCGGGAGAGTGCGTTCAAAGAATACGAGGGGGTCTCGGTGGTGCGAAAGGAGGGGGGAGAATGGTAACGGAACAGGAACAGGAGCGGGAGCAGCTGTTTAAAGTGCGAAGCTGAAAGCGAAAGGGCGAAACAAAAGCATGCAGAGGGAAAACACACACACACACACACACACACACTCAGCTGGAGATGAAGGAAGAATGGGAAAAAGTCGCTTTTGAATATTTAATATTTATAACTTGAGCAACGAACCGAGAGATGATTTATATCCCCACCGGAAGCTAATCTCGAGTTGGTCTAACTGGGACGAAGGAGCGGGCTAAAAAGAGAGATAGACAGAGAGAGAGAGCGAGAGAGAGAGCAGGATAGCGGAGCTTTTGATAGCGCAGCCATAACGCGGTTTGAGGTTATGTGCGGTGGGGTGACCGAGCATATAACGCTGAAATATGACACACCGTGCCCACTGGTCACACGGAAAGAAAAGCTACGCTGACAAGTGCGCAGGTCAATTAAATAATTACATTTCCACAGAAATCACTATGGCTATTAAAATCACCATAAAGATGTCTAAAAGTATGCAAACAGTACTTTCTTAATCCGAAAGCACGATGAATTCACTCCAGAAGATTCCCTTTACTGCCAACTTTCAAACACAAGTATCATGGTATCGAAATTGGTATTGCCTCGTTTATTCGTTTAAATGGTAAAATGTAAATGTTTCTTTCTGTGCATCTCTTGTTCTTCTGTATCTGTAGCTGTGTCTGTTTGTGTGTATACGAAGTTTAAAGCATGTTGCACCAAAAATCCAAATAAGTATGCTTTATCGATTCCCCAGCACAGTGACACACACACACACACACACACACACACACACACACACACACACACACACACACACACACAGACATACACATACAAACCCACCCGCCCACACACTCATACAAATGTAGAAATCCAATAAGACCGAAGAAGCGAGCGGATTTGGCTGGGATTCAGCTTAATTTCGTTGCCGTTGCGCTGGCTTGAGGGTTACAAGGGTTTCCGTGTGGCCACCAAGGGGTGATTGCCATTGCCTGGGCTCCTGGGCTCCGCTCAGAGTCCTGAGCCCTGAGCCCTGTATCTTCCTCCATTTTGGCTGCTTCCTCCTGCAAAAAGTCAACCCTGACCGCCGCTGAGGCGCATGCACGAACAGAGAGATACGATACAGGCGCATTTAGAGCCTGGCAGCAAAGAGAAAAAAGAAAAAAAAAAACAAACACACACGCACGCACGCCCAGGATCAGGATAACAGACGTACGCAGTCACTCAGTTAGTCGGTCATTATGACGAAAACGATGTGAATGTGGATGCCTATGCCACCCACTGTTCCTGCCTCTATTTCCTCTGTTGCTTCTGTTTCTGATTCTGCTTCTTTCTCTGCCGTTCCTGCCTGTGTGTCCTGAGTGTCCTGTGAGTCCTGTTGCTGGCACACGAGCAACAGAACAACAGGATGGCAAAAGCCGTAGCAGCAGCATAAGCAACGCAGCAGCGGGAAAAACAGCTACAACGTCACGCCGATAAAAATGAAAACCATGCAATGCCCTCCTCATGAGAGGAAAACACCGAAAAGCTTAAACAAAAATAAACGTGATGGGTAGTTGCGAACGTGTGATATTTGAAAGAATAACATTTTACTATGCTCGCAAGCTAGTAAACTAACTAACTTGATGCATGTATATCTTAATTTAAAATAGCATTTCCAATCCGTAATAATAGGTAAAAATCAAATTCGATAAAACTAATTAAATAAAATACAAATACACAATTAGTAGATGGTTTTTATAGATTATTCTATTGAAACTTCGTTTGCAAATTTTACTCGATTGCTTTAATTGCTTTTTAAATGTGGGCGAAAATTTGAATTATGATTGAGCAAATAATTCCTTTTTAAATACGGTACCCAAATTTTTCATTTTAACTTGGGCACTTCATAAAGGCCAACGTGAGTTTCCTTTTATGTTTATTTTGGTTAGTGCCTTTTCCTGTGCCGACTTTCATCAGCACGCATCCTTTTCCTTGGGCCCGAAACGTCATCTGCAGCAAAAAGGATGCGAAGGATGAAGCAGAAACGGCAAAAAATGCCAAGTACAATGGGTCACAACGGGTTTGGTTGGCGTAAAAAAAAGATGCTGATGTCATTGACAACAAGGAACTAATAAAAAGGCAGCCGGAGGTATCGAGAATCAGGCGGTCGCATATGAGTTAATAAGAATTAAAAATACACTGCGCTCATAACAATATAACAATATAAAATTAAGACATTTATAACCATTTCCATTTTGTTATTTCACTGTGTAAATAGCACTTCTTCTGTTGAAAAAGTGCAGGCCCACGCATACCCTTAAATATTTATGGATATTTTATAGAGGTGCGCGCTTGAAAACATTGCTTAAACTCAAGCCAAGGAGCGTTGCGAAATCAAGGCGCAATGTTTGAGCTTATCACGCCCACCGTGCGGTGACGTTTGGGTAAAACGGAGATAGAGAGAGTGGAAAGAGAGAGAGATAGAGACAGCAGTGGGCAGGTGGTGTTAGAGGGAGTGAGAGTCGGAGTAGGAGAAGACGTGGACAAGGACGAGGGAGAAGCAGTGCTCCTATATACACGCATACACCCACACACACACATGTATCTGTGTGGGCTTAGGCTTTGGCTTTGGCTCAGGCGATTTGTTGCGTGCGCTGCCGCTGCCTCAGTCGACGTCGACGTCAGCAGAGTTGCCGTGTTGCTTTTTACTTTTTGCGAGCTTTTTCCTTTTTGCCTGCGCCTCTGCTCAAACACACACACACACACACACAGCAGCGCACCCACACAACGCAAGCAAAACCAAACGCAGAGTTGTATGTGTGTGTGTCTGTGCTTGCAGCACTACACTAAAAGTCAATTGACCCGAAACTGTTGGGGATAACTGTATATATGTACATACAGCTGTGTTCACAATAATAACACTGCTACCTCCCTTTAACTGCGAAGATCCTTTGTGGTGTTATCTATTTTTGTTTCGAAAGCAACATCTCTGTTGCGAAGTATTATAAAAAAAAATGTAAGAAATGAATAAGTTTTTTATATTAAAGATATATTTATCGTTTCTAGTTCATTGAATGCGAAAATGGATTTTGTAATGTCCTACCTCTCGTATACGTAATTTTTTCTACTGGCTTACTATACGTATACTTGATTTTTTTGCTTATGATGAAAACCAAATCAAATCTATCAAAGGAAAGAAAAACGAATCGCCTCAAAAAATATTCAATATATTAAAAATATGTACATTGTTAATATATCATTATTATGTTCAAATTTCATGTTATCATGAACAAAGTTGTACGAACAGTACGCCAGTGCATGGCCAACAGAAATATTGACATAACGTGGCAAGCAAGCGTTCCTTTAAACTTTACTCAAAATTCAAATGGGTTAAATTAATATTTAATCAGCATTCCGAATATTAATAAAATGGCATTCGTTCATGCAATCCAGGTCAAACAAGTTTCTCCTTATAATAATTTCAAAAACGAAGGTGGAACAAACATTTTACGGAATTTCAAGCCTTGTTCAAACAAGCTATACATGAAATGTTATGTTCCTTGCCTTTCTTAACAATGCAATGCCCACAAATAGCTCTCTTTTAACTATTTAAAAATAACCTACATTCTATTGGATTTATTTTGCGTACAAATGAATCAATATTGATAGTTTGATTTAATTATTTGATGTACGAAAAAGTAAAGCTCTTTCATTTGTGGAATGCAGGTCAAAGTGAAATATATTTCCCTTTTAATTTGATTAAAAAATGAAATGCACATGCTATCTAGGTGCGATATATAGGTATTTCTGTATTTCTGCTCTTTTTGTACGAATTTAAATGATACAAATAAATAAATTCACTTGTGGTGATTTAATAACTGAAATCCCATTCGAGTTCTAGCATATAAACTTTAAAACTTTAGGGTTTAATTGCAACGAGCTTTATTGTGACCATTTCAATAAAAGTTTAAGTACTGACGTTATTGAACAATGAGTTTTTTTATTGCCATTTTTGCAGTTCAAATTGCAATCGTTGTTTTTTTTTAAGTGCAACAGGGCAAACTGCATCCGACTTGACTTCATATTCTTATTCACGGAACATTTCCACCGAGTATACTGTGTGCTTTTCTAAGTATTCCGATTCGTGTTGTTATGCTCGCGTTCCTATTTTTGCGTTTGAAAAATAACATAAAAAACTCTGTACTTCTAATAGTTTCTTCTGCCGCCTTTTTTTCGCTATTATTAGCGCAATTTGTGTGTACGAAAAGAGAAAAAATCACACCGAGCGAGCATCTTTTGTGTTTGCTATTCGCTTTGAAAATTCTGCGTGTTGGCGGCTGCTTTACTATTCAATTCTATCTGTTCTTTGTAGTTTCTTATTTATTTTTATGTTTTATATTTTTTTTCCCTCATTTTTCACCGCTCGTTTCAATTGTATTCCACGATACAATTCTATCTAGTTCTGGGCTGTCTGTGGCGATTCGTGTGACTCATTTCCCATTGGCCATTCCCACACAGCCTCTCGTTACCACTTTCAGCAATTGTCGTCCAGCTAATTGGTCAAAAAAGTGCCAACATCCCCACATCCATCTATTTCACCTGCCATTTGCACCTGTGCGGGGTTTGTGCCAGTAATTAACTGGTAAATATTAACCGATTGCCGATTAGCTGTCAAACTGCATATTTGCATAGCTAATCACTCAAACGGTAGCTCATTCAATTGGTGCATTTTAAAATGACAGAAAACGGAACTCGAGTCGAAACAAAATGCACTCCGCAGCATTAAAATTGCGTTAATGTTTATGCGGAGCATTTGGGAATTTTTAGTTGGAAAGAAATTGAACAGCTCACGCTGACTTTTAATAGAAGCACCTGTTCCATCGAACGATCGATTGAAAAACATTCAGTGCTCTAAACATTTAGGCTTTTTTCTTTTCTGCACACAAAAATATTCAGACGAAGAAGAGAAAAAGAATTAATGATAGAGAAAACACTTTCAAAATAAAGGTAAACAACTCTCTTAAAAAGTCTTAAATACCATCATTTTTGGAATAAAATTCCATATATCTAAAACAATTTCAGAAACTTTATCTTCCAGAAATTTACATGATTCAGAATGAAGTATTCAAAATTCACAAACTGATTGGCGCATGAACGTTGTGTTATCAGCATTTGCTTCTTAATTAGGGGGAATGGGAATTCGGAATTCGAAATGCGGAGTGGCGGAAAGTCAATGGCGAATCGCTTCGATTGGAACGCCGATGGAGCAATTATTGGATGATTGCATTGGACGGACGCCCCGCAATTATTAATGAATTGCAGCAGTTTTCCCGGCAGCAGCTCGCCACTTGGCACCTTTTGGCTGCTCCTCGTGGGAATTCGTGCAGTTTGAGGAGGAATGCAAGCGGGAATGCAGTGGAATTCTCCTTTATATTTATTTTGGGGGCGGGGGAGTGGGAGTTGAGCGTGTGATGTTGGGGCAATAAGGGGATCATGGGGAATTCGGAATAAGGAAAAATAATAAGGAATAAGAAATAAGAAATAAGGAGCAAAAGTGACGAGATGAGCCAGGGACCTTGGGTCTAAGCTCTCGGAACGAAAACACGCGCACAGTGGAACCTTGTGGCATGTCCCTGGAGTTAAGAGCTCAGGAGTCGAAGGACAACAAAACGCAGGGAGGCTACAAAGAGAGAGGAAAAGAGACAGGGGACTCAACAGAGAGGGAGAGAGAGATCTGGGAAATAGAGAGCGAGCGCCAAATTGGACAAACAAATTTCAAAGAAACGCACAGAAAAAAACACGGTTTTTATAAATTCATATTTAATAGATAAATAGTTTTTTATAGTTTGGTATGTAGAATATATGATACCCATGCTGTCTAACATTTAAATTTTATAGAAAAGAAATAAAACAGATATTGATCTGAAAAAAAGCATAAAACAAATCAAATTCATTACAAGGATTTACCAACTCTTTGAAATCTTTTGAAAATACTATTAACTTTAATAATAAACGTCTAATAAAAACTTCAACGACATATCATACTAAAATAGTTGAAATTCTTTAATTAATCGTAATATTTTTCTGACTGTGTATTCAACGTCGGCAGCGACTGCGCAGCAGCAGAGCATGGCAAAAAAAAATAAAAAAGGAGAAAAAACAGAACAGAAACATACACACACCCACACACACACATTGACAAAAGCGAAGGAAGAACCGTTATGTGCTGCTGCTACAGCATGAAAATTTTCGTAGCTTTTGGTGTCCTGCCGCTCACACACACAAGCACACATACGCAGGACGAGGAGAACCGTAATTTACGTGCGGCTCTCTTCGAGAAAATCTCTTGTTTGCACACACACAAACACACACACATAGGCACACACGAAAGTTTTCTTGTTGAATTTTACTGATATTTCCATTTCAGTTGCCTTTGGCAGCCTTTTTTCGATTATTATTTACTTGTTTCACTTGTTCTTGCTGGTTTTTGCACACGAAAAAAATTTGTTTGTTGGGGATGTACGTACGTACAGCTTCAGCTGAAATATCATCGCTTTTCATCACACACACCAAAGATGACTAATAAGAGAAAAAATGTTGCCTATGTATACATATATAATGTACACACACACACACACACATGTGTTGTGTGTATCATGTTATTTTACCCGTTGCACTCGCGTATTTTCGCTGTTGTTTTTCCTTCTTTTTTTGGGGCCCAAAATCGACAGGAAAATTAATTGAAACGGGCATGGGCGGACATTGACATTGCGCTTTTTTCTCCTTTTAATTTCAATTTTTTTTGTGTTTTTTTTTTGCCCGTTTAATGCAATTAATGTATGTATGCACACACAACAAAAAAAAACATTTCACGTCTTGGCCCGTTCTTATTGGAATATGTACACATACAGCTGTATGTATGCATATGTATATCGGTATATGTATATGCGCGCGTGTGGCTGGGCATGTGTGCGTGTTTGTTGGTGGTTTGAAACTGCTCCAAGCCTCCCATTTGCGTCTGTGTGCGTGCGAGTGTTGCACAATTGTATGGGGGCGGGGCGGTCGAGGAGAGGGGGGCGGGGCAGTGGTTTAGGGGGCAGGATGCGGGAGGAAGATGAGAAGTAGAAAATAGCACGAAAAAAAAAAACAGAGACTGCTTGCAAATTTACCTTAGCTTCGCTTTGCTTTTAGCTTGAAATTTTCACACTCGACGGTTTAAGCTTTTGTTTTTCGCTATTTGCAATTCCTGTTATACTTTTTACTTAATTTTTGTGTGTGTGTTGGCGAAGCGCGTTCGAAATGCACACGGATATCTGATTTATACGGGAGATTATTAAAAAGTGCACGCGCGCAGCAGGGCAAATCGCAAATGTTGCACTCGATAACACGCTCGTTCGTTTTCCTTTCTTATAAGAAATCGATAGAGGCGTGATTAGTCTGGTCTTATCGAGGAGCGATTCCGATTGGACTGAACAGTGCGGTGTGACCGTTTCGCCTTGCATGAAAATATGAAAAAGCTCTTCTGGAAAAAATACCATAGGGATGGAACAAAATGCAACATTATTTAAAAGAGTTCAAAAACTTAAGCAAACCAGTAATTTAAGCTTAAGTACCAACAGTAAATTGACAAGAACTTAAGTCTTTAGCTATATAATCCAAAAGTACTAGAACATAAAAAAAAATGGTATTCGTTTTTGTCTACTTTATGGCTTACTTATTTACTTATTTATTCTCCCTAAATAAAACTGGACGTGTTTAGAATAGATAGATGGATTTTCCTAGACTCTGTCCACACTATTGCCGAATCCGTTAAATTATCGAGAATCTACGTCCAGAAAAAAAAACTGCCCAGAAACCACCTAAAAAATCCATGCAAATGCCAGAAAACGATACCGATTTAATATCGACGAAAATCTTGTTTACTGTTTTGATTCAACAAATAATTAATAGAATTTGACTAAAGACCCTTTAACCGCCGTTACATTGGCACTGGACTTGGCCGAGGATTAGAAATCGGGTGTCCAGAACGTGGACAAAAGATTCACCACATTGAGGTGGAACAACCGGCAACCGGCGTGACCGCTATCAAGTCAAAACAATGGTGACCAGCAGAAGACCTCCGCTGAATCATGGCCCCTTGCCGGGGTCCAGTGGTGGCACCTCCCGCCTAGCCCTGTGTCTGATCCACTTCGTCCTGGCCGTAATCTCCGGCCTTGGACTGAAACGGAGCACCGGCAGGAAGGCAATGGCCGCCTTTGGAATCTACTTTGGCCACAGCCTGCTCTGCCTGCTGCGGCACACCCATCCCAATCCGGGTGCAGTGCAGCGGCTGTTGTGCGACAAGTCGCGGCGTTACTCTTGCGTCCTGTTCGTCACCCTGGTGGTGGGTGAGCTGCAGACCGTGAATCCGGCCACCCGAATGGGTGACTTCTTCGGCGCCGACTGGGAGCGACTGGCCTTTGGACTGTGGAGCGCTGTACTGGCACTTGCAGTCACCAGTTTGTGGTTTGGCAGCAGTCGCAGTCCATTGGGTGCCACATTCATAAAGCTGGATGCCGCCCAACTGGGCCTCTGTGTTCTTTGGAATGTCCATTGCCTTTGGCGCATTGCCATCGTAGACGAGCACTGGTGGTCACTTGGCCTGGCCCTGCTCGTTCTGCTGAATCACTTTGTCCTGTGGCGACTGCCGCTGCACTACAACATCAGCCAGTTGGAGGTGGCTACCGTGGGCATGTGCTTCAGCACCATCTTTGCGCTGAATGCCATCCAGGAGCAACTGGACGCCGTGACCAGCTGAGGGCAGCTGGTCGGGTAACCAGGGACTGGAGCCTTGATTGCCTAGATCTAAAGCACTCATTTAATTATTAAATGCACGTTGTTGAACATTATTTTTCGTAATAAACCAGACTTCTTATTTTAAAAAGATTTTTCGAATCATTCAAAAATGTGGAATTGTTTTTTAAGAGTTTTAAAAAAAACTTTTCTTCTATTAGCTAATCTGAAAAGAAACATAGATTTAAAAGGTTTCGTTTTGCATAAGTTTTTTAATACACACTTTTATTTTAAATATAGTTTAAGTTACTTCTCTATGCTCTTTATTACATATTGATCTGGGGTTGGAGTTGGTCTACTCTCCATTTTTTGTCGGCAGCTCGATGTGTTTCACGCAAACGAGCACGGTCCAACCGAAAACTAATTTCATTATTAAGGAAAATTAATTGTAGCAAGTATCGTTAAAAGGAAATTATATGTATGTATCCGATTCAAATGAATGTGTAAATAAATCTTAGGCCTAAGAAACTAATAATTGGGACGAGGGATGATTGTGGTGGGTTGAGGGATGAGGTTTTGGGCGGGGAAATTTCCTAGGCGTGGGTGCTGTCGTCCTCGACAAAGTCCTTGGCCTCCTCCCTGGTCACACAATCAATGTGGCTGACCTTATTTCGAAATCGCACGCCGTAGAACTTGTGCGCGTTTTCCAGCAATTCCGGCCGGAAAGTTGTCGTAATGAATTGGGCAGTGTCGCTGAGCTCGTGGATCATGTTCGCCACCGCTTTTCGATGCATTGCATCCAGGGCCTGCACAAAAGAGTAGTAGACCATTAGTCAACGAAACAATGTGATGGGCAATGTTTGACTTACCTGATCTATCTCGTCAAAGAGATAGAAGGGAGCTGGATCGCACTTTTGGATGGAGAAAATGAGGGCCAGGGCGACAAGCGACTTCTGCCCACCGGACAGCTGGTTCATCTCACGCATCTCAGCCTCAACGCCGGTGAACGAAACCCGAATGCCGATCCCTGTGAAGGCATCGGAGTTTTCCACCTCCTTTTCCATCTCGTCGCCTTCGTTATCCTTGGTCTTTAGGATGAGATAACCCGCACCCATGGGCACCAGCTTCTTAAACACCTTGGTAAAGTTTTGCGCCACTTGTCGGAACGTAAACTGTATGGCCTCAACCTTTTGCATCTCCAATGACTGGATAAGCATGTGGATCTTCTGGTCACCGATGTCGAGCTCCTCTTTGCGCCGATAGAGCTTTTCCTTCTGCTCGGAGAAGCTCAGAAACTGGTCCAGGGCTTTTTTGTTCACATGGTTATACTTCTTGAGGTGCTGGTTAGCCTTCTCCAGCTCCTTGAAAATGTTTTTCAGAGACATTCGGGTGTAGGCGGGATCAACTTGCGGCACGGCGCCCAAACTGGCGATCTTTTCCGTACACTCGTCGATTTTCTCGTTGAGCATGTTCTCCTTGGTGGACCATTTCTCCAGCTGCTTGGAATCCTTGTTAAGATTCTCCTCGGCATCCTTCTCCTTGCGCACATGCGTTTCAAGCTCCTGCTGCAGCTCCTTTTGCAGTTGCACGGCCTCCGTTACCCGCTTTTCGATCTCCTCCAGATCGGCGTTGACCTTCTTGATTCTCTTCTCGGCGGAAACCAGTTCCGTTTTGCAATTGTTAAGCTTCCGCTTGCGATCCTCCACGGAAATCTCCTGCAGCGCCTGGATCAGTTCGTCGCGACGCCGGAACAGATTGTTAATCAGCAGGTTGTCCAGCTTGTTCTTGCGCACCTCGAACTGCATACGCTGTGTAAATGCTTCCTTGTTTTCCTGGTTCAGTCGACGGATGTCGTCGTTCAGCTGGTCAATCTCACGCTGATCCTGCGACGACAACGTGGACATCAGCTCCTGCTTTAGCTCCGCCTCCAAACTAGACTTGGTGCTTGTCATGGACTCCAATGAGGCCTTGCACTGGGCCAGTGAGCGCTCCTTGGGCGCCCGGTACTGCTCGATGCGCACTAGCTCCTCCTTCATCAGACGAATCTCGCCCTGGACTTTTTCGAACACATCTTTCGACTTGCCCTGCTTCGTTTCTGTCTTTTGCATCTCGGATACGATTGAGTTAATGTTGTTCTCGGTGGACTTGAGTTCGTTTCGCAGCTTGCTGAGTTTCTTTTCAAACTCGGCTATCTGGCTGGTGTATTCTGTGCGCTTCTTTTGCATCTCCAGACGGGAGCGTGATGTATTGAAATAGCCGCCGGTGAGGGATCCCTTGGAGGACACCTGATCTCCGTCCAGCGTAACGCAATCCAGCCCTGTGCTCTTCGCCAGCTCGGTGGCACGCTCCAGATTTCTGCAGATTAGCGTTTTTCCAAAGATATACCTCAGCGCTTTATCGTGCTGTTCATCGTACTTCAGCTTGGAGATCATGGGTATGGAGTCGGGATCATCCGGATAATCGTGTACTTTCACCTGCAGCCGGTTTAGGGGCATAAAGGTCACCTCACCCGGTAATTTCAGCTTATTCATCTCCTTGAGGATTTGCGTGCCCTCGTATTCTGACTCAACAATGTGATGGAATAAACGATTGGCGGCAGTTACCTCCACGGCCGTGTAGATGGTCTTGTCGCAGCTGAAGTTCTCGATGACGGGTCCATAGTAGGCTCGGGCAATCTCCGCCGATTGACCCCCACGTTCCACAAAGCTGTCAAGAACCTTGCGCACAGAATCGCAGCCGTTCAGGATCGGCTTGCCAGCCATGCTGCGCAGCGCCTGGTCCGCCCGCGATAGCTCCTCTTTGTGCGTCTGCAGTTGCTGTGTCATCTGTGTCTCCTTGCGCCACAACTCGTTTCGCATGGACTGGTGCTGGTCCTTGGTCTTCTTTAGCTCGTAGTACTTCTTGTTGTGCTCGTCGATCTGCAGTCGAAGTTGCTCCAGTTCCGACGAGTGCTCCTCGATCTTCTGACCCAGATCCTTTTCGGAGGTAGCGTCCTTCTTAAGATCCTCCACGAGTTTTGCATGGTGAGCAATTTTATCGCGCGTCTGTTTGCTAATGGACTTCAGTTCGTTCGTGATCCACTTGTCGCGATCTTCCCTTGAGGAGAACTGAGAGCCGCGACCCTGCTTGGCGTAAAGCTCCTTACGCTTCTGTTCCTTGAGCTGCAGCTCCCGGGAGCAGTCCTCCTCCTTGCGCTTCATTGCCTCGTACTTGGGCTTTACGTCGTCCAGTTCCTTTTCGCGCTCCGCAATTGTTACTTTAAGATTCTTAAGCTCCTGGTCGGCCCGCTCCTTGGACTTGTTGTCGCCCTGAACCTCGTCATTAAGATCGACAATGGTCAGGTCCAGTTTCGTCTTCTCGCGCAGCAACTGTTGCTGCTCCGTCATCAGCACAGAGCGCTCCTCCTTGGTGCTCAGCACTTTTTTCTTTGCCTCCTTAAGGTTCTTTTGCACATCCTTGATCTTCTCTTGTGCCTTCTGAATCTCGATATTGTAGATTTTCTTTTTGTCCGATGAGGATTTGCGCTGCAGCTGGAGTTCATCGAGAGCCTTTCTGGTGTCCTTTAGCTCGGTTTCGTAGCGTATGTACTCTAGGGTGCGCCGCGTCTTGTCCCACTTCTGGTACTCCTTTAGCTCTTCCTTCTCTTCTTCGAGCGTCTGGAGCCGATCCTCGATGGTCTTCAGGTACTCGCTGATTTTCTCCACCTTGCTATCCGTCTCCCGCAATAGATTTAACGACTCCTCCTTCCGTTCGTCGTAAACACGCGTTCCCGCGACCTCGCGGAGCAGCTTGAGACGATATGAATCCGCTGCAGTTGCCATCTGATTGATTTTGCCCTGCTTTACAATGTAGTAGGGATTTGAACTGGAAAAACCAGCCGATTCCAACAGATTGACCACCTCATTGCGCGGCACCACCTTCTTGTTGAGGAAATACTGGTCCTTTTTGGCGCCAATCACGCGCCGCAGGAAGATCTCCTCCTTGTCGATCTGTAAAAAAAGCGTAGCGTAAGAGAGTGCTTCGAAGGCACTACTTGGTTTGACTACTCACTGGAACTCGGTTGTCCGAGTTGTCGAAGATGATCTCCACATAGGCGGAGATGACGCGGGCACCTGTTCCCTCGTGCAGAAGCGACTGGCGCTGTTCCGGCCGCAGGTGGGTGAACTCATCGCTTAGCACAAACTGGATGGCTGCAAAGTGGAAGAGGGACAGCATTAGGACCGATTAGATATCAATGGCGGAACAGACTGCCTGAAGCAGATACTCACCGTAAAAGAAGTTGCTCTTCCCGGAGCCATTACGTCCAACAACAACGTTATGGCGCTTGTCGAATGGTTCCACCACCGTCTGGTCCTTGTAACTCTTGAAGCCTTGTATAATAATCTGCAATTGAGTGTGGATTTCAGATCTCCGGTGTCCACTGGGTAGGCAGGAGCTTGCCTATCAGTTCAACACTCACCTGCTTGATGTGCATCTTATTATATACGATTTTTTGCACAAAATCGCGCTCTTTTTGTTTTACAACAAATACATAAATAATATCGACTCGAGCAGCGATTTATCGATGTTCGCATTTTACTCTCGATGTAATCGATATCGCACTCTGAACAGCATTCGCTTGCAATCGAACAAAAAATTAAATTATACCTCAAAAATAATAGTAGTTTTTTTTATTGAATGTTATAATCGGATCATTATTATTAATTTAGTGTCAGCTTACAAAAAATAAGTTACGTTAGATGCTTAAGCCTGCCGTTATCGAATCGAATCGATTACCCTTGCCAGTTTACTCAGTACAGATATATTGCCATAGAAAACAAGTCGATACATTCGATATAAATAAACACGAAAGGTTTGTGTTTATTATATTACGACGTGTCTGCATTTTGACCCGTGCCCGAGGATCTGAAAAGTGCGCGATCGCCGCCGAAACAAGCAGGACACCATCTGGGTGTAGCAGGAGCAGGAGCAGGTGGACAGGACACGGCGGATCAGCTGAAGGAAACGCAAAGGAAGTGGTCACAGTGGGGAGAAGGAGCAAGTGAACTCAACCATCATCATTACCATCGATCACATCCAGGATGGCTGGGTCCGCACTGCGCCGCCTGATGGCGGAATACAAACGTGAGTCGAAAGTCCACAGGGCGAGAAGAACTTTCCCTTACCACCACTACAATCCTCTCCAGAGTTAACACTTGACCCGCCCGAGGGCATTGTGGCCGGCCCCATCAGCGAGGACAACTTCTTCGAGTGGGAGGCATTGATTGCGTGAGTTAAGATCACCATACGATCGACATGGACATGGATAATGGACAGTTTCACCTATATATTGCCCTTTGCCCTTTGCAGCGGACCTGAGGGCACTTGCTTCGAGGGCGGTGTGTTCCCCGCCCGTCTCGTCTTTCCGACCGACTATCCCCTGAGTCCGCCAAAAATGAAATTCACTTGTGATATGTTCCATCCCAACATATTCGCCGACGGGCGGGTCTGCATATCAATACTACACGCACCCGGCGACGATCCCATGGGCTACGAGCTATCCGCTGAGCGCTGGAGTCCTGTCCAGAGCGTGGAGAAGATTTTGCTTAGCGTGGTCAGCATGCTGGCGGGTAAGAGGAAGTTACAATAATAGGCCTAATGGTTATTTCTTAGGTCCTTAATTTGTTTATTTGTGTAGATTATTTGTTCCTGACTTAATTTCTTCTAGTAACTACTATTGTCGTTCATTTTTCCCCACAGAACCCAACGATGAGAGCGGTGCTAATGTGGATGCAGCCATTATGTGGCGCGAGCAGAGAGATGAGTTCAACGCCATCGCCCGACGGCTGGTGCGCAAAACACTTGGTTTGCCGCCGTAAATGATCAACGCGCACTGAAAATGAACCATGTCCGCCACCGTCGACACATACCTTCTACCCTGAGCAACACGATTCCAAGATTGCGCCCTCAACAACATGCTAACCCATTATTTCCTCAAAACTCCCTCGTCGAGCTAACCGACAAACCCGTTTCAAATTAGCAAAAATAAAGAACCTAGCATCAAAATCGACTATCAAGCACAACCAGGCAGCAGATCGCACCCTCTCAAGTATATCCAGCACACTGGCTGCTTCAGCGGACTTAACAGGAGGGCCTATCACCTAAAGTACTTCACTGGTAGTTAGTCACGATGCAAGGTGCAAGGTGAAGGCAAAGTGAGGAGTTGGCAAGAAAAATTCAAATGCTTATATTTCCTATTAATAAATGTTTATTTTTTATGTTTACATTTTTCGAAAGATATATTTTGTATAAACGAATTATAAAGATGCTGTTTTGAAAAGTTAAATATGAAGTACGAACAATCAAGTGCAAATTCAAAGTATGATTGAAGCGTTTTCAACTTGCTAGTTCATTTTTATTAGGCTTTATATTTGGTTTATATAGTCACTAGATACTTAATTAAAACTAATTTAATCATTTTCGACTGATCACTAACTGAAATCCCACTAGCAAATGATCGCCAGCCTGAAATTGCCCTATGTATTCATAAATTACTACACAATTGTAAATGTTTTCATTCGATTAAGTAAATTGATTAATGTTCACTTTGATAAGGCATATGACTGTATATATGTATGTATATTTATATGTTTATAGTTAGGTGGTAAATGCACTCCCATACATTGGTCAAGTGTCCACTGGTATGAGGGTAATATAGTTATCTAATAGTTGTTGAAGGTTACTAAGCCACACGAATTTCAATTGACCGAGCCCGCATAAATGGGTGCTCTCATTTTTGGCTTTCAGACCATAGATGGGGTCGAAAATGTTCACACCATTCGATCGTTCGAGTACAGTGGGCACCGGGCACCAATGGCTTTAATGGCCCACTGTTGGTTTCACCAGCGCATCAAAATATTGCCAATTTCAGGGCTCCGTCAGCTTGAATTTCAAATGACCCACTGTACGGTGGGTGAAAGTCAGCGCAGATTGCTTTAATTGTCTGCCTGGTGGTCTATTTTGGTGCAGTCCTTATCTAAACTATCTTTATAATTTGCTACGACTTGGTCAAATACATTTTTTGGATTATTTACCAATTAGGTAGTGGAAAAAGATCGTAAGTAGGTATAAATTGGAAGTCTTCTTTTTATACAAGTCTACGTTTCCGGGTAAAAATCTTTTCTTTTTTAAAAATTCTAAATTGAGCTGGTTTTTTGGAATAATGTTAATGTTAAATTTTTTGTTCTTTTTCGTATAAACACGCTTTAAAAATATTAAATACAATTTGCCTACATTAAATAGTTAAATTAAAGTAAAGTAAAATTATATATATACTTTTCTACCATTAAATAATAGTTTTCTCTATATTTGACTTACGAGGCATTCAAAAATATCACTTTTCAGACTCCGGGTTTTGACTAACATGTAGATTCATTTAGCTTACTTTCACTTAATTCGAACTGAAATTTGAATGGCGGCCCCATTAAGAGCTCTCACCTGGATAGAGATTCAATGAGCTTTTGCTCATTTCTGGCCCACTGTGCGCGGGTGTGTCATAGTGTAAATATGTGACAGTGAGTGGCGTAATTAACCTTTTGCAAACCGGTTAAATACAAATATCTAGTGCCATGACACCGTACAAATAAAAATAACAAAATGACAGCAGAGCAATTGGAACATATGCAAACGAAAGCTGGATTAGGGCTGGGAATGGGTAGTGGGAATGGTGGTAAACACAAAAATTATTGGTTCGATAATTGTATAATTACATATTAACGTATTTGGGGGTGGGTGCTGAGTCAACAGCCAACAAGCAAACTTAACACATTCACATAAGGTCAATAAAATTAGATCGGCACGGCAAAAACGAAACGAAGACTAAAGAATAAAAATGTCCAGAGCCTCGGCTAGCTAGTCAACATGGTACTCCGTCCGATGGGGCGAGCCGTGTCGCTTCTCCGCCACAAAGACGTCGCTGACGCCGGCCACACTGGTCACGCCCCTGACTCCGGTGGTGCGGAAATATATCAACAGGTACTGCTCGCCGTGTCGTAGTTCCACATCGTCGGCGAAATCTAGTCGCACCTGCTCTTGGGCATTGGCCTCCTGTTGGCGCCGCAGTCGCTGGCGATTCCTGTGATGATGCCGACCCCTTCGGTGATGCGAGGGCGTCTCAAACGGATCCGGTGCGTGATTGGAGTCTGAGGATGTGGGCGACTCAGCCTGGTTGACATACTCGTAGGCAACGAAGTCCGCCAAACTGGCGTACTCAGCCGAATAGATGCCAATCCAGTCGTTGGGACACTCATCGAACTCTGCCTGCTTGCGGTACTCCACTGTGTTCTCGTCCCCAATCTTCCAAAGCGACAGGGGCAAAAATACCACGCCGGGCGCCCGTACATTCGGGTAGAGCTTGAGAGTAAAGTCACTGGTCACCGGCTTGTGATCACTGATGGTGTACAAGGGATGGGACTTGTACGAGCACTGCTCGATGGACAGCTGCATGCCCGGTTGCCTGTTCAGCGGCTGCACAGCGTACATGATCCGATCCGTCCAGGCTGGCCGCCGCTTCAGGTCGTACTCGGAGGTGCCCTCGCGAAACTTGAAGGTGGGCGGAAAGGCGGGCAGTCGCTCCTGCAAAACCTGAAAGGCCTGCTGCGACTTCTCGCGTACCTGGTACAATTGATCCCGCTGGATTAGGGAGTCGTGCTGGGCCTCATCGCGTAGCATTTCGCGCACTTCCGTCGAAGAATCGTTACCCTGCAGTCGGAAGTTCAGATCGCCAAACCAGAAGACATAGTCGTGATCGTAGATCTCCCTATACCGCTTGACATGGTAGTGATGATTCTCCAGGATCTGCTTGTAGTCGTCGATGCGCTCGTCCAGCCGTTCGTCATGGGCAGCCAGATGGGCCACCACAAAGGCCAAGCCGCAGCCATAGAGAGTGAATCTGACACTGACGGCGCCCTTGTTGCCCCAAATGCCACCAAAACCGGTCCTTGTGAACTCCGCCTCGATGTCCTGCAAGTGCTCAACGTGCTGCCGCCTCACAAACATGCTGAGAAGCAGTCCCTGCATCTGCTCGGTCTTTACGGCCACATAGTCGTATTTACGGAGCAGTTCTTTAGCCTTGTGCGTCCACGGATCCTCCTTGAACAGGCCCAACACCTGTTGCTGCGGCTGGGCATTGACCTCCTGGAGGCCCAAGGCGTAGATGTCCGGCATGTGGGCATTAGTCTCCTTCGTCTCCTTGTCCATCGTCACATCCTGCAGTCCCAGCAGATGGCGGAGGGATATGTTCTCCGGAAAGCGACTGCCCACATTCCAGGTGACCACATACACCCGATAAGTTTCCAGCTGTTGCTTTCCTTTGCCCTTCGCTCCATCCGGTTCCGAGTCCGGGATCTTGGGTGTCTTGCTAGCCTCCGTTTGGCTCATTATTGTTGGACTTGACAAATCGAAGAGATTACCCCAGCTGGTTGCTCACAGCAATCAAATTGTTTACCCAACCGATTATGGTTTTATTGTGTAAGTCGATTCTTTTTGCCTCTTTGGATTTTGTTGCTCCAATCTGGGTTACTGCTTAAGTTGGGTGGTGAACAGCGACGAGGGCGGTCGGTAATTGCTGAAAATATTGCAGCACAAATAGGTCTTAACACTTGTTTGCCCAGCAGCAGCAACAACAACTGTGCTACAACAACGATGCACCAACAATAACAACACCTAGGGATGGCAAAACTCACCTGATGACGCTATCGATTAGCGGTATTTATTTTGCAGCCCTAAAAACGTCAGTTGCTTAGGCGTTTATAAGGTATATGGGCCATTTCAGATTTGGCGCCTAAAATTCACACCTTTATTTACATTTTCTAGTATTTGTTTTGCCCAGCCTATGGTCACACTAGCACTCGCTGCTTTTTGACTAGCTGGAAATACTTTTTAGGACAACTATCGACTAATATGAGTGCTATATTTAAACTTCAGTATCATCACAAAGTTAATGATATATTTTAAAAATTCGCACTTCAACTTTTAAAAATATAGGAGATTTTTTCTTAACCACTACACTTCCTTAGAAATCAAATAAGAAAACAATCGAGTGATGTTGACATATATGTCAAACTTCAAGCTCGACTGGTAAAAGAGTAAATCAGTATTCGTATAAATTCTACTTGATAAGTCATACCACTATAGCAGTTCATTCCCATTTAAAAATAACTAAAGACTTTCAAACCATAACCGTGAATGTAATCGACAACTGGTGGAAAAGTATCGATTAAGACACGCTGTCCGAGACACCGATAGTATCGAGCAAACATCGATTTTGGTTCCAGCTCTACACTGTGGCCACACACGCGTTTTTTCCCAAATCAAATCGTGCTTTTTTTTGTGAAACTCCGTTTGTTGCAAATCGGCGTTGCATTATGCTCGCGCAACAATCTAAAAACTGAACACAACCAGTGGCAAACGCTAAATTATAATCAAAAGCGTGCTTTTAACCGCAGTAAAATGCCAAAATTGGTACCGATTCGCAGCGCGCGTGTGTGTGTGAGCAGAGCGTGAAGAAGAGGAACGGAGAATTGCGAAAGCAGTGTGTGCAAGCGGAAGAAGCACAAAGACAAAAGGAAGGTGATAAAATTAAAAATATATATCAAATCTGACAGGCGGCGGTGTCCGGCAGATGCGAAAATTGGGAAAATATTGAAGAAAGCGAGCGGCATGCGGGAAAGCGGTAAGGGCAAATACAAAAGCAAGAACCTCGGAACGCTTCGCCCGAATTCGGTATTCAATCCTTTTTTCCCGCCTCTAATTTTGCAGGGCTAGTGCCCAGAATTTGTTCTTCAGTGGTGGTCAAGAAGCCAAATCCTGAGCAAACGCTGTCAGTTTGTGGCGCCAAACAGAATATTATTTAAAAATATCGCCGCGTGTGTAAAATCTCGGCGGTACGAAAAAAGAGAAATAAAAAAAGAAAACCACGACGGCGTGCGTAAGCGCACTCATACGTTTACACACGCACAGACAGACAGAGCAGGAAGGATAGAGAGCGGAGCGGTAGTGTGAGAACGAGAGAGCGAACATTATACACGCACACACACAAACTCGCTGGCAGGAATTGCAACCGTGTGTGCTTTCTTTTTTTTAGTTTTTTTTTTTTTACTTACGTTTTGTTGTTGTGTGTGCGGCGGCGCTTCTTTTTCGCTTATTGCATCTCCCTTTTGTGCCGTTGCTTCGCCGGCTAAAAAGGAGAGTCGAAACTAAAGTGGCATAATGGAGGATGGACGGGAGCAAAGGGAATCCTCGCAAGCCGAATTGGCCAAACTGCATCCTCTGACGCCGCTCAAGGAGCTGCCCGAGGAAGGTGAAGAGGAGGAGGATGAATCCTCGGCGGGAGCCCTGCAGTCTGGCAACAACAACGTAAGTACAGTCGACTACAACTTGGTTTCCATCAAATAGCACACTCCCATCCAATTCCAATTGCAGTCCATCATGGGCAAAATGAAGATGCGCGTGTCCAGCATTCTGCCCGCCTCCTTTAGCGGTTGGTTTTCGCCGTCGTCCAAGGGTGGCCCCGAGGCCTTATCCTCCCCAGCTAATGTCCGCCAGTCACAGCCACGACAATCCAATGGACGCTCCACTACCAAGCGGAAACGTGGACGCCGTCGGATAATGCTCGCAGAAGCGGATGCCGATGCAGCCGACGATCTTGACGATGGCTCTGATGCCAAAGGCCTTAACTACGAGGAGGTGGCCCTGGCCGACAACATAGCCGAGCACGACCTGGCCGCCGAGGATGAGCAGACGCGGCGCAGCGAATACAATGTGTTCCTGCTGCGCAAGCGAGCCGGGGCTGTTGCGGCTGCCGGCGGTGATGAGGACGAGGCCGAGGAGGATGAACTGGAGGAGGACGACGACGAAGGCGATGAGGAGGATGACGATGAAGAGCAAGAGAATCTCCTACAGTCCGCCGCCGTACAGCCCAAGCGTCGACGCCTGGAGGTAAGGTCACATCTTAAATCCTGTCTGCATTGCCCATTTATTCTTAAATCCCTTCCAGCTTGAGACCACCGTCAATTTGCCCAACATGCGTCGTCTGCCCTTATTGTCATCCACGCCTGCTGCTCCGCTCGCGGCTGCCACCACCTCCTCCACCTCCCAGATGTACAAGAGTGGCAGCCAGTTGGCTCCACACCGGCGCAACCACCTCAATTTGTATAGCAGTCAACGGCAGCGCGAGCCCGCGTACAACTTTTTCACGGGCAACGAAGCCGCCGAGGGAAGCACCGGGGATCTGCCACACAGGTTTGTTAAGCTCAAGCGTGATACAAATGTTAATATGGAATGCCAAAACACATTCCTCCGAACTTGATGCCATATTACTTATTTCACATTATCTATAAAAAATATTCTTACACTGGATCCCGGTTATGGCCAAAACTGAATATAAAATAAGCCGCCATTTTATAAGCTTTTTAAGATTAAAACCTATCACAATCTAACAATGCAATCTTTTAAATCATTTTAGCATCCGCCGTTCGCTGAACATACCTTTCAGAGGCAGCAGCAACGCCACCAGCCACAACAGCCTCTCCAGCCTTCCTAACCACAAGCGACCATCGCTTATAGGCCAGCGAACCCATCGTCGGGATCTTACAATGGATGAGACGGGAATTGGACTGGCCATAAGTTCGGAAGATCACATTAATCATTTGCTGAGAATAAGCAGGACCAACAACAACACTAGCAACAATAACAATAATAACAACAATGTCATTAAGTCAAAATCAAGACGAACTGAACTGTCGGTGGCCGCCGGAGCTGGTGGAGATTCGCAGTCCGAGAGCGATATGAACGAATATCATAACAATGGCGAAGGCCACGATGGACTGCGGCCGTCGCATCATAACAGCAACAGCAATTTAGAATTTTACGGAAATCTGCAGAGCTCCAAGTCAATATTCAACAGGAGCAGCTCCGCCGCACAGCCATCGCACCGAAATTCCACGTGGTCGCTGAATTCCCTTAACCAACGACGTCGCTTTAATGCATCCATATACGGCAGTACGTCGGCGCTAAGCGACAGTCGTCTGCTGAGCCGCAGTGCCTCAAACTCAGGCTCTGCATCTGCCTCCAGCTCGCCCTTTTACCAGGGACGCACCACCTTTGGCGGCAATTCCGCCAACAATCGCATCTTCAGTCGCAGCAATCTGAGCTCCTCCGCTGCATCCTCAACGTTGGCTCTCAATTCTGCCGGCAGTTCACCAGCGCATCCGCTGCAGGGTTCCTTGACTGGTGGTATAGGATACAATATGAAACCGGTAGACATGCGACCTTCCGACTCCGCCAGCCATTCGGAGACATCTGTGGGCCAAGGTGGCAGTAAGAATCCCGGTTCCGGGCTGTCGAACACCACACTGCGCATCCTCAACCTGCTGGACAGCTACTCCACGCCATTGATCGATGCCAAGCGCATGGGCAGCACCCTCAAGGAGCACCAAAGCAGTCGTCAACTGCGGCAGGGTACGTCCGCCACCCCGTATTCGTGTACCATGATGTCCAGCCGCAATGTTCCGGCGCCCACTCTTGCGAACGAATTAGCTGAACTGCGCTCAAACAAATTGCTGGTGCCGACGATGCAACAGCTTCTGGAACGCCGTCGTCTGCACCGCGTTACCCAGAACTCGCGAGATGTGGTTCACAGCCAGAACATTCGTGTTCGTGCGGAAAACAACCAGGAGAAGCCCAAGCAACCTGTACCATATGTTGCTCCGATAGATCAGCCGGCTAGCCATAGTCACCACACAAACAAGATGCGTTCGCGTCTTTCGCACCAGACGCGCAACAAGGAGCCGCGGACGGAGCAAGAGGAAGCACCCCCGCCGCTGGACCTGCCACAGATCAGCTTTCCAGACATGGCAAGCGCGCCAAAGTTTGACTTGGTCATTAAACCCACGGTGCCAGTGGTATCAAAGCCATCTTCCACCGTCCCAATCCCAAGTAGCAAAAGTAGCAGCAGCAACCTCTCTACTACAAACTCCAAGCAGCTGCAAAACTTCCTGGCTAATCCGCAGCCTGCGGCACCAATTGTGAACTTCTCTGCCAATGGAAACGTTTCCGCCATTAGTAAACCAACTGGACGCACATTCACCTTCTCGGCACCCACACCCTTGACGCACTTGCAGGAGAACTGCATCGCCAAACCGAAGATCAGTCGCAAATATACCTTCCCGGCACCGGCTTCGTTGGACGATGTGATTACAACGAAACAGTCGCAGCCAACTATAAACGGAACACCGTCTCTGGGATTCGGTGAGCAGTTTAAAAAGTCATCCAAGGAGTGGGAGTGTGATGCGTGTATGGTGCGTAACAAGCCCGAGGCCAACAAGTGTGTGGCCTGTGAGACGGCCAAGCCGGGAGCATCTGCTGCTTCTGCCCAAGCACCACCACCAACGGCAGCTATTGTGGCACAAAGTTTCGGTGGTTTTGGGGATCGCTTCAAGAAATCAACCACTGCCTGGGAATGCGATGCCTGCATGCTGTCTAATAAGGCCGAAGCCAGCAAATGCATTGCCTGCGAGACTCCCCGAAAATCTGCGGCTCCAACAGTTAACAACTTCCCGTCGATCAATAACAATTTGTCAGCTGTATCCGGTTTTGGTATGGCCTTCAAGCCAAGGGCCAATACGTGGGAGTGCCAGACGTGCCTGGTGATGAACAAGTCGGGTGTTGCAGAATGCGTTGCCTGTCAAACGCCAAACTCACAGGCGAGAAGCAACAATAGCGAGTCCGCCCGGAGTCCATCCTCGTGCTTCTCCTCGACATCGTCCTCCGTATCTTCATCCGGATCCTCATCCGGATCCTCCTCAGGATCATCATCTGGATCAGTTGCTTCGGGATCTATCGTCAGCATTAGCTCCACGAGCGAAAGCTCTATATATGGCTTTAAGCCAGGACAAGCAAGTAAGGTGCCCAAGCAGGATGCGGCATTTCAGCAGCTGGTGGCTGCCCAAAAAACAGCAAGTTGGGACTGCGATGCATGCATGGCACAGAATGATATGTCGCGAACCTCATGCATCTGCTGTGAGCAGCTGAAGCCGGGAGCATCCAGCCTTGCCGCCACATCAACAACCATTTCGTCTGGCTCCGGCAGCAGCGGAACGGCCAACTCTGCAGCCATTTCGGTACCCAAGTTTAGTTTTGGATTTGCTACTGTAAAGGAGGTCGTCAAGCCAGCTGTGGAAACGACTACACCTGCACCAGCTTCCACTCAATTTAGCTTTGGTTTCGGCCAAAGCAATCAGGGTAAGGATGTGGCGGACAGTAAGAAGACGGAGGCCCCGAAGACCTTTCCGTTTGGAGTGAGCAAAGTGGAACAGCCCAGGACGGTGAGCTTTAAGACAGACATTAAGGAAACAACGGCCACATCCAGCTCAGAGGCAACAGCTCCAGCTGCAGCACCAGCCCTCTCGTTTGTATTCAAGTCTCCAACTACCGCAACTACGGCCAGCTCAATCACTACCACAACTA
Organism: Drosophila santomea; assembly: GCF_016746245.2. Classification (NCBI taxonomy): domain Eukaryota; kingdom Metazoa; phylum Arthropoda; class Insecta; order Diptera; family Drosophilidae; genus Drosophila; species Drosophila santomea. Next base: position 10,525,403 of record NC_053021.2, read on the forward strand.
GCACCGCCAGCACCACTCCCGCTTTGGGTGGCTTCAGCTTTGGCGCTCCATCATCATCCTCCACTGTTTCCAGTTCGACGGCCAGCACCAGTGCGAATCCCACGGCCGTTAAGCCCATGTTTAGCTTTTCCGGAGCTGGCAGTGCCGTAAGCAGCACCAGTAGCCAACAGCCAGCGGCTAAGGCGCCAACCTTGAGTGTTGGTGTTTCTTCCAGCACCGTAACAACGACAACAACCTCTACGACAGCCTTAGCTTTCACCCCGGCATCTACTCCAGCTCCAGCAGCAGCCACCACGGCACCAGCTCCAGGTGGCGGCTTTAGCTTTGGAAGTCAGTCAAAACCAGCGAGCACACCAGACACTGGAACCTTCTTCTTTGGCCAGACAACAGCGGCCGCACCAGCAACGCCAGCGAACTCTAGCGTGAGCTCCATCTTCGGAGCAGCAGTTAGCACCACGACAAACTCCAGCTCCAGTGTGAGTGCCACCACCAGCACCACCAACGCCATTGCTCCCAGCTTTGCGTCCACCTCGACCCCTCAGGTCTTTGGCAATTGGGGTGAAAGTAAAACGGAGACGACCACCAGCAGCGCAGCCAAGCCATTCACCTTTGGTGCTTCCTCCGGTTCGGAAACGACGGCAACATCCAGCTTCGGCTGGTCAAGCAATGGCGCTGCGGCTAAGAGCAACAGCATTGCGGTCACCAGTGCGGCGGTGCCTTCCACTTCAGCCTCGACGATGGCGAATCCGATATTCGGCAGCAGTTCCATGTTTGGACTTTCCAGCAGTAACACCACCAGCACCACTAGTCTACCATTCGGATCCACGGCTACCACTACCACTGCAGCCACGCCGGCGGCAGGCAGTTTAGGCGGCAATGGAGCCCTTTCTGCGGTATTCGGTAATGTGGGCAACTCCCTAGTGCCAGCAGGAACTCCTGCAGCTACAACACCCGCGGCAACAGCCGCTGCTCCGTTGGCCAGCATCTTCGGTAATCCCACGCCAATTGCTGCGGCTGCGCCCGTCTTCGGTAGCGGAAGCACCATCACAAGCGGAGGATTCGGAGCGGCAGCAGCTGCCACAGCGGTACCAGGAGCATTTAACTTTGGCGGAGCAACTGCAGCCACGCCAGCTGTAAGTATATTTATACGAATATTATTCTGTATTTATCCAAACCGCTTTGTTACACGTTACAGGCCTCAAGTGCTCCATATAAATTCGGAAGCAGCATCAATGAGCCACTAGCCAAACCAGCGTTCAACTTCACGGGCTCAGCGGCGAGCTCAACTGCTCCTGCGCCAACCTTCAACTTCTCGGCCAATACGGCGGCCACTAATCTCTCCAGTGGCGATGTAAGTATACGATTTGCACTTAATTCCTAGTAACCACCCACCTGATCAACTTATAAAGAATTCCGAGTAAAAACAAAAGGTGATCGATGGGAGCTGACCTTGAGCCTGAGCTGAGATGATGAAGTAGATCGATCACACACTCACTCACTCACTCAGTTTCATCCATGCAAATTTGTTTGCGGTTGTTTGTAGTCGTAGCTGTCCGTCATATTTCCTTTTAATTTTCCGACTTGCATGCCCCTGTTATAGCGATAATAACAATGCGCTCAATAATCGATCGATCCCCCCTAACATACCTGACCGATTTTCTATATTGATTTAGAACTACTCACCGTATTGATTTTACCTCTTAACTTGTATACATATATACATATATCTCTATATATATATATATATATTTATTTGTATTCTTCTCTCCTTTTCTTTTTTATCTTTTTCCAAAACCCTTTCTACACAAAAACGGTCGTGCGTGTTGTTACTGTTAAAAAATATTGTCGTATACCACGTAATTTAATGTATACACTACCTTAACTTCGCAACTTCCGTAAATCTATAATGTACACCCTTTGTACTGAACAAAAAAAAAAAAAAAAAACGAAAACTGTGGGCACGGGCACGAATCAACTTTACTACCATCCATCCTACTACTACTACCTATGATTATAATTACCAAACCACCTAAATGCTAAATGAATATGAAAATGAACTGCCCACAAAATGAACCGAATGGATCTGAAAATGAATTTGAATCGCAAAGCAGTCGCAGCCGCGCATCTTCCAATTCGGTGGTCCGCAGCCGGCGGCCAGTAACCCAGCCAGTGGTGTGGGCGGGGCCAGCAACTCCTCCGCCGGCGGCATGCCCATGTTCAACTTTGCGGCCGGGGCGCCGCAGATGCAGGTAATGCGATGTCATGATCGATATCCAAAGAGTTTCGCCGACTCTATTTTAACGATACCCGATTGTTAATACTCAGTACTTTATGTCATGCTATAGTTGTACGTATACTACGGGGAATGCCAAAGAAATCTGCGGAGAATCAATTGTATAAACCAAATTGTAATCGAAGTTCTATCAAAAATAATACAAGATTTTAAACGTAGACTTTAATCAACAATATATTACTCCATTACTACATGTTACTGCAGTAGATGTTAATTTTTGGAGTTATTATATGGTTTTCGAGACCACAGAGTATAGGATTCTCTGAAATAAAGTTAATCCACAATTTCTTTGGCGCTCGCCGTGTATGAAACTCACAGAAAACCCATTATTTGTATCTAGCTTTTCTCATCGTGCTTCATTAGCTTTAGCATTAGCATTAATTTAATACGCATGCTTAGTTTAACGCATTTCTGTAGTTTAAGACGTTGGTTTGAAACGCATGTGTCGCAGGGCTTGTCAAATGATACCAATTGAAATCAAAAGTAGAACTTTTGCAACTATGTAGTTATATTCTGTTCTATGTGCCAATTGTTTCAAGTGTAGTCTAGCATGTGTTTACGGTATATTTTTGACAAGCTCTCACGGATGCACGCCAGCCCCCACCTCCCACACACACAAACACACACACACACACACCACGCACACACACGCAGTTTTCATTCTTCATATAGCAACTTCCATCCAATTTCCAAGTTGTACATAACCAAAAAGAAGCAATTAATACCCATCAACCATCGTGATCCGTCCAATAAAACAAAACAAAAAAAAAAACTCAAACCAAAATTACTTGCTATACAAAACCAACTTACCAAGGAAAAAAAAACCAAAAATATTCTTCTTGCAGTCCGCGCCGAATGCCAATGCACTGTTCCAATTTAGCGCCGGTTCCCAAGCGCCAGCCAATATATTTGCGTAAGTAAGACAGAGACGGATGATCCGTTGGCGGGTGGCTGCCATACATGCGAGCGAGACAGACACATGAGCGGCTTCAAAAGAGAACGAGACAGAGAGAAGATAACGCTCTTGCTGTTGCAGTCTCCCTCTATCCATACTTTGAATTGGTCCTTTTACCAACACAATGGAAGAAACACACGCACGCACACACACACACACACACCTACCCACACAGCTGCATTATAATTGCATTTGTTTAAATTATTTTTTAAGGCTTTCGTTTTATGTGCGTCCCATTTGTTTTGTTTTTGTTAAGAAAGAAACAAAGCGTATTACCCTATAACCCATGATCATATTTACACATGCGTAACATAAACATTAACAAGAGTGTTCATGCATACCGTTCTATATCCCAATTTTTAAAAGCAGTTCCAACAGGCTAGAACATGTTTCAAATCAATTGGCCAAAAAATATATTGGTTTTGTCACTTTAAATGGTTTTCAATACATTGGCGCACTGGTTTAAAATCAAGCGATTTAATTAAAATATGTTTTTAAAAAATAATATATTTGCAATTTAAGTTTAAATCATTCTTAAAATCATTAGTTATCATATGTTTTCGTTTACATATACATTTTATGTGCATAAAAACCTGGTTCGAGCTGATTTTTAAAAAGCACCTATTGAAACGTATATAATTTAATCATTTTTTTCATATTGTCATATATAGAAACTGGCCTCAACTTACAACTAAAATCGATTTGTATATTTTATAACGATTTTTGTTCCCAACGCATCAATTTCCATTTCCCCCAAGGCATCGAACTGCATTGTACAATGTTTTATGCACCAAGTGTAAATAGGATATAGGATTTTCTATATCCTGTGACTGTCATATTGTTTATTGTGTTCGTCTTATTTGTGTGTTCCGTTCCATATTGTTTCGTTTTGTTCACAGCATTTCGTATTCATATAATAATTTGTTCAATTTACGTTTCTTGCCCACACTGCGGTTGTGTGACAACATATACTTGCTCCGCAGCAGCAGCCGCCCGAGGGAGTCTCGAAGATCGGTAGCCAAATTTGATACTAATCCATTGTTAATCCGCAGCTTCAATCCGCCAGCCGCCGGCAATTCGGCGCAGAATTCTCAGATGGCTCGCCGCAAAATCCGCGCTCCCGTACGCCGTCTGCCGCCCCGGTAGAAATGGCATCGCAGTCGGCCATCAAGATAGCAAATGCATGTACTGAGGCCGCCGTCGGATTAGGATTAGGATTGTGGGTGCCAGTGGGGAGAACAGCAAGGGCAGTAGAAGCATCAGGGGTCGATGGGGAAAAGCAGAACACAAGAGAGACCGGGGGCAAGAGCAGGATCAAAGGCGCGGTCCACAGCCAAAATCGCCAGGAGCTAGATATTCAAGGATTATCGAAGATGTTCAAGGATAACCGCAAGCCGCCGAGTTTGAACAAATACCGCTACGTACGCAGCGATAGCCGGCACGCTAAAACCGAGGCTTTCTCCTCCATCCAAATCAAAGGACGGAATATAGGGGAGCAAAATCCAGCAAGAGAAGAAGAAGGAGAAGGGTATCATGTTTCACAATTCACATTCAAGCCAATTCCGCAGTGGACGACACGAAATGAAACCAATGGCGGCGATGTCCTTACATGCACACCAACAACTGGCGACCAGGAGGACAACCAGACAGGAGTACAAGCATTAGAATCCAGATCACAGGAACGCATTGTAGTAAGGAGTCAATACAAGATAGTGCGCCGCAGAAGCAACAGCTGGACACCAAATCACAAGCCTCCGTCTGACTCTCAAAATCCCGACTAAGTTCTTTCCACATCCTTCTCTGCTCTCCGATGATAGGGAGTGCGCCACGAGTACGTCGCTCATACGCATAATGATTGATTATGATGATTGCAAATTATAACAAATTTCGTTGAACTTACACGCGCGCATTGGTCGCACCAACAAAAAACTAAATTGATACTGTTCTAAGTTTTATTTTTAAAGTAATTTTTGTTGAATATAATACTTAAATGATAATTATGTAATAATTATTTTGCGAAATTGTAAAGAAACGCGTCATGCTGCAACGGAGATACGAGGGAAAGTAATAGCGCAAAAATTCAACCACTATATAATGTAGTATACGTATATTCAAGTAAAATCTGTTTAGACAATTTTCGAACGCTGAGTGATTGGCCGATGAGCCGAGCAGATAATGCTTGCAGTCAGATAAGAGGCGGCGAACGATTGCATTAAGTCTTTAGTTTTGTTATTGATTTTAGCGTTTAGATACACACACTCACACACACAATTCATACGAGGAGATACCTGCAACCACGTTGTGTGCAGCAGCAGCCAAGGTGGAAAGCCAACAAATTAAAGCAAAAAAGCAAAACAACTATCTAGCAACGTAAACAAACAAAACCTATAGCTAACAGATAGCAGATAAGATGAAAGGTTTAGAGAGAATGGTGGCAACCAATGGAAAGCCGAAAAAGTTACGATTATTTGCATGTTTTTTATATACATATATTCATAAAAAACATTGAATATTTTATTATAATATTAAATTGATCATGTTTAAGTCGAAAACAGAAATGGAAATCAGAAGTCTTAATGTTGAGAGAGAAACGGTATCATAATGTTGTAAATAAGTAAATATATGCGGTATGATAATTTAAATTTTGTGATGTGTTTTTATTTGGGGTTTTCAGCTGGAATTGCAATTCTATATGGAAAACTAGCATATTGCATTATTAAACTAGACATGATATTTCTTTATAAATAAAATAACTTAATTTACAATCGTTTATCATAGCGTTTGAATAGTATCTTTTTCAAATGCAAACTTCACAAACAAATTTGAAAACGAATTGACCACAGGCAAATTCACCATACCCCGCCAAACGGTCACACTGCCACCCATCGATACTCTCCATTGCGATAGACATCGATTGTCGTTCCAGCTCTAATACTCACGATAAACACCACCACTATTTCTGGCATCGGCAATTATTTCCCTAAGTTTATTATTTTTTGTTAACCGAATTGCTTGTGCTCGTGCTGTCCGCCATAAATGCAATGAGTGTCGACCAGTGGAGCAACTGGTGAAGGTGTATCGGTTGTGCGGATTTCGATTTGGCCACCCAAATCCAATTGAATCCCAGTTTCCCAGTCGCGTCCGCTGCTATGCCTGTGTGTGTGCCTGCGTGCCCGTGTCCGTGCGTGTGTGTGTGTGAGTGAGATCGGGAAGAAGTTGTGTGTTGCTGTTGCTGTCGGAATTGCCGTTGCCATCGTTTGTTGTTTGTGCATTTTCCATTGTCGGGCGACGCAACAAAAAAAAAAAAAATTAAATATTAAAAATAGAGAGCGCGAGCGAGAGGGAAGGAGAGGAGAGGAAAAGGGCGGTAAATTTGGAGCACGGGAAATCCGAGTCGCTGAATATGTTCTCGAAGAAGAAAAAGAAACCGCTGATCTCTATGCCCAGCAACTTTGAGCATCGTGTGCACACGGGCTTCGACAAGCGGGAGAACAAATATGTTGGCCTGCCCCTCCAATGGGCGTCCATTGTGGGCAACAATCAGATCCTCAAGTCCTCCAACCGCCCGCTGCCGCTGGTCGATCCCTCGGAGATTACGCCCACCGAGATCCTCGATCTGAAGACCATTGTGCGACCGCATCATAACAACAACAAGGCGGACACCACCTCGCTTAACAGCAGCAGCACCATGATGATGGGCTCCATGCCGCCGATGAATCCCATGGCACCAGGCGCCCACCCGATGATGAGCCATGGCCCAGGAATGATGATGCCACCCGAGGCGGGCGGCATAGTCCTACCGAAGACCTCTCACGTGGCCAGATCCAATTCGCTGAGGAGCTCCAGTCCGCCGCGAGTGCGACGGGTGGCCAATGTGCCGCCATCGGTGCCGGAGGAGGAGGGTCCACCGGCAGCAGGAACACCAGGAGGACCAGGAGGTGGAGCTAGTGGCGGTGGCTTTAAGCCTCCCGGTGCCCATCCCTCCCTGCTCTATAACAGTCAGCATGCGCACGCCAATGGAGCAACAGGACCACTGGCCGTGCGCACGGATCAGCCCAACCTGCAGCAGTATCGCAGCAATCTGGCCCCGCCATCCGGCGGCTCCATACCCCAGCAACAGCAGACTTCGCCCGTGGGCTCGGTGGCCAGTGGCACGCGATCCAATCACTCGCACACGAACAATGGCAACAGCGGCGGCAGCTATCCTCCCATGTATCCCACAAACCATCAGCAGCAACAGCAGGCCAAACAGGGTGGCGATCAGAACCAAAACCCCCTACATCCGCATGCTCATCCGCATCCGCATCATCACCAACACCTGGCCAAGTCGGCATCCAGGGCATCCAGTTCCAGCGGGGGAGCCAGCAGTGCTGCCCAGCAGGCGGGCGGCGCCAGTGGAGGAGCGGCGGGTCAGCCAAAGCAGGACCAACGCCTCACCCACGAACAGTTCCGTGCCGCCCTCCAAATGGTAGTCTCCGCCGGAGATCCGCGCGAGAACCTCGACCACTTCAACAAAATAGGCGAGGGCTCCACGGGCACCGTATGCATTGCCACGGACAAATCCACAGGCAAGATCACCCACCCGCTCAAGTATTGACTGAAAAATTGAATTAATGGCATTTGGTTTTCTCTTTTCTTGCAGGTCGCCAGGTGGCCGTGAAGAAGATGGACCTGCGCAAACAGCAGCGGCGGGAGCTGTTATTCAACGAGGTCGTTATCATGCGGGACTACCATCATCCCAATATCGTGGAGACATACTCCAGCTTTCTGGTCAACGATGAACTCTGGGTGGTAATGGAGTACCTCGAGGGCGGCGCCCTCACCGATATTGTCACCCATTCGCGCATGGACGAGGAACAGATAGCCACCGTCTGCAAGCAATGCTTGAAGGCTTTGGCCTATTTGCACTCACAGGTGCGTGACCAGCATGACACTGCCCCCGCTCCCATTTCCTTGTCCCCCCCTCTGGGTGGTTGCTTCTCTTCATTGGCTGGCCAAACTGGACAGAGTACAGAGTACTCGTCATCATGCGATTCTTTGTGCCATTGCCTTGCCATTTGTGGCGCTTTCTTCGGCCTCCGCTTTCGCGTGGCTTTGGTTTCAATTTCTAAATGTTGTCACCAACAAAAGTCGTTGGCCGCACAGTGGGCCAATCAGTTGCGTTGCACACCCAAATGGCCAGGTGAAATCGCACGTGCATGCCCTACCTCAAATCGTTAGGTCTGCGGATGGATAGTTATTAGTGGTTTATAAAGAAAGAAGTGCTATGAATATAAAATGTTTATTAATTCAGCAAGTCAAATCGAACATGTTTAAGCTGCAACATTTCACAATACTAAGAATTTAAAGTATTTTGGACATAAGCTGTTTAATTCAAATTGGAACTAGAACCCAACCTGTTCTTTCCATCTTTCACGTTAGGGAAATCAGCGTTCCCAAGAGCAGGAAATTCTTTTTGGGCGTTGCAGGGTTGAGCTGGTTTCTTTTGTGCATTTCTGTCCCACGTTGGCTCGTGTAATGCGATAAGTGTCTGGGAGAAAGGGCGTTGGGTGGGGGAAAACCGCAAACTGTGAACGCTTTTAACCAATTTCCCTTCTCTCTGTCTTTACCGACGTTGCTTCCGATGGCGGTAAACAGGGCGTCATCCATCGCGACATCAAGTCGGACTCCATTCTGCTGGCCGCCGATGGTCGCGTGAAGCTGTCGGACTTTGGATTCTGCGCCCAGGTGTCCCAGGAGCTGCCGAAGCGCAAGAGTCTGGTGGGCACGCCGTACTGGATGTCGCCGGAGGTCATATCACGCCTGCCATACGGCCCGGAAGTGGATATCTGGTCACTGGGCATCATGGTCATCGAAATGGTGGACGGCGAGCCGCCCTTCTTCAACGAACCGCCGCTGCAGGCGATGCGCCGCATCCGTGACATGCAGCCGCCGAATCTGAAGAACGCTCACAAGGTCTCGCCGCGCCTGCAGTCCTTCCTCGATCGAATGCTGGTGCGGGATCCGGCGCAACGAGCCACCGCCGCGGAGCTACTAGCACATCCATTCCTGCGCCAGGCGGGACCGCCGTCGCTGCTGGTTCCGCTGATGCGCAATGCGCGACACCATCCGTAGATGGATTCCACTGCGCACACTCGATGGACACCAGACGATGGACACCGGCTGTTCGAGGAAAAAATCAATCATTCCCACAGACAACGATCCCCGGCCCGTGGGCATCCATCTATTAATTTCTAGTATTATCATTCAGTTTGGCAACTGTACTTAAATTCCCGAAAATCCCTCGAAACGTTGTAAAGTCATTTAAAACAGCAGCACACCCACATTATAGTTACTGCTCAACCACACTCCAACCAAACCCACTAACGTTCCAGAAGAGAACGCAATGTGCCTTTTTACACGCCTCCAAAAATCGCATCCAGGAACCGATGAAAACGGATGAAAAACGACGATATAGCATTTATCTGCCCGAGAACCACATTTATATATATGTATATCCATACGATTATTTCAGCATCTTGCTCTCTCTTCTTGTCAATATTGATTTGTGTGCGTGTGTGTTTGATTTTTTTTAACAAGCCCATAAACATTGTTCGAATATACATATATACGCTAAGAGCTAATGTTAAAAATTTATACATATATATATATATACACATATATTTTTTATAAAAACAAAACCTAATTCTAAGCAAAGCGAAACAACGAAGATGTGAATCGAAAAGAGACAGAAGCGTGTACGCGCAAAACGAGAGAGAATGAGAAAGAGATAGGCGGAAAAGCATATTAAATTTGGACATATTTTTTAAAAACATTTTACATTGGCCACGTGAATGTGGCGAAAAGTTGTACGCTCCTATATCCGAACACATTCCCGATTTCGAAAATATTTTAGATCTTTTAGCTTACATTCTTTGTTCTGTTTTTTTGATTTAACCCGTGTAATTATTAATTAATGAATAAACTTAAATGCGAAAATGTTCAATTTTGTGGTTTCAACGAACTGGGAACTTATAGCCCATAAATGGCTTATTTTTAAATATATAGTATATGTAGTTGTTTGGTTTATTAGACACTTCTATTGTTATTAGAAACTAATTGAAAAACGCATGTTTTTGATTTTGTTGTTTTTATTATTGGTTGATTGATTGATTGTTTGATTGATGGTTGTGAAGAATACATAATTGTGCCCGCGTAAATACTCGCACATATATTCGCGAAATATATATGCGTATTTATCACTTGCATGGAGGATGGGACTGGCTCTGGATAGTGGGCGTGGTCTTGGTGGCGGTGGTGGGCGTGATTGAGTAAGTGTTGTGTGTGCGTGTGTGTGTGTGTGTGTGTGTGCGTGTGTTTTTGTTTACAACATAAGATTACAAATATATTACATACACGAAAAATCAATTGCGAACTAAGAACTAAAGGGCAGATCGGGCTGCCACATAGCTAGCCATATGATTCGATGGGCAGAGGGAAATGTAAGTGGGGCGGGGGCGGGGGCGGTAGGCACTGGGATTTGTAGAGAATAGGAGTTGGAACTCATTGATAATCAAATCCCACCGCTTAGTTGCGCTTCCGCAGGGCCAAACGACCGATGGGGCGCTTGGGCTTCGTCTCCTCCTTCTGCTGCTGCTCCGATTCCTCGGCGGCGGCATCCTCCACCGCCTCCACGGGCGTCGCCTTGGCGGGCTTCGACAGCTTGCGACGGCTCACTGGGGATAGTTAAGATGGTTAGAGATTTAGTCATTTGTTATTCCAATAAAATGCATTATAATTCAATAAGTGAGTAAGTTAACACTTACATGCTGAGTTGCCCTTGTAACCCTTGGCGGGACTGGCTGCTGGGGCGGGTGCTGGCGCGGATGCCTGCTCCTCCTGCTCGCCGGAGTTGGACTCGTCGCTCTTCTTGGCCGGCTTGCTGGGACTGGGTGGCTTCTCGGCGCGGTGCTTCTTCGCGTTCGCCTGGCGGCGTTTCAGCGAGTTGAGGAAATCATCGTTGGAGCGGAACGGCCGGATCACCGGGCCGACCTTCTTGGGCGCCTCCGTGGTGGTGGTGGTGGTGGAGCTGGCATAGGCCGCCTCGTCGCCCTCCTCGCCATGATCGCCATGCTCGCCGGCCTCCTCGTCATACTCCTCGCCCTCGCCGCCGGCATCCGCCGGTGCTGGCGCCGGTGTCGTCGTGGTGGTCACCTTGGCCGCCTTACCGACCGGACGGCGCAGGGCGGCGATCCTCTTCGCCGGCGACACGGCGGGACCACCCTCCTCCTGGGCGGACACCACTCCGTAGCACAGGGCGCAGACGATGAAGAGCAGGCAGCTAAGTGGAAAAAACAAACAAATATATAAATTAATATAAATAAATAGGTTATATTATATATATATATTAGATAAATGTATGTAAAGCTACTAATTTAAAAATTTAAATTTCTACACCAAAAAAAGCTTAATAAAATCCATTTGCCAAAAGTGGAGCACTATTTAATTACTGAAATAGTTAATAAGGCAAAATACAGACTTCCGTATGTTTGAATTAATATTCTGAAGGTTTCTTAGAAAATCCAACTGTCCATTCATATTTGTACTATTAGTCAGTTACCAATTCTCCACATGGCTTTAAATAACATTCGGATTTCATTTCAAGCGCCTATTTGTAGTATTGATTAAGCGTTTAAATATACAAATTTTACATAAATCAATGCTTAATTATTTGCGTAAAAAACCCAGTGATCGTTTATACGAACAATGTTTCATTAATTACGAGAATTTACAGGAAAAACTTGATTTTTCAAGACGCTGGTGGAGATTCGTAAGAAAGTGCAATGTACTGCACGACTTATATGAAATATGATCATGAAACGGATCAGTTGGACTGGATGCAGGAATGGAATAGCTTCTGGTGAATCCCCCGGGCAAGGTTGCCCAACCACGCATCTAATCCTCGTGACTTCCAGCTCGAGCACAACTCTTGGGCGAGCGGACAGGTCTGGTTGGACGGGTTATTCAATACAGAACCTGAAGTCGTAAATATTGTGTACATAAATATGTGCCCGCCCCTACATATACAGTGAATATGGGCTAGGAGAAACATTTTGTATGACACAAGATTAATATGATAATTAACCGAAAAAGAAGCATGAAATTATAATAGATTTAGCAGTGTGAGGATTTAATACAGACATGTTCATTCCAATCGCTGCTTCCACATTAAAAGATAATGCTTTAAATTTACTTCTACTATCTACTTTGTTTAGATTTATTAAAATGGGCTGTGGGGAACCAGCAAAGGTCGCAGTTGGAATTGAAACGGGCTAATAGTTACTAATTATTAAACTTTAAATTAAAAGTAGCCGCCGTTTGAATGCCATTCGGTTTTCCTGTAAGATTTGCTAGTATTTTTTTATATTTTATGTCGCTTACCGACGGAGGACGGAGATGTGCTAACAAATATTAATGTGTAAAGGTCAGGCAAACGGGTTTGTTCACTTTCGATTTCGATTTGGATATGGATTTCGCCTTAATGCCAAATTCGAATGCGAATGAATGTTGCTCCGTTTCGGTTGTTTCAGTTTCAGTTTCTGTTTCTTTTCGTATTTTTTTTTTCTTTATTTCTTGCTTTAGTTAACTACTTTTTATTCCTCTTTGCCGCTGGCGACGGCTTCAGTGGCGGCGGCTTCAGTGAGTCAAGTCAATTGCTCATATTTTATGCAAAACAAAAGACTTAGGCAGCGAACTCGTTTTGAAATTCTTTCCTAGGCAACGCTAAAGTCGAGTGTTTTGTTGTTGTTGCTGGAGAGGGGGTGGCCAGGGGCGTCGAGAAGGGGGGGGGAGGGGAGGGTGGCTGTGGAGGGCGTTGCGGTGGGTGAGTGGCCAAAGGAAACAGGTGCTTATGCAAAAGGCAGTCAACAGCACCGAGTGGGAAACCAGTTGGCAGCCAGCAGCACCACGCCAGAATATATTTAAGTGCGCGCGCTCACACTGCTCACAGTTGGCTAATAACGGTAAAATGTGCAAGCCAAGTTTTATTTTTAGCCAACACACAGCACCGTTGTTCATTTTCATTATTTATATTCGATTATTGTATTGCTCGCTTACTTTGCATTCGAGCATTCAAGCATACGAGCATGCTGCATTTCCCCCATTGGGATTTATTTGCTTATGGGGTCAGCTGATTGGACATACGGCTTTGCATGTGGATATGTGGATGTGGATATGTGGATGTGGATGTGGATGTGGATGTGGCTATGGATGGCCCAGTTAAGCGCCAATTATGCAACTGGCATAGGTGAAAGGCGTGGGCTACACTTGTGGGTGCGTGCCTGGCATCTCCAACATCCCAGCGACTCCAAACTTTAGTTGTGCCCAGGGGCGTGGCCAGAAATATTTTTCAAGGGGGTTGGGCCACTAATTTTCTACTTAGCAAAAGATCTCGCCTTTTCGATCAATCACGTTTCGGATACAACATAAAATGTTGGCTTCACTAATGATGTTTTACTTTGTTGCTTATAATTCATTTTTGTATTAAATACAGCTTCTTTGTTATAATGGCTAACTAAATGACTAAATTGGCTAAAATAAGTGTCCCCAAGCGGTGGGTTTTCCCAACAGTCTGGGCATGACATTTGGCTAGGGACTGGGCTGAAGCATCTAGCAACCGGTTTCCCATCGGATTGGCCAACGGGAAGAATGGCAGGCCGCAGACGCTGCACAGTCCACACCCACAATCATGCCGTTGGGTGGACAGGTTGATGGGTAGGCACATGGTTACAGGTACGGAGCTTCACATTTCTAGCCGTGGGCTTGTTTGTAAATCGTCTTTAGTGCCAGCGGCCAACCGCCAGCCGCCAGTTGGTTATATAAGCCGACATTAGTTGCGAATTTATGATAAGCATCGCGTTGGCGAGAATTTCGTGGCTCAGGCGGAACCACTTATTTAATGCAGCCTCATCAACGGCATCATTATCATCCTCTTTTTTAAAGAGCTTGGTCAACAAATTGGTTTGACTCTTAATTTATTTCATTTCATTTCGCTTTTGTTTGGTTTCCTTCTGTTTTCTTTAATTTTTTTTGCACCCCTCTGTTGGCTTATGCTACTTATTTTGTTGTCTTTTGGTTCGACTTAATGGATTGACGTCATTGGGCCTACTGCGGATATGGAAGAACTTCCACAGTTAAAAGCAATTTATGCAGCATAAAAATGATTGCTTGTCTTTAAACTTTAAGAAGCGGAAGTTGCTGTGCTTGAATTATGCATTCCGGTTTTTTTTGGTTAAATAAAAAAACAATAAACTGAAGTTTTATGCTTAAAGGCGCTTAGTGGAGTTCTCGAAAGTGTTGATCTTGAGCTGCAGCTCGAAGTTTCCTAACGAAATGCAGCACCTGCCCTAGTTAATCCATGCACGTTTTCTAATTGCCCGAGAGCCCTCATTACGCGTCCACCTTTGCCCCCTTTGTCCCCTTGCCACGCCCCTTTGGGCCATATGAGTAGATGTGTGGATGTGTAGGCACTTATTACAGGCCAAACGTGCACATTCGACACCGAATCGGATTCAAATTCGAATTCAATTTGATTGTAACTGCTTTTATTGCTGCCGCGTTGGATCAAGTTGAAGTCAGCAAGCCAGTTAAGTTGGATGGAGTGGGGGGAGTGGGGGGAGGGGGGCGGTTGGCTTGGTGAGTTGAGTCGAAATTAAGGCGAAAAGAGCCGAGTGGCTTATGGCTTATGGCTTATGGCAAGTGGGTTCAATAACGGTGCATTGTGTCGTTGTTAGTTGGCCAAGTACGTGTTTTGGTTGCTTTGGTACGTGTTTTTACACTACTGCTGGCTGCATGCCAAATCGATCGAGTTCGCTGCCTAAGTCTTTTGATTTGGCCCACACAGTGGTGGTGTTTACGTTTTTTGTCTCGCATTGAATTCGCTGTGGCCTATGAAGTGCAGCATATATTACTCACACACACACACACACACTGCCGCCAATTTGCGACTCGAAAGTCCTTGAATCTTGAATGTTGAATGATGAATGTTGAATCTGGAAGGCATCGCTGTGTATTTTCTTTTATTTATTTAAAATGTATTGCATAATACACGCATGAAGGGGAAATGGAACGGAAAATCCGGATTTAGCCGTCTGCCTGGCAACCACTCCACCACTCTCCTCACCATTTCCATTTCCATCTCCATCTCGATCTCGAATTCGATCACTGGTGATTAATTCCATGCATACAACGCAGCGTTTAACACATATAAAACTGTGTACATACTCGTATATGTTACACACACCCGATTCGAGTGGTATTGCATTTATGCGACGATAAATGCATGCAGATATGCGGTCTGTCTGTCAGCTCGCATTAAAAATGCAACCGTTAATTTATAAGACAACCGCAGTAATTAATCCAATATACTTAATTTGCTGCAGCTGCGAAAAGTCCAGGAAAGTGGTGATCCGGCAGGGGACTGAGGCGCTGCTCACATCCAGCTCCAAAAGAGGAGCCACTTCACTTGGCGGCGACCTTGAAACGTGGAACAGCATCCCATCCTCCCCACCCCCCCTGCCGCGATCACCATTTGCGATCGGAAGCTTTAACTTTTGCCATTTCTTTGCCGGCAAAATGCCAGCCTCACATCCCGTGACAACTTCATCAGCTTGAACACGTATCGTCATCATCATCACGTTGGTGATAATGTTGATCATCGTCATGACCAAACTTTGGCATTTTAGCTGAGCTCAGCTCAGTTCCAGTTTGGAGCCACGGCGTGTTAAAGTTCAAATTGGCATTAAGACGAGCTAACATGCCTGCCTGTGTTCGTGCCCCATAAAGGTTGCATGTCAACGTGCTGCATGCAACCGCGGCGATTGCCAATTCATTTCGTCGCTTGGCAACTAAGTTGCAATTTCAACAATTAATTATACCAGAGAAATGCAAATGAAGCGCAACGTGGCTCGTTCAAAATATCCTTAATATTTGTTTCTAAAAAGTGAAAATTATAACATGTTTCTATGGGTAAATAATGGTTGTTTTCTTCCAATTAATGTTCTATTTAATTTTATGTCAATCACTTGAAAAAAAAGTAAATGTTCTCTTCTCCTCGGTCACATAATAATATTTCGAAAAAAAAAACATACAATAATGGGTTCTATATTTATGGATCACTCACATGTTGAAGTACTTCATTTTGTCGTGATGTGTGTGCTTGTGCTTGTGCGTGTTTTTCAATGCGTGGGCTTTGGCGTGGACCAACAACAAAAAGAACTCGAAACGCGCGCGTCTTAAACTTAAACTAGAAAAAAAACACTTGTGTATTTTATATTTGATTATCTTAGTTGAACGGAGGGGAGGGGCGAGGGTCTCGGTCTCGGTTTCTCGGCTTCTCTGCTAGCGAGCGGTACTGACTGGCCACGATCACGATCGACTTCTAGAGGCAGACTGAACGTTACTTATGCCGTGTGCACACAGTTAACCTACGGCCATCCAATATTTTGTGGCAGCGACGGAGACTTCGACGGCGGCAGCGGCCGCGCAACAGGTTCAGACCGCCCTAGCCAAACCGCCTGCACCTCCAACCCGTGGCCACCGCCTCCTCCTCCACCTCCTCCTCCACCTCCTTCTTCTCCTCCTCCGCCTCTGCCAGCGACTTCGCCCCTCCACTTCCATCGCCGCCTGCGCTCAAAGCTCTGCTTTTGCACGGCAAGAAAATGTGGTTAGAAACTGCTGATTCTAGTCATTTGTTAATCTAGGTTTGCATCAAGTAAGGCACGTGAATTCTTCAGAACTTTTCATTTTTGGCACATGATTTATTTACTTTAATCTGCAATTGTATCGGATTACTAATGTGAATTCTTCAGTACTTCCTAGTCACCTGTACAACTGCTGTCGTATACAAGAATTCCTTAGCCTTAACATAAAATTGCACTACTAAGAATATATTTAATGAATTTTTATGAATTTATAGAATTCCTTAGCCCTAACATAAAATTGGGCTACAAAGAATATATCTAATAAAATTTTATGAATTTATAGAAGTGTTTGATATGACAAGTAATTTAGAAACTGACTACGGACTTATAAAGTTTCCAAACCACACTTTTTCTTGTGGGTGTGAGCAAAAGACATTCATTTATGCTGACTTATTTCAAATATTCCCTGAATATTTCCACTGAAAATGAAAATACGTACGTCTCTTTAGTGACATCATTGATTAAATTTAAGCTGCTTACGATGCTCGTATAATTTAAGATTATTTACACGCCAAACGGATGTTAAAAATGTAAATCCTGATTTTTTCGCGGTGTGGCCAAGCGCCTCGATGGTCGATCTATGCTGGCAGGAGCACTTCTGGTTTTTCGGAGCCAATTTGTCACGGGCCTGGGCTCTGGTTATGACAGGTTTTTCGAACCCAATCCACTCCACTCCACTCCACTCCACTCCAATCCCAGCCAAGTTAAGTCAAGCCAATCCAATCCGAGCTGAGGTGAGGTGAACCGAACTGCGTTGAGCTGAGCGGAGTGAAGTGGAGTGGAGTGGAGCCGACTCAGCATTCGCAATTTGTATATTTTATTAATTAATTTATTGATTTTAGGCCAATTGTTGTTTTGGCTCTTTGCCGATCTGGTAAATCCCGATCGCGATGCCCATCCCCCGATCCCCGAAAGCAACCTCCCCGTTGCCCAAAAATATACAGGGCACATCTGTCTCGCATGTAAATCTCTTGGTTTGCGTTCAAAAATCAGCCAATGGAACACACAAAAATCAAAAAATCAAAAAATCAAGTAAGTGAGCAGACCAGTCAGTTATCGACGAAATGCAAATACCCTAGAAAACGAAATGAGTTAGTTTGGAACTCCGAAATCCTAATAACATCTTGGAAAAAGCCTAGTAACTTAAAATAGCATTTTAATGGATATACATAGCTTTCAATCTGAGAATCTCAATTCAATGGCCACCGCATCCGACCGAAATCCATCTGCAAGTCTTGGGGGCCCTGAACCAATTCAAGGTATGGAATGGCACCAAATTAAAATGCCGTAAAAGCTGATAAAGCCAGAAATATTTATGCATATTTAGTGGGTTCGTCGCGGCCTTGAACTGATTGATCGGGGGGTGATGCGGGGGGACAAGGGGGCAGGGGGCACGGACATGGGCGGTGTCTGAAGGGTGATGGCTGCATACATATGTTTAACGGGTGACAAAGCTGATGGGCGCTAATTAATCTTCCACACCCAGCCATTCAACTATCCAACCATCCAACCATCCATCCATCCATCCATCCAATCAGCTAACGATCAAAGCGATTTGAACTCTTGCAGATGTTCTGCGGCCAGGTGTTGATTTTTTGGCGGCACTTGGCTCGGTGGGACATACTAATTAAGCGCTGATGCCGTCTGGCCAACTCACCTTGAACTACAAAATGTCAGCCAAAATGGCAAAATAAATGTTATAACATATAAGCGAGTTAAACATACATTGATGGCCGATATGCCAGATACAACGCAATGCTGCAGAGCATAAACCAGAAACTTGTTAACAAAAATATTGATTAAAAAAAAAGAAAAAAAATATATATATACGCAATGGGACAATGGCCGCCATTTCCATCCCAGTTCCATTAAGATCCAATCCAAATGCAAATAACCATGCAAATGGAGCTAATAGACCCAATGATTCCGGCATATTTCCATGCCCATCACGTATTTAGGGGCCAGATTAAAGCCGCCACATGGAGATTCAAGATTCAGCTACGGATACAAATACAGATACAGATACGAACCCAAAGAAAAAAAAGGCAGTTTTATGCAAGTTTTCATGAACCGAATAACTTTAGTTTGCATTTGATCAGACTTTTCGTTTTGGGCTTAGCTCTAGTTAAAGGTACATACAACAAAACACATGATTTTATTTTTATTAATTGCTTCCGTTTCCTGTGGATTATCGCGTACGCTCTAAGGCAGTAGAACAGTCTCATCGTTGGATCTTATATGCTGCTCCAGAAGATCTATAAGATAGGGGTAGATATATATATACATACTTGTGTGGGGATAACCAAACCAAACCGTAATAAAAAAGAAAAACACAACATAGATGAACAGAAAACAAATGAATACTGATTTTATACACATTATAGTTTTATTTTCTTGACGCTTGCAATTCCATTTGGATGCCAGTCGATTTCGAAGGTTCGAGGACAAATGCAATTACAAACGTGGTTAAACTAGAGAGTACAATTAAACATAAACGTAATACGAATGATCATCATCATAATAATAATAGTGCAAATAAAATACAAAGTAAAAATGAAAGCAGCGCTTCGATTTCCAAATCAAAGTTCGAACTTTACGGCGATCGATAGACGATTAGCGATGAACAATAACCGACTACCGATGTTCACAATGAAGGCCCATCAAATTCCGAAATATCGCTATAATCGTTACTTTTAAATGCAATCCGCTGGCGCGCCTCTCACTCTGTACACTCTGTACTCTGTAAAACAAACTACTACTACTACTGCTACTACTCAAATTACAAAACTCAAAACGGGTTCGAAATCATAAGTAAAATCAACATTAATGGAATACAAATCATACAAATTGTAGAGTGCTAAGCTGCTGCCGTTTCTGTTGTCGAACGCTAGATGGCGCCATCGAACAATGATATAAATAAATAATTTGCTTAGCTTACAACTAGAACATATTGGATATTTAATACTTAGACGTAGCCTTTTTTGCACACAAATCTGTGCCGCTTCTTTCGTTTTGTATAGTTAGGTGTACTTCACTTTACTTTACTGTACTCTACTGTACTGTACTGTATTTTAATTTAGTTTAGTTTAGATTAGTTTACTTTCGATTCATGTTTCGCTCTGTCCATGGCTAGAAACCCTCGATTCCGTTTCGTTTCCATTTCCGCTTCCTATCGGTAACATAACATTGCATAACATTTCTGAGTTTTACTTTCCATTTGCCTCAAAGGCAAAATGTTTAAAAACTGTAGACCAATTTAGATCGGAACTGGAAACTGAAACAGGACAGTATATTTAGTTGCTTTCGCGTTTTCTATTTAAGTAACTGATTGGTACTCGCTTCAGTCGATATCGCGCGATTAGTTCCATCTGGTACACGTAAATCTACATTATTTATGTAAAAAAAAAAGAGTGCTCATTAAATGGAATACAAGCTAAGGCTTTGTAAAGTGGCTTTAACTTAGTTCTGGTTTCTTGGTTGCTCGATTCGTTTGTTGTGTTAGCTGGCATGTGGCATGTGGCTTACAGGATATGCTCTCTATGTCTCTACGAATGTATTGTATAGCTCGGTTTCAGTTTACAACTACGAACAACGTTTGGCCAATCGGATTCGCTACTCAACAACAACAGGTATATGTATATATGTATATGTATAAAAAATGGAGTTCTTACAAGGCATCAATATGTAAAGAGAAGGGAGATGATGGAGAAAACAATTTCTTCGAACTTCATCTCCCTTTCTGCGACATGGATTGATTCACTTAACTAAGTACAGCTTTCATCGTTGTGCAGGGCGCGGTGACAGAATACAATAGCAAGCCGTACAATACCATGCGTATTTATATTTATATATATATTAATATAGTATATAAAGTACAACGATGCGAAATATCCATGGTTTATCTGAACCGCTTGACGTTGCCACTTCCGCTATAGGTTTTCTCACCATCCAGTTTGATGTTAGGTAAGCGTTAAACGAGTTGCATTGGCTTTACACATGTTCTTTAAGATACAGTTATAGTTTTAGTATTAGGTTTAGTTTTAGTTATAGTTTAGTTGTAGTTTAGTTTAGCTTGTAAATTACTCAAAAAATATTTTTGTAGATTACTTTAGCATGTATGTTTAGGGCGTATATTTAAGATAGTAGTTGCAGTTGCCATTCAAGTTGCAGTTGCAGTTGCTCTCTCTCTCTTTTTCTCTCTATATATCAGTATCAGTTGGCAAAGCGCTAGTTTCGTTGGGGCTGGAGAGTCGCGGCTCCCGGCTCTAGCTGCATTGCCACGCCTGTGATTTGGCATCTGGCACCTGGCATCTGGGATCTGGGATCGCATCGGATCGGTTGGCGTTCATTTCAGCGACGAATTTGCTGGCAGCGTGGCGGAGCGTTGAACATTAACCGCATACGGCTTGTAGGAGGAGCGCGTCGATTGGCTGCCAATTCGGTTCGGTTGATGAATGAGTGGTGATGAGGTGATGAGGTTTGATGATATGGATGGTCATAATGGTGGTTAGCAGCGACAGTGAGAGGGAGAGAGAGAAAGAAATACCAATCGAGATTAGAGACACACAATACAGATACGGTGGGAAACACAAAAGCCATGGGATTGACACAATTTAGATCAGTTAGTAGGGGATTTGTTTAGGATTCGGAAACACTCTGACTGCTGCTGACTCCCCGGCAACGTCAAGGGTCTTGGTCCTGGGCCTGGGTGTGGGTCTGGTTCTGTTTCTGTTTCTGGTTTACCTGGGCGATATCTTGCTGCCATCGGTGCTGTTGTTGTTGGACGAGGTTGGCTTGTATCCACTCTTTTGGATACGCTTCAACAGGCGCGCCACCCACTGCGACTGCTCCTCGGGTGTGGCGGCCAGCAGCAGCATGTCTCGGGCGCTGCGCGGATCGTGATTCAGCTTGCAGGGCGCCAGCGGGTCGTGCTTGTCCACATGCTCCTTGTGTATCTTGTTGCGGCATCTGGAATCATACACAATGCATTATTAACGCAAAATGGCAAACAGAAGCAATTCAATTAGATGATATAGAAGTGGTGTGGTGTGGTGTTACTGACCTCTTGCATTCGTAAGCCGCCGGCGGCTTGAACATGTGCCACAAAGGCTTCGGGCACACCTCGCAGGCCGTGGGCATGTGGTAGGTGATGTGTACGAACTCGTGACCTATCCAAATCAAATAAGTTTAGTCACATGAAGCGCGTCATTGTCCCGTAAACGTGTCAGCTTACCTTTGTGGACAATGGTGCCCGGGCGCTCCTCGTTGCTATTACCGTGCAGCACGCTCACATCCAACTGGCTCTGCTCATCGGGACGATGGGAGGCGCCCTCGCCGGCGTACAGCAGCTGGAAGATGCGTGGAATCTCTTTGGCATCGGCGCGTATGACATCTCCCTGAGTGACGCTACGAACGTGGTACACCTTGCTGCATGATTTTAAAGGAAACAACAATGAAATGCATATTATTTTTTAAATATTTAGAGCACGCACCTCAGGTCCAGGATGAGCACGGCATCCGTGGTGTTGTGCTTGTCAATGTCCGAGTTGTAGAAGATGATCTTGCGCGACGACACAATGACGTACTGCCGCTTCCAGCCGTGGCCACGTCGCCGGTTCTGCTTGTTGGGCACACTCAGCCAGCCCTCGAAGACCGAGTCCTGTGTGAGGGAGAGCAGAGAGGAGTGCTAGAGAGGTCCGGGAGGAGTGGGAGAGCGTGTGTGTGGTGTGAGTTCTGTGTGAGTGTTCTATGTCCCAGCAGCCGGGCGCTAAAAATAATGCTCACCTGGCTATCCTCGGGATCGTTGTCCGCCGATGAGAGCGACGCCGTCTCGTTGAGCTTGCTCTGCAGATTCTCGATCTCGGTGGCCTTGCAGTCGATCTCCATGATCATCTTCTGCTTGTGCTGCTGCTCCTCGGCGCACAGCTGCTGTAGGTCCTGGTGCTTGAGCAGCAGCTGATTGAACTTGTCGCGCTCCTGCGACAGTTCCTGCTGCAGCCGGCGCATCTCCTTCTCCTTCTTGCGCAGCTCGGCGGTGGAGCGCGCCTTGTTCTTTTGTTCTGCGGTATAGAGATTTCGGTAAGAGATTTGGTATAGGGATTAGCCAAGGCAGGCAGAGTGTGCGAATATAACTTACTGGGCAAGTCCGAGTCGCGACGGTTCATCACCTCAGCCAACTTGTTCACTGCCACCTGTTTGAGAAGGACTTCGTTCTTGCACTTATCCAGCAGCTTGTTGATCTCTTCGTCCTTGCTGCTCCTCATCAGCGTGAGCTCCTCCTGCTGCTTCTTGTGCTGCTGCACAAGATCCTCGTACTCGGCACCCTTCTGGCCCAGCTTCTTGTGCAGTTCGTTCTCCGCCTCCTTTAGCGTGGCTAAGGCCGCCTCCTTGACGTTGATCTCGTTGCGGTGCTTCATGACAAAGTCCTTCAGCTCTAGCTCCTTGATAGTCTTCTCCTTTTCAAGATCCGCCACAGTCTCTTCGGCAATGGAGCGGGCCAATGCCTCTGAGTCTGCGCGGGCAACGGCCACCTGCACCTGGTGCTTCAGTGAGACGCGTTCCTCCTCCAGATCCTCGATCTTCGCCAGCCGCTCAGCGCTCTCTTCGCGATTCTCGTTTGCCTGTGTCTTGTACAGCCGCGAGAAACACTGCTCCGCCTCGAGTTGGGCCTGTAGCTCACGGTTATTGGCCAGCGCCTCGTGATGCGTGCTCTTCAGCTGGGTGAGGTCCTCCTCGAAGCGTCGCTTTGCCTCGCGCTGGGTAGACAGTTCCTTCTGCAGCTGGTTTTCGCGGGATCGCAGATGGGCCACCTCAGAGCTGTGCAAACTGAGTTCTGAGAGCAAGGCATTGCGCTTGCTGTGCTCCTGGTCGAGCTGCGACTGCAGAGCGGCCACCTTCTCCGACTCCTGACGGCACTCGCCTTCAAGCTTCTGCAGGCGTAGCTGAATTTGACGATAGTCAACGGACAGCATGCTCAGCTGACGCTCTTTTTCCTGAGAATGCTGATCGGCCTTGATGCGAGCGGACTTCTCCTCGTTGAGCTTGGACTGCAGTGCCTTTACCTCCTGCAGATTGGCCTCCTCGCGGGAGACGAGGCGCGACTTCTCGGTCTCTTGGTGGGCCTTGACCTCCTGCTGGTAGCGACCCTGGGCCGCCTTCAGTTCGAAGTCGAGGCCGGCATGGGCCTTCTCCAAATCGCTGATCTTCTCCAGCAACGCCCGGTTGTCCTCTTGGGCCTTTTGTTCGCGACTCAGCGTGCGTTCGATGTCGTTGATTAGCGTCTGCATCTTGTTCTCGGCCTCCTTGTGCATCTCCTTGAGCTGCGATCGCAGATTCTTCTCCTGCACCACAAGCGCCTGCAGTTCGGCATTCTCCTGGCCCAGCTCCTCCTTATGCTTTTGGAGCGTGTCGATCATGTCAACCATGTCGCGCACCTTCTCCTCCTGCGACTTGACCGTAAAGTCCAGCTCGGCATTGTGCTTCTTCAGCTTCTGAGTGTGCTCCGTTTCGGTTTTGTAGCTCTGCTCCATCTCAAGCAGCTGCTTTTCCAGTGAGACCACCTTGTCGTTGATATTGAGGTCGCGGGCCCGCGTCTTTTGTTCGTTTTCCAGATTGCGCTGCGTCTCCACGAGCAGTGCCTCCGTCTTCTTGCGCAGCTCAATCTCCTGCTCCACCTTCTGCATGGCCACCTTGTAGTTGTGCTGCCGCAAAGCCAGATCCTTCTCGTACTCTGTGGCAATCCGCTGCAGCTCCGCCTCGCGCTTTGTTATCAGCTCTATCTGCTGCCGCAGGCCAGCGTCCTGCTGCTCCAATGCCTCCGACCGGCCGCGCTCCCGCTCGAGCAGCGCCTCCAGGCGCTTCAGCTCGTTGGAGTTCGACGGCCGATGGCGGTGATTGTGCCCATGGCCGTGGCCGTGATTATTGCTGGCCGCCCCGCTGTTAGCCACATTGGTCTCCTTGGACTCTGCGTCCACGGTGTCGCTGGACAGCAGCTGATAGTCGCCCGTGTACGTGAAGCCGATGAAGGGCAGGTGATTGCCATCGAAGCCCTTGGGTATGGGAAACACTTCCTCCGGTTTCTCGTCCCGCTCAATGTCCTCGAAATTCCGCGTATCATCGTCGGAGGAGAGTTCGGGCACCACTGGCGGCACACTCTCGCGAATGTTGTCGAACGACCAGGTGTCATTGCGGAAAAATGGATGCGCCTTGATGTCCTCGATGCCGTAGCGACCCAAACGTTGCGTTCGGTCCGTGAGAAAGGCACGGATCAGGGCCTTGGCCGGCTCGCTAATCTCCACCTCGGGTGGAAAGCTGAGCGAGTTCTTGTGGTCCATGATCTTGCCGTAGGTGCCCACCAGCGAGTCGGCGTAGAAGGGTGTCTCGCCGAACAGCATCTCGTAGAGGAAGATGCCCACCGACCACCAGTCGCACTCGCGTCCATACTCGTTGTCCACGCCCTGCGACTGCAGCACCTCCGGGCTGATGTAGTCCGGCGTGCCCACCGCATTGCTGGACACCACCTGGCCGTTGGCGCCCATTCGCATACAGGTGCCAAAGTCGGCCAGTTTCAGGTGGCCGTAGCTGTCCAGGAGCATGTTGTCCGGCTTGACGTCCCGATGCACGAAGCCCATGTTGTGAATGGTGTCCAGGGCGAGTACCACCTCCATCGTGTAGAAGATGGCCCACTTCTCCGGGATGTCGTAGTCACCCATCAGCGAGACGATGTCGCCGCCGGGCATGAAGTCCATCACCATGTACAGGTATTTGGCATCCTGCGAAGAAGAATTTAATGATCAGTCAAGTGAATTAATAAGCCATCTATTCTTAATATACGAAAATAGCTACTTATCAATAATATTTTAAAAATATATATAAATTGGTGGTTTCTTTGAAAGAAAAGAAAGTATTTCCAATTTCCATTGGGCTAACAATTTATTTTATTATCTAGAATGACATAACTCAAAGTAAAATGAAAATGAAAATTGAAATAGAAACAGAAACTGAACCACATCGAATACAAATCAAAACAAATAAAAGTCTAATAAGTTGTGAAGAGTTGTGAATGGTCATTAGATCAATTGCGCACGATTTTAAGACTACACAACGCCTTGATATTAGGATCTTCAAGATCTTCGGGTTGCGGTTCCAACTTCAGCAATTCCTCAATACTATAACGTTGCACGTTTGCTTTTTTCAGTTGACAAACTTCCTGTTGAGCTGCTTTTTGCTGACTCTCCATCTGCTGATTGATAACGATTGCCATTTTCGGAGCTTTAAAGGTCTTGCGATTTGTCCAATTAATAATTGTTTGAAAATAAGAGATATTTCCTTTGCGTTTCTCCGCCTCGAGTTGTTTAGTTGGCTGTGAGCACGGTGGTTTGGCCGTGATGCCAGGATAAACCTTCTTCACAAACACCAAAGACACCGAAGTGGTGTCATAGGCGCCATTGGATTCCTTCAAAGGCAACTTGGTTATAGCTGGAATATTTTTCTTTACGGTCTCCGTTTTAGCCTTGAGCTTGGCCCGAAGCTTTTCGTCCCATTCCTTGGTGGTGGGTATATATCTATTGGCGGTCATCGTGGCCACTGGTTTCTCAGGAGCCACCGGGATCACGTCATTCTTTTCCGGTTTCACCAACTTTAGTCGACGTTGCTCGTCCCACTCCTTGGCGGTGGGTATAAATCTTTTGGTGGTCACCGTGGCCACCGAAGCCCCAGTCTGGATATTTTCGGTCTCTTTTAGTGTGCTGACTGCACACTTTCTCTGCTCCTGCAGCAAGTGCACCGACTGCGCCACCTTCTTCTCATTATAAATTTTCAAAAGAGCACACTCGATGCGCTCTTTCTTGGCGGCTCGCAGACGATCCACCCTAATACGATCCTCCAGTGAAAATCTAATGGGCGATCGAGACAGATGCACAACCGGCTGGGCCTCACCGACATTCTCCTTGCCCGGATCCGAAGAGGGAACCAAAGGAGCCCTCATGCGTCTTTGTTCGACCAATTTCAAGGCTTCCAGAGCCACCTTTCTATTCTGCTCGCAACGCCTCTCCCTGGCAAGCAATGACTTCTCATGGGTGTACGGACATTGCGGTGGGGCTTCGGAAGAATGTGGATCCATATTCTTCTGATCTTCATCTTTCATGTAATTGGCTGCATTTTTCAGAAATAGCTTCTCTTGCAGTGAATTTTTCTTTCCCTTGCTGCGAGGTACAAGCACGTAGTCCGAATCATCGATCAGCACCACCTGGGCACTGAGAGAAGCTAAAAGGAGAAAGTAATTAAAGCATACCACATAGATTATCAGCTCCCTTACGTCGCTCGTATCTCTTGGGAAATCCTTTCCATGGCAGCACCATAGCCGACGACTTATCCTTATCCAGGGCCTCGAACATTTTCTTAATTTTATCCATATCGACTTTGTTCGCAGCAGCAGCATTCGTTTTCTGCGCATCCAGAATCTCGAAGCGTTTCTTTATTTCGGTCAAATCCACAGCAGACTCATCATCATCATCGGAACTCTCTTCCTTCTTGGAGCGCGGCACAAATTCTTTGGCATTGACACTTAGATGCCCTGCCGGATTCATGGTATCATCTTCTGAATTCTCCTTATCGCCGTCGTCATCATCATTAAAATAGTTTGGCGGCAATGGCTTCTTTAAGATCTCGAAGAGGGCACGGCTCTTAATCAAATTGTGCATGATTATTGTTTGCGTTCAATGATATTACTCGGTTATTTCGCGATTTGTCGGCTCGTTTTGTTTGGCAGTTTGGTGCGTATTGTTGGGTAGCCGGGTAAAAGTGATTACGATTTGCTCGAAAGTTAAAAGCAACGTCCGTCAGGCTAAACAAACTGACTGACTGAAATAGCATGGGTATCTATCCCTCTAACAAGCGAATAACTTAAAGCTAATCTTTAATAATATGTATATCTATGAGTTGATTGGTTTCCTTTTCAAATCAAAGTTAAACCACGTAGAACAGTGAGAAGCCAGCTCACCTGGAAGGCAAAGTGCAGCTGGACGATCCATTCGGAGTTGGCGTGCGCCATGATGTGTCGCTCCTCCCAGAAGAACGCGGAGTCCGGTCGCTTCATCATCTCGAATTTGGACAGCCGCTTCATGGCGTACACCTGGCTGGAGGACTTGTGCCGCACCAGCTGCACCTCTCCAAAGGCGCCGGCGCCGATGAGTTTGATGAAGTGGAAATCCTCGACGTTCATGCGCAGCTGATTGATCTGCATGGCCAATGGTTTGTCTGCAAAGCGAGAATACGATTCAAAAATCGATGAAATCCATGGATGGCAACCACTCACATTTGGCCGCATACTGCTCGATGTTCTTAAGCCGCCTCAGGGAATCGTGGTCACAATCGCTGACCAACGCCGACACCGTGTCCAGCAGGCAGTCCACATTGCAGATGCTCGTCGGATCGCGCATCTCGCGCTCGAGCGTATTCGCCCTGTGAAAAAGTAAATCAAGGAAGAGAAATAGGAAATTAGAGGTGTTCCAATATGCGGATTAATCATCTGTTTGCATTGTGTGAGTGTTTGATGGTTCAACTGTTCTTCCGTTGGTCGTCATGCAAATCGCTCGCATAAACAAACAAAAAATGAAACAAATCAAATAAAATGATACGAAACGAAACGAAACTGAAAAACGAGCAAGAACTATGAGGGGAAAGTGCGCAGATTACTCATGGACGTGTAAACAGCACTTTCCGGGTACACCCCATCCCCAAGACTACAGCTGCGGTCCAAGTAATGGCATTAATAGGATTGCACATCGTTTCTAAATTTAAGATTTGTTATTATTCCCAATTCAACGAATTTAAGTGGCCATGAATTGGATATAAACATAAATATGTGCTGGTCTCATTATTATGGCAGGGAGTTGAACCATTTAATTTTCCAGAATTTCCTCTGGATTATGCAAATTCTAGCTGTTTTTTTTTCTGAACTATTTATTGAATGTATGTGCTATCACAATGACCGCAAGTGTCAGCCACATTGACAGTGTAAACAGCAAACAGAGACAGGGTTTCAGATCTTGCAATTGAAGTGGCGGTGTGAGTCAGTGGAGGAGCGGACACCGAATGCCCCGGAGATTTGTCCCAATCGGGTGATTTCAGCGGCAGACAAATGGGCGGCACATGGCCGGATACAGATGAAGGCGTTATCGCAATGGAAACACTAGCCTCCATTGATAACCTGGCAAAGTGGAGAGCTGCCTACTCGGATGTTCGGCGACTCCAAAGTACAGGCGGAGTAGGAGTAGTAGCAAGGGGAGGAGGAGGAGGACTTTATCACCAAACGCTCTGTTAACTCTGATAAAATGGAATATGCAATGCAAGGAATGCAAGCCATGTGCAGGCCACTGACAGCAACTTGCAGTTGATAGGGCTCACTTGAGCAGTTGGAGCTGCCACGATGATGAGCACCATGGGGCTTCTCTCCTCCCCCCCTCCGATGGACACCCCTTGGAAACTAGACTTGTGCACACAGATATGAAAGGCCAAGTGGACAAGGCGAAATCAAGCTGATAGTTATCTTGCGGTGCGTTAGAACTGATATAAAAAGCCAATTTATAAAGGTTTCGTGGAA
This sequence comes from Drosophila santomea, assembly GCF_016746245.2. Classification (NCBI taxonomy): domain Eukaryota; kingdom Metazoa; phylum Arthropoda; class Insecta; order Diptera; family Drosophilidae; genus Drosophila; species Drosophila santomea. Next base: position 10,554,991 of record NC_053021.2, read on the forward strand.
TATTAAATGGGTTAAATGGAAAATTTATAACTTAAACGGAGGTACTATCAACGAATTGAAATACATTTAATTCCGTCACAATGACTTTCAGTTATGAATACATATTTATCAACAGAGCATTCAATTTATGGATTTTCATGAATGAGAAATTCGCGTAACTATAGTATAGTAAAAACATAGTACGCTAATTTATTTTATCAGTAACTGTGTGTAATGCTCAAAAAAAAACAACATTGTGTTGTGATTCATCAAGTGCTTCTCTCTGTATAATATTAAGAAGATAACATATGAAAATTGCTTATTTACTTTAATTGTAAACAAAAAGGTAAAGTTCATTGCAGTGAAGGCTGCGGCTACTTGGGAAATAGATTAATCATCGAAAATAAAATCATGCGAATGCAAATATAGAACATGAACTGAACCACTACACTTGGGAAATTAATTACAACAAATAGGTATTTGCATACGAGATTACTAGACCATGGGAAAAGCGCTCTTCGAAGTGGAATTTCTCGGCAAATGAAACTACTTATTCGGCAAAGAACAGAACAGAACAATTAAATGGGGCTTGGCGATTGGTGGTTGGATAATTGCGAATTTAAAGGTATTTTCTGCGAATTTTCCGGTTAAAAGTTCGCTCCCTGCCCAAGTGGGTTGGCCCACAGTAACCAAGAGATTTATATGCAATTAGCTGGCAGAAAGGCAAATATTTGCAAAAAAACAAAACACCCGAGATGTTGGAGGAGGAGGAGCCAGTCTGTCAGCGATTGGGAATCGAATCTCGAAGCCAGCTAGACTCTGGCTCAGGCTCAGAGGCGCAGGCAAACTGCGATGACAGTCGGCGCTAAAAATTGATACTAAAAGGTGTTTGAATTGTTGTGATTTCATCATCGCCACTTACGGCATGACAGAAAAGCCAAAAACAAAACGTTCAAGCAGCGGGTAATAGCAGCACACACATCACACACACACCACACACACGGCAAGCGCAAAAGCAAACAACTTGGGAAAGTGGAATTTTCAAAAATGCTGCGATGAATTTTCGTTGCCGCTGTTGATTTCGATTTGGCTAAAGCGGCAATGGCAACAACAACATAATTATGAACAACATTATTGACAACAACAACAAAAACAACAACAATAGCAAAAGCAATAGCAATAATAATACATAATAACCAAAGACGACGACGACAACATTATCGTCACCTATAGACAATATAATTTTCAACTTAATTTATACAACGTCGCCAAATTCGATCTGCCTCTTTTTTCATCCAGTTTACAAATTGAACGCTTCACATTCGGCTCCACACACAGAGGTAAATCATCTGCATCTGCGTTGCAGAATCTCTTCACACCTTATTAATTCTAATAAATTATTTTTCTTTTTTTTTTTTTGCCCAACACAAAGGAACTGTTTGGCTTTTATGACCAAATGCGCATTGCAATTGGCAATTCGCAATTGGCCGTTGTTAGTACGCAAATACCTTTACGTTCGCGCTTATGACTGCTTACAACAGATACCGAGTGGATGGGTAATAAAATTTAAGAATTTATATGCATAGTCGACGCTGCGAAATGGCTGGGCTGAATGGTTGAATTTTCGGAATTCGGAATGCTGCAAGCGAACCAGGACAACTGGGAGAGCTGAGAGCTGGGAGCTAGAAGCGTGGAGAGCAACGTACCGTTCCGGCTCGCACGAATGGAGGGCGGCGGGCATTAGCCATGTCCACATGCCCTATACCGTCTACTGTCCAATGGAAGAAAACCGGCGGGATGCTTACTATCCGACTGAGGGGGGTGGATGCTGACAACCTTTTTGGCCCAAAACGATGCAGCCGATGCAACGCGACGCCTGCAACTGACAAACGGCGGCATCGGCCACTGTGCGTTCGTTTCAGTTCGCTATTCGTTTTGGCTTTTGGTTTGGTTACAAATTTTAATGCGAAAATGGCAAATTTATTATAAAGTCGCCCCCCGTTTTGTTCACTCGCTTGTCAATTTGATTGCCGCGCTGTCGCTTTGAACATGAGATATGGAAGGTGTTTGCCAGCGGTGTATTACTTTTTGATTTGTTTTGGCCAGGTCCGTTTGGCTTGCGCTGAATTGTGCTAACTGGCTGGTTAGCTGGCTGTTTGGCTGCTTGGCCAGTTGAACAAATCACAAATCTGTCTGTAAAAACCGCACGTATCTGTGCGATGGCTACTGCCACTTCTACTTCTACCTCTACTTCTACTATTGCTGCTGCTGCTGTTGTTGCTGCTGCTGCTACTGCTACTGGGGCTGCCATTCAGGTGACAATTAATTGAGTGGAGCAGTCGCTTTTGGGCCGCCATCTCGAGCACTCACCGGCGCCGTCGTTCCACATCCATGCTGCGCTGCTTGGTCACAGGTTCTCGTCCAGCTGGCATGCAAATGCAAGATAACAAGCTGATACTGCTGCTCCAGCTACTGCTTCCTGGTGGTTAACTGCTGCTCCGGTGCTGCAACTGAAAGCGAACAATTAAACAGAATTTTCTTTTGAGCACTCTTATATATATATATATATATATTTACCTGCCAGGAGTTGGCCGTCTGTCTATGCTGGGAATGCTAATGGTAATGAGAAGGCACGCGTCAAGCGCTAGCTGTTTGCTGTTCTGGCGATGAGGTCACGAGCGTTTGGTTGGATTTCTGGTTAACTGCTGCCACTGAATGCGATTCGAATGCGGATAGGGACGTGGATGGGTATGGGAATGGGGATTGGGCACTTGGCGCTGGCTTCTTTTGGTGGAGTGCCGCCAACGCCACATGCGGACGCAGCCGAGCACCCGGGCGTTCCCAGGTGCGTTTCCTACACGGCAGACAGGTGTGCTATCAATTCCCGGAAAATGCTACTCGGCTACTCTACCTTCCTGTGCAAGTGCAATTCCCACCGATCACGATCACCAGGATGAGCAGGTTGACCAGGATGCAGGATGTTTGTTGGGTAAACAAGGGGACAGGGATTATTGGCCGAGTCCGCTTGGCATGCAACAGTTGTGTCAACAATTGTGGCTAAAAAAACCTGGCCAAAAAGGCGAATCTTGCTGATGGGTGGTGTTGAAGGTAGGCTTTGTTTCTCGGCTTTTGAGTTGTGTGTTTTTTGTGCCCCAATCTTGTTGCTTTTTCCTTCTTTTTTTTTTTTTTGTTAATTCCAACGATACCTCTCTGCGCACACACTCACACAAGCGCACGCACACCAGCGCACTGCGAACGGCGAACGTAGCAAGCGCTACAACAACAATAACAAGGCGCTCCACACACACACGCGCACACACCGATGTGCGTCACACCGACGTGCTGTCCGTCGGCAGCGGGGGAAACGCGCGGGGGGGCGGGACGGGACGGGGGCGGCTGACCGCCCAAATTGCGAATGTCCAGTTTGGGCCGCGGCCAAATCGATCAATTTGGTTTCAATTAGACGCTGCGCGTTGCACTTATTTTATTTCGGCTCGGTGCTGGTAGAGATGGCAATTGTGTTTACATATCGTCGGTGAAGTATCGGAATAGCAAGTCGCCGATGAAAATACTAGAAAATACGAAGGCCAACAGGTGGCGCTTCAACTGGCGCTGGTGCTGCAAAAATATCGATTGCTTGCGTGATCAATAGGCCTTTCGTTATTCGATAATCTCACAAACTATCTTCGTGAATAGTTATATCAATTGACTGCTACTAAAATACAAATTTAGTTATCAACATAAAACCATAAAATAAAAGGTAAATATCTTAATATTGAATTTCTTACAGAAATTAAAAATAAATTTATACGAACATGCCAATTTAAACAAGGTCTTTAAGTGGCAAAGAATCTATATTATCTTGGTTTTCATATTGGTTTCTGTATATTAAACAAATATCTGTAAATTAGTTACATACATTGCCCAGAGTATCATTAATCGAAACCTTGATAGTTCGCTCCACAGATATTCGATAAATCGATACTAACGGTAGTGACTGGCCCAGCTCTATTAACCGCAGCCAACTTCACGCGCCTTGTTCTTTTTTCCGGTTGACTTTAACGAGAAAGGTTGTGCACGAATTCTTTTCAAGTGAATTATCTTTTTTTTTATGTTTTGAATGGGTGAAATTAAATGAAAGAGCCTACGCCAGGTGGCAAATGATACAATGGGGAGGCCGTAAACACAAAACGAGTGATTTTTACGGGTTAAAACTCCGACTGGCAATTTTTTGTTGTGCCCCTGCATGTGTGTGTGCAAGAGAGAGAGAGGGGTGTGTGTGTGTGTGAGAGAATCGTGGAAATCGCGACAACGTGTTTTTGGCAGCATTTTAAAAGATTACCATTTGTTTTTCCCGTTTTCCCCGCAGATGCCAGGCGTCACAGTGAAGGATATTGACCAGCACGCGGTTACCAAGGCGGTCGCCGTCTTCTTGAAGAAGTGAGTATTTAACATCAAGTATATTTCCACCACATAACCTCACAATCCATTTGTTTATCACCCGAAAACGAAAAAACCATATAGGACTGGCAAGTTGAAGGTGCCCGACCAGATGGACATCGTCAAGACCGCCAAATTCAAGGAGCTGGCGCCCTACGATCCCGACTGGTTCTACGTGCGTTGCGCCTCGATCCTGCGCCACCTGTACCACCGCAGTCCCGCTGGAGTCGGTTCCATCACCAAGATCTACGGCGGACGCAAGCGCAACGGTGTCCACCCCTCGCACTTCTGCCGCGCCGCCGATGGTGCTGCCCGCAAGGCTCTGCAGGCCTTGGAGCACGCCCGTTTGGTCGAGAAGCACCCGGATGGTGGCCGCAAACTGAGCTCCATTGGACAGCGGGATTTGGACCGTATTGCAAACCAGATCGTGTTCAAGCAGCGCGATGCCGCTAAGCAGACCGGGCCCCTTGTTATTTCCAAGTAATCACACTGCGCCCCTTCGAATTCTAAAAACACATTTTTTAGACTTCTATTGTAAGCGCTTTTTGTTTGCACGAGAGAGATGAGAAAATAAAACCAACCACAATTTGTAAAAGTCTACGAAACAAGCGTTCTAAGGATGCTAGAAACATTTTTTTATGAGGTCTGTGTAATCAGGGGAATAGCTTTTAGCTAAAATGATGCAAAAAAAGGCGATTGTTTTATCAGAGGAAGGGATTCATTTTAGTTCATATTCATGTGCTGAGAACAATGTGGTAGGGACAACAGCTACATACATATCTATTTTGATAGTTAGCACAATATTGGCCATGATATACTATTTCCGAGCCCTTACGTTCATCACATGAGTGAGTAGGTTCCATGTTGGGTTGGGATTCTGTCTTCAGAAGGTACCTCGATTCACTAACAATCTAATGTTAGTGTGTTTGCCTCATAAAATTAAATTTTTTTAATCTATACGTACTGCTCATGTGCAACAGCTTAGTTTACCAAAATTTAGTCGTCATGTATTTAAAGTATTCCGTTTTTGTAGAACATACACATTTATTGAGGTGTGATAATAAACAAGTTTCTGTCTTACCTTGAAATAAACGTTTGGGTTTTCAGAAGACTAAGAAAAATAAGGAAATTTCAAGGTGGGTACACTTAAACCTAGGGCTGCTTTGGAATAAAATCGATCAACCAGAATAAAGCATATTTTAAAAGAAATGGCTAAAATCGTTTAACACTGAGCTGCCAATAGGCATATATTTGATTCAATGTAGTTCAAATTAAAAAATTTCTGCCAATGGAGAATACAGATCAGTTAAAGGTAAGTTGAGGGAGCTGTTGTGTAAAATCTTGGACACCCATATTAATTAGGAAATCAATAATCTGTAAACTGGTTTGCATTGCTAGGAATATATATTTCTAGACTGTCCTCATATTTTGTCAGATCAAAAAGAGATGAATATTGAGTTCTTGGTTTAATTTATTTAAGAGTTTGTGTGGTTCTTCTGACGGGGAACAGCGCATGAATGTTACGGAGCCTTAAGACTAGACACTACGGCTAACGATGCTCGAGGAGATCGGGTTCCGAGGCGGGTGCTAGACCCTGTCCAGAGCCTCCACCATGACGATGCTGTTGCCGCGGATAACCTGGCAAAGGGGTAAAAACTATTGAGTCGGATCCTTTAATCAGAGATTGATTGCTGTGCATCTTACCACCATGCCGATGTTGTTCTTCGTGTTGTCCTTGCACTCCTCCACCGTGTCGTCCAGGACCACATTCATGAAGGGATCGAATCCTCGCAAAATGCCGGTCACCGCGCGTCCTCCGTTCAGTTTCAGCATCATGCGCTTGTCCATGTATCTGCAATTATTATTGTTATTCGCATATATGGATAGCTATAATTTGTACACTTGGTTTCACTTACTTTTTCAACTCTGGGGGATGGGCCTTCGACATTTTGGTGGTTTAATTTGCTAAAAACGCGAAAATTAAGTAAAAATGCGGACCGCAAAGTAGAGATGTCACTATTAACTGGAGCGAAACTATCGTTTTTGACACGGCAACTGGTCACACTTTTCGGGCGGGAAATTTTTTATTTCCCACCAAATTTGTGGTTTTTAACATGCTTACGAAAATGTCTTCGTTAGCAAATTACATATTGGGATCCCTTTAAAATCACAATGGAAAAACATATATACAACAAAGGAAATGGTTAACTGACAAATAGTAGGCAGTAGTCTATTATTTCTTTATACCGGCAGCGCAACTGCATCACCTACTCATTTTGTTTAAGATACACATTTTATAAACATTTTTTATGAGAAGTATAAATATTATAGAAAAGATAGTGGGCAATTAGTTTTACTTAACCAATTCAGGTTCAATATACTATTTCTTTAATAAAAACTAGCAATTTCACATGAATGGTCTAATTTGGGCAGTGCGAACGCACCGAATCAACGCATTTGTTATTGGGACCTGAAGCGGCTGTGTGAAAAGGGTATTTGTAGTTGGCGTAGATCTGCACTGTAGTGTGACCCTATCTGCAGGCATTTCGAAATCGCACCGGGTCACACTCGCCCAGGCACCCGTATAAAATCCCCGCCCCCCTGATCGACGAGAGTATTACCAAAAAAACGCGAGGAAAAGTCTGATGCGCGTTGAAATCGGAGCGCAAATCGTGCACTTATTTTTTTTACACACCGCGCGCAGTGTTTACGACTGAGAAGTGAGACAAAAACACCTTGGCACCGAAATGAATGTGATATTGTGATATATTCGCTGATTCGCTGACAACACTATTTCATATTGAATGCATTTGAATTCGAATGCAGCGTGTGTTTACTTAACGATTTTCTGTGTTTGTTTGCCCAACTTACGGAGGTGAAATTGAACATTTCTGATTTTCCATTTTCCACCGCCGCCGAAAGAGAGGAAAAGTGAAAAGTGTTATTCGACGAAGCGAAACCAGCGATTCGGAACGCCAAATCAAAAGAAAAACAACATATCCAAAGATATGTGTACATAGCACATAAATTGCAGATTGAGGCCAATACAAGAGAACCTGAAATCAACGCAGATTCTTGACGAGAGAGAGAGATCATGATGGACAGGAGTCGGAGTAGCAGAAGTGCTACTACCACTACTCCAGCTGGCAACCAGTTCGTCAGGCACTGTGGCCTACTGACGACCGCCATCCTGCTGCAGGCGCTGGTGGCCACGAGTTGGGCCATCGAGGAGACATCGCCGCCGGCCGCCCCTCCCAAAATACCGCCACCGCCCACCGTGAAGCTCAACAAGTGCTGCTCTTCGGGAGAGTATCTGAACGAGGGCACCTGTATCGCCGGCACTGAAGCTCTGTGGCTGCCCATGGTGTACATGGTGCAGCAGCAACGCTTCTTCGAGCCCCATGGCGGCAGTCCGCGATTCCTAAAGTTCCTGCCCAATACGATACCCACCTGCCGCAAGGATCAGACCATGGAGACCTTCCGCAGTCGGGCAGCAAATGTGATGCTCTTTCCCAATGGCACGCTCTATGTGCGGGAACGCGCACTAATGGTCCAGCCGGCGGACTACTGTGTCGACTGGGATGTGGCCGTCGTCTGCGTAAATGGGCAGCCCGCCAACGCACTCGAGGATCCCGATCACGCAGCCAATCCCCTGGTGCAGCAGGAGCCGCCAAAGGCCAGCCTGCGACTGAGTAAGTGCTGCGGCAAGTGGGGCAGCTATAACACTCAGATCCAGAACTGCGATCTGCAGTCCAAGCATCAGGCAGCCGTCGTTGAACAACTCCGACTCGCGCCTCAGCTGCCCGAGGGAAGCTATGAGACCAGCTACGGCCTGCCCGACTGCGCCCAGCCCGGTGGCTACTCAATCGCCGGGGATTGGCAGGATGCCAAGCTGGATCGGAGCACGGCCATGCTCCAGTTGCCGCACAAGAACCTCAGCGCTGGCCAGTACTGCCTGGAGCACACGCAGCGCGAGGGCGAGGTGAAGATCATCGCCTGCCAGCATTTGTTTAGGTCCGCTGCCGAAGCGGGCATCCCAGCGGGACCCAGTGGAGGCGCCATCGAGCAGGCCAATGGCCAGAATCTGCAGAAGGCTGTTCTAACTGGTGGCATACTTGTGTCCATTGTCTTTCTGTTCGCTACTTTGGTGGCCGGCTTCCTGCTGCCCGCTGTGCATCATGCGCTTCATTGGCGCTGCCAAATCTGCTATGTCACCTGCCTGCTATTCGGCAAAATACTGCTGGCCGTCGAGGAGCTGAGCTCCAGCCTGCAGCCGGGCAGCGCCGCCTGCCACACGCTGGCCATCACCATGCAGTTCTTCTTTCTGGCCGCCTTCTTTTGGCTGAACACCATGTGCTTCAACATCTGGTGGACGTTCCGGGACTTTCGGCCCAGTTCGCTGGAACGCAATCAGGAGGCGCTGCGTCGCTATCTCTACTCCCTGTACGCCTGGGGCGGTCCGCTGCTCATCACCTTCGTGGCCGCTTGCGTGGATCAGCTGCCGGAGACGACACTACTGCGTCCCGGATTCGGACAGCTCTACTGCTGGTTCGACAATCGCAATCTCTCGATCTTCGCGTACTTCTACGGACCCATTGGCCTGCTGCTGTGCGCCAATATAGCGCTCTTCGTGTCCACCACCCATCAGTTGACGTGCGGTCTGTGGAAGCGGGACGATGTCAAGTCCTCCTCGGAGAAGTCCGCCCTGGGTCGCGTCTGCCTGAAGCTAGTGGTCGTAATGGGCGTCACCTGGATAGCGGACATTCTCTCCTGGCTGGTGGGTGGACCACATGGCGTATGGTTCTTCACCGACCTGATCAACGCCCTGCAAGGCGTCTTCATCTTCATCGTGGTCGGCTGCCAGCCGCAGGTGTGGACCGCCTGCCGCAGGATCTTCTGTCCGCGCTTGCGTCACGACATCACCAACACGACCAACGGTGTCCAGCACTCGAGCAGCTCGCAGGGCCTGCCCTCGTTGGCCGCCGGCACGGAGATCACCCAGAACACCACCACAACCACCACCACCACCACCACCCACATGCCCAGCAGTCCGGCGGCGGCGGCGGACAGTGGACTGGAGGATGAGGTACCCGAGAAGGCTCCCATTGCACCCGCTGCACCCATCATCAAAATGGAGACCGTTTGCTAAACGTAAGTTGAACACCCGATAGCCAGTGAAGTGTGATTGTGAAGAGATAGCTCTGTTTGTCCGGGTAAACAAAGCGCCTGCTGTTCCCACTCCCAACACAGTTTGCCAGTTTACCAGTTTGCCAGTTTACCAAGTGGCTTACAAAACGCGGCTTTAAGCATACACTCGCTGATAGACTTATCGGCCTTAATGGGCTTTAGGGCCAGCCGGGAATGCAAAGTATCTCAATGAGCTGGCTGTTGTTTGCTCGCCGGTTACGCCATGCATCGCAGCAGCAGGTTCGATGCCATTAAGTACACGTACAGGTGGGGCCACTTCAATATCACTAAGCAGCTCTACCTCCAATGGGGTTCAATTAGAGGGAGCTGTTGGAGAGGGTGGAGCATTGTTTGGGGTTGTTAGCCTGCTTGACACCAAAATAGTACGCAGAACCTATGTATGTTTCTTATTAATTAGGTTTTAGTCTTTCACAAAAGTTTTTTCGTGGAATGTAGAACTGAATTAAGCGTCTTAAATTGACCCGAAAATGAATCACAAGCCGTGTAAATTGAGTGGATCAACACATTAGCTGGATTTTCCGGTATATAACCAAAAATGTAATGTGATTATCACATATGTATGTATATGTGCCAGCGTAGAAGATAGTGTGATAATTGCTCTGCCTGTGCATTTAACCCAAATACCAATGATGTATTTACAAAATGTGGAAACAAATAGGAAACTCCGGATTTGTCATGGAAATAGTGTGTAGCTGACAACTTTCGAGAACCAACCACCATATGACACAGAAATGAAGAGGGAAAAACTAGTTTGCTTGTCGAGGGTTTCTAGGGGGGGAAAATGCGGCGAACTTTTCAATTGAAAACCTTTGGCGTTTCATGATCCTTTTGGACTATGTCCTTTGGAAAATACCCTTCGCTATAGGACACCATTCACCCCCCATGTGCATTGTGTGTACTATACGCCATCCAGATGAAATTTTAGGGTTTGAGATGAGGTTTCCCTGCCGGCTACCTGGAGCGTTTTTCCAACCAGGCGCCGTTTCGTTTTATGGTTTTATGGGGGAATTCACGTAGGGTGATGAGAATCCCACGACGGTCAGTTCCATATTCCATATTTGCATGACCAAAACTGCTTTACAACATGCGCCAAGTTTACGATTTCGCGTGCAGCACTTGAGTTCGAGAATGGCCATAAAGATGAAAATGTTGCCGCTGTGCCGTTATGTTTTTCATTGGAAAACTCTGACGCCGGGTCAGCCGGCCGGCCGAATTTTGAATCGATTTTCGTATTTCCTGTCGATTTCCACATTTTCACATTTTCACATTTCCACATGGCCATAAAGTAATCAGCGCAACCCTTGACACACACGCAAGCGAAGATAATGGAAAACCGGCATCAGTTTCTGGTTTCTGGCATCCGTATCTGCTGGATCCAAAATGTGTGTGCTCAACCCGAACCCGAACCTGAAAAATCGAGGGAAAATCGAGTTTAAATTGGACTCACCGGCGATGACGACGACGACGACATCGTTGTCGATGGTGATAAGCACACACACCATCGTCTTGTTTGGGTTTCGGCCTATTTACTTGTTACTTTGTTAGTTTGGTCGCCTCAAGTGGTTTTGACACATCCCAAAATCCCAAGATCCGAAGATCCCAAATGATCTAACTCCAACTACAGACAGGTCTCGGAACTCGGCACAATCTGCTATTTGAAGAGAAGAAAAAACTTAGCACAGGGCTCATAAAGTTTTGAAAAGAACAAGTGCGTTTTTACCCATCTTGAAATCGAGCATTAAACATTAACCTGCTTGCTTAATATTCCTTGGAAAAGATAAGGATTTAACAATTAAAAAAAATTCTTTTTATGTACTGCAGTGCATGTTGATAGTAACATTAATTTGGGAAGCTAATAAAATGAATTCTGTTTTTCTATATCAATAACAAATGTTTGCTTTGTATAGGCTATATTTGTGTTATTTGTGCCCAAAAATATTGGCTTAGAAAATGTGTGTAATTACTTCAGTTTGTAACATTTCTGAGTGTGACAGCTGGCTGACTGGTAGCACTTATTGTTGTACGACTGTAATTCTTTGCCCTCGCGTTTTATTGTTTGTTACTTTTTCACTTTTTCACTTTTTACTTATTAGTTTTATTTTGGGCCCTGATCGCGTCATACTTTTTGGGATCCGTGTCTGTCCGGGCAAACAGATGTGCTGTCTGCTGTATGATGTACGATATGTAGGTCCGAGTTCGAATCAGAGGTTTTGCCCAAACGAAAGAGAAAACAAAACAAACACTGGGTTTTTGGCCCATGGGCCCATTCCATGGGATTGCGCAACCGAGTTAAATGGCCTGCCTTGCCTGCCTGCCAGCTTGGCCCCTGAAAAGCTGAAATCCGAAAACAGAAAACAGAAAACTGAAATCAGAAATCTGAAATTGTGGCTGGCACACGCAATAATCGGACAGAAAGGGGCAGTCAGTCGCCTTAAAACTATGACCTGCAATGTGTGTGTGTGTCGCAACTGCAGACTCAGCAAACTGCAACTGCAACTGCATCTGCAACTGCAACTGCAGCTGCCGTGCCATTTGTGTTCATCTGCATAATCCCAGAGCAGCGTATCCACGTCACGCTCATCATCCAACAACGCGACGGTGCAAAAATGCAGCGAAATTGGAGTGGAGTGGAGTGGCGTTCCTCGTTTGTCAACTGAAATGGCACACAAATGGATGATGCACACAATGCAATATGGAGGGCAGATGCTGCAGGAATTCACTAGAATCGAACTAGCAATGCTATCCTGGGATCATCGGTGTAGAAAAAGGCCAACTCCAAGGGCTAAACCCAGTTGTACGAGTATTTATCGTACCTGAAAATAGGGTTACCAATTTGAAGAGGAAAATACTTTTTCTTTGGATATGATTGTGTGCCAAAAAGTAAAAACGAAAGTTTCCCTACAATTACTTTTGGCATCAGCCGAAAAACACTTTCTTTCATTAGCAATTTCTGTGATTATCTCGTTTGGTAACCAAGCGAGTAATCAACATAATCACACAGCGTTAAACTATTCAGCAATTTCCAGCTCGTTATGAGAACTAAAAGTTTGGACACGCTTGAGTTCCACTTTGTATCTCCATCAACATTTAATAATTAAGTGATTTCGCTTATGGTTCTATTATTAATTAACATTACGCGTTTGACACGACTAAACACGAAATGCTTACTAATTTTATAAAGTGCCTGTGACCATGTTCGTTGGAATGCTGCCGATTAAATAATAGTTTTAGTTTCATAAATGTAGATTGCTTTTGCTACGTGACCTGTACTTCCCCTGCAAGTGAGCTATCTAGTCGAAATATGGTTGTGTTTTCATATCTGGGTCAGCTTTTATCTTCCCAGTTGCCTGACATTTTCAAGTTTTCAACACTTGGCAGCGTAACGAATTCCTTCCTGTTGACTCCACCACACAAATTGGCACCAATTTCGCAGTAAGAATACTAAATGTCCAACTCCAGACGCAATCGCAATCGCATTGGCACACGCACACATGCTCTGCGTTAATTTGAGTTTAGCGGCAATTTTTAATTTGAACGTTCTGCAGTTTTTCAACTTATAATTGCACTGTGGCCCATTTACATTTTACGCAGGGCATTATTTTTTTTAATTTGTGCCTGCAACGCCGCTCGACATCTGATTCCTCGTTGGAGGCCGAAGGAAGGCATTACAGTTAACAGTTGCGGTTAATGCAATAGCTCTAAAATAGATTATAATACTTACAGTTTCTTGGATGGCAAGCTATTTTTCTAGTATTTATTAGCACAACATTGGCATTTGTACATGAATTTCATTGGCAAATAATAAGTATTTCATCTGCCAGCAGTTCACACCTCAAATCATAACGCAAATGCCACCTTTTCGCAAGAATTTGAAAACACAACAAATCTGAGAATTCCTGATTACGCTCTGCCTGGAAATCTAAACAGAACATGAGTAATCCGCAGATGTTTCAGCAGAGATAGATGAATAGAACAAAGTATCTTCTAAGAAAAGTATAGTCTAATTAATTGACTTTTCACTTTTGTAAAATCGAATTTATTTTGGTTATGAACTTTTAGCAACAGAGTTACCATAGCGAAGTAAATTAAGATTGGAACTCAGAGAACTAAAGCCGTTTCCAACACTGCTTCTACGTGCTAATATCTTGAGTGCACTGTACGCACATGCGCACGCATATCATATGAAAATTTGTACTTATTTCTGCCCCTTTTCTGTCTTATTTTTTTGCAGACAACTGAGACGACGAGCTACAATGCGAAAGTCAGGCCCGGATACAAAAGTCCAGACCTCGAACGAGCGAAATAATGGCAATGGGCAGCTCAGAAATAAGAAAGAAAGAAAGAATGGAAAAAAAACACGAAAAAAAGCTGCCAAAGCTGGAGTTTCGAGACGAGCGGCACACACTTGCGCAATCGCAGCAACAAAACCAAGCTGACCAGCTAATTGTGCGAGTGTCCGAGCGAATGAGTGTGTATATGTGTGTGTAAGCGACTTGCGCGTGATTTTGAAATCGGCCAACAACCGCTGAGGAACAAAATGTACTCGGTATGCCAGTATTCAACTTCAATTTGAGCCAGCACAAAAGAAACGTATTATTTTATTCATCATCATCATCGTAATCATAATCGTATCGCATTGCATCGCAGAGTAACGGTTAAGCAGTTCGGGTCACATTAACACGTTCTAATTGGACACTCCGGTCAGTGTTGCGAAATGGAATGTGCAGCAAAAGAAACTGGAATTCAGCCTAGACAAAACAAAGCAGCGCTTTTGTTGCTCTTTCTTCCAAGCACTTTTAGCCAACAGAAACAAAAACAACAGGGCTGTGGGCTGTGCGCCGTATGTGTGTGCATCTGTGTGTGTCTGTGGCAACCACAAGGAATTTTGTGTTGAGGCACTTTTGTTGTTTAGTTTAGATCGCGTTGCTCTGCTTTTTTTCTGTTTTCTGTTTTCTGACTCAAATCTCAAGTGTGAGAAAAACAGCAGGCACCCTCCACACACACACACACACACACACACACACACACACGAACACGCATACACATATCGGATGTTTAACATTTAAATTAGCTGCTTCTGATTTGTATTTCTCGATTGACACTGCTTGCATCCAGTTCTTAAAATGTGTGTGTGTATTCATGTCTTTGACGTTTTTATTGCCCAATCACTTTTTTTATTTGCACTTTACTACTGCAATGCTGGAAGAAAAACGCTGACTGGAACTATTTTTATGTTTGCCCCATAATGTTTTTCAACCGAAAAATTGTTGTATATTTTGTTTTTACGGCTAGTGTAAACAATTGAAATTTATTTACTTGAAGGCATAAACAAAATCGTTATGCACACACTCTGATAGGCGGAAACAATCAAATTGATCATCGAAAGTTCAACGATACGTATCGATCAAGGTTAAATGGTAAAAAATGAAAGCGCGCTAAATTAAACAATGATAAAGCAGTACACACACGCACGCACGCATTCACACACACACACACGCACATGCACTTGACTTGCACAAGATATTCAGGCAAGCAGTGCAGCTGTCCTGCATCCTGTTCTTGGGCTCCAAATTTGAAATGTATTCCCCCCCCCCATTACAAAACGTATTTTTAAGTATTTTAGCTCTTGAAAACGCAAAAACTACAATGCAGTACAATTATTATTTCGCATTATATTTATTTAATTTTTTTTTGTAATTAAATAATATTAATTTATTGCTCAAGTTACGATGGCGCGTTCAACGTGCCTCTGTGACTGTGAATTGTATTATGTAGTAGAACTTCCAAAGTGTTCAGGCCAAAAGTAATTCTCCCCGAACTAAAGAGCGATCATACTAAGATGCTGGTACGAGTCGTTTGTTTATATATATATATATTTACATATTTGTACATATTCAATAATGCGTATTTTCTATGTAGCTTACATATATGTATAGTTTTCTTGATCTAAGCAACGAATCGAATATGAAATTATCGAATGACTGAGACAAAGGCAGCGAATACTTTACACCAACATAGATTTTACATTTTGATACTAACTATTACCTATTGACCATTGTATATAAACGTAATTTGTACACACCCTATTGGCTAAGCGGTTGATATAAAATATATACACCTAAATGTGCATAAACAACGATTGTTAACTCGAATCCCCGTAACGCCACAACGAATAGCCACTAAGTATTAGTCCACCCATTGATGCTAGGTATCTACGAAAAACGAAACTATTGTTAGCTAAATCTGAACCTTTAACTAAATCACTAATACGATCGAACAAGTCTGCAAGGCAAAGCAAAATGCCCACTTAGTCAGCTGCTCCACGCCCTCAAAAAGGCAATTTCGAACGATTTCCCTCGAGAGGAAGAGTGAGTATTTTAACGATAATTATCATATAATGTATGGCATTCGTAAGGAATATATCAATAAATCGCCTTTGGAGGCGTCCGCATGCCCCTCCCCCTCCATCCATATATTCATTGGCTCGCCTCTGTTTGCTATTAATTTATGGCGCAGAGCGGGAACATTTTATAGATAAACATGCGGAACAAAATTGTCTGAAATGGCAATTAAATGAAACCGAAACTGAAACTTGGCATAAATGTGCAGCTATACAGAATAGATATATACATATACACAAGATACCCCGATATTCACAAGAACACAACAACAATGCACCCGCAATAGTATAAACACAATACACGAATAACGAATATATTGAGCAAACCACCACAGAACTATTTATATTTACATTGTACCGTACAATAAAGCTTTTTGGCAAATATCAATGAAACCGAACAAACAAAGAACCAGCTAATAGCGAATGTCTTTCAATTGGCGGCCAATGACGGCATCATGGGTGCTCCTGCGGAATGGCATTGTGGTAATGGTAATGGTGACCCACTTCGGATGCCACTGGGATGCCTCCAAGTGGATTAAACCTTTGTCGTCGTGGGACTGAAACCACAATCTTCTATCGCCGCCTCCAGCAGTTCGTCCACTTATCCCCTTTTGTATGCAAATTAGCCACCGGCACAGTGGGTCTCACAGTTGCATTTCGTGGGCATAATTAATGCTTCAGGACCTTGTTCTTCAGTGCCGTACTTTTACTCCAATCTGCTTAGGTGCAAGAAAAGCAAGATTACGACCCATTTTGAATACTCCACTTTATTGCAACGTCTTCAGTGGTAATAATTTGTATAAGAAAGAATCATTTCGATTCCATGGTGTTCAGGTGTGGCTTATATTTACAGTTTGTGGTGCAATCAACCTTTAAGGCGATGTTAAAAGAGAGGAAAAACCGGTTAAATATTTCAAATACGCAAGCGTATTCAATTCAATAACACCGTCATCACGTCTGCAAATAGCTAAATAAATAAACGAAGTGTGATGCGAAAAAATCGTTGAGCTTGCATATTGGCTATGTTACTGACCAAAAATTGTGCTTAAGTCGATTGCCAACGGAATGAATCAGCACGGCTAAATGCTTGGGAAAATGTTTCATTTGGAAACTGAAATTAGAGTTAAATTAAACATCTAAAGAAAACACACTAAAGTAATGCATAATAGTTTTTTGTGCTGAATTCTTAGATTTTAGTGTATGTATTTGTTGATATAAGTAAAACAACACATGTATAAAGTTTTTGAAATAATATAATTACTTATTAGTTATTTTTGTAATATTTGATATAAAAATGGATGAGAGACAAACATATACCTTATCACTTTAGGAAATCAAATATCCCGCCAAAAGTGTTGTAAAGTGTCATTACATGGCCATATATCGGTGTCACCAACTGCACGTAGCGGATACATACTCCCCTGGTATTTTGTGATTAATACACTAAGGTCATGCTACGACTGGAAAGTTAACCTATCGATAACTGACACACATAGAAGAACGATAGCTTCCAAATAATACCGCCTCGTGTTATCGAAACTTTTGTTGATAATTTATGAAGTTATATTAAATTAAAAATATAGATTATTTTCGTATTATTATAAAATATTTAAAAAAGGAATGGACCTGGACCTATCGCGAGCTGATATGTTGGAACAGCTCAGAAATGTGACTAGCTTATGTGAATTGGAATATATCACTTATTTTAAATATTTTTGATTAATTTTTAGAGGCAAATATTTCTGCCCGATGTGGAGCATCTGCCGCTGAATCGCCTGGAGGAGATCTACCGCAAATTCGTGGTACCCAGGCCAAGAAGAGAGCGCGAACCACGCGATCGCTCCAATCCAAATCCCACTCCGAAACCCAATCCTAATCCCATTCCCATTCCCATGGAAATGGAGCAGCTGACGCAGCGCATCAAGTCGGTGGCCATGGTGGGACAGAAGCGGCCGCTGGCAGAGAATGCGGGCCACGATCATGCCAAGCAAATCAAGATGGACCTGCGCTGACCTTTTGCTGGGTGGCGATAACCCAAGTGGGGGCCACAACGGCCTTCCAATCACAATCACAATCCAAGCCAGAACAGTAACAAGCGACCGGCAAGATGCATTTGTTGCTCCAGTTGCTACTATGTACTCCACTCGTTGTGGGCGAGGTTCTGCCCCTGCAACCCGACTTGGACAACATTCAGGTGTGTTTGTCCATCGAGTTTCATTCCAATGAAGCAAATAACATGAAGTTTCCCTGTTAGATGACCATCCGACGAAGTGCCAGTCGCGGTGACAAGCTGCAGGTGTTCCACAGCATCTGGGGCGCCATTCGCTCCGACTTCGCCACCGATACGGACAAGGTGAAGGGCCTGTACAGCCAGCTGGGCATATTTGTTCGCGACGAGGTGCAGTGCAGCAGCGGCTCCACGGGCCGATCTGCCTGCGAGCTGCAGCAGGAGGTGAGACGCCACCTGAGGAGTCTCATGGCCCAGCGACTGGCCAATATGCTGAACGCCGAGGAGAGCATTCAGACGTACGGCATGTACATAGCGGCCAGTGTGGAGCCCGCCCTGGTCAGGGACATTCTGGTGCACGCCATTGAGGACGTGTACTTCCATCGGCCGCTGGAGAAGCTGGTCCAGCAGCTGGAGCAGCTGTACGCGGATCGCGACGAGGTCAGCTTTCGCATGATGATCGAGGCGCAGTTGGCGCTCTTCGGGCGCTATCAATCCATGCATGACAACAGCGAGGCGTTCCTGTTCAACGTGGCGCACGTGGTCAGCAAGATCCGGAGCCATCATATGTACGCCAGCGTGGATGCGGGTCTCCAGAAGCGATTGGAGGCCATGGGCAAGCGTCTGCCACCAGTCCTTGGCCTGCTCTTCGATCCGCAGGGCTTCTGCCTGCTGAGTCGCTCCGATCGCGAGTACATCTACACCACCATAACGGACGACTGGAACTACGGTCTGAATGGCCGGCAAGTGTTCTCCTGGCAGGAGAAGAACTTCACCGATTCTGCGGGCCAAATACGAGCCTTCGTCCAGGAGCAGCACGCCACACCGTTGTTCACGCTGCGCAGCGAGCTCT
Source organism: Drosophila santomea (assembly GCF_016746245.2). Taxonomy (NCBI): domain Eukaryota; kingdom Metazoa; phylum Arthropoda; class Insecta; order Diptera; family Drosophilidae; genus Drosophila; species Drosophila santomea. The sequence continues at coordinate 10,574,098 of NC_053021.2, forward strand.
TCAAGTGGTACTATTTCGTGGATCCCAGCGAGGGCAATCGCTTGGCCGCCCTGCGATCTGGCAGTCCCAGCTCCTCGACCAGCACCTGGTCCATCGCCTACGTGGAGGACGCACTCATCTTCCGGCAGCGCGAACTCACGCTCTGTGCCGCCGAGAAGTTCGACGACGTGCGTCGCCTGGTGAAGATGTTGCCCGGGCAGATGCACACGCCGCCATCGGACGCCTGCCAGTGGCTACCGGTCGCTTGTGCTCCGCCAAAGTGAGCGGGATGGCTGCACCTTGGAACGTTCGCAGCAAATAAATCCATAGCATCATTGCCATCATGTAGAATGTATGATTTCCGATTTATTCCTAGGCAGTCATGACAAAATAAGTACAAGTTACAACTCAGTCGAAAGTCGAAAATGTGTATACAAATAATAAATATAAGAAAAGGGGAAAAAACTTAAGAACACACAAAAAGTCCAAATGTTACAGAATGACACTTTTAAGCACGTGGTGGGAAGTTGAAGACGACATACACACTGCGATGGTCTGAACTTAGCCTAATGAGTTATTCTCTTTTTGGTTTAGCTGCTCGGCAGCTACTGCACCTCCTGCCGATATCCCGCCTCCTGCTCCAAGTAATCCTCCTCGTTATCATCGGGCTCCGAATCGCGGGCGGCGAGGCGATGACGGAACTGCGAGCTGGGCAGCGGTATGTTGACGCGGTGACGCGAGCGATTGACCAAACGACCGGCCGACGGGCGATAGTACATGCTGCACTGCAGGAACTCCTCGGCATCCTCCTCGGATGCCGCCTCCATGGACTCCTCGATGGTGCGCGAGTAATCCTCGATCTCCTCGTCGTCCAGATGCGGTGCCCCATTGGCGAACGAGGCGAAGCGCATGGGATTGCGCAGGTTGCTCATCACCGCCCACTGCTTGCACTCCGGACTGTTGACGAACTTGCGCAGGTCCGTCAGCGATTTTGAGGTCTCGATGGCCGTCTGCAGTTGATACTCCTCCTGGGTGAGCAGTCGCCTTTTTGGCGGAAAGCGGCGGCGGTACATGATCTTCGCCTGGCGCGCCCACGACCTGGGAAAGTAGTGGGCAACAAAGACCAGCACCATGAGGAAGACCAGGGCGCTGGTGTGCCAGCTGCTGAAGTAAACCAGGACAGCGCCCATGGCCTGCAGCACCCACATGATGATGTTTTGCGAGCGAGGATTCTTGGGCGGCCCAATGCGATAGCACACCTGAAATATAATGGAGGTTTAGTGGGTTAGATGATCAACAGGGTTCGATTATCATGTGGGTACGCACCAGGAAAGAGATCAGTCCGGTGACCACCAGATACCACACCAATTGGTCGCGGTAGGTAAGCAGGATCAGCCGCAAATTGTCCGCCAGCTGCTTGAGCACATAGAATCCAATGGTCCAGCCGCCTATTAGCACGCCATACATCATGGGACGGCGCGGAAAGAGTTTGGCGGCCAGATAGATGACCACCAGCAGGGAGGCGCAGATGCCAATGACAATGCCGGCCAGATAGTAGAACACACTGTTCTTGGCCAGGCGCCGGGCGCTCCAGAAGGTCAGCATGCCAGCGGAGAAGAGTGCGAAACGCCACAGATCTAGCGGTATGGTGTTCAGGATGACGGTGTACGGCTGGCGGGAGGAAATGCCGATGCACTGCTGCTCGAAGGGTGAGAGCTGCAGGCGCTGGCGCTTTTGGGCGAACAGGCTGATGCTGAACAGCGATTGCTGCTCCTCGTAGTGCTGCAGCACCTCCTCCGGCGTCCTGCCGCCGTACTGGGCATAATCGTCGCTCCCAATGGCCAGGATGAACTCCATCGTCTCGAAGAGACTCACCACCGAAAGCCGCTTGCCCGGATAGCAGTACGTGCGCAGGGTATTTGATCCGTAGACGTTCTCCGTCACATTTATGTAGGTGCCCGGCGTGAGGAACGCTGTATCCGAGGAAGCCGCTGGATGCCGAGAAGTCCCCGCTGTGGAAATCACTGCCACAGTCAGCAGAATGAGCCCTGCCCACTGCATTTTGAATGGTCGCAAAGGGGAGTCTCTTATCGCTGGCCTCAGTCTGTTGTTTTCGCTATGCGCTCGTCTTTTAATTGATGATTTGTTTATGTTTACTCTGTTTTGAGCAATCGCATGAGAAAGTAACGCCGGCTGTGGTTTATGTCCTGGCTACAGCTACAAATCACGTATAGAAAATGTATCGATAGTGTGTGGTTATCGGGGCGGTTGTGACTTCAAATTTGTAACATACCATTTCATTTTTGATTATTTATGTTAAGTTGGGGAATGAGAATAACAGCTGTTTTTTAATAGCCCTGCAAGAAACCCTTTTAATGCAGAGTTCTAAAATTATTATTAATACGTAATAAGTTAATTTATCAAGTTTCAGCATTTCCAGCTAAGTTCCCAACCTTCAATATTATATTCAGCAAAGTTCCCCTCCGCTGAGCTGAGCTCTCGCTGTGGCATTTTTTAGCACATGATGCATGCAGATTCCGATTTAATAAGGCGGTGAATTCAGTTGTGCGACTTTGATTTGCCAGACGTTAATTGGAGCCAATTTGCAAGCAAACACAGTTAAATGCTTAACTCAAACATATCGGAGGAGTGCGAAGTTGCCTAGCTCTAAAAGCGGTGTCGCAAAGTAAACAAATCAAATAGCAAATCGCATTTGAGTCAAAACTAAAACGTGTTCACAACTACAAGTGCAGCAAAGAGAGAGCTTTGCTTGAAAGTATACGGCATCGGAATCGTAAGTGTGTTGTAATTGTAATGTGTGCAGAAGGGAAAAGGATCATTTAATGTCGATATAAATGCATCGCGTAGTTTAGAAATTCTCAGTTGGTTTTTCCACAATTCCCTGCCCAAAGCCAAAGCGTAAGTCAAAGTCAATGTTATTGTTATTCTCATTTGCTGACCGAACCGGTTTCCAATTGGAGCCAAACTTCTCACACGTGCTTACGCACACACACACTCGCACTTCCTCTTTTATCTCCGCCGTTAGTCGTCGTGTAAACAAACCGTGAATGACAATAACAAATGACAACAACAAATTGAGTTGCTTGATAAGCAGTGTCCATTCCCAATCAGAAACATATTGTGCCCCGCGCAACATGTTGCCAGACGGGCAAATACATGCATACTTTTAACTATAGCGGCTTCTTATTGGATTCTTACTATAATGATTTGCGCCGGCAAACTGGTGCGTGTGCGTGTGTGTTGAGGAACACATGTTGCTTTGTCGGCGTATAACGTATTTTGGTACCCTGCAATTGTAAAGTCAAAAATTATATATATATGTGTATTTAGGTAAAAATAAATATGTTTTGGTACCTGTGATAAAGATACTCTTAGCTTCTATAGTTAAGTAAATTAAAATATTTTATTTGGGAGTGCAGAAATATCCTTAAAAGATAATTTATTTAATAAGTATATGTACAATATATATTATTATAAATTAAACATAGCATGACATGTAATATTTAATTCATAAATATTTGGAACAATGTGCTTTTTAAGCATTACAATTGCCATATTTTAAATAAAGGCTATGCACACACACCATACACATGTATCATATAACTTATTAATTAAAGTTCCCAAAGTCGTCGAGAATTGTTATCAGATTTTCGCCTCAAAATTGTTGTCTTCTTTCCTTCGAAGAGATATTATCTCTTAATTAATTAACTTTGCTCGTTTATTTAAGACGGGTTTCGAATGAAAGGTACTAAAGAATACCCTATGGTTTCCAATCCTACCCAGCAACTCGTCCAATATGGAATCTGCGAACTGTTACCTCGCACTGGAGGATGGCACTGTGTTGCCCGGCTACTCCTTTGGCTACGTTCCCTCGGACGAAGAATCCAAAGTGGGTGTTGGTGGCGAGGTGGTCTTCCAAACTGGCATGGTCGGCTACACGGAGGCGCTTACGGATCGATCGTACAGTGGTCAGATCCTGGTGCTCACGTACCCACTGATCGGTAACTATGGGGTGCCGGCTCCGGATGAGGACGAGCACGGACTGCCGCTGCACTTTGAGTGGATGAAGGGCGTTGTCCAGGCCACCGCCTTGGTGGTGGGCGAGGTGGATGATGAGGCATCGCACTGGCGCAAATGGAAGACCCTGCCCCAATGGCTGCAGCAGCACAAGGTTCCCGGTATTAAAGACATCGATACCAGAGCCCTGACCAAAAAGCTGAGGGAGCAGGGAAGCATGTTGGGCAAGATTGTCTACGAGAAACCGCCGGTCGAGGGACTGCCTAAGTCCAGTTTCGAGGATCCGAACGTCAGGAATTTGGCCCAGGAGTGCAGCGTTAAGGAGCGACATGTGTACGGGGATCCCAATGGCAAGGGACCCCGGATCGCCATTCTGGACTGCGGACTGAAGCTCAACCAGCTGCGCTGCTTGCTGCAACGTGGCGCTTCGGTGACCTTGCTCCCCTGGAGCGCTCGTCTCGAGGATGAGCAGTTTGACGCCCTCTTCCTGTCCAACGGACCTGGCAATCCGGAAAGCTGCGACCAGATCGTCCAACAGGTGGGTGTCTTAGTGGGTTCATTTGAGTAGAATATAATGCTAAAGAACTAATTTTTACCTAATCTTTTGCTCCCAGGTGCGAAAAGTGATTGAGGAGGGTCAAAAGCCCGTCTTTGGCATCTGCCTGGGTCACCAACTGCTGGCGAAGGCCATCGGCTGCTCCACGTACAAGATGAAGTACGGCAATCGAGGCCACAATCTGCCCTGCTTGCACCGAGCAACTGGACGCTGCCTGATGACGTCCCAGAATCACGGATACGCGGTCGATTTGGAGCAGTTGCCCGATGGCTGGTCGGAGCTGTTTGTGAATGCCAACGATGGCACCAACGAGGGCATTGTCCATGCCAGCAAGCCCTACTTTTCGGTTCAGTTCCATCCGGAGCATCATGCTGGACCGCAGGACACGGAGTTCCTATTTGATGTCTTTCTGGAGAGCATTAAACAGAAGGACCTGACCATCCCGCAGCTGATCGAGCAGCGATTGCGTCCGACGAGGATTGCCAAAGATCCGGCTCCGGTGAAGCCGCGCAAAGTCCTTATTCTGGGATCCGGTGGACTGTCCATTGGTCAGGCTGGCGAGTTTGACTACTCCGGCTCGCAGGCCATCAAAGCGATGAGGGAATCAAACATTCAGACCGTGCTCATCAATCCGAACATAGCCACCGTACAGACCTCCAAGGGAATGGCCGACAAGTGCTACTTCCTGCCCTTGACACCACACTATGTGGAGCAGGTGATCAAGTCGGAGCGTCCGAACGGAGTACTCCTCACCTTCGGCGGCCAAACCGCCCTCAATTGTGGCGTGGAACTGGAGCGAGCCGGAGTGTTCTCCAAGTACAATGTCCGCATTCTGGGCACACCCATCCAGTCGATCATCGAGACGGAGGACCGGAAGCTCTTTGCCGAGCGGGTGAACGAGATTGGCGAGCAGGTGGCGCCATCTGAGGCAGTATACTCCGTTGCGGAGGCACTTGATGCGGCCAGTCGCTTGGGTTATCCGGTGATGGCCCGTGCTGCCTTCTCCCTCGGCGGACTGGGTTCCGGATTCGCCAATAATGAGCAGGAGCTGCAGAGCCTCGCGCAACAGGCACTGGCCCACTCGAGTCAGCTAATTGTGGACAAATCCCTGAAGGGATGGAAGGAGGTAGAGTACGAGGTGGTGCGCGATGCCTACGACAACTGCATTACCGTTTGCAACATGGAGAACTTCGATCCCCTGGGCATTCACACGGGCGAGAGTATAGTGGTGGCCCCGTCGCAGACCCTCTCGGATCGCGAGTACCAAATGCTTCGGAGCACCGCCCTGAAGGTGATCCGTCACTTTGGCGTCGTTGGCGAGTGCAACATCCAGTACGCCTTGTGTCCCCATTCGGAGCAGTACTACATCATCGAGGTGAATGCCCGACTGTCGCGCAGCTCCGCGTTGGCCAGCAAGGCCACCGGTTATCCTCTGGCCTATGTGGCCGCCAAGTTGGCTTTGGGAATGCCCCTGCCAGATATCAAGAACTCGGTGACGGGCAATACGACGGCCTGCTTTGAGCCATCCCTGGATTACTGTGTGGTCAAGATTCCACGTTGGGATCTGGCGAAATTCGTGCGAGTTAGCAAGCACATTGGCAGCTCCATGAAAAGCGTCGGTGAGGTGATGGCCATCGGCCGCAACTTCGAGGAAGCGTTTCAGAAAGCCTTGCGCATGGTGGACAGCGATGTGCTTGGCTTTGATCCGGATGTGGTGCCACTTGACGCCGGTCGGACGCAGCTGGTCGAGCAGCTTTCGGAGCCGACTGATCGTCGTCCCTTCGTCATCGCCGCTGCTCTGAAGTTGGGCATGATGATCTCTGAACTGCATCAACTAACCAATATCGATTGCTGGTTCCTCGACAAACTGAAGAGGATCATCGATCTTCAGTTCGAACTCACCAAGGCTGGCAGTCGACTCGATGCCCCACTGCTGCTGAAGGCCAAGCGTTTTGGTTTTTCGGACAAGCAGATAGCCAAGGCCATCAAGAGCACGGAGCTCGCTGTTCGCCACCAGCGGCAGGAGTTTGGCATCCGTCCGCATGTCAAGCAGATCGACACGGTGGCCGGCGAATGGCCCGCCAGTACCAACTATCTGTACAACACGTATAACGGAAGCGAGCACGATGTGGACTTCCCCGGCGGGCACACCATTGTGGTGGGCTCGGGCGTCTACCGAATCGGCTCCTCCGTGGAGTTCGATTGGTGTGCCGTGGGCTGTCTGCGCGAACTGAGGAAGCTCCAGCGACCCACCATCATGATTAATTACAACCCGGAAACGGTGTCCACCGACTACGATATGTGCGATCGCTTGTACTTCGAGGAGATTAGCTTCGAGGTGGTCATGGACATCTACGAGATGGAGAATAGCGAGGGCATCATTCTGTCCATGGGCGGCCAGCTGCCCAACAACATAGCCATGGATCTGCATCGCCAGCAGGCCAAGGTGTTGGGCACCTCGCCGGAGTCCATCGATTGTGCCGAAAATCGATTCAAGTTCTCGCGCATGCTGGACAGGAAGGGCATTCTGCAGCCGCGCTGGAAGGAGCTGACCAACCTGCAGTCGGCCATCGAATTTTGCGAGGAGGTTGGCTATCCCTGTCTGGTTAGGCCATCCTATGTGCTCTCCGGCGCGGCCATGAATGTGGCCTATTCCAATCAGGATCTGGAGACGTACCTGAACGCCGCATCGGAGGTGAGCCGCGAGCATCCGGTTGTCATCTCCAAGTTCCTCACCGAGGCCAAGGAGATCGATGTGGATGCAGTCGCCGCCGATGGACGCATCCTGTGCATGGCTGTTTCGGAGCACGTGGAGAATGCCGGTGTGCATTCTGGTGATGCCACGCTGGTCACCCCACCGCAGGATCTGAATGCGGAGACCTTGGAGGCCATCAAGCGGATCACTTGCGATCTGGCCAGCGTACTGGATGTCACCGGCCCCTTCAACATGCAGCTGATTGCCAAGAACAACGAGCTGAAGGTTATCGAATGCAATGTCCGGGTGTCACGATCCTTCCCCTTCGTCTCCAAGACGCTGGACCATGACTTTGTGGCCACGGCGACGCGGGCCATTGTGGGACTCGATGTGGAACCGCTGGACGTGCTCCATGGCGTCGGCAAGGTGGGCGTCAAGGTGCCACAGTTCAGTTTCTCCCGACTCGCGGGCGCAGATGTCCAGCTGGGCGTCGAGATGGCCTCCACCGGCGAGGTGGCCTGCTTCGGGGATAATCGCTATGAGGCGTATCTCAAGGCCATGATGTCCACCGGCTTCCAGATACCCAAGAACGCCGTGCTCCTCTCCATTGGCAGTTTCAAGGTTTGTGGTGCACAGAATTCCCAATCTCTAGTATATTGATGTATTGGTTACTCCATTCCTCTGCAGCACAAAATGGAGCTGCTGCCTTCTATTCGAGATCTGGCCAAGATGGGCTACAAGCTATACGCTTCCATGGGCACTGGCGACTTTTATGCCGAACACGGAGTTGATGTGAGTACAAACAGATAGTAGAATAATCATTTAAGTCTTAATTGATTGCATGATCATTGTGTCCTTATTGTGTATTATTGTGTGCTTTTTTCAAAGTGCATTGGAGATGTGAGTCAACAACGTCGAGTAGCTCTAATACTCATTTCCCTCTATTTATTTTCCGATCACCTGTTTTCCAATGACTTATTTTACACATTGAATGGCTTTCATGTTTATTTTGCATTATTTATTTTCCATAACTGTGACTTTGGTTTACAAATGCAACAACAGTATTGTCATAGAGAAATTACATCGATGTCAAGATTATATATACGGCCCACAGTTCTTTATGGCCCATAACTCTCTATCTATACATATTTCTATCCCTATCTCTATCTTCCTATCGCCCTTATCACAACTGGTTTATCTGGTATCAATATATCAATATATCAGTAATCACCTGGGGGATTAAGCATTTTGGCTACTATATGGTAGTATCTTTATCTTTATTGTCTCTAGTTGAAAGCGCCCTTGAGCTTCTGTGTGTTGCGCTTGAGGATCTCCTTGAGCTCCTCCCGCTTGGCCTCGGAAGGGGTTACTTTAAGGACCAGTTGCTCCGTTTTGCTGCTCAGCACTTGCAACTTATCCCTGTCGATGGGAAGTCTCTGCCGGATTCCGTTTAGCGAGAGGAGTGATTCCTTCTTGGTTGTTTCCTCCGATTTTGATTCCTCTTCCGTTTTTGGCTCTAGGTTATCCACTTTTGGGGGACCCATTGGTTCTCTGTCTCTTTGTGCTGTGGGTTTCCCTTCAATGCGACTTTCTATTTCCCGCAGCAATGCGCTCTTGATGTTCTCCTCCGGAAGGGGCTCAATGGCGTTCGTCTCCTCCTCCTGGTGGTGAGCTCTTAGAATGCCATTGAGCTGGTGGTTTTCCAGATGGGGCATACGCTTGGGCATGGCCAGGGGATCTGGAGAGTGTATTTGCACGACATGCTCCTGGAACTTGATGGATTTCCTTGGCGCTGGCGGAGATACATCCTCCGCTGTGGGACTTCCGCCGGCTACGGTTGGTATATGCGATTCACACATACGTTCCATATCGCTGGCTGCGCTCTGTAGTTCGTGGACGAAGTGCTGTGCCTGCTGGGAGCAACCGAGGTGCTGATAGAGGCGGCACAATCTCTGGCCCTGCTCCAGATAAAGCTGTGCATGGGTACGGTTGCCAAATCGGGTGGCACAAGCCAACATGGCCAGCGAATGATCCAGCAGTAGCTCGACCAGATTGCTCCTTCGCAGGATCTCCAAGCCGTTGTTCAGTTGAGGCTTCGCCGCTTCCTGGCTCCTGGAACTCTCCGGATTCGAGCGTGCCAGTAGCAGTTGGCGATCCAGGGAGTCCAGCGAGCAGCGCCTTTGTTCCGTCTGCGAGATCTGCCGTTGCTGAGTCGTGGCCCTTAGGAGCTGTGTCTTCCTGCGCAGCTTTCCTCTCGACCGCTCCTGGTGCTGAGCCAATCCCAAGAGCCCCTTGGCATCGGTGATCTCCCCTCTTTCGGCTTTTTTCTCCTCCACCTGCTGCCCTGCTGCGTTGTTTTCATCACGGTTCTCGAGAGCGGGAAATCCCTGACGGGGACGCGAGAACTTGCCCCGTCCGTGCAGCTCCAGGTAATCCTGGCTAAAGAGATTCGCCAACAGTCGCTTGTACTCCAGTTGCGGGTAGAATTCCGGCGCGTGCTGAAGATTCCTCAGTGCCTGGATGACATGCAGCAGTGGTTGCTCCGCAATGCCGGCCATTATGCTGCGCAGCTTCATCAGCGTGTCCTCTGGGACGTGCTCGAAGAGATTCCGCCGCTCGATGAAGTAGTCGCTCAGGTGCTTCTTGGCCAAACAGGCGTCGAAGGAGCGGATGAACCGAACCAATCGCTCGCCCAGAAACTCCTCTGGCCAGTCATTGCTGTGCTGCTCGCACTGCCAAAACATATGGGCTCTCAGCTGCTCGAGCAAAGCTCCCGGGGATTGGTCACTGGATAACGATGAGGATGATGATGAGGATGAGGATTCGTCTACAAAGGTCTTGACCAGCAGCTTCATCAGTTGGAACACCTTCAGCTGCATGGGCGTCAGGCAGTGCCGCTCAAGAAACTGCTCCGCCTGGGGAAAGACAATGCGCCACTCCAGTTCCCTGAATGGATTTCTCGAGCGCTTTGGCGCATAGCCCACTGGCACGACATGAAAGCCCATGGATCGGATGCGTTTCTTCATCTGCTCCGTCGGCCATTGGAACTGCTCGGCAGTATGGATGTTGGTCAATCGGGGACGTGCCCTCAGCCAGAACTCGAAGGCGCAATCCGGCCAGGAGTTGGGCACATGGATGGCGGGCACCAGCTCCTCGCGAGCGGTATAAACACTACAGCCGCGATACGAGCAAGTGGCCAGCTGAGACTGACTGATGCCCAATTGGTTGGCCAAGTGATGACGGAGCACCTCACCAAAGTACAACATGAACTGCTGCGAACTGAGGTAGCACTGCTGCAGTTGCTCCACATGACACTGGCGAAGCACCTCCACCGTTTCATAGCCAGCCGGTGGATATCTGCGATTGTCGATACTCGTCTGATCCTTTTCGTCCTCGTCACCGCTGGATGCGGCGGAGGAGGATGACTCCTCGTCGTCGGTTTGCTCCATCCAAGGTGGCAAACAGTTGGCCAAACGGCGAATGCAACTCTCCGGCAGGACATTCCTCCGAAAATTGAACTCCCGCCCAAATCGCAGCTCCTCCAGCGGACGCGGAGTATTCAACCTGGCCAAGTAGACATAATCGTAGTCGCCCGAACTGTAGCCCGACGATGGTGAGGATCCCACATCCGTGTAGATGCACTCCTCATCGCTGCTCGCCGGCAAGGGTGAGCTGGAGCTACTGCTCGTGCCCGCCTGCGGATGCGGCAATTGGTCGCGCAGCTTGAGGCGCACATAGCCCATCCACCGGGTCATCTCCATCAAGCTGACCAGCTCGGAGGGGCAGGGCGTTGTCCGGTAGTAGTCCGTCTCCAGGAGCACCTTGCACAGTGATGCCACGGTGTCGTAGTTGGCATCATGAGGTCGCGCCACGTCCACGTTCTCAAAGACCACATAGGTCACGGGTTTCTGCAGCAGCTTTGGCGTTGTCTTCGAAGACCTGGAACGGGACATAGATATAAGTGTACATATGTACGGAAAATATCAAGATAAAAATGTAAATGTGTAGGATGTGCAAGGACTCACGGCGGCTTGAAGAGCAAATTCCTGGCGACAGCCGAATCGATGGCGCTACTCTGGAGCAGGCTGTGCTCGGCCAGCTTCTCGGCGGAGCAGTTGCGCCGCCTGGCCGCGATTTGGGCATCGATCACGGCCATCTCGGCCTCGAAGTGCCCAAAGAACTGGACACCCAGGAGCAATTGGTTCAGCAGAAAGGTGTGCAACTCGCGGTCCAACTGGTGCAGTGTCCTCTGCTCCACGGTTCGCTGGAACTCCTCGCGCTGCTGCTCCAATGTCCTGGCATAGAGAGCACTGACACACTCGGTGGCCGTGCTACCATTGCTGCCGCCGAGGAGACGCAGTTGCAGGGCAAGATCGGGATGGGTTTTTGCGCTGATGTTTCGCCTGTTAATCGATCCACTCCGACCGGAAATAGGACCTCCGGAAACGGCGGAACCGGATCCTGCGCCCCTCTTCCGGCGACGTTTTCGCGCGTTGCGCTTTTGCAGCTTCTGCAGCTGGCGGTGATGCTTCTCCTCCTGGCGACGCCTCCGCTGGAGACGCTGGGCGGGAATGCCCGCCTGCAGGGCATTGGGCGTGGCACTGGAATCCACCTCCTCGGATCGCGACCAGGAGCAGCCCATACTCGACGACCGATCGCTAAATTGTGACTGAATTCCGCCTGATAAAATGTGCAATCTGCGATCGGAGTTCACCAATTACCAATCTGCGATCTAGTAATGACACTGGCAATCGGAAAGATAAGAGCTGGGTGACTCTTCCGGCCACCACCTCCTCCGGCCCAATTATCCATTATCAGCCAGTTCCTGGTGCTCCAACGAAAACGGAATTGATTTCCACTTCACTGTGCTTCAAAAACTTATGAAAACTCAAGGAGTTGCCCAAATAAGATAGCCTTACAAGGAAGTATTACATCAAAAAGTGATATGAAATTGTTACTTCTCTTACAGTAGCAATCATATTTCGGATGATGAAAAAAGCTATATCACCTGTTTAAATCTTATATATTGTATATTTTGTATAACAACTACGTTGCACAATGGAATCGATACATTTTTAAAGTGCCAAACTCACTTAGTTTGCTTTTAAGTTTTTTACAAGACGCTCTGCGTTATCTTTTCCTCAGTGTTCATACCAAGATCAAGATGGCACCACTGTGCCATCGATATGGCCTGTTGCTCTATTGTTTTCGATGTAGACATGAAAGATCCATAAATAGTGATATCTGTATAGTGTACTCTGGGCAAACAATTGATGGAAAGTGGAGTTAATGGCGCGGATGACGATGACGATGACATGTGGCCTTGGTAATGGTCGATCGCATTCTACTCCTTACTATATAAATATATATTATATACATAGGTACGAGTGTATATATGCATGCATGCTTTTGCCATTGCAGGTGGAATCCGTGCAGTGGACATTCGACAAGACGACACCCGACGACATCAACGGGGAGCTGAGGCACCTGGCCGAGTTCCTGGCCAACAAGCAGTTCGACCTGGTCATCAACCTCCCGATGAGCGGCGGAGGCGCCAGGCGGTGAGTACTACGCTACTACGCTACTACGCGGTGGTGACCAATCGATAAGTTAAGGCACTGGATCGTTATAGATTACATACCACTAAGTTGGTGATCCATAGAACTTGAGCGGGAAGTGCAAGTGCAAGTGCACTTATATTTGCATTCTAATTGCATTTACCAATGACTGTTATATAACAGAGTTCTTTGTTGGCTTTATTTTGTCTATTCCATGGCGAACATATATAAAGCTAACCTACTTAGATACAAATTCTATTTTCAGTGCTATTAATAATTCAGTACTCACACCAATATTAGTCATTAGTCACTTCATTGTCAGGCCTTGAACAGTTTGCTGTGCCCAAAAAAAAAATAATAATAATTTGGCGAATAGTATTTTAAGTTGTAAAAGGGCTTGGCTTACTTCCATTTCTTATCGGACTCAGACATCTTAAATGTTATTTATTTATTTATATAAAGCCCACTTGGTGTGCAAGTACTTAGAACTGAATACCAAGAATTTCTGTTTGTGTGGGGTAAAACTGATATTCAAACGATCCACTTTCAGCTTTTATCTTTGCTAATGTTATTTAAATTCCTGTCAGAAATTTGCAATTTCCAATTATATAAGGTATACCTATTATCAGCATTACTTGTGTCCGTATGTCAGTTTGTCCGTCCGTTTTTACGTAAACTAGTCTCTCAATTCTTTGGCAACCTTCTTGAATCTTTTTCTTAAATTGAGAATTAGTTTTAAGCCACATTATTGATTTTCCTCATATTATCCCAGGGTCTCCTCGTTCATGACCCATGGCTACCGCACCCGTCGCCTGGCCGTGGACTACTCCATTCCGCTGGTGACCGATGTGAAGTGCACCAAGCTGCTGGTGGAATCGATGCGCATGAACGGCGGCAAACCGCCAATGAAGACGCACACGGATTGCATGACCTCGCGGAGGATTGTGAAGCTGCCGGGTTTCATCGATGTGCATGTGCATTTGCGGGAGCCGGGAGCCACGCACAAGGAGGACTTTGCCAGTGGAACAGCCGCCGCCTTGGCCGGCGGAGTGACCCTCGTGTGCGCCATGCCCAACACGAATCCCTCGATCGTGGACAGAGAGACGTTCAACCAGTTCCAGGAGCTGGCCAAAGCGGGAGCACGGTGCGACTATGCGCTGTATGTGGGCGCCTCGGATGGGAACTGGGCGCAGGTCAACGAGCTGGCCAGTCAGGCGTGTGGCCTGAAAATGTACCTGAACGACACCTTCGGTACCCTGAAGCTGAGCGACATGACCAGCTGGCAGAGGCATCTCACCCACTGGCCCAAGCGGGCGCCCATCGTTTGCCATGCGGAGAAGCAGAGCACAGCGGCTGTGATCATGCTGTCCCATCTGCTGGACCGTTCCGTTCATATCTGCCATGTGGCGCGAAAGGAGGAGATCCAGTTGATCCGTGCCGCCAAGGAGAAGGGCATCAAGGTGACGTGCGAGGTGTGCCCCCATCACTTGTTCCTCAGCACGAAGGATGTAGAGCGTTTGGGTCACGGAATGTCCGAGGTAAGGCCATTGCTCTGCTCGCCGGAGGATCAGGAGGCATTGTGGGAGAATATTGATTACATCGATGTGTTTGCCACCGATCATGCGCCACACACGCTGGCCGAGAAACGTTCGGAGCGTCCGCCGCCGGGATTTCCGGGCGTGGAGACCATTTTGCCGCTTCTCCTGCAGGCCGTGCACGAGGGTCGTTTGACACTGGAGGACATCAAGAGGAAGTTCCATCGCAATCCGAGAATCATCTTCAATCTGCCCGAACAGGCGCACACCTATGTGGAGGTGGATCTGGACGAGGAGTGGACCATAACGGGCAGCGAGATGAAGAGCAAGTCCGGCTGGACGCCATTCGAGGGCACCAAGGTCAAGGGACGCGTCCACCGCGTCGTTCTCCGCGGCGAGGTTGCCTTCATCGATGGCCAAGTGCTGGTGCAGCCTGGCTTCGGCCAGAACGTGCGTGCCAAGCAGGGGCAACTCACGTCGGAGGCATCGCAGGATCTGCTGCCCAGCGACAGCGATGCCAATGACACCTTTGCCCGCCTCCTTACCACCGGCGGAGCAGCCGGTGCAGCCGGTGCAGCCGTACATGGCACATCGACGAAGGTGCACTTTGTGGATGGAGCCAACTACCTGCGCCCCACATCGCCATCGCCACGCGTCCGTCTGGATTCCGCCAGCAACACCACGCTGCGGGAGTACTTGCAGCGCACTTCCAGCCCAAATCCGGTGGCCCACTCGCTGGTGGGCAAGCACATCCTTGCCGTCGACATGTTCAACAAAGAGCACCTCAACGACATCTTTAATCTGGCACAACTGCTCAAGTTGCGGGTGACAAAGGATCGTCCGGTGGACGAGCTGCTGCGCGGCAAGATTATGGCCAGTGTGTTCTACGAGGTCAGCACGCGGACGCAGTGCAGCTTTGCAGCTGCCATGCTGCGTTTGGGTGGCCGAGTGATCAGCATGGACCAGATCACGTCGTCGGTGAAGAAGGGCGAAAGCCTGGAGGACAGCATCAAGGTGATGGCCAGCTACGCAGACGTCATGGTGCTGCGTCATCCCACGCCCGGTGCTGTAGCGGTGTGTATAAGTCGAAGTAGTCTTCCAATTGCCTTTTTTGATTCATGATCTTCACTAAATTTCCAACAGCGCGCAGCAACCTTCTCCCGCAAGCCGCTGATCAATGCCGGCGATGGCGTCGGCGAGCATCCCACGCAGGCGCTGCTGGACATCTTCACCATTCGCGAGGAGTTCGGCACGGTGAACGGGCTGACCATCACCATGGTGGGTGATCTGAAGAACGGACGCACCGTGCACTCGCTGGCCCGCCTGCTGACCCTGTACAATGTGACCCTGCAGTATGTGGCGCCGCCCAGCCTGCAGATGCCCAACGAGGTCGTCCAGTTTGTCCACCAGCGCGGCATCAAGCAGTTCTTTGCCAGCGGCCTTAAAAACGTGCTGCCCGACACGGATGTGATCTACATGACGCGCATTCAACGCGAGCGGTTCGAGAACGTGGCGGATTACGAGAATGTAAGAGGGTCGCATTGCCTCCATTATACTTGATGCATATTGATACCGATTGCTTTACTTTCACAGTGCTGTGGCCATCTGCTGCTGACGCCCGAGCTGATGACGCTGGCCAAGAAGCGCTCGATTGTGCTGCATCCACTGCCGCGTCTGGACGAGATCAGCCGCGACATCGACTCGGACCCGAGGGCCGCCTACTTCCGGCAGGCGGAGTACGGCATGTACATCCGCATGGCATTGCTGGCCATGGTCGTTGGTGGACGCAACACGGCGCTCTAGAGGATCTCCCCATGGAGGACCTGCAATCTTTGAGTCTCTACTATTTTTTTGTATACTATCTTTTTTACTACACATGCACGCAGCTGCATACGAATATATTGATCCATTTGGTTAAATTGTGTTTCTTTTAATTAGGTATTTCTTTATACATATATATTATAAAATAGCATATATTTGCACATATATTTTGTAGAATATTTTAACAAGCAAAAAAAAAGGTGTCATATGTGGTATACATAGATAAAAGATGGTGATGGAAATCCTTAGGCTAAGTGTCAGTCTCAAACGTTTACAATAAACATCACGTGCCCGTGCGCTGCTGGTTGGCGGTGGTGGTGCCACTAGTACCGCTCCACCACCACGGATGTGGGTCGCCACTGGTCCTCCGTGCCCTGCTTGACCTTGTCCAAGGTCAGAGTGCTCTCAGCGAACGCTGCGTTCAAGTTCCCAGCCAACTGGGGCTGATCCTGCGCCACACTGGTCATGGCCACCACATTGGCGGAGGAATTACTCTTCCGGTTGGCGTTGCTTTAAAAGTGCAGGGTCAGTATCAATTTTATATAATGCAATATGATAAGGGCATATGCTGTGTTACCTCTTCTGCTTGCGACAGGTCACCATGGACACGAGGACGGCCAGAATGATGATGGCCGCCAAAAGGCCGGACAATCCGGCCACCATGGTCATCATGCCGTGCGGCTCCCCATCGGAAGTCACCTTGGTAACTGCAAAAACCGAGAGAAAGTGAGTGAGTGAGTGAGTGAGTGAGCGAGTGGATGATTGATTGGAGGTGACTGGAGGTGACGTGCCGCTCCAATTCGGCAGGTGTGAAATGTAAATTGCCCCAAGGTCAACTGTAAAGCTAAAGCGAACTCTAAAAAATATACATATATAAACATGGATAAATAGTTCGCCTTTTAACTGCACCGCACTGAACTGCCTTAAATATAAATATTATATTAACGAGTTTCGGAAAGGCGACCCTCTATTGATACAAAGTTTAAGAATGTGAGATGTACCAGTATTATAAAAGGCTAAACATTACTTAATATAAAAACAAACTGTTCAATAAAATTCTAAGATTTTCCTCGCAGCTAAGTACTAGTTATTTCTCCGAGTGCTGTGAACTTCAACTTGACGGCGATCTGATCGGAATCCGATCTGAGGCGATTTAAAATGCGTGGAGCGGCGGGCAGCAGGTTTATTTAACTGCCGCTGGCAGGCCGACGCACTTCCTCGACTTTCTAAACCGGAAGGCAGCCCCCCCGGGAAGGGGGTTCCCCTCGCCATCACTCACTGGAGTCCTCCACGACGAAGCGCTTTGTGTTGGGCACGGACTGGATGTAACCGCCCATTTCTGTTCTCAGGTCCATGTTCTGAAATGAATTCAAAAGTTCAAAATGATGTCTTATTTAATGCATAAATATTTAATGATATTTTATAAGACTGCAGCAGAGGTGTCGGTAAACTTATTACTTTCAAAAGTTCAAATTCGAAATGATCATCATTTTTTTTTTTTTTTGGGTACACAGAGTTGTGTAAAAACAAGAGGAGGCCGTGAAACAACTGTGTAAATGCAGTTAGCTAACTGCAGTGATCAAACACTAATTAATCGAACTACAGTGGAGCTTCGATAGCGCACGAGCTCAGCATTTACAAATGCTCCCAGCTTTGGAATTGATAACAAAATAAAAACTTGATTAAAGAGAGCTTTTGTGCAATGTAATATGATTCACCGCCTATATTAAATGTTGTGTCTTATATAGACCCTATGTATAAGTATTGAATTTCCAAATTTCAAACTGTGAAACATAAATTTTCAAAATTTGAAGCTCTGATCAGTGCGTTTTTCGGAGTTTCTACTGTACTGCCCCAGTTGCAGAAACCACAGACGCATTGCGCATGCGCAGCGGCAGATGAAAAAGCACAGAGCTCAACTTCTCGCTCGACTTCACCGCTTCGGCATCGAACTTTGGTTGGCCAATAGTCGCTGCTACCGCCGCTGCCTCAGCTACCGCCGCTGCCTCTGCTACCGCCGCTGCCTCTGCTACCGCCGCTGCCGGCGCACTCATTAATTGTCCGGAGAAGCTCTGGTAAGCGATGCGCTGCCATGTCGCTTATCAGCGGCGGAGGGCAATAATTCTGCCCCCGAGTTCGGATGCCAGTGATTTATTTGGCCATAATTAATTTGATTTTATTGTTTACAGACAATTTTCGACGGCGCTGCTTTGAAAGCGATGTTCTTCACTTAATTGTGAGTGACAACTCACTAACTTGCTGGCAAAACAGCCAGACTTCCTTAACTCTATGTACATATGCACATGGATATCATATGTGAATACAAATCCAAACTTAAAATTGGCCAAATATTTGTAGGCAAGTCTTACAATTTGCCCAACAAAAATATTCTTCATTCCTTGGCTTGGTTATGTGTATGGCAAGTGGGCGAGGTTTCACTGTGGACGTTGATAAGACATCCATTCAGAACTGAAAAGCTGTGCAAACACTTTGGAAATAAATTTAAAAACTAGTTTCCCCTTAAAAAAAATATTTATATCAAGCCAAGTGCGGAAGTGAAATGTATAATAGGCACAAAAACCAATTAAAATTTTCCAAGTAAATATATTACTTGTTTCTGAACAAAACACCGACTGCAACTCGGTGATATTTCCAAATTAGAGCGGAATTTTATCTGTCACGTTTGCCAATTAGGCGTTTGTTGTATCCACCGAAAAAGTGTAAGGAGAATCGTGTCTAGAACAGTATCTCAAATAAGATAAGCACTAAAAACCAATTCGCTGGCATTAGAAGCTGTCCAATGGGGGATATCGCCAGCTCTCACCTATTATTTGGGGTTTCTTCTGGGAGCAGCGATTGGGGGGCCCAAAAGGGAAATAAATGTGGGTTCATGATTGGAATTCAAAGGCCCGTCTGATTAGCACAGAATGCTTGTTTTCTAGAGGCCCCCCACATGATTTGCATGCGAATCGAATAACTATCGAAAACTAAACGATATAAAGCTAGCTGGAAGTGTAAAAGATACACCGAGAGAAAAGCTCACTCTATTCGTTCAACCCACAAAACATTTATAATTTGTGGGGTTATTCAATTGAAGCTGAGACAACCTTTTCTGAATATGCTTTTTGCATTAAAAACATAAAACAAATAAAACTGCAATAAGTACGCAAAACTAAGAAGAAAGTAAGAGTCTCATAGAACAAAGCAACTTTCGCATTTCTCTGCTGCACTTATTATCATTTGAAACATTTTATTCTCGCAAGTCATGACAATTAACCAATTGTGGGCACTTCATTTTTAGTTATTATTATATATGTATAGTTTTATCGTGGGATGAACCGGAAGGAATGGGATGTGGAAAGCGGGATTGCATGCAAATTCGCTGGAGAAATGCTATCACGATTTTCAGCTAGTTTCATATGTATGTACATATGTACATGTGTAGACAACGTTCTACGAGAGTATGTAATTAATATACTATAGTATATGATATATGTAGAGTCGCATCTTCTGTAGTTGTTTGGACACCGCGCCATTAATAATTTAATTAATTTAATCATTTGTGGTGGCAACAATTTGCAATTTAATGGCACAAATTACGGCTTATAAATGGCACTGCGGCGAGATTTTCAAATTAAAATTCGGCAATCATCTAAATTTGCACATTAAAATGAATTCAGAACCCGCCGTTCAAATTCACACCAATCATTTGATTATCAACTGATCGTTCGTTCCTGCAAAACGCAATCCGATCCACTCGATTTCGCCGCACTTTTCCAGATATTCGCTAAGGACCATCCATCCACTCACTTGCAATGTCCGTGTCTCCAAGGTGCACTATATGTATCGCAGTTGAATCGTATTTGGGTATTGGGTATTATGCTCGTTTCTGGGACTTAACTCTGAACTAATGCCGCCGACAATCGGCGTTCGACTAATGCGCTCTACGTAAAGCCCAAACGTAACTTTCGATTGCGCCAAAAGCGGCGGCAGCGACGCCGACTGCGCAGTCGCGAGAACGCCGAGAAAGGCGGCTTAACCCTATACTGGCCAAGCACCTTGCCTGGGCCCAGTGAGCCCATTGTGAGTGGGCATGGTCTCAGTTATGAATTAGCAGTAGGATCTGAAGTTATTTGAAAGTATTCTAGCAGGAGAATCTGAAGCTATTTACAAGTATTCTGGGATGTGCAACGGAAAACTCAACAAGTTGCACAACTTTTAAGCAATTTGGAGTTTCCACATTCAAGTACTTTAGCTTGATTTGCTTAACACCCAAGTAGATGAAACAATGATATACATTAACATAACTAAATGCACACACGAACGCTTTAGACGTCCATCACTCATACGCACTGTTGGCCGAAGCGTGTTTGATTTAATTACCATTAATTAAAATGAATTGATTATTTATTATTTTATCACTTCCACGAAATCGTCTACAAAAATGTAAATAAAGCCATTTGCTCTGAAAGGAATCAATTTTAAAAACGTAGTATTTATACTAGAAAAGGAAATATTTAAAAATATATAATAATTTGAGAAAAGGTTAGATTGTTTTAGGGGTTAAACAGGAGGAGATCGGAAGCGCGGGACGAAATCTCTGTCAAGTTGAGCTGGGTCTACTTTCTATACGATACAATACGATACGATACGAAAATGATCTTAAATCTAATTAAAATGTAACGAGCGCCATGAAATTGAAATTGTAGCCAAATGAAAGCGATGCCAGCGCCTCAATGCCAGCGATCAAGTCAGTTACTAATAGAACGGCTAGTTACAGTAGATCAAGGTGGGGGAAGATCTCCATCGCCATTGCCGAACCCCTGGGAACATGATTTATCGATTTGACGATACCAGATGGCTGATAAGCAGCATAGAACACGATCCCCACCGGGAGGCATTGGAAAGGCATTTGAGGTACTCTCGAGCGCATGTAAGGGCGCTCACAGCAGCGGCCAAGATAGTAGAGTAGCTAGTAAATATAAGGAAACTAAACGACTTCTTTGAAAGCATCTTGTGTACTTCTTCTACTATTCTTCTATTATAAATCTAAAAATATTAAATTTTAAAGAATTTATTGCCCGAATAAAAATGATGCCTAGATCAGCTAAGATAACATTTAAAGTTACAGTGTACCCATAAATACGGTTTTATTTTTAAAAAATTGCTCGTATTATTTCGCCCCCAATTGCTTGTGTGTCAGCACAGCTCCGGCCACGCCCACTTCGCTAACAAGTGGGCGACAAGTGTTTTCGCATTGACGCAGATGGACTGTTTTTTGTTTTTTGTTCTCTCCCGCAAATTGGCAATCCCAAAGTGGCTTCTATTCCGGAATTTTCCGTTCCGGATGGGAAGATTCTTCCGCTTTGCCTCCATCCCATCAGTGGGTGAATCATCGATATTCGATTAGATTAAGAACAGAGTTTAAAAGAAATCCATATCTGTAACTATTCTAGATCACAATAAGTACCGAGAACATTAAAAACAACATTTTCCTATCAACCTATTTAGTTTTCAATTAAATGGCAATGACGATGACAACGACTATTGGTTTGGCAAGAATATATATTCAGTAAATAAAGTTATGAGTACTGTCGTGTTAGTCTTCAGAGATAAGATTTCTGCGAACTATTTCTGATCGCTGATCAGGTCAGGCAATCATCAGCTATCAGCTTATCACGAATCCAAAGGATTTCTACTCCGAACTGCAGTGTCACTCCAGCAGGGGTTTTCCCAGTTCCCAGTTCCCAGTACCCAGGCAGCGTTGCAGAAGATATAGTACATTAACATAGACGGGCCATGTGATCTTGGACTTTCCAATCGATGGGCAGTGCGGACAACTTGTTCACATTCTGTCAACTCATCTCCGGTGCGGGGCACGCGGTAATTAGTGCACTGAGAGAAACTAGCTGTTATTTCAAATTAAATTTCGATAATTGTAATTTATGAGTGTGTCATTTTTATAATCCACACTTAAACTTCAGTGTTATTAGTTGTATTATTTACCTTTATTTTATTCGATAACTACATACCTACTTAATTAGGCACATACTTAGTTGCACCTATACACTTTTTTTAATGTTGGAAGAAAAAGCATAGTTAAAGTGGGGCACATATTTTCTAGCGATCTGAGTTCGAGTGTACTTGATTTACAGACTTTGTGGTTTCGGCATAAGCGTGCGCTCAAAAGTCCCCAAGTTTCCCCTCTACGTTGTCAGACTTCCAAAAATCATGACAATAGCCAATGATAGTGACGTCGAGGGGCGGCAAACAAATTGCTATAAATACATCGCAATCGCAGGCCCACTTCTGGACTAGGATCGCATTGGATCGGATCGGATCGGATCGGTCGGCTATATACACAGTGTGTGTATAGCTGCGTATGGGTATGGGTATATAATAGTCAATAGTCAATCAGTGTGCCAGACTGGCCAGGCACTTGGCCATTATCTCCGTTCGATGTTGGCCCAGATAAGGCGTTTTGTTTACGGCCCTTCAGTGCGACTTTCGCCTTAAGAAATGAACCCTTCTTCAGCTTGTTGTTGCCCCATGAATTTGCGTTTCAGCGATGAAATGGAAAAATATAAATGAAATGTATCAAACACTTCTGCTATTTGTACTTGTGCTCACCCCACTTGTTGCTTTACCAACTTTAAGTTGGGAAAATATTAGCTATTTGCCAGCACGTTGTTGCCAATTGACAGCTGCATTTGGCTGTTAATGGGGAAAAGCGATTTGTTTGGCCAGCCAACAGTTGGCGATTGTTAAAGGGCTTCTTACGTGGCGAAATTCCAAGAAAACCACGTTTTTCCACTTCCAAATTGATCAGAACAACTCATTTGATGTGTTTTAAAACAGATACTTTTTTGACCATCTCATGTGTGGGATCTTAGGAAAACATTCTTGAGTGCGTCTCTGTTATGTTAGTTAAACTACTATTATACATATATGTATGTGTTTAATTATATTGTTGATAAATCTGTTGATGTTCTTAGGGATTTGTCAAATTAGACCACCAAATAGATCTAGAATTTGTGTATAAAGTATAAAAAGCTTTCGGCCACGATTCCCATCATAAATACCGATTTCTCAGATGATTTCAATTGTTTCCTGTTCAGTGTTCTGTGTTCTGGGTTCTCTCGCCAGATGGGATCTCTCGGAGTGTGTGGATATAGTATAATGTCCGAATGTCTGATATAATGTCCGATTTGGCGGCTGGAAATAACTGGCCGTTGACTGATGTTTGCGATTTATTTAATTAAATGCCCTGTTGTTGTGTACGTTTTTTAACGGCGATTCGGAGATTGTCAGGCGACCAAAATTAAACCGACACCGAAATAAACAAATACAAAACTGAAAACGGAAAATGAAAATGAATGCGAGAATTTGTCGCACTTTTAATTTGAGTCAACAATCAGCGCACTGTGCCGACTTTTTGCTTGTTTTTTTTTTTTCAGTTTCAGTTTCAGTCTTTCAGTCTTCACTCTTGGCGCAATTAATGACACAACAATTTACAAGTGATTTTTCACTTCACATTTTTCACAACACGACGCGATGCGAATTATTTACAGCCCTTGTTTGTTCGCTTCTTCACTTCAACATTTAAACATTTAAACATTTTAAAATTGTTTTCTGTTTTGTTGCTGCGACGTCAGAGGCATTCGCCCCAATGAAAGGCAGACAGAGCTTTCCCATTTTCTGGCTGATCGGCGGATATTATATTATTATATACATATCTTTAACCATAGACGCCTATGTACATCTATATATACATATCTTATCGTATTCTTGACTTTAAAAATAAACACGAGAGCATAACGAGATATTCGCCGCCCTCGTCGTCGTCGTAGTCGTTGTTATCGTTAGGAAAAGCGGAGGAAAATCCGAAAATCGGAAAATACTTTCCATTCAACAATTCGAAATGGAGGAAATTGAACGAATGATCACTAACTAATTCACTCCAATGACTTATGCACGTGCAAAATTCGTGCCGAAATTGGCAAATTCCTTATTGCAGATTGCAAAATTCCCGCGTGGCAAACGATTTATGCAAATTCTGTACGGTTTCACTTGTTACAGCATTTCTGGAGCGTCATCGTTATATGTGCATATCAATCTTCCATTCGCGGCTCACTTGAAACCATTTTTTAAAGCAAATTAACAGAAAACCACTCTGATGTTCAGACTATAGCTTTCAGCTCCATTTTTGGCGTCCATTGCATACTTTAGTAGTGCGAAAGTAGAAAGTTCCAAGGTCAGCCGAGTTTGACTGGCTCTGAAACGATCTCAAATAAAGATTCGAGCACAGACTTGGGCAACTTTAGCTGGTAAATGTAGATTTAGATGTATATGTAAATGTAGATTTAGATGTATATGTAGACGTAAGCGTAGATGTAAATGTAGATATAGATGTATATGTAGACGTAGATGTATATGTAGACGTAGATGTAGATGTAGATGTAGTTTTAGTGCATCTACATACACTTAATGAAATGAAAGACACAATTAAAATATGAAATTCATACGAAAACACACCCAATTTCTCCGTACAAAGGCATCGTTTTTATTGCATTTAAACATTAGATCTTAATAATAAATCTCCAAAAATATACAGTACACTTTGTATAAAAATCTTTCTCGTTATTCTTGACAAGCAATCGTTGCTTTGTGAAAAAAAAAAATTTACGAAATGTATAATACAAATGCGCGCTGAGTTTTGTTCTCCGTTGACATTTCGTTGTGTCGCGTCATGTGGATCGAGAATACGTGTATACATATATAAATATATCAAAATACGTACATCATGTGTGTAATACGTACGGATGGGATGAAGCTGACATGGCAAGGTGTAAGAAAATAAATTATGTTTGCAGCTGGCATAGGCACATGCTCGGAGTTGGTAGGGGAAACCTATAGTTAGTACTGTGCGTACTGCAACCTCGGCTCAATATCGAAGTGCACTTTGGACATGGTCTAGGCTAGGGCTAGGGCTAAGTTCTAGGGCTAGTTGTACTCCTGTTTCGGGAAGTAGTCGGGCACAAATACGTGAATGATAATACCAGTGGTCATGAGGGCAAAGTAAACGATGACAGCCACCCACCAGAGTATGCGCTCCCAGCGTCGCACCTCCAAATTGCGCAGCACCCCGATCCCCACCAGCAATCCGGCCACGGCACCGGACAAATGCGCCACATAGCCAATCTGGTCGTGCTGGTCGGTCAAGTGGCGGTACACCGAGGTACCCAAATCGGTGAAACAGAAAACCAGGAAGGCCAGCAGCTGAACAATGGCGTACTCCATTTCCGAGTAGTTCTATTGGCGAACAGAAGGTAATGAAGGAATTTAAAATACATAGTATAACTATGCAAATCTGACAACCACTTACCATAATAATCGTGGCAATGTGAGCTGTGATCAGTGCGTATACTCCACCCGATGCGCCAGCCAGAAAGATGCGAGGACTGGTGAGCGACGTGCCCATGGAACCAGCTAACACGCCAGCCAGGTAGACGAGACCCACGCGCCACCAGTGATGCACCAGTTCCAGGGCGATGCCCAGAAAGATCTGGATAATCAGATTCATCATCAGATGCATGATGCCCACGTGGACGAACATGTAGCTCACAAAGCGCCATCCCTCATAGCGCTTGTACGGATTGTAGATGAACAGGGTGGCCGCCGGTCCACTTGTGCTCTCGCCAATGCGATCCTGGTAGTTGGGATCGTCCCTAAACAAGACAGAGAAGAGGGAGATTAGTATTGATAATTAGCATATGCAAGCAATTATGCCATCTCATCTTACTGGAAATGAATGACGTCCACGAGGAACATGATGATCTCGATGATCGAGAAGAGCACCATGGTGAGCGGCGGTGGGCAGATGGACATTTGCTTCTCGTAGGCCCCGTCGGGTTCATCACCTTCCAAGGGCTTCGGCGGCGGCACCACGTAGCGGCAGTAGCGGGTCAGCATGTTGCGCACCATCCACTTGTGGTGCAGGGACATCGCATAGAACTCATCGAAGTCCAGGTGGCCATCGTTGTCCTGGTCGCTGCGCTTCAGTATCTGGTCGGCGATGTAGGCGGGAATGTCCCGGCAATAGCCATCAGAGATCAGTTCCTTAAGCTCGTGCGTGTTGATCAGCCCATCCCTGTCAGAGTCGTGCTGTGTGAGAGGCATATGTGCAATTTAGTCATCTTGGCTAGTTTACATTGACACTTGACAAAGCTAATTTAGATTATTGAACATGAGAGTCCTCTGCTTGTGAAGACACTTGTAAAATCATCAAGTAGAAGTCATTAAGTTTCTCTTTTTGCATGGAAAATCATCTTTTTAATCCAGTAGGCTATATACTAAAGCGTCATTGTGGCTTAAACAAATAAGGGATACGAAATCAGTTCGTAGCAGAAATTCCAAGTGGGCGAACAGACCCGCACCGAATCCAGAAAAATTTAACACCGTGGAAACACCGGCTAAGGACAATAAAATTGGGCAAGTATTAGCTTCGTAACAAAGCAGTTCCTTAAAAAAATAAGGAAATATTACGTTCTTTAGTTTTTCGTCTTCTAAATAACCTAAATCAATACACCTGATATATGATATATATTAAATTTTAAAGGCTACACACTGCTCATCTTAGTAATCATTCAAGATTTAACCGAGAACGATGCCTCAACTGATGCAGATGACCCGTCACGTGACCTCTTGGATGGGCTGGACACCGACGCCCCCATGTGACGTCGAGGAGGAGGAGGAGCCGCTGCAGGAGTCCTCCGGCATCGTGACCGTGCTGATTCTCTACCTGGGCATGGCCGGTCTCTTTGCGGCCCTGAATCTCTGCACCAGTACCAACGACTACCAGGTGCGGGCCCGGGCCAAGCGGGAACTGGTGGCCATGGAGCGCCGGCAGTTGCAGCGCCTGGAGCTGCGGGGCAGGACAACGGGCTTAACGCTGCCACCATCCTGGCCGGCCGCCATGCCATCGCTGACTCGCGATGTGGCTGCCCCAAGACGTCCTGCCGTTCTACTGCAAGAGCAGCGATTGCGGATGCGTTTGCTTCAGCAGAAGGAGCAGGAGCTGCAGGATTCCCAGGCTTGGCACGACGCTGTGGATATAGATGAGGAGGAGCATGTGCAGCAGCAGGCCTCCAGCTGCCTTGTCCCAAAGAGACAGAAGTCCACTTTCTTTGACCTTCCTTCAGACCCCGAATAAGCCAATCCACCAGAAGAACTATTCCAAATCATAGCGTAACACTCAAACAGAGGCATGAGTTCAACAATATACAAGTCCCCACAATTTATTATGTTTGTTGACTGATTTTTCCCACTTTTGGTTGCTCCACCAGCACTTGCGACACAACTGCGAATGCAGTCGGGCTAAAAAGTGGCCATAAATGGCCAGGAATGAATGCCACAGATCGAGACGAGAAACTAGAAATCCTAAACGGGGCTAATCGAAAACAAATCGAAAGTCACTCAAAGTTGCACAAACGTCTCCAAACTTAAAGTAATCTTATCGCAAGTAATGGTTTTTGCAAAGGTCAACCGGCATTACTAAATACAAAATCCTCAACTACGATTTCGCTAATAGGAAGTTATGGTTATGGAAAGTCCCTATATGGATGTTACTTTCTTATCTTTGGTTCCCGATCATAAAAAACATTTGTCATAGATAAGCTCTGCACTGACCTTTTAGGTATGGTCTAGGTATAGTATAGTAAATAACTAAAAACTGGAGGATTACAAAGAAAACGCGGCGAAATGTCAATGCTCGCACTGAAAACTTAGATCTACGCAATAAGGAAAGACATAGGTACATATATACTATAGAACATTTGGTTAGGTGCACATGTACGTAGCTCTCTTCCCAGTCGTAAACTAATGAATTACACCTTTAAATGTTCTAAAAAAAGAAACCAGAAAGGCAAAAACAAGACCAAAAAGTTGGATAACCACGCGATAAGCTGCGAGTGCTCATGGAGTCTTGAGGGGATTGGGACTTAGTCATGGTCGACAAGTAGTCATAGCATGTTTCGGCTCACACAAAGGCCAGTTCGTCAGGTTGTAAAAATCACTTTAATATGATATAGTGCTTTGAAAAATCCATTGAAAGACGTCAAATTTCAAAGCTTTCCTATATAAACTAGCAGACAACTTAAGATTTACTCAAAGAAAATGCTCATCTATCAGGTATTTTCCCATATCAGAAACGCTCTTATCTGCGACATATCATATCAAACATGATTTTTCAAAGATATCAAAATGACACGGACCAAGTTCAAGATCCGTTTCATTAGTTTCTAACGAACCAAGTTAGTGGTAAGTAATTCAAAGAGGTTTAATGACCAAATATTTTATATGGTGGCTATTATTTGTTCTGCACTTTATTTTAGTTGTTATATCATGGCTAGATTATTGAATAAACGCTCGAGAAACACAAACAGAGTAATTTGGCCCTCCTTTTGGCCACTTGAATGTTTGGAGCGAGTGAAGTTAGATAAGATTGCCAACCGAAAGAGGGAGGAATGTGTCTGGAATGCCGATTTCCAGCGGCATCGAATGGGATAGGATTGGATTGGATTGGATAGGATTGGGTTGGGTAGAATGGGCAGCTCATCTTGTATGCTAATCGAATGGTTAGCATTTCTATATATTTACTGAAACCAAGCAAGAGAGTGCTAACCAAACTGGAATCAGGCCTACTGAAGCTGATGAAATCGTAGAATCCCCGTGTTGCCGGGTGCCATTGACTGCGATATAAACGCGTAACGCTTTATGGCTATAAACAAATGGTGAATCAAGAGGAGTATGTGCACATTGAAGCACTCGCGGTGCCAGAAATCGAAAACAGAAATCCAGAAATTGTGGAATCGATAATGGGTAACACTCGGGCAAACAGGTGGGCGGTGGGTGTCCACGGGGGACGGGGGGCCAGTTGGGAGTTAAGTGACTAACGCCACCAAGGAATAAAGCAACAGCAACAACAACGACAAAGACGAAGACAGAACTCAAAACGAGCAAACAATAATTTATAACCGGTTTTTTTTTATTCACCGACCCTCTGTCACGATAAGAAAACTCACTCCCCATCAGTAGCCCCCCTCACTTTTTGCACCACACACGATTTTTCAATGTTAAGAAAACAAACTGCAGCGGAAAATAGCTCATAAAATATGATATCAAATTCTACGAAGGTGCAAAATTGAGTGACTGCCGCGCGGTGATGGGTTAAGTAAAACAAAAAGTGTTATTAACCAAGTCAAATTTGATAGTAGTTGATTCTGTAGGCATTCTTTGCTCATAAGTGTTAACTTATCCAATCTCACGTTTTAATTTATATACCATAGTATATGCATTGTTTCAACTAATTATATGGTTTACACTTTCAGCGGAGAGATACATGTATACATATGTATGCACATATATACTTTACCGTTAGACCTTAAGTTTGTCCCTTGATGGGTTAAAGGTGGGGTGCATCTTGTGGGAGTGTGAAGAGCGAAGATCGATACACAGATGAATCATCAAGCTCAACTTTCACCAAGGGCGAGAAGAAGACGGCAACAGGGCAGCAACTATAAACAAGCAACTCCATTCACACGCACTTGAGTGAGTGTGCGAATGCACGTATGTGAGAGAGTGCCTCAAAGTGCCGGCTGAGTATTGTTTTAATTACAGTCGCTCTTCTGTTTCCCCTAATTCCCCATTAATATGGGCCCCGCTCGTTGGGGCATTTTTACAGGATCTCAGCATAAAGCATCTATTTATTGGTTACTAGCCACTGTAACTTCGCGAGTACATTAACCCTACCTTGTCGAATATCTCGTGCATTTTGCGACGATCCTCGGGCTCCTGGCTGTTGGTCTGGTTGAGCGGTATTTCCTCCATATCGATGGTGTCCTGTCTCAGGGTTTGTGGACGCGAGGGGGGAGATCGACGCTCAGGCGGAATCGTGGGATAGAGGCCATTCTCGACGTCCCGCTGCTGTTGCAATTGCAGTTGTTGGGCGGGCGTTTGGCTCTGCTGGCGATTCACTGTTTTCACGGGCATTTTTCGGCCACTACTTGTTTGCGGATTCAATTCGTTGCAATGCGATGCGATTCGATTTGATTCAATTTGAATTTGAATTCGGAGTGCGGATTGCGGATTTTGGTGCAAGTCCCGTAAATCACAAGTGTTGGGCCAATGTGAAATGCCCTTACCGTTAGCCAAGAAGTGCAATTACAATGCTCATTGGCCGCGGTTTGATTTGCGATAAGATTAAGAGCGGGCCATAAAACGCGAAGCACCTGCAAACGGAGGAGCGAACTAAAAAAAAAACAATGACACCCGTCCACTCTCACTAAAAAACGCGACTGAACTACGCGACTGTGCAGTGTGACCAGCTGCTCGAATGGCACATTTGGCCATAGAGCGAAGAAGAGTTGTTACTAAAAATAACCAACTATTGCGTGCAGCCCTGGTAACTTCGAAAGGCGGTTATATTTCGGAGTTGCAGCCCTGGCAACGGTTATATTTCAAATAAATTAAAAAACGGTTATATTTCAAATAAATTAATGAACGGTTATATTTCAAATAAATTAATGAACGGTTATATTTCAAATAAATTAATG
Source organism: Drosophila santomea (assembly GCF_016746245.2). Lineage (NCBI taxonomy): Eukaryota > Metazoa > Arthropoda > Insecta > Diptera > Drosophilidae > Drosophila > Drosophila santomea. The sequence continues at coordinate 10,604,892 of NC_053021.2, forward strand.
AATATTATTTATTTTGTTAATGGGTAAATGTAGTATTTGCCACTACTAATAAGTCAATTATTTTAAAGTTCTTCTTGTTAGATTAGTTTTTGTTTTTCCATCTTTTTACAATCATTTTGTGATTAAATTAAAAATGTGAATTTCGTTCGTTAATTTAATTATGTATTTTGATCATAACATTCGAAGTATTGGTCCAAATATGGAATTCCATACCTCGTTGAGTTCGTAATTAAATTTCCAATCAAACTGTGTTCAAAAATGGAAATTGTATTTAAAAAAATTTCTTTTTCAATTTTTCACCATTGAAAATTGTGCTTCTGCGATTATAAATATGAGTACATATATATATATTGATTATATTGTATTGAATATATTGAAAAGGAAATAAACATAAATTTGGAAAAAAGGGTTTAATTTCTTGCTTGTTTTATGACTTAATTACAAAAAAATTAATATATAATACGTAGCTAATACATCACATTATGCCATTTAAGGTACCATTAGATATTGGTTTACAAGAAATAAATTAAAGTCGAAAACAGAAATAAACAATAAGTGAAATATTACACATACATATCAAATTAATTCTTTTAGGATATCCGGCTCCTTTTATTTTCTACCTATAGTCGAGAATTTGTAAAGTAAAAGTATTTGGCACAAAAATTACAAACTTACAAAATTATTTTAAATGGTAAGTACTAATCAAGTTTCGAGACAGTTCGCTTCACAAATCCTTTTCCATCGATTTCCGGGCCAGAGGGGCAAGGATTTGACTTGGTTAAGATTTTGGAAGCCACCCAGGCGGGATCTGAAAAATGTGGATTGTGTTAATTGTGTAAAACTGAAATAAACGTATTTAAACAAGAAAGGCGAACTTACCTGTACAGGGTCAAGCTTAAGGCTGTCTTTGAACCGATCCCTGGAATGTTTTGCAGCTCCCTAGCGGTTCCATTGTTAAGCTGGTCCAGAAAGGTTTTAATATGATTGGCCAACCATTCATTGGGTTTTACGTTCTGCGCTCCATCATTAACTCGCGGCGGTGTGGTCACTGTCTCGGTTTTCACAGCAACGGAAGTGTCACGTTCCCGGAATGCCGCCAGCCGCCGGCTGCGCCGCAAATTCATTACTCGTGGAACGGCGCTGCTTTGGCGATTTGCTATACGCGCTGAGCGACGAAGGCATGATTGCATTGCCAAAGGCACTGTTGTATCCTCCATTGGCTGGAGGCCGCTAACTTCCCGCTGACTGCTGGATGCCCGCAAACTAATGGGGCTAATGTTCGTGTGGAAAAGCTGGTAGCGTGCTGTGGTGGGATTTATTGGTTGTTCCACTGTGGACGGCTCCTCGGGCTCGGGTTCGATCTCTTCGGCAATGGTCATTGCGGTGGAGTGCAGCCTGCTGGGTTGGCTAGGCTCAACCCCTGGTGGGGGCATCAGATCCCTATCTTGATCGATGTCGCAGTGGAAGCCTAACAGAGTTTGGCAGCTGTCCGTGCTGTGAACGGACGAGGGCTCCAGCGTGGTCTCCTCCTGCCCCAATATCATGCGAGTCCTATAAGAAATAGAATTATCAGCTTTCCCGGCAAATTTGCGTTGCGTCCAGAGTGTTACTCACCTTTTCTTGGCTTTGGGCGTCATGCCAAGTTCGGAGCGGGTTCGACGGAGCCCGCCGGTCAGCGGTTTGACCGTGCTGCATTTTGATTTCGGCGTCTGGTTGCCGGTGACCGTCGAGGTGCTCAGCACCTGGCGGAAGACGTGTGGTGTCCGTGCGGCCAGCAATTGCTGCAATCATAGCAAGATGGGAGCATGAAACTCGAGTAACTGCATCGTTCGACTTGCGGTCAGTGCGGTTGGGTTTGGGTTCTCTATATAAACGACTCACACTCGCGGCGGTGGCGTAGTGTGCAATGGAGCAGCCCAGCGAGAAGCCGCAGGAGGAGGAGCAGATAGATGGACAGAGTCAGGAACTTATAGGGCAACTTAAGTTGCAAAACTTAGCAGAAACTAATCTGGATGTCGAAAAGAAGTCCTTTAAACAAGCTGATGATCAGAAACCACCAGATACTTGTGCTGAAAGCAGCGAAGCAGTGCAAGATTTAGACGATAATTGTGAGAAAATTCAGGTCTTCAAAGATGAGTCGGAGAGACCGGGAAGTGCTGAAGTGGAGCACATTAAAAAGAACGAGGAAACTGAAAAACAGCTAGCCGAAGCGATTGACAAGAAAGTTATCGAAAAACAGGAGCTCAAAGGCATTGAGGAGCTTGAAGAAAGTATTGCCCAATTGAATACATCTGGAGATCAGTTGTTGACAGGAGAAGATGAGTCAAAGGATCAGCAACTGCCAATAAATCTGGAAGTTCGATTAAGAACTAATTCCCTGGGGAGTGAAAAGTCTTCCGAAAATGAAGAAAAGCCTCCAGAAATCTCAGTGAGTGCGATTCAGCACACTGGCAACGTTGAAGCTGCTCCAGCACAGCACAATGATCAAAAGGAAGCCGAACCAGATCCGAATGAAGACACGCAAGATGAACTAAACCAGGCGGAGAATAAAGAGTGCCTAGGCAGCGCTGTGAAGCAACACAAGATTCCTGTAGAGCAACGCGAAGATGCATCCAAGCATCCAGAAGAAGATCTGCCCAACGAGCAGGTTACACAGTTTCTACGTCAGCTGGTCAGCCAACTGTGGCCGGAGCTGGGCGCCAATCCAGAACTGCGTCTTGAAAGAGCGAGTGCCAAGGGTGACAATTATTTGGGCGTGGTGTGGCGTCTACAGGCGGCCACCGATTCGAAACGCAGCCTGGTGGTTAAGCTGCCGCCACAGAATCGCGTGCGCCGCAAGCAATTCTTTGCACGACCATGTTTCCTGCGCGAAACGGCAGCATACGAGGTCTTTCTGCCGCTAACTGAGATGATTCAGGAGAAGTGGAAAATACCCGGAGAAGATCGTTTTCGGCAGCACGCCCTCTGCTTCGGAACTCGCCAGGATGAGCCAAATGAGTGCATTGTTCTGGAGGATCTGTCCTGTGCCGGGTTCTTTCTCCACAATCGGTTTCTGGACCTATCCGTCGAGCATGTGCGTCGCGTAATGCTCACCTATGCCAAATTACATGCCATATCATTGGCCGGAAAGTGCCAGTTCCCCGATAGAATGCAAGAACTGCAGCAGCTGGTGGACATCTTTGAGCAGCGACGCGAGGATCATGCCTTGGGTGTCTACTTCGAGAATCTCAAAGGCAGTGCCCTATCTGCACTGCTCGCACCGGAGGATGACTTCTACAGAGTCCGTCTGGAGGCGTATTTTGCCAAGGGATCGTACTTTCAGTTGCTGCTCCCTTTGGTCAGCGGATCCAATTGCGAACCCTTCGCTGTCATGTGCCATGGCGATTGCTGGAATAACAACATTCTTTACAAGAGTGCACAGCGGGGAGAGCTTGAAGACGTGCGCCTGATCGACTGGCAACTGATGCGATATGCTTCACCGGTCACCGATTTATCCTACTTCCTCTTCACCTGCACTTCGCGGGAATTCAGGCAGAGCCACCTCAAAAATATGCTAGAGGATTACTATGAAGAGTTGGGCCAGCAGCTAATTAGGTAAGTGAAAGAGTGACTCCTTCCTCCTTCGACTTTTGTAATGGTAAATTATCTTTGCAACAGACTAGGCGAGCAGGTGGAGCAACTTTTTCCCCGACCAGCATTCGATGAACAGGTGGCCACAAAGGCGGCTGTGGGCCTACTGCTCGCCATGATGGTTCTACCTATTGTAACGATGCAGGGTCAGGATGTGCCCGACCTGCAAGCGATTAGCGAACGAATCGAAGCTGGGGCCACCACGGACCTCCATGGTGCTGGTTTCCTGGGCGCGGGCAACGAGGCTACTTTTAAGCAACGCATACGCGAGGTGATCCTCGACTGTGTGGACTTTAACTACATATAAAAAGCTCACCTTCTGCTGCGCCATTTGCATCGGATTCAGGCGAAGCTTCTTGGCACCGGTGCCAAAACGCAACGTGGACATCGTCTCGGTGAGATCGCATCGATGCGGACTGATGCAGGCCAGAAAGGTCAGATACGACTGCGCGGTGAGCGACTCTGAAAAGAATTATAGGAAAGAATGAAAGTTAAAAGAGAAAATAATAGTAATTAATATGCTAATCAATAAAGGTTTTAACCCAAAATGTTGTATGAGTTGTTATTTACTAATTAGACATAATCCATATCCAAATTAATGCGCTTACCCTGCAAAACTGTGGTGAGGACGCTGTCGCGGTATGGAATCACCATGTGGCCCGCCGCCATGGCCATCACAACCTTGTTGATGCTTAACAGGCCCAGATTGATGTTGACGCCCTCCTGCCTGGCCACGCCCTCGTGCCCAGTACGCCTCACGCCTTCCGAACCGGCCAGATCCACAATATTCATCCTGGAGTGATGGGTTTCACTCTTCACATGAATGGTGACTATGGCATGAGATCGAGAACTGTTGGAATTCATATTGGTGGGACGAACGCGTCGATTCCGAGTGCCCAGTTCCAATATGAACTGCAGTTCCTCCTGACTGTGCAAAGGAAGGCAGGTGCATTGCTGGCTACGCGCCACCACCATGGGCATATGTGGCGTGGAGCTTAGCAGATCGTAGGGTTTCTCATTGTAGATCTCTATGAAGGAGGCGTACACCCGAATGGGATCCTTGTGGTTTTCCTGCCTGGCGGTCACGCGATCCAAAATTTCGGCCAGAACTCGAGGCAGAACACCCAGGTGCTCGGGCTGCGGTATATGTAAAGGATTGAAAGCATTATTACAAGTATTGATGATCTTTGGCAATGGAAATGGCACTGCCTTTAAGCGATCGTGCCAAGAGTCAACTGATCGCGAAACTAACAACGCACCTTGTCGGGTGGGGCCATGCCCATAGAGTAGCTCTTGCCCGTTCCCGTCTGCCCGTAGGCGAGTGCGGTGCACGGGTATCCCTCGATGAGCTTGTCCACCAGCGGCTGGATCAGCGCCTGGTACATCTCATCCTGGCTGATGGACGCGGGAAAGACGTAATCGAAGTTGAACTCATTCTGCTCCACCATTAACGACTGGAAAGCATGACGGCGGTCATGTACAGTTACATACATGGTAATGGTGGCGCACTTACCTTCCCGTTGCTCCATGGCGGAAAGTGAATGACGCTGGGCTCCCGACGCCTCAAAAACTGGCGGTACGGCGCCTCGCGGACCGCAATCCGAACGGCGCTCAATTTGGCCGCATCCATGCTAATCGAAGTTGTTTAAAAACACAATATTAGTTTACATTCACCAAAAATGTTCTGCTTTTTCGATGCAGCTAAGCGGCGTTTATATTTCAAATTGTATTTGTGGCAGTGTGACCGTAGAAGAGAGCATTAAAAATGGTCTGGGTTGATAAAGTGGATACGTCATTTACATTGTGGTTTGTGGCCTTGCTATCGGCATGTTGCAGAGGCCTTTACATTTAGCATAAGCAGCTGTTAAGGGACTTAATGGCGCTTAAATATGGTATATTATATTGCAAACATACCGTGCATATAGGCGGACCAGCGCGCATAGTAGTTTATACCCGTTACTCGTAGAGTCCGTATGAACGTCGAGATCTCAGGAACTATAAAAGCTAGAAAGTTGAGCCTAAGCATGCACACTCCAGAAACATAGACGCAGCGCAAGTTTGTCGATTCATGTTGCCACGCCCACTTTAACGCCCACAAACCGCCAAAAGCTGTCAGTGTTGAAGACTCTCCTTCGCACTTCCACTAGCTGAGTAACGGGTATCAGATAGTCGGGGAACTCGACTATAGCGTTCTCAATTGTTTTGGTCTGTTATCCTACTATCTTTGCCAGCCCTGGCTAACGTTACCACCCTAAATAATTATCGACACACACAATCGGGGAGGATCGGTATTGCTAAGTTATCAAAGATAAAACGACTCAAAAATCCAACAAATTTGATGATAAAATAAAACAGTTGAAACTTTATTTTTAATGGCAATTAAGTTTTTATTTGTAATATATAATACAAATGGCAATGCTGGTCACCCTAAAAGACAAGATGGCAGCCTTAAAAGCACCTCGAATTTCGAATTTAGCGCCAACAAAATGGCGGATATGAAATATTTAAACGTATTTTTTTATAGAGTAGGTAAGTAATATGGCCATCTCACTCTAATTCAGCACGGTTCGCCTTCTCTTTTCATTCAAGACTCGTATACGAGGGAGATCACCTATCTATTGCCATCTTGCTCTAAATAGATCTGGATTATTTGACAATTGGCAAGTTTCGTATAACATTTCACTAGTTATATGAAATTGGCCAATTTATTTAGTGTTTTGACTGGTTAAGGCGCGTAAAACGTTACCCATATATGCATATATATTTGCTTAATTTGCAACATTTTACACGTCTTTTAAGACTTTAGTTCTCAGTGCGACTAGTACAATGTTGCGTTCATAGATATTTGCTTTTTGTATTGTATTTCTTTCATTTTGTTTTGCAGCTTGACAAGCGTGTCAATCATGAAAACAATTCGTTTGTGATTTCCAAATAGTCGTACTCATCTTACTGTCCGTAAGACAATTCAACTTAAACATTTCGACTGTTCGGAAATCGTTACTTGTATGAGTTTTTGCTTCGGAGAACGTTTCGCATGATTGTCAATGTGATTCGAAACGATCTCTAAAGCTATAACACCAATTTACCCTTTAGATGGCCATCTGTGCAACCTAAACGAAAGAGAAGAGGATAGAATTAGGATTGTAGTGGATGCAACGTGTCGAAAATCAAATTCAATGTATGCTACTGGTAAGATCTAGATTTTTTTTGTATTTTGTTTGACAATAAGAGGAGCGGATCTTGGAAGTAACGCACTCACTTGCAGTTAGTTGGAGACTGAATGGAAAAGCGAGGGAGAATTGGACGGATGTTATTAATAGGTCACCACCATTTTGCCTGTCACAATTCGAGTTATGTGTGTATACGTTGCACTGCGCGGAGTACTCACCAACTGAATGGGAACTGTACCAAGTGAATAGAACTTTAAAACACCCCACACTTAGAAAGGACGTAATTTCTCGTTAAATTTATGTTGAATGCAAGACAATGGGACAAAATCAAGGGAAAAATGCCAATTGAATGCGTAATCAGTGTGTATGTATATCAGTAAATAATGAACTGAACTGCAAAAGTGGTTTTGAGTGTATTTTGGATCAAAGAAAGTGAAGTTTACAATTTGAAAATCATAGCAACGAAACTAAAACCTCTTACTAAAGCTCTTTTTGTGTCGCTTACCTTAAACTCTCGATTTATGATATAAAAAGTAGCCCTAGCTCGGTGTGACCAGGCCGAAAATGCTGCAACATCTAGCGGCTCTAGCCCTTGATATTTTCGAGTTTTGGGCACACTAATCTGAAAATACCGAATATAATATAGTGGGAAGAGCATAAGTACGAAAATAGCGGGACTTCCCAGTCGTTCCAATTGCAAAATAAATTTGTAAATATACATAAGTTAATAATTACCAAACTGATTCGGTATAGGATTTAACAAAAAGACATTTGGTTTCATATCATTCCCATCTAGTTTATTTGGTTTTTAGAATCAATCAGTCATTCATGTGTCCCACACCCATGACCCGGTTTACTTCCTTGCCTCCGGCGGCCAGGACGTCGAGTAGAAGATCACCCTTGTCCTTGCGCTTACTGGGTGGCACTTTCTTCTGCTGCTGCAGGGCGGCCACCTGGGCGGCGTGCATCTGGCGGCGGTGCTTGTGCATGTTTCCCGAGTTCTTGAAGGTGCGCTCGCAGAAGGCGCACTCATACAAATCCTGGCCGGTATGCGTGGCCGTGTGCTCCTCGAGGCTGCGACTGCTCTTGAACTCCTTGGCGCAGTGCGTGCATTTGTGGTACTCCTTTGGATGATGGTAGCGTATGTGAGCCGCCAGCTTAGCTCGCGATCCCTTCTCCAAGCCGCACTGCTCGCACTTCCACTGCCGCAGCGAGGCGGCATCGAGATGCATGTACATGTGCTTGCGCAAACTGTTCTCGTCGGACAGCCACACCTGGCACTCCTGGCACTGTACCTCCGGCAGCTGGGAGCCCTCGCGATGCACGGTCCGCTTGTGCACTAGCAGGTTCTGCTTCGTCTTGAACTTGGCGCCGCACGAGTCGCAGATAAAAGGCACGAAGGCTGGGTCATGAGTGCGTCGCATGTGCAGTCGCAGATCAACGGCAGTGCGGAAGCTGTGGGGGTGCAATAAGGCCATCAAATCACTCTTCTACTTTTTGCATTAACTTACGATCTGTCGCAGTGCTTGCACTGCTCGTTGCGCTCCTGCTGGTGCACCCTGGAGTGAATGGTGAGAAGGAACTGCTTGGAAAACCGCTTGGAGCACTGATCGCATGCGAAGCTCAGGTCGTCCTTGTTGGGGTGGAAGCGCAGCATGTGTACATCGTAGCTAATTCGGCTGACCAGTTGCTTGGAGCAGATCTTGCACCTGCACAGATCTTTCATTAGTAGGGATTCAATCAATTGCCTAGGCTGGCCAAGTACCTAAAGTAATTCGGATCGTTGTGCATGTGTAGATGGTCCACGTAGAGGGCACGCTTCTTGTAGCGCCGCTGGCAGCAGACCACATATCCAAGGGACTGGTGATGATTCCGGAAGTGCCGCTTCATCTCGGCAAAATTGGGAAACTGATCGTCGCCACCGCAAATGCAGCACTCCAAACGGCCGTGCAGAGCGATATAGCTGTCCATTTCCCGGCTATTGGTGCTGCGGCTCTCCGCATCGCCCTCGGCATCCTCATCGTCGTCGGCCTCCTCTTTGTGTGGCTTCGTCCTGGCCTTGGCCTTGACCGTCTGGGTTTTGGGTGCTGTGACTGTCCGGGGTAGACGCATGCTGCGTCTAATGGGCGAGGGCAGGCGCATTCCCCGTCGCGATGACGTTCGGACGCTACTGCTCCTACTGCTGCTGCTACTGGCGTCCCCGTCGATTTCGTTACACTCCTCGTTGTCCGCGGCCGCAGGACTCACATCTATCTCCGGTTCGCACAGGATCTGTGCCTTTGTGTCCGCATCCTCGTCCTCAGAGAACGGCTCCATCTTCAGTTGCTGTAGGCCCAACTGTTTCTTCATCACCATGGCGCAGAACTGCTCGAAGTCGGCCAACTGCTGCCAGCATTGGGTGCAGAGGCTCTTGGACACCCCATCGTTGGGCAGGAGCTGGGAACAAGGATGCAATCTATCTATAGGCAAATGTTTATGGTTTAAACGGAATTCACTACTTACCACCAACTGCAGGTGCTTCTCAATTAGCTCCGCCAGATTGGAGGGCACCGGCTGATCGCCGGAGTCTTCCTGGTCGAAGATTGGCACGCTGTGCTCCGCATCGTCCAGGCACAGGCGGCATATCATTGCACTACGGCTGTAGGAAAGGAAATTAATTCAATTAATTGCCTCGCAAATTCAGTTTAAGACGTCGCTGCGGCGTTGCCAGATAGCAGGCTAAGTAAACTTCGAGCGACAGAGATGTCAAGGTGGGGGTATAAAAAAAGCTAGCCTTAAAACTTATCGAGCAAAATTACCGATAGCATACGAATTCCACTTAAAATTAATTACCATTAAAACTATATATATATTTCTCTTTATTAATTCTACTTATTTTATGGTTAAAATCTGCATCTGAAAAACTAGCTAGAAAGCAGTCAGACTGTTTGCGATGACCACAGTGGCGACATCACAGCAACAACAAATCGAAAAACAAAAAGATAGACAGACGCAGCGAAAATAAGCGAAAGAGCAGACGCAGATGAATCGACAAGGACTCGGAAAAGGAAAATTAAGTTTGTAATTTGCAAGAATAGATTCTCGCGACACTAGGATGAGCGTTTCTGCCGCTGTTGACCAGTACACGGTGCTTACTGGGGACCGTTCCAAGATCAAGGACTTGCTCTGTAGCCGTCTCACGGAGTGTGGCTGGCGGGACGAGGTGCGCCTGATGTGCCGCAACATCCTGCTGGAGAAGGGCACCAACAACAGCTTCACCGTGGAGCAGTTGATCACTGAGGTGACGCCGAAGGCTCGCACCCTGGTGCCGGATGCCGTCAAAAAGGAACTGCTAATGAAGATTCGCACCATTCTCACGGAGAATGAGGAGGCCGACGAAGCGGAGGAAGAGCCCTAGCTTTAACTTACATATACATACATTTTATGTAAGCGCAATAAGCTTTTTATATTAATAAAGTTTATTTGTACGATTTTATACATAAATCCCGACCAGGGAACGTTTACACAAATTAGCAGAGACAGACACCAAACACACACACAGAAATTCAGTCGGGCGTGGGGCACACGGAGCTGTTGCTGACAAAGTCGAAACCCTCGGTATCGGGTATTTCAATCAGCGACTTGGCAATGCCACCAAGTGGGGGCAGCATGTGTCCGGCTAAGTTGGCTGGAACTGCCGCTGGAGGAGCAATCTGGTTAGGATGATTGGGGAGAGCAACTGGAGCCGCTGTGGAGGTAATGCTACTGCTGGGCTGCGAGTACTTTCTCACCCAGTCGTTGGGATGCATCTTCTTCTTGTGGTTGTGCATGTTGGCGTGAGACTTGAAGGTGCGTGTGCAGAACTGGCATTGGTACAGATCGATGCCTGTGTGAGTGGCCATGTGCTCCTGGAATAAAAACGGTCTGGGATTAGCCCGATCAGAATCTTATACTCCGGTCAACTCACGGCTAATGCCCGCGGCAGCTTAAACTCCTTGTCGCAGAGACTGCACTTGTGCCGCTTGGCGGAGTGATGGTACCGCATGTGGCTGCTGAGTGCGGCACGGGATGACTTCTCTGCATTGCAGAGCAGGCATCGGTACTTGGTGTCGCCGTCGCGGTCATCGTGGCGTGCCAGATGCTTGCGCAGGCTCCGTTCGTCCCGCAGCCAGCGGCCGCACAGGGTACACTGCACCTCCGCCACGGGCCCGTCCGGATGCAGCGCCTTCTTGTGGATGAGGAAGTTGGCCTTGCTCCTGAAGTGTGTACCGCAAATGTCGCATATGATGGGCGTAAAATCCGCCGCATGCATGCGCTTTACATGGGCACTTAGCTCGAACTTGGTGCGGAATCTGCGAAAGTGAGAGAGTAACGCATTAGGGGATTTGCCTGCCAATCTAGTGCCACTCACGTCTTGCTGCAGGTGTCGCACACCTCGGGACGCTCGGTGCCCTTGTGTCCCTTTAGGTGCATGGTCAGCAGGAATTTCTTGGCAAAGCGCGCCTCGCAGATGGCGCACTGGTGGACCAGCTCCTGCTGCTGCGAATGAAAGCGCAGCATGTGCATCACCTGACTGTTGCGGTTAAGGAAGTTCTTGCGGCAGCTCTGGCAGCTAAAGTACTGGGGATCCTTGTGGCAGTGCAAATGGTCGACGTACAGCGTCCGCTTCTTGTACCGATTATTGCAACACTTCACATAGCCGGTGCAATCGTGCTCCACGCGAAAGTGGCGCTTGAGATCGTTAAAGTCCTCTAGCGGGGCTGCGCAAATGGCGCAGTCCAGCTTAACATTGGCGGCTATATAGTCGTCCATTTCCTTAATGCTGCTGCGCTTGACGGGCGCCTCCGAGGGATCATCATTATCGTCGCCGGTGATCAGTTTCTTGGTCTTGGGTCGACCACGTTTGCCGCGAGGCTTTGGCTGTTCATCGGCATCTGGAGTTAGCTCGCCCCTGGCATCCTCTTCCTCCTCTTCGTCTTCGTCGCCATCCTGATCGTCCTCTGCTCCAGCACTGCTGCGTTTGAGCTCCCTTTGCCGGGCCCTTGATTCCCTCAATGATAACTCTGTGATCTTGGCCTTGTTCTGCTGTTTGCGCTTCTCGTACTTCCTTTTGATGATCTGATGCGTTTGCTGCAGCGCCGTTTTGCGCGGCCTTCCTCGGGGGCGTGGTTTCACCGGATCCGGCTCGGGCTCTTCTTCATCCGGCTGCGATTCCGGCTCAAAGTCCGGCTCAAAGGTGTCGCCATAGTCACTGTCCTTTTCATCGCCCGCTGACAAGGCGTCGATGACGGGCTCGCACAGTATGTGGTCCTTAATGTCATCGCCCTCGTAGCTAAGCTTTGGCTCGATCGGAGACTCTGTGTTCCACACAACCAGGGCGGGCTCCGGCTCCGTCAGTTCGGGCAGCTCCGGCAACTCCGTTTTAAGCTGCAGGGAGCGGTGCAGCGACCGCTGCTTCTCCGCCACCATGGAACAGAAGTGCTCGATTTCGACCAGCTGCCGCCAGCAGCGGTTGCACAGGCACGTGGACACTGCATCGTTATCCGCCAACTAAAAAAGATTAAATTGAATTAGAAAAAACGTCTTTCGGGTAGGAAAGTCCAACTCTACTCACCACCAGCAGCAGATGTCGCTCGATCAGCTCGGCAAGCTGGCGAAGCGCCGGTTGCCCCACTGGCGATTCCTGCCCGAAAATGGGCACCCCGTGCTCAGCATCCTCCAGGCAGAGTCGGCATATCATCTCATAAAAGGAAGGACACAAATCCCGAGTCGAATCGCGTTAAATGCAGCTGTTTTTGATTCGTTGCTGAGTTTTGTTTTGTGGGCGTTGCCGGACCGCGAACAGAGACTGCCGCATATGATGGTACAAACAAAAAAAAGCTTAAGAACTAGCTAAAAAAATTACCAATAATTTGTAACTGAGTTCAATCAAATTGAATGTACTATTATAAATTTATTGCGGTATGATTAGCTTATTTCTGAGATGTACGATATTCGAAAGTTCTTAATTCTGATATTGACATCTATTGCTATTACACAAACTGCGGCTGAAGATTCATTTCATGCTGGTTGCTCGATGTTGGCTGACGCATTGGCTTCGGCGGCGTTTTAGGTTTCTCCTTGGGCTTGGAAATATGCTCCTTAAGGACCAGTACATCGGATTCAGATCCGTTCAGCAGATCCTTACTTAAATCGGTCTTGTCTCCCATAATCTCGGTGATGGTATCGGATAGGTTATCTATTTGTTTCCGCTTCTCTTCCAGCTGTCTCTTGGCTATCACATCGTTGACTAGATCCTCGATGCTGGGGGTAATTTGGAGGGCAGGACGATGCCCGCGGGGAAGAAGATAGGTATCTGCCAAGATCATCAAATGGCCAAGAACGGAGCCAACTAGTTGGCCCACCAATTCACTGCCAGCCAAGGTGACACGGGTGAGGACCTGATCGAAGGACTCGTTGCAGCTAAAGAAGGATCGCAGGAATTCCTCGTAGATCACCTCATTGCCACCGCCCACAGTAGGCAGCATCCAGAGCAGGAGGAGCAGCTTGAACTCGCTTAGAAATGGAATGAATGCCACCAGACCCGCTGTGAAAAAATCAAAAGCCACGTAAACTCCATAGGCGATCCAGTAGGTCAACCACCCGCGAAGATCATTGTCGTTACGCTTCTGATTGTTCAGGATCTTGTAGGACGCGAATGCTGGATAGAAACAGCCCACCAGCAGGGACACAATGTACACCGCGTTCGCATAAATCATTTTTTACAATTTCGAAATATTTTTTAATTTTGGATTTTGAAAAAAGTATATAGCTTGGTTTTGGTTCTTGACTTGGTTGGTTTGTGTTGGCTACTTGAACATATACAATAAACTGAGATATGATTGCTAACGATAGGCCTGCTTTGCATTCACAAAATGATTAATTCCTTACAGCTTTTTTAATGGAGTTTTTTTGTCTTTTTAATAAAGACAGAGCTATTTTCCAATAAATTAATAAAATGAATAAATTTGGCTTGAAAAAGGCTATAAGCGTATTACGTTGAAAAGAAGTGGCATCACTGGTTATACAATTAGTGTTGACAAGCGATTATGGATTTAAAAACGCAATATAAACGAAGCGACGCGATGGAGCCAGCCGAAAGTCCAGAAAAATTAATAAAATCCGTACGCCGTAGTGACGTACTGAAAAACGTGAGCAATATGAGTGCCCACGATCTGTCGTGCGGTGATCTCTCCGACATCGATCTCAAGGACGTGCCCGCCCAACTGGAGGCCACTTTGAAACCGCGTCGCTACGAAGCAAGCACTTTGTTTAACATTGACCTGGACGAAAGTAAGTGGAATCCTGGTGGCAAATTAAATTATTTTTTGATTGATGTACTTATGCACTTTCAGTCTGGGAACCCAGCTGTGAGGAGAACGAGGTGCAGCAGTACAAGGAGCGCGCCCAGAAGGAGCAGCAAAAGTTCTTTGACTTCGTGATGCATGCGGCTCTGGACACGGACAACCGAAAGGTTAACTTCCAGCCCAACAAGGAGCAGCAACGTCACCTAGATCAGGGCCCCAATTTGCAGAACTTCGTGCGAGGCTCATTGGCTTTTACAAATTCGGCCATCCGATTTCAGGCGGAGCACGAGGACATGATGGAGCTGCAGTGCAATTTGGAGGATCATTACCTGTATATGAGAAACACCATGATTAACAACGCTATACACCAGAATTTGGCCGGCCAACGAAGGTCCTAAGCTATGCATAGATATAAGTAAATAGTAAATGTCGATAAAGTAAATTAAGACTGCTAAGATTGTAGGAACTTGCCTTATATTTATTTCTACCCTAATATGTAATTCCCCAAGTTGCAATTCACATGACATCTGGATGCCTTCGAGCCTGACAAAAAGTAATGAAAACCGATCATACATCGTGAAAATATCAACTGTATGTAAACTGAAGTTAACAAAAGTTTCGTTTCATGATCTGAGCTATTTAGGCGTAAGGTTTAACTTAAATTGTGTGTATATTTGTGAGCTGCTCATTCTTTGTTCCAGGCTGCCAGGTATTTCATGAGGTCCGTGAGACTCTCGAAATCGGTGCGGCTGGCTGGTGGTTCGTCCTTGGTGATTCTTGGCAGTGCATTGCCCATCTTGAGGCGAAACTCCTGGAACTGCGAAAGAAACGAAAGAGTTAAAGTTAATTCTTTGAACAAACCTAGACAATACCCACATCTTTGGCTCCAGATAGCTTCCAGAAGCCGTAGCAGAAGGCGCCGGTGCCCATCACGGCGTACAGTGTGCCCCAGCCCAGTGCCCGCAGGGCTAAGGTGGCGCCCTCGTCCATCAGTATCATGCCTTGCCGGGTTCCAGCCTGCTGGAGGACCTTGCTATCCGTCTTCTTGGCGGTGGCCAGCGTGCGCGAGAAGCCAAACAGAGCGGACACCCCGCCCACCAAGCCCAGAAAGGCGGCGGCTGCAAAGTGGAGGATGAAGTGAAGGTGTACTCCAGTCAGGTTCTGTCTAATATGTGTGTGTTTGTATGTGTAACTGCCTGACGGGTTTGGACAATCACCCACCCTGGATGCGAAACTTGCGCTCCTTCTCGGCCGCCACTGCATCCGCGTTGGTGCCGGCCTCGCTCATCCTTCTCAATTGCAATTTATTATTGTCGTAACTTCTGCTGCCCAAATTGGATCGCACAACACAGCTGATTGCTTGACCGCTCTTGACCGCCAACACTGTTGCCAGAGTTGCCACCTGACCCTTTCTGGGAGGTGCTAACATGGCCAGAAAGAAAGCTAAAAGTGAGATGCTGAAAGTTGGTTAAAAATTATCAACCGTTGCTAGCTTTTATTATAGATTATCAAAGTCAATTGGATTTGAATGTGTTGCAGCTAAATTACTTAATAAATTATTAAATGCTAAACTGAATATAGCTGAAATCGGCCGTTTCAAACTAGCCGGCAGCACGGTTAGCATGACCGTATTCCGCTGCGGTGTTATGCCGCTGCGCCCCTGCAGTCACACTTTTCGGTCGGCGTTGTCCGCGTTTTCACATCGCATCGCGTCTAAAAAACGGGGTAATTCGCATTCGCAACCGCCTGTAGCGACCGATAGTTAAAGAATGCACGGCCAGGGTGCTAGCAACAAACTGTGATTGTTTACCCAGCCTTGTTTTTGGCCATCCGTGTCGTGCGATCTCCTCCTTTTCCTCTCCCAGCCGTTTCGTTTCCCTTGTCTTTCGCACGAGGTGAAAAGTGTGACGACGCAGCAGAAAACGCAAAACCAAAGTAGGGGAAAAAACCACTTTCTGTCGCCAGTGGCTCTGCCGGTCTAGTGGCCACCACCACCGCCGACGACCAGGATGAGCACCACCACGGATTCGAAGGCGCCACTGCGCCAGGTGAAGCGCGTACAGTTTGGCATTTTGTCACCTGATGAAATTGTAAGTGCAGCTCACAGATTCCTCCGTTCGACGCCATATTGAAAAATTGAACATTTTTGTAAACGCAAAAATAGCACTCCATTAAATTGGCAAACGCATATTGTGCATCTAAATAAATGGGTATTATTCCATGTACACATGCATCCCAGTGTATTTTCTTGCAAGGTTACTCTAAAATGGAACAGGAACAGGAGGTTTTATATTATAAAAACGATCAAAACTACAAACAAACACAGATAGTTCATGAATTGGAGTGTTTATCTAGGTGGAAAGTAGTCCTCGAAGTAGTCCTGGTATAAAATCCAGCACCACCATGAGCGAACTACGATTTACTGGTGGAATATTATTATTAATTGTCAATAAAGCATAATAAACATATTACATAGAGAAGGTATATTTGTTATTTATCTCCTGGGATATTGTTCGTACAAAATATATATAACCACCTTAAGTATAAGTGACTCAGAATCGACAATTACTGTCAAAAATCACAGACATCAAGTTTTTTTTATCAAGCTATGACCCTTCAAGCACCTGTTTATCAAATCAATACGGCATACACTTTACGAATTCGACCGTTGTTAACCCACATATGTTGCTTCCTTCCTGATTGCAGCGTCGAATGTCCGTCACCGAAGGTGGCGTCCAGTTTGCGGAGACGATGGAGGGCGGACGTCCGAAGCTGGGCGGATTGATGGATCCGCGCCAGGGCGTAATAGACAGGACCTCGCGCTGTCAGACGTGCGCCGGCAACATGACCGAGTGCCCCGGACACTTTGGACACATCGACCTGGCCAAACCAGTGTTCCACATCGGCTTCATCACCAAGACAATCAAGATTTTGCGATGTGTGTGCTTCTACTGCTCCAAAATGCTGGTCTCGCCGCACAATCCGAAGATCAAGGAGATCGTGATGAAGTCCAAGGGACAGCCGCGTAAGCGCCTGGCCTACGTCTATGATCTTTGCAAGGGTAAGACGATTTGCGAGGGCGGCGAGGACATGGATCTCACCAAGGAGAACCAGCAGCCAGATCCAAACAAAAAGCCCGGCCACGGCGGTTGCGGTCACTACCAGCCGTCTATCCGGCGAACAGGACTGGATCTCACGGCCGAGTGGAAGCATCAGAACGAGGATTCGCAGGAGAAGAAGATTGTGGTCTCGGCGGAGCGTGTTTGGGAAATTCTCAAGCATATCACCGACGAGGAGTGCTTTATTCTGGGCATGGACCCCAAATATGCGCGTCCCGATTGGATGATCGTGACTGTACTGCCTGTTCCACCGTTGGCCGTGCGACCCGCAGTTGTGATGTTCGGTGCAGCCAAGAATCAGGACGATTTGACGCACAAGCTGTCCGATATCATCAAAGCAAACAATGAGCTGCGTAAGAACGAGGCCAGTGGAGCGGCGGCGCACGTGATCCAGGAGAACATCAAGATGTTGCAGTTCCACGTCGCGACGCTGGTGGACAACGATATGCCCGGCATGCCCAGGGCTATGCAAAAGTCGGGAAAACCCCTCAAAGCCATCAAGGCGCGTCTCAAGGGTAAGGAAGGTAGGATTCGTGGCAATTTGATGGGCAAACGTGTGGACTTCTCCGCTCGTACTGTCATCACACCCGATCCAAATCTGCGTATCGATCAGGTCGGTGTACCGCGTTCCATTGCCCAGAATCTGACCTTCCCCGAGCTGGTCACTCCCTTCAACATCGATCGCATGCAGGAGCTTGTGCGCCGAGGTAACTCACAGTACCCGGGTGCCAAGTACATTGTGCGCGACAATGGCGAGCGTATTGATCTTCGCTTTCATCCGAAATCCTCTGACCTACATCTGCAGTGCGGCTACAAGGTGGAGCGGCATTTGCGCGACGACGATCTGGTGATCTTCAACCGACAGCCCACGCTGCACAAAATGAGTATGATGGGTCACAGGGTGAAAGTGCTGCCCTGGTCGACGTTCCGCATGAACCTCTCGTGTACATCGCCCTACAATGCCGATTTCGACGGCGATGAGATGAATTTGCACGTTCCGCAGTCCATGGAGACGCGTGCCGAGGTGGAGAACATTCATATCACACCCAGACAGATCATCACTCCGCAGGCGAACAAACCCGTCATGGGTATCGTGCAGGACACTCTGACTGCGGTGCGAAAGATGACCAAGCGCGATGTATTCATCACGCGCGAGCAGGTGATGAATCTGCTCATGTTCCTGCCCACGTGGGACGGTAAAATGCCACAACCATGCATCCTGAAACCGCGTCCCCTGTGGACGGGCAAACAGATCTTCTCCCTGATCATCCCCGGCAACGTGAACATGATACGCACGCATTCCACGCATCCGGACGAGGAGGACGATGGACCGTACAAGTGGATCTCGCCCGGTGACACCAAGGTAATGGTGGAGCACGGCGAACTTATCATGGGCATTCTCTGCAAGAAGACCCTGGGTACTTCAGCCGGATCGCTGCTACATATTTGTTTCCTTGAACTTGGTCACGACATCGCTGGCCGGTTTTATGGCAACATTCAAACCGTGATCAACAATTGGCTGCTACTCGAGGGCCATAGTATTGGTATTGGTGACACCATTGCCGATCCGCAGACCTATAACGAGATCCAGCAGGCCATCAAGAAGGCCAAGGACGACGTGATAAACGTTATCCAGAAGGCCCACAACATGGAGCTGGAGCCCACGCCGGGTAATACTCTGCGTCAGACATTCGAGAACAAGGTGAACCGTATCCTAAACGATGCTCGTGACAAGACTGGTGGTTCAGCCAAGAAATCTCTCACTGAGTACAACAATCTAAAAGCTATGGTGGTGTCTGGTTCCAAGGGTTCCAACATTAATATCTCACAGGTGAGTTACTGACTAGCGATTTCCTTTCGAACTCATTTAATGTGTTGGCATATTTATATTATAGGTTATTGCTTGTGTGGGTCAGCAGAACGTGGAGGGTAAGCGAATCCCCTACGGTTTCCGCAAGCGCACTCTTCCCCACTTTATCAAAGACGATTACGGTCCTGAGTCCCGTGGTTTCGTGGAGAATTCGTATCTTGCTGGCCTGACTCCCTCTGAGTTTTATTTCCACGCCATGGGTGGTCGTGAGGGTCTTATCGATACTGCTGTAAAGACAGCTGAAACCGGTTACATCCAGCGTCGTCTTATAAAGGCTATGGAGTCGGTGATGGTAAACTACGACGGTACAGTGCGTAACTCCGTGGGTCAACTGATTCAGCTGCGTTACGGCGAGGACGGTCTGTGTGGCGAGCTGGTGGAGTTCCAGAATATGCCCACGGTGAAACTGTCGAACAAGGCGTTTGAAAAGCGCTTCAAATTTGACTGGAGCAACGAGCGATACATGAGGAAGGTATTTACGGACGATGTGATTAAGGAGATGACCGACAGCAGCGAAGCCATTCAAGAACTGGAGGCAGAGTGGGATCATTTGGTTGGCGATCGCGACAGTTTGAGACAAATCTTTCCCAACGGCGATTCCAAGGTGGTACTGCCGTGCAACCTGCAGCGTATGATCTGGAATGTACAGAAGATCTTCCACATCAACAAGCGCCTGCCCACGGATCTGTCGCCTATGCGTGTGATCAAGGGCGTCAAGGGATTACTAGAAAGGTGTGTCATTGTCACGGGAAATGATCGTATTTCCAAGCAAGCCAACGAGAACGCCACGTTGCTATTCCAGTGCCTAATCCGCTCGACACTGTGTACGAAATACGTGTCAGAAGAGTTCCGTCTGTCCACAGAGGCATTTGAGTGGTTGATCGGAGAAATCGAGACGCGTTTCCAGCAGGCGCAGGCCAATCCCGGCGAGATGGTGGGCGCCCTGGCTGCCCAGAGTTTGGGTGAGCCCGCTACTCAGATGACACTGAACACCTTCCATTTCGCTGGTGTGTCTTCAAAGAACGTAACACTGGGTGTGCCGCGTCTCAAGGAGATCATCAACATATCCAAGAAACCCAAAGCTCCGTCGCTAACCGTTTTCCTTACTGGCGGTGCTGCCCGCGATGCTGAGAAGGCCAAGAACGTACTGTGCCGCCTGGAGCATACCACGCTGCGCAAGGTAACGGCCAACACGGCTATTTACTACGATCCGGATCCGCAGAGAACGGTGATATCCGAGGATCAAGAGTTCGTAAATGTCTACTACGAAATGCCGGACTTTGATCCCACACGCATTTCACCCTGGTTGCTACGTATTGAGTTGGACCGCAAGCGGATGACGGACAAGAAGCTGACCATGGAGCAGATTGCGGAGAAGATCAACGTGGGCTTCGGGGAGGATCTTAATTGCATCTTCAATGACGACAACGCTGATAAGCTGGTGCTGCGCATTAGGATCATGAACAACGAGGAGAACAAGTTCCAGGACGAAGACGAGGCCGTCGACAAGATGGAGGACGACATGTTCCTGCGCTGCATTGAGGCCAACATGCTGTCGGACATGACACTGCAGGGCATCGAAGCCATCGGCAAGGTGTACATGCATCTGCCACAGACCGACAGCAAGAAGCGTATCGTGATCACTGAGACCGGAGAGTTCAAGGCCATTGGAGAGTGGCTGCTCGAGACGGATGGCACATCGATGATGAAAGTGCTGTCTGAGCGTGACGTGGACCCAATCCGAACATCCTCCAACGATATCTGCGAGATCTTCCAGGTGCTGGGCATCGAGGCGGTGCGAAAGTCTGTCGAAAAGGAGATGAACGCCGTGCTGCAGTTCTACGGCCTGTACGTGAACTATCGTCACTTGGCCCTGTTGTGCGATGTAATGACCGCCAAGGGTCATCTAATGGCCATCACCCGTCACGGCATCAACAGGCAAGACACTGGTGCCCTTATGCGTTGCTCCTTCGAGGAGACAGTGGACGTGCTGATGGATGCCGCCGCTCACGCAGAAACGGATCCCATGAGGGGTGTATCTGAGAACATTATCATGGGACAGCTGCCCAAAATGGGTACCGGCTGCTTTGACCTTCTGCTCGATGCAGAGAAGTGTCGCTTTGGCATCGAGATTCCCAACACGTTGGGCAGCAGCATGCTGGGCGGCGCCGCTATGTTCATTGGCGGTGGATCTACACCGAGCATGACGCCACCAATGACGCCGTGGGTTAACTGCAACACGCCGCGATACTTCTCTCCACCCGGCCACGGTAAGTACTTTCAATATCTATCTATTGCTTTCCTAATATTTTCTTGATCCAGCAACGCTGTATCGCTTGTTAATTATCTTTTTTGATTCGCTTGCCGAAAATATTTAATCTTTTTCTTTCTTGTGTTTGCAGTGAGTGCCATGACTCCTGGCGGTCCCAGTTTCTCGCCCTCGGCTGCGTCGGATGCGTCCGGAATGTCGCCTAGCTGGTCGCCCGCACATCCGGG
Source organism: Drosophila santomea (assembly GCF_016746245.2). NCBI lineage: Eukaryota > Metazoa > Arthropoda > Insecta > Diptera > Drosophilidae > Drosophila > Drosophila santomea. The sequence continues at coordinate 10,626,502 of NC_053021.2, forward strand.
TTCATCACCCAGTTCACCGGGCCCTTCGATGTCGCCGTACTTCCCAGCCTCGCCGAGTGTTTCTCCCTCTTATTCACCAACAAGTCCGAACTACACGGCATCTTCTCCCGGCGGAGCCTCGCCCAATTACTCGCCCTCAAGTCCGAACTATTCGCCGACATCGCCGCTTTATGCGTCTGCAAGTCCGCGTTACGCCTCGACAACGCCAAATTTCAATCCCCAGTCGACGGGCTACTCGCCATCTTCATCGGGATATTCGCCAACATCCCCGGTATACTCGCCAACGCCGCCCTTCCAGTCGAGTCCGTCGTTTGCGGGCAGTGGTAGCAACATTTACTCGCCGGGCAATGCGTACTCGCCCAGCTCGTCCAACTACTCACCAAATTCACCATCCTACTCGCCGACATCACCATCGTACTCGCCGTCGAGTCCTTCGTACTCGCCAACGTCGCCTTGCTATTCGCCCACATCGCCTTCGTACTCGCCAACGAGTCCGAACTACACGCCCGTGACACCTTCATACTCGCCGACAAGTCCGAACTACTCAGCGTCGCCGCACTATTCTCCAGCCTCGCCAGCTTACTCGCAGACGGGTGTGAAGTACTCGCCGACATCGCCGACGTACTCGCCGCCATCACCGTCGTACGATGGGTCTCCAGGATCGCCACAATATACGCCAGGATCGCCGCAGTACTCGCCTGCTTCGCCTAAGTACTCGCCGACCTCACCGCTGTACTCACCCAGCTCGCCACAGCACTCACCCTCCAACCAGTACAGCCCAACAGGATCGACATATTCGGCGACGAGCCCACGATACTCGCCGAACATGTCCATCTACTCGCCGAGCAGCACCAAGTACTCGCCCACCTCTCCAACGTACACGCCCACGGCCCGTAACTACTCTCCCACGTCGCCGATGTACTCGCCAACGGCGCCATCACACTATAGTCCCACGAGTCCGGCCTACTCGCCCAGCAGTCCAACGTTCGAGGAGAGCGACGACTGAGGAAGGGAGGACGGGGGTAGCTCCCCCAGCACGGCCCGATCCCCGGGACGGTCGAGCCGTAGTTAAGCACCGACTACGATCAGGCGGTCGATCGTAGCGGAGAGGGTGAATTTAACAATATCAAGTCTGCATACAGCTGATAGGTCTCTCATAGATAATTCATTACTGTTGGCATAAGCAGTTTCAAGAAATTTGTATAAATAGGCAAACAGTTTTGAATTTGGTTTCTGGTTAAGCGTTTAACAGAGAAGTGAATTCGAAGCCCTTTCTACTTGCACAAATTGACTCAAGCTACAATGCTTACACGGTAATTGATGATTCCCTCACCAAAAGGATGCGAATGTAATTCTTGGCACTACCTATTGTATGCAATTGTTTATTAACTGAAAGTTTCTTGTTACCATTCTGCAGAGTACTTTCACTTTTTTTTTTACATCCCTATTCTTATGTGGCCTAAAGTTAGAAGCAAGACCCTAGTTATTAAGGACAACCAGTCGGTATAACTCAAGTGCGGGATTTAAAAAAGTCAAGACCAAACACTATATCTAGCGTTTTCCATATACCATAATTCCTAAATCCTAATTAACCCGATCAGTTGTTTTCGTCAGCAATATGTTATCGCTCGCACCCAAAAGTTATGCCTGCTGCCCAGAAAGTTGCGTAACTACGCATAAAAGCATAAGACCGAAGGCATGCATACACTACCTATATATTCATATATATTTTTATGACCGAAACCTTTTTGTAAATTATGACACAAAAAACAAAGTAGAAAAATATAAAAAAAATAAACCCAAAAAAAAATACTCAACAACATAGGGATTTTATATGGCGTTTTTTCATAACTAAACTGATGTGTTGTTTATGCTGGCGTCTAACTGCAATTCTTCGTATTCGATTTACGGATTTGAGAGCCAGTGCGGCCACTCCTGGATCTCGTTGTATAGCGTCAGTCCGGGACTCTGGGTGCTGATCACCTGGGAGCCGGCTATCAGGGCGTAATCCTCGCTCAACTCCCCCTGTTGCACTCCGCAGGCCAGCAGATCCTTGGCTGCCTGGAGAGCTGCATCCGTTGGCAGCTTGTCTGTCGGAGATTATGAGCATTTAGTGCTACACATAGAGGATAATATCAACTAACAACTTACCCACAAAGTTGCCGATAAAGGCTATGCCCGTGCCATTGGCATTGTATCCATAGGTGTGGGCTCCTCGTAATCCCCAGCCAGTGCCCTCGTATACAATTCCGTCGCTGCCGATCAGAAAGCTGGAAGGGATCGTTATCAAAATAGTCAGAGATAATTACGAAATTCACATCTTCTAAGCGAAGGTTGAAACTGTTCTTCTTGACATACGTATGTAGTATAGTACCACACTTACTTGTAACTAATATCGTGGTAATCCAGGTCGTTCTGATGATAGGCCTGCATGTTCTGCAGAATCTCGGCGCACTTGACCAGTCCGCTGCACTCGCCGGTGACCGTGTGATGGATGACCACGTAGCGGATGGGACGCACCTGGTAGTGGAGTCCCAACGATGGCTTGCCGCCCCACTGCCGCTTCAGCTTGATCGTGGGGCAATTGACACGCGACCGATGACGCGACTTTCCGGCGGAGACGAGTGCCACCAGAAGCACCACCACGACGGCCACAAGCCAAGGCGATCTGAATCTAACGACCAGCATGATGGTGATGTGCGAAGATCTGTGGCTGGATGAGAACTGTTCTCGGTGGCCTATCAGCCGCATTTATCAGGGCCAACGATCTGAGCTTACGAGCTTCTGGAGCTTACGATCCTCTACAGCCACAGGGGACTCCCAACCATTAGCCATCTCCAGATCTTCCGATCCGTCGATCTCCGCGTTCGGTTCTTTTTTTTTTTTGCATCACTTTTGATAGGCGGCAAGCAAAAAGCCCAAACAAGCATTCAAAACGGGTTGAAAGCCGATCTGAGTTGTCATTTCCGCTCAGCTAGTGACGAATGCTCCTACAGAGGCAATAAACAAATGTGAAATGCACATATGTACATAGAAATACTGGGAATCAATCTAATTCACAGCTAGCTGATATAGAAGGCTTGCATGCCGACATGTATTACGTTGATTTACTTAATAGATTAAAAAAAAAGGGCGAGGAAAAACGTATACATTCCTTAAATAGAACATAATGGTAATCGTTTTTGCTGAAAACAAATAATACATTTTGTAGGTCAATGAAATGCGCGCACAAGTTTCTGTCTTTCCTTTTCGTATTTAACTTCATATTCATGGCGTTTCATTGGGATGAATGGTTTTCGAGAAAAGTTAAAAGTTCTTTCACAGAGCGGATAATAATTGACCCCCATGCGATGAACTTGATTCTGATGTGCAGTGTCTATAAATTGTGAATTACTCATGGCGGGCATTTGCATGTCTCTGGCTTAAGGTTCTCCTCCGAAGGCGATCCGCATTGCAAATGCATTACGCTACACCAACTGGATGCGCTGCGCTTCAATTTCTCGTTCATTCATTGGGTTCTATTAGTGGTATTGATAAAAGCCATTTGCCCGATAACTACCACCCACTGGGGCGGGGCTACGAGTAACCGGCGTCATCTCCGCCACAGAAGCATTACTCACCATCCTTCCCTCTCAGTGCTTTACAACTGCACGGCAAGAAAAGCGATCTACTATAATTTGAAATATTTGCTACAGATGTGGTATCTATAAATAATGTAACCTTACATTATGGTAACTTGCATATAGATAACATATGTAGTTGAACTTAAAAATTCTGTTACTCGAAATGTAAATGTAACATTGTAATGTAATGTAAAGTTACATTGCAGTACCAGATAAAGTACGTAATGTAATGTAATGCATTGAAGTACCAGACAAAGTACGCAAGGCTTCGTATATAGTGAGCGTTAAAGCGCACTAGTACTTCTCCCAGTGCACTCTTCTCACGATTCTCACTCTCAGGTGGCGGTGAGTCAGAGGAAAAGTTTGAGGAGCTTCCACGATGGTCCGGTCCACCACCACTGTCCACTGGCCAAATGGCGACCAAGTTTAATTCCTTTCTTTTTAATTGCCAATCCGTGGGCGGCTAATGAACAGTGTCGGGCGGGGGCGTGGCCGGGGGCCTAGTTGCACTTGAAGATTACAAATATTAAGGTTGGCCGCTCCGCTGCTTCACTGCTCAACTGCTCGGCTGCTCTGCCGCTCACTCGATGACATCATGACGTCAGGCGTCATTTATACCGCGATAGCCAGCAGTCAAGTCAACTTGTTGGCGTTGTTGGCTGAATTGCCTTGCTGATACCCTGGATGAAAACGCCCCTGGGTGGCATCGACTCGCCCAACGCAAGAGCTTTCTGTGTTTCATAAACTTTCAGTTGTTTCAAATTTCCGTTTGCATGGCTTTTACCATGTCTTGTCCACGCTGTTAAAGTTATTGGAAGTAGAGTAGAGTGTCCGTCGCGTCGAGTCGCAGTAAATCAGTCTGGAAGGCTTCTGCTGGGTCTTGTTTTGTTTTCGTCTCGGCTGCGTCGACTGCGACGCTGAAAATTGAGGCAGAGGCAGTGGGCCAAACGCTTATATTTTTCAGTTTCGGTTTCAGTTTCGTTGGCAACGTGCGCGCGAAAAGACGCAAAAGTCGAAAGAAAAGTGCTAGAAAAACCAGTTGGCCGAGTCCTACGCCGAATTTTGAGAAAAGTAAGAGTAAGATTCACACCGAAAACTTTAGATATACAGAGAGGTACACCTACCAGCTACCCCTGGTACTATGTGTTTTTTTTTTTTTAATTTTTTTTGTACATTTCGAAAAGCACGAGGAAATGGAATTTTCGGTACTTTGCTGTGAATTAAAATTGTTGTTCATATTTTTCGACTACAAGTATTTTCACTGCCTGGGCATTAAACTGCATTATTATTGGCGGCGATGATATCATTTCCAGAGCGAAAAGTCGAAAAAGCGAAACGAACGTGAGTCGCGTTTGCTGAAGGAATGCAGTGGGGAAATATTCTTATCAGCAGACTGCTGGTATGCTTTTTTGTATATGGATTGATTGTTGTCATCTAGGAAACGGCCTAAAGCGGCCTCTTTTATCATCTTTTTCGGCCAACGAGAAATGCGAGGGGCCCAAACAACAACCTGTTGCCCAAGTTGGTTAGCATGCGAATTACACTTTCGCATACCATAATACCATAGGCATGATATCATACCGCTTTTCAGCGGAAATCCGCCGCCTAATCAATATTCGGAATGTATTTTGCTTTATTTTGATAAAATGTCGCACATGGTTCTTGTTATTTTGGCTTTGGTTTCGGTTTTGCTTCGTTTTGTTTTCCGATTTTTTGGTTTCTGGGTTTTGGTTTCGGTTTCGGTATTACGCTTCGGAATTTGGGCCACACCCCTTCCATGCCCCTGGGATATACGATGTATATACATACATATGTATGTATGTATGGACCTCTACCACCTTTGTGAATTTCGATGAGCATCATCAAAATTGTCTGTAAACTATTGCGTCACCGGTGGCGTCATCGTTTTTGGACCTGACTAATGCGCCGCCGATTTTGAGGAAGGTCCAAGTTCTGAAATCCAACCCCATTCCAATTCCCATCAATCGTGTACAAGCACATTTTCGAAATCAGCACATTTCGCTGGTCTGGTTTACTTTTCGCTTTCCTAAATCGTATTCTTCTTTCCTTAGTTAAATAGTATCAAAATAAATGAATCTTTCAAATTTATCTTTACTGCTATGGATGTTAAAAAAGGCTTTTATTCGATTCACGTTTGTTTTAAACCATATATAGAATATATATTTCGAAAAGCAGTAAATTTGACGGTTATCCCACTATCCTTCCGTTTGCTGTTTGTTTTAAGCTCATTATTTGTTACCAAAGCGCTAAACTGGTTTTATTTGTTTGCCTACAATGTTTTTCGGCTTGATTACCAATCGAATCAAATCAGTCAGAGTTTAGTCACAATCAGATTTCCAGATCTGGCATGGAATTTGCGAATACCCTCCATTATGCCCACCCACGGGCATCTGTACACTTAAAGTGTGTGTGTCCCAATTACGAGCGCGGCGCTTTTCTTCAGTTTTCCTTCAGCTTTTCCACAACTAACAGCAGGCAGCAGACCATAAAGTTCATGACGTTTATGCATATGTACATATATGTACATACATATGTACATTATTATATCCAATCCTAGGCGAACATATAGACGTGAGCGATTCCTCCATTTCGTTCGCTGCCGATCCCCTAAAAAGGGGGGAAATTGTATGGGGGGGGGGGGGAGAGTCATGGGGCGGGTTTGTTCTCTCGACGGTCAAGTAAATAGATTTTTCCGATTCTCCCACTGCTTCAATAACGCATTTGGCGCTTTTTCGCCTGCGAGGCCGGCATTGAAAATTGTTTTAAAATTAGACAAAAAGCAAAAATCCAAAACAAATACAAATACAAAAACAGCAACAAATGGATGGCCAAAAATACACAAACATTGTATGGATACAGTGCAGATCGATGGGCGTGGCAAGGGCGTTCGATCTGTAACAGCTGGCCCAAAAGTACAAAAAAATTTCAAAAAAAAAAAACATACCATATGAATTACGATATTCGGGGGATATATGTAAGTGAATCACAGAAAGAAATCATGCATATACATACGAGTATATGTAGCCTGAATCACGAGCTAGCTTGTTCGCTTATCTCTACGAATTTTAAGCATTTAAATAATATGTCCTAATTTATTCTGTATTATTATTTAATTTGTTGCCTTATCAACGCCGTTTTATACGCCTTTATATTAACCACTTGTGCTGTTTTTTGCAGACCCCACCTTTAACCCCCCGAAAAGAACCACCGAAGTAGAGCCAAGATGTCGCACTCAGTGACCATTACCCGCACCACCACCAGCACCACCAACACCTCCTACATTGTCCTGAACACGGGCTATCTAAAGTCCTTCCCCGGAATCCTCAAGTTCTTCGAGCTGGTGCGTTCATACTACCAAAAGGCCATCTAAACTTTTAATTTAATTTAACTACCATTGGTTTTGCGCAGATCATTGGTGCCGCAATCGTGGGAATTCTGGCATACAACTACCAGGACTACCACAGATACTTCAATGGCCAGCAGGATCTGTTCCATTATCTAATGGCCGTTACCTTTATGATAGGAACGTTCTGTTTACTCCTCGCCTGCCTCACGTCGCTCAGCACGGGCGGCATTATTGCTAAGACAATCTATGTAAGTATAATCTTAAAGAGCTTTAAGTTTAGCCAATTTTATTGGTCAATACTTTTTGCAGGAGCTGATTTACCACAGTGTGGCCGCCATCCTGATCCTGGTCTCGTCCACCGTCCTGCTGCTTAAGTTGCGCGACGTGAAGCACGACGCCTACATGGCAGCCGGTGTTCTCGGCCTGGTCAATGCGGTGCTGTACTTCATCAGCGCCTTCCTGGCCCACCGATCCTATCGCGGCATTTAAGCACTAAACCACCCGAAAACCCACCGCCCACTCGGCCATCTCCCAGCCCCTCAGCGAGTGTTCAAGTGGATCAAGCAATCTCAAAGCATTTTGGTCCTTCCCCACATCCAACCATTGTAACCATTGGCCATGCGAAGCAGAAAGAGGAGGCGAGAGCCCAGGGATATACATACATAGATGTAAGGGAAGTGGGTGCCAAGCGGCGGAATCTTTGTTGTACTGTGAAACGTTCTTTGGCGCTAGTTACACTTACTTATACTTTTACCGATAAATACAAACTTTTTTTTTTGTCTCACTTTCTTTTGTACCAAACAGATTGTCATGTATTCGAATAAAGATGTGTGTCTATATGTTTTTTCTAAAGGTGCAGTTTAAATTTTAGCTGCATCATTGTTTTATTTGTGGATTTCATTTTGTAGGCCAGTGTACTTGTAGGATACGATTCGTTTCATTCGATCGGCAAAGTGTTGCATACTTATGGGCCGTACGGAAATGCTAACAGCTGTTAAGTTGCTGTTAGCAAATAAATATGTATTGTTAATCCTTTCGGAAAAACAAATAATTAAAGCCAAGTTAGTTCTATTACCCGTATTTTATATACCATAGCATATCAGCCAACTAAAGAGATCCGTAAATAGACAACACATTGTGGTAATTTTTGTGGTTTTTATTGAATATATTTTAAATTAGTTATCTATAAAATAATTACTATATAATATAATATATAATAGAATTTGCATCTTTGTTTGTCTTCTCATAGAAATAGATTCTCTAAACACAAAAAATCAATTGAAATTACTAATCACTAATAATAATTAAAACACACTTCTCGCTCCATCTGGCGCAGATTTTCTTTTTATATGTTGGTGGCCACAAAGCCCTTTCCTTTAACTACTAATTTACATATACAGTAAACACAAATAAGTGGTTTAGGTGTATTAAAAAAAAAAAATCATAGTAATTAAGAGAAGTACACGCAAGTATTAAATATAAAAGAAAGGGGTAATCGATTACGATAAATTAAGCATTTTTCTTTAACAATTAAATTACCCTCCTTCGATCGCCGACCACACAAACGTTTTGCCTAATAAATACAACTCGTATATCAAGCTTTAAGATATGATTATTGAAAAAAAAAGAATTACATTTAATTATATTCGCTGCTGGCTGCATTTTGCATTCTGCTGGCTGGAAGTATATACAAAAACCGACTTAAAACGAGGAGAACTGGGGAGCTGGAAACTGGATTTGGATCTGGATGTGGATGCGGATTTGGGTCGGCATTGGAATTGGAATCGGGTTAAGGATCGGATAGATGGTAGACGGTTGTCCCTCTAGATGTCCTCCTATATGATCCATGCGGCTCACCTCAAGTTATGTAATGTAATGTATTCTAGGCAACATTTATGCAACGATTTGAACGATTGAACAATTGAACACACACCGAGACACACGATTAACAATTTTGCTTGGCTTGTAACATTCTCTAAATTCTGATTCCCTCTAGGCGAATAACACTGTATGCTATGCTATATGATTGATTATCATCTGATTGATGCACTGATTGGCCGATTAACAAACGCTCTACATAACCAATGGCGGGCACTCAAATGTCGTTTCACTTTACTTTTTGGTACATATATATGCTATGTATAGTCTATATGTGTATGCATATGTATATAGATAATGTAGTTGTATAATTTATGCTAGGCCAAAGGGCTTACTTGTTTGCCTTGTGGGCCAAAAATTGACATTTATATATTCGTTGAAACAATGAACACTATCCTCGCCTTCACTCTTCACTCATCACTCATCACTTCTCTGATATGTCTACCAAAAATTCCGTTGAAATCAGCTTACTCTAATACACCTAACGCTCGGTTCGATTCCTTAATCTTTCATCTCTTTCGTTTAGCTTCATTTTTCCCCTCACATTTCGCATTCTCGTGACTTTATCTAAGTTGTTTTTCGTTTTTCCAGTGTGTGTGGGGTGTGCTGCGGGTCACCCACACACACGGCTGCCACCGAAAAGGTCCAATATTGTAGTTTAACACCACATTTATGTTAACAATTATTAAAAAAAATCCATTTCAATAACTTATAAAACTGTAAAGTTTGGTATGAATATGAAAACTTTGAAATTTTCTTTATCTAATTAGAGGTTTTCACATGGCAACCGTGATCTTGTGGGACACCCAGATGCTAAGGCCATAAAAGAATTATCTAAATTAAGCTCAAATCAAAATCAATGCATCATCGTCGTCGTGCCAGTCTGGCGGATGATCCCCTCTCCACTTCCACTTCCACATCCATCTCCCGCTGCAGCACCAATTCCAATTCCAACTCCACCTCCAATTCCAGTTCAAGTTCCCGTTTCCTATTCCGTTCCATCTCCACCGGTTTCCCAACGCTGATCCTTTTCCGTAGCCATAGCTCCTCAAATCGCCACTCTGCCACCTAGTGATCCTGCAGCTAGGTGACTCGCAGCCACTCCTCTTCTCCTTCTGCCAGTGGGCGGTGGTCGGGGGAGGAGGGTGATGCGTCGTGTTAGTGGTCGTGGTGGTAGCCATGGCAGCTGGTGGTTACATGCAGCACAGAAAGCGATGAAAGAAACTTTTGGCATTGCGGCTGGCCCGGCTGGCCCTTAGCTAACAGATGATACCCTGATCCAGGCTCAAGTTGTTGGTGGCGGCCACGGCAGCGGCATTCTTTGCCGCAATCACCACATGATGATGGTGGTGATGGTGATGGTGGTGCATGTGATGGTGGTGCAGATGGTGGGCGGCACTTGCTGACTTTCCTGAGCTGCTGCTGCTGCTGGCGGAGGAGGTGGCTGTGGCTGTTGCTGGAGCAACGACGCAGTGGCTCGCGGGCGCTGTGCTGCTGCCCAATCGCTGGCTGTGGATCAGCAGAGTGGCGGTGCTGCCGGATGTAGTGGGACTGCTGCCGGGACTTGGGCTCGGATTCGAAGTGCTGCTGCATCCATTCTGTGGCGTCTGCTTCTTGTAGACCGTGGTCAGCGGCTCCGAGGCCCGGCGAATGCTGTTCATTCTGACCGATGTCGTCGTTGGCGAATGCAGACCACTGCTGCTGGTCACCGATCCTCCACTGCGCCGTGCTACTGACGAACCGCTTGAGTCCTCCAGCTGAAATTTCTTCACCAGAGCCTTGACGGACGTGGCCGAGCCATTTGACTCACCCGTCGGCGTCTTGCGAATCACCTTTGGTGTGGTGGGTGCGTCGGGAAACAGTGTGAGTGTGGCCACCACTGTGGCGTCCTCGATGCCATTGGAACTGCCCAGCTGGATGGTGGCAACTGGCTTCTTTACAAACGTGGCCGTATACGTGTTCTCCTTGTCTGAATCCGAGGCTCTTCGCGTTGGCGTCACAATTTGGGTGGGCTTGTGAACGTGACCATTGCTGTTGCTGGTCAGCGTGTGGATGGCTGTGGTGGTCTCGGAGCTGGGACTGCTCTGCAGCTTGCTGGTTGCAATTGGTATCTTGGAGATGCTGCCGCTGCTGTTCGCCCGATGGTGGCCATTGTGCGTCGGCTTGCTGTGCATTTGGCCGGATTTGGCAAGCTGATGCTGCTGGACAGGTTGTTGCTGCTGTTGTGGTGATTCTGTCGCCGGCTTCTCCACGCTCTGTGCCTCCTCCACCTCCACCTGCTCCTCCTCTTCCTCGTCCTCCACATCGTCGTCGTCATCCTCCTCTTCCTCCTCTTCGGCATCGCTCTGGGGCTGCAGATAAATCTGTCTGTCCAGGGAGCAGTCGTCCTTTAACCAAATGTGCTCCAAGCAGCCAGTGGCACTCATGCGATCGCTGTAAGAATAGTTATACAAAGTTACTAATTTAAACAAACTCCATTATAAATAAATATTACTAAACCAACATGCAGTTTGTAAAAATGACAGCGATAAATGACACGTACAGGAAATCCACTGACTGTTTTATGGAGATAGAGAAATTTTGAATTCACAGCAACGGAAGTTACAAATTCCTTTCGTGTTGATCAAGAAATTGTTTAATAGAATCAATTACGTGAGGCAGAAACTTTACATTAATCACTCTTAGGTATATTAATCTGCTGACCACAAAATTAAGAATGAGTTCTGTTCAGGAATTATTCATTTTCAATTGAGAATTATTAACCAATACTTGGATTTCATTTTAGATTTGAGACAGTTTAGTAAATTCATAACATCAGTAGTTTCCCAGTGCTCGCTCATAAGCTGATAACTGATGATAAACTGCAAACACAAAACCGACACTTACTTTGGCTTAATTCGCAATGCGCGACGGATAAAGTCGATGGCCACCGGCGAGACGCCGCCAAAGAGGTTGTCCGGAAAGGTAAGGGCGCACTGCGAGATGTTAAGGAAGGTCTCCTGCTTGGTGTCGCCGCCGAAGGGCGAGAATCCGGATAGCAGCACGTAGGTGAGCACGCCCACCGACCAGATGTCCGTCAGCAGGGACAGCGGCTCGTATTGCAGCACCTCGGGGGCCACGTAGTCCGGTGTTCCGGCCATTTCCCGCACATTGATGCCCTCGCACACCACCCGCGAGATCCCAAAGTCGCACAGCTTCAATCCATCTGTTGTGGATGTACAATCGATTAGTACAAGGCATTCATTCATCTACTTATTTGTTTTCAATGAGAATACGCACCTTCTATGCGCTCGCCGGCGAGCAGGATGTTCTGCGGCTTGAGGTCCAAATGGGCAATGGAGCGATCGTGCAGGAACTTCAGGGCCTTGAGCACCTCGCGCATGCAGTGGCGGGCCTGCGCCTCCGTCAGGCACTCCTCGTTGTCCAGGATCGTCTGCAGCTCACCACCAGTGGCCCTGCAACACGAAATGCATTTAGATTCGATTTTCGTATGCGAAACAATAGCGTTTACTTACAGCTCCAGCAGGAGTGCTGTGTCCGAGCGCGTCTCGTGGACGGCATTGAGGTTGACGATGTTGTCCTCGCCCTCGCAGAGCATCAGCACCGCGATCTCGTGCTTGATCTCCTTGTCGCTGCTCTGCGCCCGGCGCCTCCGCTTCAGGAACTTTGCCGCAAAGTGCGAGCCCGTGTTCTTGTGAATGGCGCGGCGAACGGCGGCGAATTTGCCCCTGCGAATGGAGATGGGAATGGTTTGGGATTAGAGTAGCCATTGGTTTCTGTTACGACCAGCCCACACAGTGCGTGAGCCAGCTGCGATCATTTTTCATTCATAAGTTAAGTGGATTTGGGCCGAGTTGCGGTGAGAAGAAGGAGGAACGCTGGTCAGATAATTAACACTACACGAAAAAGCTCAAAGTCCCCAAAATGTCTGCATTTGCTTTGAATCTAGGCAATGTTATTCCTTTGCTTAGAGGAATTTTCTAAACCTTTGATATACGGAAATATTTGTAATACAAAATTGGCAATTTTAATGTTTAACAATATACAGAATATACGGAATATTCAAATTGTTTTTTTTTTGTAGTGCACAAATCGAACGAAAAGTGACTCAACGCGACGCCTTTTGACAAAGTACGTGCCATAATGAAGCAATTGCGCTTCCGGCAACAGGCAAACTACTAAACAACTAAAACAGCAACGCTATTGCCAACACTTAAAGCAACACAACAACTGGCGAGCCGATGCGATGCGATGCGGCAGCCAGAACAGGAGCCAAGCCAGAGCGGTGGCCGGAGGAAAGAGGCTTTGTTGACAAAGCTGGCATACCAAATAGTTGACCAGCTGCTTCTCGTTCTGGGGCCTCCTCCTGCCCCTTTGGGAACCCCACCACCCACCACCCACCTCATCCTCACCGCAGCCAAGAAGACGATCACGCAAGCCTCGATCGGTTAAATGGGTTGGGGAATGGGCAATGGGTAATGGGTAAAAGGGAGGCGCACTTGCTTCGCTCACAACCCATTTCAAATACTCTTAGTACCAGGAGAACGTTTAATTATCGATATTCTCGATAATAGCCATGTTCTATACGACTACTACAATTATTGGCACTTATTTAGGCCACTTAAACGAAATGATTTAAGTAAGTAGGCTTAAGACTACTTAAAACATTAAATACAAATGAAGCTAAAATTTAATCGTTGGTTTTGTCGATTTTTTCGATAAGTTTAAGATATTGCGATAATTTATTTATTTAAATGTATTTGTCTAAAAAGGGAAGTTAAAGCATACGTATAGGCAGTTTTCAATCATAGAAAGCGTGCAATATAAAAATTCCCACAGATTGGTTCTCAATTTTGATAGTCGCCCGATGTGGTCCATTGGCGTCACTTAGCTAATGAGCTCCTACGATCCCAAAAAGGGGCTTTGGCTGGCCATCAATAATGAGTAGCGCTTGGACGTCGTCGCCTTTGCCGGACTGGTTTTCTAATTGCCCCCTCTGGCGGAGATGGCCCCCACCTGCCCCTTTTGTGGGGGGGGGGGAGGTGCTGTCAAGTTCTGTGTCTGCGTTCCGGCAGCCAAAGTTCTGTGGACCCCCGCCCCCCTTCCTGGCTCACTAAACTATTCGAGCCCCTGGTAACTGTCGCTGTCTCTTTCTCTGACATTGACAGCGGACAGACGACAACAACAAACATTGACTTGGACTCGGGCGCTCCTGTCTTTCTATGTCTATTTGCACTCCCGCTTTCTCCAGCTCCTTCAGTGACAGTTGTTGTCTGGTCTTACAGAGAAAGAAAAGTCTGGCCAGAACTATTTAGGCAATATTTTCTGGGATTAATGCTTAAACGAGAATATAGACTGTGCGATAATCTCATATGATAATGATTATATTCAATAGTGTTACTAGCTACTACTTACTTACTACCTCAGTGTTACTAGCTTTAGTTTTTAATCTTAGTATACTAATTAGTATCATTTACAGTTTTTATTGCAGTGCATCCATGACTAGAATCGGCTGCCGTGTTTAGCATTTGGGCCAGTCTGCAGTCTACAACTAAACAAACAACACAACATGCCTGTGTAGTGTAGTGTTGCGGGTCATAAAATAAAAGTTGTCCCGGCATCAAATTGAAATATTTAAAGCCTGCAGAGGCAACAGTAACAGCAACAGCAACAGCAACAGCAACATGAACATATGGAATATGGAAGGAAGTCTGGGCCACAACTCAATTTCGCAATGGTTTCGTATTCATGTTTTTCGTTTGATTTAATTAGCCAGGCGATTTGCATACGCGATGAGAATAAACAAAATGCAACAATGTTGCGGGAACCTGGGATCATGTGGGAACATTTTTCTTTTTTCTGGTGTTGGGGGGCAATAAGTTTGCCTGTCCGCATATAAGGACTATTTTTATGCAGGCTAGAGGGTAATTAAATGAGGTGTATTGCTATTACTGGTCATATAATTAGATGCTAGCCCATGATTAATTCAATTCGAAATGCCCCGGTTTATTAAACCCACTTGCGACAGGGTATCAAGTGTTTCGACCATCCACAGCAGTCGCAAGTTGTGGCTGTGCATTAACATAAATTTTAATTAAATTACAATTTTTGCACTCCTCACTGGCCGGCAACAACAGAAACATTGCCTAATTGGGCAAGGTCTTCTCTGATCGTAATAAAGTTATTGCCCTCTTCTACTCTCCTTTTTGGAATTTTATCTGCTCTTCTGTTTCTGTTTTTATTTCTTTATTTCTTTTATTTTTTTGTGGATTTTTTTGCTCATTGCTGGTCGTCCGTTACGTAAGACAGTTGAAATGCTTTTGGCACGACTTTTTTGATTGGATGGACATTTTTTAAGGGATTTTTCAACTTGATTTTGTTTACAGTTGGGAGATGACAAAGCCATAACTTAAAGTTAATTCTTAGATACGAAAAGAAATAAATCAAGTATCAAATATAATAAAAAGAGTAATGCATTGTGACTTTTTATCCTATTTAATTACTTGCCTTTTCGAATTCATTATTCTGACAGCAAGTGTTTTTCGTATGGGCACTAAAAAGTGTCCAGCACTTGGTTAACTGAACTTTAAAAGGTCAAGCCCGATGACGATGATGATGATATAGGGGCAAAATACGGTGGCTATAGCCGAGAGTTCATGGTTGATCGGTTGCGTAGAACTAAACTGGACACACCCACGCAGCTCTGCCCTTTTTTTTTTGTTTTTTCCTATTTTGTTGTACTTTTGAAAGCTCTCGACAAAACATAATAAATAAATAATAAACGCTTTATAAACAGATTGCCAAAAAATTCGAGTGTGAATTTTGTTTGATTTGAAGTGGTGTGGAATCGGAGAAGATTCTAAAATTGGTCAGCTTTGGCGTTTTTTTTTTGGCTTTTTGTTTGATCGCCTCAAATGATCGTCAATTGATCGGATCTACATACAGACATGGCATATACAGCCCGCCCCTTTAACCCCTTAAATGCTGATTTCATGATTCGATCCACCGAGAAGAGAGGAAACGACAAGACGAGACTCAAACAACTCAACTGGAGATGGAGACTCTAAACCGAGGGCCAAATAAGGTGGCGTTTAAAAACGCGCACAAAACGCGGCGCGTGCACGTGTCAAGATAATGCCAGCGGGATTATAGAAAGAGGGGGGTTCGGTTGCGAGGGAGATTTGTGGGGTTAAGACTTGATGATGGAGGCTCCAACCA
Source organism: Drosophila santomea (assembly GCF_016746245.2). Taxonomy (NCBI): domain Eukaryota; kingdom Metazoa; phylum Arthropoda; class Insecta; order Diptera; family Drosophilidae; genus Drosophila; species Drosophila santomea. The sequence continues at coordinate 10,642,588 of NC_053021.2, forward strand.
AACACACAAAAAAAAAAAAAACCCAAAAAAATACTGCGCAATATTTACATTGCCCTTTTCCAGTCATTTACCGCCAGGCTGAGAGATCGAAAAACAATAAGCAAAAAACGCCAGAAAATTGGGAAAATAATCGTAAATGTTGCAAAAGTTTTGTGTTTGCCGAAGGTGGCGATTGAAGATGCCCAGAAAGGTACCGTAAACAATTCATTGATTTATTTACTTACCATTTAATATTGCCCAATCGCGGGAAAAAGAATGGTACTTTGTTAACTTCTTTTTGTTTATAATGAGAAGCTCATCAACATAATGCTTTCGAACTTGGTTTTTTTTTTTGCTATTATTCAAAGTGCCTTTTATTTAAACATTAAATTTTTGTGAATTTTCCGATGAGTGATCTGTGTGATGGCTTTTTCGCTTGACTCTCTCCCTCGTAAAACAAATCACCCGCAAAAATGTGCAAATAATTTTCAAGTACCCCCTCGTCTTCCTTGTGGCCCGTTTGGATTTTTGTTTACTCGCGCGGCTCAATTAAATAAACAGGCACACACGGAGAGCCAGAAAAGCGTTGCCTCTTTAATTTTTCCTTTAGCAGATTGCAGATCGAATTGTTTCATTCGGTTTCTTTATTCGTTTTTTTCTTTTCTTTTTGATTGTTTATGGCATTTTAATTGTTTTCGCCTTTCGCTGGGGCGCTCGTGTTTACGCATTCCACCTCTTGAGCGGGTCAGTTTTGGTTTTTGCTTTTGGTTTTGGTATTGGTATTGGTTTTGGTTTAGTTGTTTAGCTTTTTGACTTAGTCGGTGGACTAGCGATTAGGCAAATATGTAAACCAAAATCCAAACAAACAAATAAAGGAATAAACAAACCAGCAAATAGAACACATCAAACAGAACAGCTAGCAGCTGCAGTCGATTGGCAAATCGCATTGAGATCGTTGTAATTTCAAAACTCCCCCACATTTCGATCCAATCATTTCGATTCTAAATCCAATTCCAATTCCGATTTCAATTCCCATTCGAATGCTAATGCTAATGCGATGCAATGCGATGCGATGCGGAACAATGTCACCAGCATTCATTAGCTAATTGGGAATTGCAAATTGTGAATTTAAGAATTTGTTTTGTTAACAAGGTGCAAATTGTTAGGCGGGTGCTGTTTGTTCTATAGCCAAAAGGTTAGCCAGTCGCCCAAAAGCGGCAAAATGATCATGGGAAATGGCTGAAGTATTCGATTCATAACGATTTTGAAGGTTTTGCGCTTTCCCATTCGCTTTAATTAAATAACAATTATGAGAGTTTCAATAGTATGGTAATTATAGTTTGCGGACTTTGGTGTTACAGTTATATACAAATAGTGGGCCCAATTTAATAGCAAAGTAATTGGCTCAATTTTGTATTTAATATATTGTAATTGCTTTCTTCTATGCATTAATCAATTTCTGATGTCCCTTTAAATTTATATAGTTTAGTGTGCTTTATCCCATCCCATGTCATTTTTAAACCAACAACTTGAGCGCCATTTGGTTGCATTTTGAGGAATCGGTCTCTTGAGAAGTCTGGCTATATACCTTTCCAGGTGCCCAGATATTTCCTTCTTGTGGCTTTACAATAACATTTTTGCAACTTGCACTTCTCGGCGGCCTGAAGAATTTCAGCTTCCTCTTCTTCGTTTGGCCAGCATCTTCGACGTTTTCTTTTCTTTTCTTTTCTCGAGGTTTTTCTTTTCTTTCCCTTTTTTTTTTATTTCTGCCTTTGATGGTCTGGGCCCAAAGTGCATCTAAGTGTTGTTGTTGCTGTTGGGCTGGATGGATGCTTTTAGCACAGTGCAGCGAAAGAAAAGGACAGGTATGTGCACATGGAGCAGAAAGAGAGAGAGACGGCGAGTGCAATGAACCAGGAGTGAAGTGCAGAGTGGAGTCATCATCGTCATCGTCATCCACGTCCTCATCGCCCCATGCCCATACCCATACCCACACTATACCCATACCCATAACCATTCCCATCCCCATCCCCATCCACATCCACATCCCCATTCCCAATCACATTTAACGTCAGGCCAACTAATAGTTTTCTTTTTTGACTGACTGTTTGAAAGGTGACTAACGAGACAAGAGACATTCATGCACACAGCAAAAAAATGTCACTGAAATGCTCAACGAAAAGCCTATCCGAAAAGGATATCTCTCTATGTAATAATCAAAAAAATAAACGAGTATCTTTAAAAGAACCTTAATAAAAACAATATAAAATTCAACATTATTAATATAATTACTATATATTTCATTATATTTTATAGCTGCGCTTGTTTTTTCAGTGTGCTGGATTGCTTCTAATGTGACAATTAAATTTGTCAGGAAATCCAAGCAGTGCGAAGAATGTGTGCAAGCAGTGCATTGCCCAGAGGAGAAATGCAAGAATGCCGCGCAAAAAAGACAGCCTTCGGGCGAGCGAAAGAGACAGACCGTCGTACTTACACATGCACATGGTACATATATGGTATATGTTGTATGGAGGAGCAGCGCTGACACGATGAGGGCCCATGCGTCACGATAATATTATTAAGCTGCAGGGCAGCCAGTGCATCCACAGTGCTGGGCACGAGAGTGGTGGGAGATGAAGGGAGGATGGGATGGGATCCCTGGAGGCGGAGGATGGGGAGACAAGCCTCTTGTTATGCAAATAACAACACAAGACAAGCACCGAAGCGGTGGACGGGGCAGCGAGGTGGTTCTGATTAGGTTTTTGACCCACAAAATGTCAACAAACCAAGGCAAGGGCAGTTTCCTCTAAAGGGAAAACGTATGTTACAGACGGGGACAAGCGACTAGGTCTGAGTATCGTGTCGAACCACAAGGATAAGTCTATATTGTAAGCAACAAAAGGAATCTCAAAGGAGAGGTCACTTTGCCCAAAAAGGTATGAATTAAAAATACAAATTAAATGCAGTATCCATTTTCGTGTTATTAAATCTTTTCAATTGTCAGGTAGATGTATCTGCTCACTTTTTTTTTTTTGAAAATTGGTGAGCCATCTAAGAATTTAATCGCGTCTTTTCATTTTTGCTCGGCCTTTGTCCAAATCATATTTCATTTCCCGTTTGGCTTCAGCTATCAGAATAAATCACAGATCGAAACCCACTCGAATATACGATTTTGCATTATACTGTGCGATGATTATGATATTGAATTGGCTTTTCGTCGGGCACTTTCGAATTTGCAAATGGACATCAATAATTTCCGTTAAATGTGCCAATTGTTAATGCGTCTTAGAGACCCCGGTTGGTGGCTTTTTTCGACGATCGCTTGGCCATTTTTGGTCAGCTTAAACACAAAAAAAAAACGACTATGACTGGCGAAGCGGCAAAAAACGCGCACAAATCGCGTGGGCGTCGCGCGCGCTTTGTTTTTAATTGTGGACAAATTTGGTCAGAGCTTAAAGGCAAGCAAGCGCGTGTGTATGTTTGCTTGTGTGTTTTTAATTCATTTAATAATTTTGCGTTCATTTTTGCTGTTATTCGAGTTTGTGTTTGAGTATTGCCATAGTCAAGGATTAATTTCTTTGTGTTATTTCATTAATTTGCAGCTTTGTTTGCTCTTGGCACACACATAAAACACAAAAGACAAAAACGCAGAACACATGACAGACAACATGCTCTGCATTTTTTGCGCCTTGCATTTGGGATTTTGCATTATGCATTTCCTTTTCAATTAAGAGCGTGTCAAAGCCCCCGAGACGAGGGTTTGTCAACAGGGACAGGTTCATAATCGGGTGTCCTGGGTGCTTTTGTTGTTCCTGCTTTTGTTTATATTTAATTCATGTTTTTTCCTCCTGTTTTTTTTCCTGTTTTTCTTATTTTGTTTATCTGCCCGTGCGCAGAGATTTTGCCTTCGCTTTAAGCACTTGACATTATTACACACAAAAAAAATCGCACACTCATATGCAGACTCATGCAAAAGAGCCTGCAATGTAGGTGGTGTAAGTACAGTAGGTGCCAAAAGTAAGGGATCTCTAGGAGCCCACTTAAATAATATTTCATCCATATTATTTCATGTGAACATAGTTAAGACGTCATGGCAAATGCCAATCGATGTTGGACGTAAATGTATGCAAATGTATATTTGATTCAGTAGGAGAAGCGCTGAATTAATATTTGGCTAGCCGATTTCCATTCGAATGTTAATTGGAAATCATAAAAATAAATATTTGATAGCCTTTACCTTTGCCTTTGCCAGGTCCGAACGTAGACTTTAGCCACCCACTGTACAGTATCCATGCTATTCTAGGCTCACAGCATGCAGTCGTATCCTTTTTTCCTTTTCACCCACTTCTACACCCATTTCTGTTGCTGTTTCCGTTTCCATTTCCCATTTTCCACTTCAGCTTGACACATTCATTCAGTCAGTCAGTCAACGGAAAGAGAGGGCCATACGTGGCTAGAAAGAGACAGTCGCTGGGCCATCGACACCCACTTGAAAATGTGTCAGGCTCGTTAGCTTAGTTGGTTTGGTTTAACCCCTGTTTGTTGCCTTTACTTGCATATATCCCTTTTCTGCTTCCGTTCGCTCACCTATTTTCGAGCTTTCACAGCGATTTTTAAGCGGCTTTAATTATGATAAATTAGCTTAGCAATTGCCAATTGGCTGATATGGCACACACAGCTGCCTGCTGCCTGCTGCCTGTTTCTCTTGCTCTACTCCCCACTTCGATTTCTGTCGCTGGATCCACAGTCAGTCGCCCCCAGTTCCCCAGTCGTCTCACACAATTGATCTGAGTTGGCTTTTGGCCTGCCTGATATCCTTGAGCTGCCAGTGGCTATTTCATTTCATTTCCATTTGTATTTTTCTCTGTATCGACTGTGATTGGCTGGCCATTGATAAGACGACGCATTCCACGAGTTCTTTGGAGCCGGATCACAAGACATGTTGACTTGTTTAGCGACTGTCGACTGTAGTTGATTGCAGTCGAGTGCGAAAATTGAAAACGAACCTAGTGCTGGGCAGTGAACTGTGAAACTTGTGGAGCCGCGGTTTTAGATTCAATGCAAGTTCCAAATATGGAGTAGGAGTAGTAATAAGGGCTTATGTATATCATTCTTATTTATTGTATTTTAAGGGCTAATCTTGGACTTTTCCAACCCAAACTCCACGGGGGAACTAGTTCCCAGTTGTTCTCCAGCATCCAGCACCTAGCATCGAACACTCCACAAAACTCCCATTCCATGTGGCAGCTGTGGGGCTAATCTCGGGGCACATGCCACCAGACAAAATGAATTTATTGGCAGCCCCAAGAATCACAGCACCATGGACAAAAAACAAAGTACAAGAAAATGAGACTGCAAACAACATTGCGATTTGTTTGCCGATATATGTAAGTATGTATGAATTCATACATATATATAGTATGTGTATGTATGATTGTATATTCTTGCACTCACATATGTTGACCTTGCCAATGTAAAGAATAAGGCGCCCAAGAAAGGGAAGACGAATCGAAGAGCCATATCTCTTTGGCTCTCCAGTAGAATATCATCGCTCGTTCCTGGGGCTGGAAATCATTTTGTCGCCGTTGTCCGTTGGACACGTAAAAACTGCTGTCGCGGGTTGCAGATAGCACGAAGTGCACGGAACACGCATTTAACATATTGTATATGGTGTACTGTACGTGTCATCGGTGCAATCAAGGCCTCGACTCATGCCCGATGCAACCAGAGAACGATATAATGCCCTTGCAGGGGTGGTGTATTGCACAGACCGCACTTCGAGGGTACTAGTTCCTAAAATCGGAGAGGGATTACCTTGCCCCTTCACCAGAAGAATCATACTTATGCTGTTGAACAGTAATGCACATACAATGCAATTTAAGCTATGATCAACTTTGTCCGTATCGCTTGTCCGTTAGTTATATATTCTATATTCTAATGGACAGCAAACAATGTCCTTAAATCCTATCTCCTTTGCTTGATTCATTTAATAAATACATCTCAGCATTGTTTGTATTTAGCATTTGACCATGATTTTTGAATGTTTGCCGAAAATCGTGTTTCTACCACTATAAATATGATTATTTTGATCATAACATTCGAAGTATTGGTCCAAATATGGAATGTCACACCTCGTTGAGTTCGTAATTAAATTTCCAATCGAACTGTGTTTTCAAAAAAAATTATATTTTTGAAAATTTTTTTTTCAATTTTTGACCATGATTTTTGAGTTGTTGACGAAAATCGTGTTTTTGCGAGTATAAATATCAGTATTTTGATCATCTCCACAATACGACATAGTTTAAGCCACCATCAAGTTAATTCATTTGGCCAAAACTTGATTCTGCTTTATATTAATGTACACATTAATCTCAGAGGGTATTTAAAGCTTCAGCTCGCTTCAACTCGAAGGTACATTTATTTTCTTCTCAAGTTTATGCTCATTTATGTGGCATGTTTTATTTTTTGTTTTCCTGTTATTATTGTCGCTTCTTCGATATGCGGATATGCAGCAGGAGATGAGGAATTATAAAAGAAAGACGGGCTGATTTTGCATGCAGGGCACAGCGAGAGATGGGAATTTCTTAGGAAATCCAACTGGCAGTCACCACAAATTATGATTTCTCGTGTTTAATTGTCGTGGCAGCTGGCGACGAAGGTCGCAGTCCGGTTGTTGTTGTTTTCTTTAAGCCGCTTAAGAGGTTACATAAAAATCGGAATTGAAACTGAACCAAAAATAAAAAATAAAGCAGAAAAATACGAAAAAAAACCATATATATGTATATATAAATGAGGAAAATAATAACAATAGCATTAAATGATATGTGGACTAACGGCGTAAACTAGTTTTATTTCTTGGTTAATTCGACTGGTTTTCGCGGCACAAGAAAAGCGCAGAGAAAGGGTTTTCCTAGAAGAGAGTTGCTCAAGTTCGAGAATTAAGTCAAGTCCCCAATTTGTTACCCCCTTCTTCAGTCAACTGGTTTTCTTTTCGTTTGGTAGGCCGCGTGATTCATTTGTGTTTGTGCATGGACATGTATGTTTATATTTTATTTAAAGAGAGGGGGTTAAATACGAAATAAGTTGGTTAAATCAACACCTTGGGCTTAGCCCTTGACCTCAACTGCAATTTGATGCATTTTCTGGGCTTTTGGACCTTTCCCTTTGGCCGGCTGGATGATATGGCGGCATTGCTGTTATTTCTGTTGCCTTAGCTGTCATTAATACTTTGACTTTGGCCTTTTGTGGTTTAACATTATCCAAACAAAACGCTTTGGCACCCACAAAAATACGAGAGCTTGGAAAAAAAAAAAGATTGCAGTTGATTGACAGAATTGGGACGACAACAAAACTCTTACATCGTGTGGCACATAGCAACAATATATAAGGCGAACAAAAAAAATAAAATAAATAAAGTAAGCATTTGAATTCTGCATGCGTGAAACCCAGCGAAGCGTTAAAGTTCAAAGCGTTGGATTACACGACAAAGTGGCAAAGAGCAAAAAAAAAAAAAAAAAAAAAAACCAGGGGCGACTAGGGGTTAAACCAAACTGGGTGGGGGTGTCTGCCTTGGTTTTCGCTTTGGTCCAATACAAAAAACACTCATGCAAATGCAGTAGACCAATCAACCCACTCGCGGTTAAGGTTAACCCTTGAAAGCTCAAGATTTCTCAAAATGCGGTTTTCAAAAGACCAAACTCCAAACATTTGCGATCACATCATGAAATCAGCGCGAAGACTACGAATCTTCTGACTCGATTAACGGCTGAGCAGCAATCCTTCCCTCTGCCAATCCGATGATGATTCATCGACCAGGAACGCATCACCTCCTCAGATTCTTCATTCAAGTTTTATCTTCTCGCCGAGAGGCAGCGGAATGAGTCACACAGTTCAATTAAACGAAAAGGCGGGAAAGATGGCCAGGCCAGCAAAAGAGTCGGGAATATTGGCACGAATTTTGTGTTATTGAGTTTAGAAAAGGATGATGATTGAATATCATAACTTTTCTAAAAATGATCATATTGCTACATAAATAACTGTTCTGTGCATCTTTTAACTTCTTGGCAATCCATATTTAGACCATTACTTTACGTGTTTTGGCCAAAGTTTGCCGTCCCCAACAAAAATGAATGTAGTAAATAATTGTATAAAATTATTTAATTTATTTCCTGTTTGTCGCTGAGATATTTTTAATTTTTTTTTTTTTGTATATATTTTAGCTAAGAGCAGTTCCGCTCTCAATTGAATGCTAGTCAATTATGCTAATTTGCCTCCCCGCTTTTCTTTTTGTTTTCTAGAGCTCTTCTTTGCCTGCTGCTTGCATTTCTCTGGGAAAAAGTGGAAATGTTTTCACACATGAATGCGAATGCATTTTCTGACGACAAGGGGGGCGACGGCACAGGGGCGCATCGAAAATGGGGGTGGGGTAGATTGATGGGGGAGTGCAGTCGATGGTGGATGGGCAGTGGGAAAAGCGGGGGAGGGGGGTTTACAGCTTACAGCCGCCAAGCATTGAAAGTTTTTTCTTTTTCCATTTTTCCCTGCCACTGCCGGCAAGGCAAACGTTTTGATGAAAACTCGTTTTCCACAGCAGTTCGCAGTGGGAAAATTGTGGGAAATTTCATGGAAACAATTTTTTCGTTGCTAAAGTGGGAAAAGGCGAGACAGAGACGGCGACAGAGGGAGAGACAGAGAAGGAGAGCAAGATTGTGCAGTGGCATAAATGAAATACAAAAGCTCCATTTTATAGAGTAAATTTAAGTCTCCAAATTCTTCGCATGCAGTAGCAAACTGCCCATTCGACCGATTCTTCAGTCTTTCTTCACTCTGTTGCTTTTTTAAAGGTTCTCACGTCTCGCTGAATCAAAGATATATATATGTATATGCCCAGCACTCCCCATTAGCGTGTCTGGAGATCTTCAATCCCCAGCCTAATCCCGTCTACAATTATAGAGAAAATGAATCCATTGAGGGGTTTGTAGAACGAGGGGTACGATTTCAGGGATTTGAAAAGAAACTTCTTGGGGATTCTTTGCATGCTTACATTGAGCGTACAATTTGATTCTCTATTTCGATTACCCTGTTGGTCAAGGGTAATCACTATTACTATACAACTTCTCTCATGGATGACATCAAAGAATTTATGATTGCCATGTGACTTCATCTTACAAACGCTAAATTCAAATTCATTATACTTGCACATCAATCTATGAAATCGGTTGTGCTAACAATGTGACGATTATTATTTTCCCTATCTCAGCTCATAAATCAAAGCTAGAAAATAAAATAGAAGAGACAACAAACGAAAATCTTTAATATGTAAATGTTGATCGTGTTAAAACTGTTAATAATAATAATAATAATCAACAAACTGCATTATGAGCGTAAACTTGGCACTACTGGCCGCCAAAGTGGAAACGAAATGCAAATGGAAAACTAATGAAAAGCTGCCACTCAAAAGAAAATGTGGGGAAAAAAATGCATATATCGTTGTTTCATTTTTTTTTTTTTTTTTGCGCTCACATTAGAGAATTAAATACGAAAATAATCGAATCGAAATCCAAGCACGCAAAGCCAGTCTGCAGATTGGTAGAAGGGAAGGGGGAACTAGCCGGATTGCCTTGGCCAAGTGAAAGAAAGAGTTGAACAGAAATAAATAAAACCCGCCTCGCATGTGAGCGACAAGGGGAAAAGCCGTGGAAAAGCGGTGGAAAATGTCTAGAAGAGCCAGCCATTGGGGCCATGCAAATGCCTGCATTTAAGCGATGGGGAAACACACGAATAAAAATGAAATGATGGTCCGAAATGGTTTGTTTATCGATGACGAGCATTACAAATAAGACCTTATCAAATAAAAGCAGCTAATCGGAATGGTTATCTATCCCCAGTATCGGAGGCATCAAAAATGCATTAAATACGCGCGGATCGGCAGAAAAAATATAAAATGTAGATTATGGCAATGTCTGGGAATGCTGGGAATCAGTCAGTGCAGGTGATAATACTTAGAAAAAACGTGTTAAAGCCTTTATGTGAAAGATCAATGATAACACTTCATTTTCGATATGCTTCAAGGGAGATAGAGCACACTTAAGAAGGTGCTTAGAAGTAAACCCTTCAATTCGATTGTAATAAATTATAGTTCTAAGCCTTTATCTCTTTGCGTTCATCTTGGTTTTTTTACGCTCGCATATAAAGGTAAATATGGTCTGTAATGAATTTTATTATTGTTCTCATCGAAATGAGTGGTGTCTTTAATCCCTGACGAGGACATTCGTCGATTTATTTATAACTTCTAGCCATGAACCCATAGCTTTTATCCCCACAGATCTCTCTTTCTATATATCATGGCGATGCTGATTTTTATTTAGTCATACCACCACACCTTGCGTGTGTGAAATAAACAATTAATTGGCAATTAATTATTTTTATAACTTTTTAAGCAGCAGTCTCCTTCGCCTGTGTGTAAATATTTTTACAGTTTTACGAGGAAGTAGTAAATGGAAAAATACAAAATAACAAAAAGAGTAATACCCAAGATGGTAGCAACGATATTAGACCGAAACCTCAGTGCAAAGTTGTAATTTTTTTTGTGGCTCTTTTTATTTTTTTTATTTTTTGGGGCCGAAAAATGGGTCAAACATGTGACGCTGAAAATGCAAGCTTTTACTTTACAGGTTTGCAGCATCATGGCAACCGGCTAACCCAGGGACAGGAGGCAAGGGGGATCCAGAAGACGGGGGGCCGCCAAAGGGGAATTGGAGAAAGGGGCATGCAATATATAAATACAAATTCAGGAGGGGGAAAGAAAAAAAAAACTGACTAAAAGAGGGGTTTGCTCTCGTCTGGTGGTCGAGTGAAAAGTGAAGTTTCATTTCGGTTTCAGCAACTTTCCTCTCCTTTGGTGGGTGGTTTCCGCCCGTCCGAAGCGAAAGAGAGAGCAACACCGCGCCAGAGGGAGACGGCAGCATGGAAGCAGGATTCCAGAGATAGAGAGAGTGGGATAGAACTGAATATCTCAGAGTTTTTGCTAATTATTTATTTTACTTATTTAAAAGTTATTTCATAACCCCTTTGGGATCACGCACCCATCTCTAAGGCTCGACTTGGCATTGGACTCATTTTGGTTGCAAGGGCGCAAAGTCTTTCTAGTGGAAAGCATTGATGGGGGGCACCGCATTAATGCCCAGCACGTACACCCCTATTGCCCCCGCCCCTGTACAAGCACACCACGATCCACAAGCCAATTGCAGCGGAAGAAGAGCAGCCTAACACAGGGGCGTAGTTAAATAATATAAAAAATATACTAAGAGAGCGGTTGTTTTGGCAGAAATCCTTTCAGTTTTACCACAGAAGACTGGTAAATGTTTTTGAAACTAATGTTTCGGTTAATATGGGTATATATATTTATATATATGTACATTAATTACAAACTCCCTCTAGACTACGCCCATGTGGCAAGGGAGCGACATCAGGCGTTGCATTTTTATGATTCTTTTATACTATATATACATTTTGTTGTTTTCTTTTTGGAGGGGAGCAAACAAAACGAGGTAAAATCATGCGTAAAGATTTTTTTATACAAGCATGTGAATGATTCTATTTGTATGACTACTTCCGCTAGAAAGAGATGGCCTCAGCCAAAGAGCAAAAGAGCAAGAAAGCAAAGGGAGCAGAGTGAGGGAGTTGGAGTATACACTTACAATGCTGACCACCTAAATGGGCCAGGAGGAATCAAAAAGAACGAAGTAAAGAAAAGGGGAAAAGGATTTGTACCCCAAAAGAATTTAAATTAACTCTTTTTGGACACATAAAATCAACATGTTTCCTATTTAATTAATTCAGCAATCGGTATTCATGAATTGATCGATCAAAGTTACAACTTGTGAATCACGCCATGCGCAAACAAATTTCCCTACATCACTATTATTTCATTTGCAGGGTTACTCATCTGGCATCAGGAGGATTTTGGCCATTATTCATATTTAAAATATTTACCCAAGAGAGATACTAGCCATGATTATGGGCATGATTATCTTGGACTACAACTCTTTAAACACCTTTCCCTTTCTATTGCAATTGATTATCATTGATTACACCCCCATGAATGAACTGCTGGGACATTTAATAGCCCATCGAATATATCAATTACCTCACCTTATTCGTTTGCAATTCATTCATGCCGACGCCGAAGGGCTGAAGGGAGAGGTGGTGTTGGGAAATAGTTAACAGAAATTCAGGAAGTCGTTTCATATCGAATGACAGCTTACGATCGAATACTCAAACGATGTACGATCTTTCTGCATTGATTGCAATGGGGAAATGTATTGTATAATGCAAAAGGTGGGCATTAGAGGAGGAATGGGGAGTTGGGTGAGTGGCATGGAAATTGATTTTGACAGGCACAAACTGCAGTTTTTGAAACGTGCACCTAGTTTTTTGCACACCATTGTATGGATCAGAATCAACAAATTTAACTTCAATTACGGACACACACACACACACACACACACACACACAATCGCACTTTTCATTCATTGATCTCCCACACCCAGTCTCGCTCCCTCTCTGTCTCTCGCCCTGTCTCGCTCTCACCCTCTTCGATGGCCTTTTGGTTTCATTCATGCGTGCGATCATTCATTCACTCAGTCAGTCATTTATTCATTCATATGCACAAATTAAGCGAAGGAAAATACGATTGTTTATTTATTCTTAGCTCGCCGCCGCGCTTCTTCTTCTTCGATTTCGTTTTCAGTTTTCTACTCGTTGCCATTTTTCAATTAAATTTCAATTTGAGTTTCGCTTCCTCTTCCACATTCCATGTTGATATTACCGATTGGTAAAAAACAAAAAAAAATGAAAGCGTATGAAGCGTTTTCGACTAATTAATACCAACGAATGTTTATAAACTTCTGAAAATGTCAAACAAACTTAAGAAAAATTAAAAAAAAAAAAAAAAAGTATCCATGGATTATTTAGACTTATAAACAAGATAGTTTGTTAAAAACCTCAAGGCCGCTGCTTTAAATGTTGGCGAATTATTGCACTCCAGTAGTAGAAAAAAAAGACGTGATGAAAAACAAAGTATAACAATTTCCCCTCATAAATTATGCAACTCCATTTCCTATGTAAAGGGAAGCTTGGGACTCACATACATACATACATACATACACTTTTTGTAGTTTTTTCTTTTCGCCACTATTTTGCATTCGCGATGAAGATGAAAATTTAGATGAAGACGGATTGGATTGTATTGGCCTGGAAGAAGTGGCAAAAATGCGGACGCGGCTGCGAAAGTCGCGTCGGAGTCGCCTCGAAACCGCAAAGAAGACAATTGCACACTCCACACACACAAACACACACATGCACACGGCACACAAATGCGAACACATACACATGGAGAGTGTTGGTGTTAGCCAACTCCATTTTGGGCCGCAACATTCCATTGTCTATTTTGTAGTGCGCTTTGTTTTCACCTCTCTTTTTCGCTCGCTATCTGCTGCTTTTTTTCCCTTTAATATGTAACAGTGCAGCCAACAAGAAACTGCAAAAATCCGGCTGCATATAGTGCAGAAAATTAAATAAAGTCGCAACCGCAAGGGTTTCGCTATCTCGTTTCTCCCCTCAAGTAAATGTTGGCAAACTTTCCACTTTCTTCGAGACTTTTAGAAGTTTAAATAGCTAACAAGTTTCTGCAACACTTAAAAAGGGCTTCTCATAGTTGTGCAACTATGATTGGGCTCTTATGATAGGCAAAGGCAATGAAAGATATCCTTAATTACCTCTGAGTATATTTTAAATGCTATATAGAACAGCAAAATACTCAGTACACTGAGTTTTTAAAACAATCAAAAGCAACAGTTGAACTCTGGCAAATGTAATCGCTAAAAGCCAGGTAACGAATGGTTTAAAGGTACTAGCCATGTTCTCCCCTTTAATCTGGTAATTGTCTTTGCAAATTACATGTGCATAGTGCAATCGAAGGGGGAAAATGCAGGAAAAACTGGCGCCAGCAGCAGCGGCAATTATGTTCGCAAACGCCAACGCGTTTTGCTGGCGATTTCAAAAGTTGGTTCTCGAATCGAACTATAGTTCGCCAGCAGATTATATAGATTGGAGGCATTAGCTCACACACACGCACACACACATGTGTTGTGGCATGTGTGCGTGGTGGGCACCCCTTTCTAGGCACCCCAACCCACCTCCTGAGATTTGTAATCTCCGTAAACAAATATGCAAATCAATTAAATTCACTTTTGCTGTTTGTTTTTCACTCGCCGCCTGCCCGCAAAATGCTGTTTGGCTAATTGGAAATGCCGCAGGCGTCCGCAGAGTTCTGAGCTGTCACGGCCCCCTTTCAATATATATGTATGTATATACACGTATGGTATATATCCAATATACCCCACCTATCCCTCTTCATACACCTTGCAAAAAAGAGGTAATCTCTCCAACTTAGAAAACACCAAGATTATGCCAGATAATCGGTTTAAAGGGCCAAGTTCTGAGCTTTGTCTGCTCATCTTACTGTCAAGTCAAAAGTGCACTTTAAGCTACAAAATGAGGTACTTTGGAATAGGCATAAAGCTGGCCGGCCAATAGAAAGCAGCTTTCTTGCGGTTCCTTCTTTTCGCGCAGTGTAAGCCCACTCTCGAATCGCCGCCAACCGACTGACATAATAATTACCGCAACTTGGCGACAAAACAGTTTCCTCCCCAAGTGGCCCACCACCGCCCCCTTTTTTTTTTCCTTCCCTCCTAGACAAGTTGGCCAAGCGTTTAAAACTAATCGTCAGCTTGGATGGCTGGGTACTGGGTCTAAAAAAAAAAAAAAAAAAAAAAAAAAATCCAAACAAATAAATGAGTAAAAAAAACAAACTAGCAAACAAACAGCAAAAGAAAAGACTGTCTTCTGTCGCAGAAAACGCGCCGTCTAAGTGGTAACACGAAATGTTTCCTTTTAGGTTTTTTCTCTTTATTTCGCTTTTGCTTTGGCATTGAACCATGAAATGTTTTCTACGCTTCGGCTGCAATTTTTGTCCCCTCCCCGGGTTTTTCAATTTTTTCCATTTTTTTTTAGTAGTCATTGTGCGTCTGGCTTTGCGGTCTTGGCTCGGACAATGTGTCCCAGTCGCCGGTCCGCCCATTAGATAATAATATATAGACAAAAGCCGCCGCCGTTTGTTAATTTTTTTCCTTCTATTTTTTGTTTTTGTTGTTATCTGTCTTTGTATATTTGTTAGCCCCTTTGGCGAGTTTTATGCAATTTTGGTTGCCTTACATTACCTTGAAAATTGGCCAAGCGGGTGGCTCGAAAATCATCTCGCATTCAGTTGGATTTGAGCCACGAATATGCGGGTTTTTTGTGCGAATTCACAATTAGCGAGGGTATTCCAAAATGCTGAACTTAAATTAGTTAACTAACTTAAATGTATGTAAATAGCTACATTTGGTAGAAATACTTTCAGCACGATTTCTTCGTTTGTAGAATGAATGCACCGAAAAGAATTTCAAATCTGTGAATGAAACTCGAGAGAAAGAAATGAAAACCTAAAGAAGAATCAAAAAGAAACTCCATTTAGGTGGTATGGCCAAGAATGAGGAAACACATTTGTGGTTTATTTGGCCGTACATGTTTCCGATTCTCTGAGTTACCAATCTTCAAGGTGGTTCTTTTGGCCAACAGAAAGTCATTTCTTTAGCGACTTCTTCTTCTGTTTTTCTTTGTGTTTTATTTTTTTTATTTTTTTTTGGCTCTGCCATGGGTTTGGTTTCTTCGCTCTTTTTGTGGTTTCTTCTCGGCTACTTTCTTTTTCGAGTTCAGCCGGCTTCTTCTCGATATAATGCAATCAACTCTTCTCTTTTCCACACACACACACACACACACACATATATATACATTTTTCGCGCTTTTCATTTCTTGCAATGTTATTTAATTTTTTCCTGCCCGCGGGCTTTTTACCTGACGGATCTTGGCTTCTACTTTGTCATCTTCGCTTTTAGCTTTTATATGGCTTGTCAATTATTTTATAATAAACGAGGTGGAGAGAGAAAGCAACAACTTATTTGGGCCAAGAACGTAAATGCTTTGGCCAAAAAGGTTTAATTTTTGTTGGGCTTTTTTCTGTTGTTGTTTGTTGACAGAATTGCTTGAAAATTGCGGGTAAGTGAAAAGCGGTTTGTCCACAATAAAACAAAAAAAACAACAACAAAATAACAACAGCAACAAAGAGTCGAGTATTGCTAATTGGTTAACTGCGATTGGCAGTCAACTTTTCAATGAGCTGACCCACAAAGCAAAAATGTTGGCCAAAAAGTGTTAAACACATTTTGCGCAACCAAATGTGAAGTGGCACGAGGGTTAATGGTGTGCCGCGGGGGTTAAAGCGGGCGGTGGGTGGCTGGGGCTTATTCATACACAGCAATTAATTTTACATTGCAATTAACACAAAACTGAAAAAATTGCTTTATTTAAACAATACTTTCAAAATTGCTTATACAAAGTTAGATGTATACTTTCAGTTTTTTAATGCATTTCCAATAAAACTAGAGTGTTTTTCCCTGTGCAGAAACCAAAAACGTGACCGCAAATGGCAGGCAAATTGGCAAATGGCATTACACCAAAATTGTAAAATACACCCAAAAGAAAAAAAAAACAAACAACAAACGAAATTCAATTAACACAATTTTGGGAGTGGATACTAAGCGGTAGGATCCATGAAGGGGGCGGCAGTGGGTGAACGGGGCGGTGCCGCCACTAATGTTTAAAATTTATCTACTGCCTCTTTTGACAGGTGGACAGTTGGCAATTTTCCCGGGAGCAAGGCGACAGCTCCAAAATTACCAGATAACTCACTTAACTCACAGTTTTCCCTAAACTTTAAAGATCTGCAGAAAATACCAAAAGAAATTTAAGCTGGCAATAGTTTAAGTAGTTCAATAGTACGATAGGATATATTCTAAGCTCTATTTGTTGACATTTCAAAGCTTAGTTTCCGTAAGAAATATGTCATCATTTAGGCAAACATTGTCCGCCAACAGAGATAATTATACGGGTAATATGGAGCAAACTCACACAACTCGGTTCCATCGAAATTTCCACACTTCTTCTTTTTTTTTTATATTTCTATGGATGGGGCAAAGCTTACCTGTAAAAAGAAGAAAAAAGAGAACACAAACATTAATTCAATTGCTCATACATATGTGTAGAAGACAGGGGCGTACGAAAAAGGTTTATTTGAGAAATTATAAATAATAATGCATGTAGAGTGTATGGAGATAGGCAAGTGTACTATATTATATATTTAATTGATTAAGTTGGGGATTCTATATGTGAGCATTGCACAGATTTGAGTCCCATTTACAGGCACCTTTTTGTCTACCCTCTTGTCAGTTGCTTTTCAGTTCTGCCGGGCTAAACGTAATCATGGAAAATGACTATTTCTTATCGACTAGCAACACCACTGCGAGCAACAACAACAACAATAACATGGAGCCCGCATTGCGTGTATTGTTGTAGTACTTGTTTTTTTTTTTCTTTGGTTTTTTCGTTTTGTCCTCAATTTGCGTAAAATAGCACAACGAAATAAATTAAAATGCAGTAGCAGTCTCAAGTCGTTTTCCACCGCCCTTTCCCCGCCCGATTTCCCTATTCTTCATATCGCACGCAGCAAAATCAACTTTTGTGGACAGGGGCGGCGCGGAAAAAAGGGGTCGCGGGGTCAGAGGCGTGACGATAACAAAACAAACGAATGCCGGGCTGGGAATTGTTATCGAAGAGTCAGAAACACAAAATAAAGAAAAAAAAAAAGATGAACAGCAAGCGGAAAACATAAGAAATTAACTTCGCAAATTGTATCACAACGAATAAAGAAATACACTTCATGGGTTACTCATTGAAAAATATTCAATAAATAGATCAGATTACAAATAATATAACAGCATTACTTTTCCAATAAAGTAAATGAACATATGTTGCATATGTGGAAAATGCAATTATTAATATTTTTCCCAAAAAGGGTATATTTTTGTTAATAAATTGTAATTTTTTTCCGTTTTTATGGCGTGAAGAAAAGGGGTCGAGTGATAAGATGGAAGGCCTATGGGTGCTAAAGTTGTATATCTCTGCCCAGTTTTCTTCTGTGGCGTTCTCTTTTTATCAATTTTTTTTTTTATTATATTTTTCTTCTTGTGGGTGGCTGTTTTGTTGCACTGCATTTATTGTGGTTGTTGTTATTCTACTTGTTTTTTGTTGTTCTTGCTGCCGTTTTAATTTGCATTTAGCAACGACAGCGGTCCGCTCGTTATGGCATCGGCAAAAGTTCAAAAGAGTTTGGTTTTTTGCTTTTGTTTTCATCAAGTTTTTTAGTTTCAATTTAAATAAATAGGAAAAAAAACCAAATGCATGCACAAAAGAAAAAAATATCAGAATGAAAAGAAATCTGGCGGCAATTGCGAGTGAGTTGGAAAATCCCGCAACGAAACCCATTTAAGCATAGAAATATATGTGTACACATGGACAACTGCACGATTTCTGTCGCATTTCGTTGGTGTTTTATTATTTTTATTTGTAAACTTGAGCACAGCAGGAGCCACACCCCCGCCACGTGTGTCGACTGGCTTGGATCGGATTATTATACACACATCCAGCGGAGGCATCAAGCTGTTGGCCAAATTGACGACCACCCGCAACAAAAATAACAGAAGAGAAGACAACGAAATTAGCGACCGAAAACGCACGCGAAACGCGGCCAAAACGCAGCGGGCGGTGGCTGCAAAAATACATAAATGAACTTAAATAATAAGTACAGTGCGTACCTTGGAGTAATCAACATGGACTGTATTAAAAGAACGCATTCAACAAAAAATATGAATACAAGTAAAAGTATTAGTAAAATAATTTATATTAATCAAATAATCATAAGATCCAGATAGATATCCAGCTAATTGGTTGGGAATGTATATTAATTTTTAGGAAGGCAAAATAAATGGGTTACAATGCAACAGTAGATGTGAAACACTAAAATAAGAATGCAACTATGCAGTACATGGCTTCACTCAAAGATTTGCATTTCTTATTTTAGACTTTTAGGAGCACGAAGTCGGCGAAACCTTCAGATCAGATCAAATCGTATCGTATCGATATGGATATGGAAATGGGATCGGTGGCACTGGGTGAGCGGGTGGTTGTGCAATCGGCTGGCTTTCTAGCGGAGATGCAAACCACTTAAGGTCATCGCAGCAACAGCTTCCGCAAGTGTGTGTGCGTGTGTGTGTGGGTGCATTGGTGTATTGGTGTATGGGTGGGGGACAGGGACAGACAGATAGAGAGAGAGGAAGAGGGAGAGAGAGAGTGGCAAAAAGATAATTAATGGCACCACTTCAGTGCAATTATTGCATAAATATATTGTTAAGACAATAAATATTGGCTGCACATTAGTGGCTTGTTTTTTGTTATTGCTCTCGCCTATAGTTGCTGTTGTTGTTGCAGTTGTTGTTATTATTGCTGGAATTACTGTGGCATTTTTGTTGCTATTGTTGTTATTGGCGGCAATTTAACAAAGGCCGCAGTCGCAACAACCGGCAAAACGTTTCGCTTGTTTAGACGCCTCAACATCGCCCCCAATACAGCGAGGAAAAAATGAAAATAAAAAAGCAAGTACTTAACCGACTGTAAACGGTAAAGCTAATGTCGTAATAAAATCATAGAAATGAAAAGAAATACAAGCTGAGATGAATAAAACGCGCATTCAAAAAATGCACACACGGAAAACGAAAAAAAAAAAAACACAAATTTAAAAGGTGGAGAAAAATCACTGTTTGCACGCGTCGAAAAAAAAAAAAAAAACAAAGAACGTCATAAAACATTTGTTCTATTATTAAATGGACTTCTGGGCAAGCTGCTCGTTAACTTGGCTAATGAATGACTTTCGGCCAGAACTTCAAAACGAACAAGTAACTGTAATTAACTGCCAATTGATTTGGATTTGTGGTGAGATGATTCAGAGAACGAGTTGTTAGATAAATGATTCACTTGGTTTTTTCTCTTTTTTTTTGTTGCTTAACATATTTCATTGTGTCTTAATTTCTTATTCATTTTTGTCCGTATAATTAGCAAATTCAAAAGCTTATAAATATAAAGACATTTTGAACTACAGAATCGGTTCTAAATCAATATTAATATTCATTAATATTCCCATTTTTTTGTTGTTAATAATTACCTGTTGTTAACAACAGTTAAGTAGCTAACAATTAGCCCATTCAATGCTTTTTGATTAAATGATTAGATTAATAAAAAGCTCCTTTCAATGATTTCTTTAATTCAAGTATGAACCATTATTGTTAATTTGTTGCTTATTTATTATGCACATATTATTTAAGTTAATTCCTTTATTCAACGATTTTTGAATGCCAAACAAGTGGTCTGTTGTTGCCTCTTCTTGGAATTGATTCATTCGTTTAACCATTGATTCATTCGCTCGCTAACACATAAATCATACGCCTCGTTGTCCCCATTTGCATGCTGCTGGGTTTTCCTCAGATCGCCGGCGCTTTTCCATTTCATAATTGGGTCAAAGTTGTCCCCAGACAAATTGTGGCTATCAATGCAAGGCACCTCCCCCATTCTCCTTTAATTCAGGGACTTTTACAACCCGGCCGCGTGTGAAAATCCAATTCCAGCTACATAACTACAAACTACATTGGATTTTTCTCGTATTTTAGCCTTTGGGCTAATGCAAATAATTGAGCATTCAGTTGGCAGAAGGAGTAGAAGTATACCACCCATAATCAATCGATTTATTCGATAGTACAGTGGAATAACTATGCATTCAAACTCCGATTGTTAAAAGTCAAGTGAACGGAACTGATTTCGAGTAGGATTTATTTGCATTGCATTTTAGATTCAGATTCGTTTGTGATAACACTACATTCTTGGCTACTTAATTTTCAGACAGGCATATTTCTATCCGTGAAACTTGCTGAGTTACTGACTCACTCCACTTCCTCGTTTATTATTTCTGGCTTTGCATGCATAAATCAATGCTTGAGATTAGCTCCGGCATCATGGGCGTCGTCAAGGGGACTTTTAATTAGTATAGAGAATATTATCTAAAATCTAGATCCACACGCAAATTACCGATCCAATATGTACAATTGTATTTTCCCCCCAAGTGACCCCCATTGGCAACGCCCCTGGTTTGAGCCCCACTCTAAACGTGTTTGCATCGCTGTCCGTTGGACTTTTCTAGCCGTGAGTTGTTGGTATTGGTTGTTAATTTGCCAAGAAGGGGGTGGTGCAAGCGCGGCGATCACAATTTATTGAACGTTTAAGTTTATAAGTTAAAAAGCTAATTGAAGTTTGACGCTGCCAACAAACTGGGCAACTAAAAACCGCATTAAATCATGAGCTGGCTGCTTTTGTCGCGAGCTCGGGTTTGTTGTTATTTTTTTTTTGCGGCGCCACTAAACGCAGAAACTTATAGAAAACTACAGAAAACTATATATAAAAAAAAAATAAATAATATACAATAGCTACAAATGTTGGCCCGTTTTGGCGGCGAAACACGGAAAAAGGCAATGATCAAGCGTTTGGGGGGCTCCTATCTACATTTGGCATCTTTTTCTGGACCGGAGGAGCGAGAATCGATTCGAATTTGGATTCGGATCGTATCGAATCGCGTTGCCTTTGATCGCGTTTTGTTTTTTCTTACTATTATTTTAAAATTGCGCGGGTGGCGGCGCGCTGGAATTCACGCGCCAAAAACGCGTTTTGCAAAATGGCAATTACTATATCGCATTTAATATTTAATACGTTTTTATAGCTGCGTTTGGGTTTATGATTTATCATTGTTATTACAACAACCCCCGACCATCATATCCCCAGCGCCAGCACCACCACCACCACCACTTTTACCACCTGCAGTCGTTTTAATGGCGGCTAATTTGACACTGGAACACGCCCGATATATGGTCTTTGTCATCATCATTATCACCATAGTCATCACAGTCAGCGTAATCGTCATCATCTCGCCTCTCGGCTGTCAAATCAAACTTCGAAACCACTCGACACATTTCACAATTGAGCCAAGCCAAGCCAAGTTAAAGCCAAGTTAAAGCCAAGCCAAAGCCAGCCAGCTATTCCCATTCCCAATGCCCGGTTCTATTTAGCATTTGCATGTAAATTATGCTAATTAAAACTAGACAAAACACGTTCATAATACAAGCTTACTTAGGTGTTTCTCTTGACTCGGTTCGGTTCAGTTCGGTATGGTTCGGTTTAGTTTGCATCGGAAGATTTCTTTCAAAAGGGGGGTGCGCAACTGGGGTTTTGCCATATTCAGAGATTCTGGCAGCGGCAATATATTTACTTGGCGAGCGAGGCAAGGAAGTGAATTTGTCACCAAGATAATGGTTACTTGCTTGGTTTTCCTATATGGCCTGCATATCTTTGTATGTGTCAAAGTAACCATTATATGTTGATATATTTCTCACTATAATGGCCGTCATGAGCATTATTTCGTCAACACTTTCCGTTTGTGAAATATCCGAATGATTCACTGCGGGTATTGCTAGGTAATTAGCCTGCGAATTCGTTATGCGAACTTTATGATGCCGACTTCAATTTCATTTGTCGCGTTTGTCTTCAATGATTTGCATTTCAAATATTTCCTAGATCGACAGAAATATTTAAACATTTCTTAAGTATCGCTGCCATATATATATTTCAATATTTCATTATTACAGTTAAATTGTTGAACTCCTTTGACATTTATTGATCTTTTGCCATTTTAGAAGAAATAAACTGGATTTTTCATTAGCATTTCAAATGCATTTTGCTTAAATATTTCTGGACACTTTTGGCATTTATTCACTCAATCATTAACATCGTCATCAGAGTTGAACTTGATTCATTCAAGCTTAAGTTTCTACCAGTTTTAGGATCGCCACCTTAAATAGGTTTTAGAACAAAAATGTTTCTGTTTTCGATTTGTAATAAGCTGCTTTGCGGTGCCATTTTCATTTTCCGCATGTCGCTAGCCAAGTTTTTTGATTGCCAAATCAAAGTCGGGGTGTCGTTGTCGTGTTCGCTCCATAAACAGTCAAAACAGTCAGGCAATCGCGACTTGTCAGTTTTGCTCGATATATAGAGTTTTTTCTTATTTATTTATTTTTTTTTTTTGGGTCTTGGGTTTTCATTTTTCTGCTCAGCCAAATTGTTTGTCACGATTCTTTGAGCTGCGTGCCAAAGTCTTTTGCAGCGATTGTAATTAAATATATGGATATATAGTAAATGTCTGAGCTTGGCCAAAAAATAAAAACATCAAGTTCAAGGTTGGTTGGCTCAAACGAATCGTGCTTTTGGCTTTGGCCAATAAAAATATTTTTCTTCTACACAGCAGCTATGTATATGTATTTACTGTAACGGTTAGGCAAATTTTCTGTTGCCATTGTTTTGGCGGCGAAAGTCGGCATCTTTTCGCTAGTTCTTAACCTAATTAAGCCATTTGTTCTTGGTCTATATGGCATTGGAGCGCAAACCGTTAAGTCTGTTGTTAATTTAATGCCTGTTTTTCTGTAAATAAATTGTCATTTGAATAATGCGTTGAGGTGGCTGAAATTGTGGGTATTGTGGCCGCCGCAGTGAAATTGTAGGTTTCACCAATGTTTCTTCTGATAGACGTTAACAAGGACGGTTGTAGGCCTGGTCGAAAATCGAAAATCAAAAATCCATGAGTCAAACCACCGTGGGCGTCGCCGACGTCGTTGGACGTCTTGATTTTATTTTATTTTATTTGATTTCGTATTTTATGGCTGGATTTTTGGTGCTGTGGTGTCAATGATGACACCATATCATCGTCACAAAAGTTACTGACCAAAGTGCAGCCCACACGCAGGTTCACAAAAAGATCGCTGGAAAAGGCCTAAAAAGTGGTAGCAGCCACCAGCAAGCAGCAAAGCAACAACACCAATGCGTAACCGAATAATAATGAAATAGTCAGATACAAATGTGGCCATACATAGTGTAGGTATGATGTATACACAGGTGCACAAACCACATACTCAGATCGAACCCAAATCAAAAATCCAAACGAAACGACACGACACGAAACTAAACTAAACGAAACGAAACGAAAAGGCTACAAAAATGTTAAGCGCGACTCTCGTGCGGTTTTTTGTTTTGGTTTCGGTGTATTTCGATTTTGTTAATGCATTTTGACCAAGTTTGTTTAGCGGGCGCCTAAACGGCGGCAAGGTCGTTCAAGGTAGTCCATAAAAATGCTTTTGTTGTTGTGGCTTTTTTTTCCGTTAATGCCAAAGGCGGCACATGCTGCGTATACGCAATGTGTGAAATTAAAAAAAAAAAAAATTGGGGGGTGAGAAAAGAGTGTTAAAGAAACGACGTTTATAATTTGGTTTTAATTTTCGACTGATTACTCTGAGTAAACTTTGTCTATACTAACCAAATACCATAACTACTCATTAACTGCTGAAATATTTCTACAAGTATTAAACTTGACTGGTCTTCAAGATCGAGCACTTAGCCTTACATACTGCTTGTAATATTTCATTGGCAGTTGATAAATATTTTCCCTGTCCATTTCCTGCCTCCCACTCATTGATCTTTCCTTTGATTGGCAATTCCGTAAATTATCTTGGCCTTGTCCCACTTTTTTTTCCTTTTTTTTAGCCCTTTCGCTCAATCGGCCGCTGGTACCTTAATTTTCTTCCTGCTGATTTTGGCCTTGGCCTGGAATTGAACTTTCCTTCACTGATTGCTCATTGTTTGCTTAATGATATTGCATTGCGATCCGGCACTTTTGTTTTCTTTTGTACCTTGTTGCTAGCTTTTTTATGTGTTTATGTTTTTTTGAAATCGTTTTTCAATTGCCATTTATTGCAAATATGTATTGTGAGTGGTTTTTGGGTCAATAGATTTGAATTCCGAGCGGTTTGTTGAACTCTTTTGCGAACCAGATCCGATCCGATCCGATCCGATTCGAATCTGTATCGGTTACCAACAATCCCCCATTGAGTGTATTGTAGCAGTGTATACCTTTCACAAACGGCAAGCAAACAAACGTAAAACATCGATATTTTTGATTATGCAATCGGCTGGGATCCTTATAATGAGCAGTAAAGTAGGAAAGTAAGTAGCAGCAGTCGAGCGTCAGTGCGGGCCAAATGCAAAATGCAAAATGGAAAATCAATTAATTATGAATAATAAAGTTTTGCAATAAAAAATCTATCAATATATCTAATGGCAGGCGATGGCGATGGCGGTGGCGGCGGTGCCATGTATCTGTATCGCTGAGATACACATTACAAGACTCGCAATTGACAGACGATAATTGATGGTTATTGCCGTTGCGCCAAATGGATCCCTGGGTGAGTAATGGAGCGGAAATCTGGAAGTACGAGTGAGTATCTGTGCAGATAGAGCTCAACGCCCACGCCGACGCCCCGAATGGTGTTTTTCTTTATTTTCTACCTATTTTTATTTGCTTATATATATATGTATATATATTTTAATTGTATCATAATGACTAAGAGCAGGCAGAGATAATATGAGATGCAATAAAAATAGTTTTCAAGTTCATTTGCATAAGAAATAAAAAGTTATTGTTGTGGCCGTCTTCTTATTATAATGATTATGGCAACTCCCCCTTCACCTTCGAGCATGTATGATTATCTTAGAACTATCTGTAGTTGCCATTGTGTTTTAACCACTATTTTTTGTTGCAGTTGTTGTTCGACAAAGGTCAATGTAAACTCGTTTGTGCTGATTGATTCATTCGGTCGATCGGTCGGTCGGTCGGTTGTTCAGTCGCTTAGTCGTTCTCGCGTCAATCTCTTCAAGTTTCCTGCTCTTATATAGACGTATCTTTTAATTATTTTCTATGCTGTATTGATGACTAATTAGTCACAATTAACGCAACATTTCAATTGCGATTGCCCCGCTTTAAAATGATGCATTGCAGGAGGAGATGGCAGGTGGAAGGCGATGACGATCCCCTGAAACGATGACAGATGATGATAATGCTGTTGATGATGAGTTGATGCCGAGATGTTTATCAAGAAATCTGCATCCATGTAATTAATGGATGGGAATCAATCATCATTTAACTTGGGTTTGTTTGCTCGCAAAACAAAGATATTTCCATTTCGTTTAAATTAGCAAAGATGATGCCAAATTGAGTTGTTTAAGAAAGGATTTACATCGGGTTAACAACTAATTGTCTGTTTTTTTCCGATTTCCATAAAAATATGGTTTGTCTGATATGAATATTAAATTATTACATCTACCTGTTGAGCACACATGGGTGTAGCGATATGACTAAGATGGTAAACTATAAAATTATCATCCATTCATCTTAAGAGTGGACACACCGACCATTTTTCAGTCCCTCATATCCTAAGCCCACCTGTGGAGTCCCTCTCAAAAGTGCCATCGTGTTCTTGGGCAATCAGCTGATTTCCCACACATAAATTTGGGTCGATTCGTATTTGCTTTTCCCCCCTCTAAACCAAAAATGACAACAAAAAGGTTACAATGGGGCACTTGGGCACTTTTGCCTCGAGTTCAAAGCCTCCGAGTTGACAGTTCAAGAGGCTATTGAACTGCGATAGACAAACTGCTTTTGTTTTAAACTACAAAAGGAAGAAAATAACAACAACAACAACAACAACAACAAAATGAAGAAATTATGTAGGTATATGACCGCTGACGACGGAACTTTATGGAAATTATTTTGACCGAGAAGTTTGTGTATTCACGTCAGCGGCATAAACCAAAAAATTCTATGTCAATTAACGGTCTTTTGTTTACAAGAAGCGAGCGGGACGGCGAATGTGCGACAGGGAGGGAGCGAAGGTAAGAAATGAAATCAACTTTTCGTGTGGAGCAGTCAGTCGTCAGTCAGTAAGTCAACATCAAAAAATGCAAACAAAAATAAACACACGACTTTGCAAGAACGTTGACTTAAATACCCTGGAAAGAAATAAACATTTATGCAAATTGCAAACAAATGTTTGGGGACTTAAAACTAG
Organism: Drosophila santomea; assembly: GCF_016746245.2. Classification (NCBI taxonomy): domain Eukaryota; kingdom Metazoa; phylum Arthropoda; class Insecta; order Diptera; family Drosophilidae; genus Drosophila; species Drosophila santomea. Next base: position 10,669,611 of record NC_053021.2, read on the forward strand.
CAATCAAAGGGGGATATTATCAATCACTCAAGATTCCGCGAATTCTTAGCTTTTTTTTCTTTTTTCTTTATATGAAGAATTACTGGAGCTTTTTAGGAATTCTGTTTGAAAGTTTTAAGTACTTGAATTAAATGTGTTTACTCTGTAAACCTCAATACCCTCTTTGTAGTTAGGGTATTAGTATTTCCACGCAAAATGGTTAACAAGCCGCCATTGTGCGAAGTTCATTCTTCATTCTGCAGTCTGCAGTCTTCCCTGCATCTTTCGTTAGCAGTCAGTATATTATTGCTGCTCGGATGTTGGATGTTGTGTGCGATGTGTCGAGTGCTAAGGTCAGTTGGTGGTTGCACACACTCGCGGTCATGTGCATATGCATGTGTGTGTGTGTGTGTGTGTGTGTTACTTGCAATTTGTTTGCATGTGCGAAATCTTTGGAGCCACAAAACGAACTTTGCTTTGTTGTTTTCTTAGTTTACGATTGTTTTTTACAATTCTCTGCAAGCGCTTTCTGTTGTTGTTGCTCCTTTAATGGCGGTAATGGTTGGTTTATGTGCCGGTCTTCAAGTCTCCGGTCTACGGTCTACAGTTTACAATCTACTGTCTTCGGTCCGCAGTCTTCAGCCTTTACTCTTCCAGTCAGTGTGCCATGGCAAAAGATAACGCAGTTTGAAATACGGGGGAGTGGGGTAAATTTAAAGCAAAAGCAGGTCAACACCACACTGAGATATGCCAGAGTTGGCCTTGCCAAGAGATTTTACTCTTTCAAAGGGATTCCGTTTTTTGTACAGCACCCCCATAATGTATCCTCCAATTTGAGATACATTTGTTTGATTAATTACAATCGAGTGAAATAAGCTTTCGATTTAGACTTTTTGATTCCAAGATTTTATACAATCAAATAGTTTGAGCCATAAGATGTTATTACACAGAGGTCATTGTCATGAAATAGGAAAATTAAAATGCGTCGAAGGGGGCGTAAAACCTTCACTTGGGCTCACATATCCCCGCGAGGATTGGATTACCTTTCTATATATGGGCGACATATCAAAAAACTTTCCAACACAGTTCCATTTACTTGCCACAATTTCGTTGCCCGTTGGTAGTTGTTAATGTTGTTGCTTTTGTTATTATTATTAGTATTACTCTCTTTTTATTTATGCGGTGACATTTCAGCGTGCGTGTGTGCGTTAATTTCTTCGCGGCACAACTCCATCATGTTCATGATCATGATCATGGCCACGATCACGATCATAATCGCAATCATGATCACTTCTAATGCTGTGCGCAAGCGGCGCGCGTTTTGCTAGCGTCTTTTGCCGCTGGGCTGTCGCCGGCATCAGGTGAAAGTTAAAAGAAAAGCAACAGAGAGAAAAAAAATAAATACAATTTCTTCTTTCAGTTTTCGCCTGCACTTTTCCAAGCGACGATTACTTTCGGTGGCTCTCCGGTCTACGATCTCCGATCTCCGGTATCCCCTCCACACCGCTGATCTTACACCACATCACACCACCTCATCAAAGTTAATGTGACATTTTTGGATGAGTGTGACAATGACGATAATGACGATGTTAATCATGATCTCCAGCCGGATGCAAACAAGAAGCCGCAACACTGAGTGCCATAAACCTTGTGATTCGTTTCGTTAAGGTAGTAAATTTGTAGTCACAAAAGTAAAAAACGCATTGCGTAGCATTTACTTAATAAATAAATGTATTAATTTATTGCTTAAAACTTGGTATGTAATTAACAAATATTATTACTCGAATTCTTTAATTCTGTCTGCGACTTGAGATTATAAGAATTACTTGTCGAACCATTACCATTCGCACAACTGCAGGCTTTACATAATTTTCTGATTTATAACTATCTAGTTAGTTGTGATTTACTCTGGCCCGACAAGGGAGCTTTGACTTGGCCTAGTCTGCAATTCAGTGAGTAGTATCTGCTGAGCGATCCAATTGGTTTGGCTATGATCTGATCTGGTTTTGCCTCGGCGTTGTCTCTTTGCCGCCCACTTTTGGACATGGCAACAAAATGAGCCATTGGCCACAATAACAAAAATGCCTGCAAAGGTCGTTTCCAAGTCGCACAACAAACAGTTCAGCTCGGTTCAGTTCAGTTCAGTTCAGTTCTCTCCATATCGCTATATAGCCATATAGCCATATATCGCCTCTGCCCCGCGAGTTTTTGATATACAACAAAGTAAACCTGAAACTGGCTCGAAAAATAAAATACTTTTAAGAGTATTTGCTGAGTTGGCATTTATGTGTATCTGTGTGTATCTATCTGCCAATGTTTTCCAAGAAGTTTTTGTATTTCAAGTTGAAATATTTGTCCGCTGATCGGCGAGCTTTATATAGATATATATATACATATATATATATATGTTTATATATATTTATGTATACATTTGTATACGTGTGTGCATGACTAACGGCAAAATGCGGCGCCAAATTGGAGTTGGAGACTTGGTCCCAAACAAAAAGTATCTTTGGCGTGTGTGTATCTCTGTCTATCCATATTTGTATCTGTGGTATCTGCATCTGTATGTCGTCTATCTGTATCTGTATCTGTTGCTCTGTTTGCTCACATATTTCGGCTGCTTTTCTGACAAATAAAAAGAAACTCGTTCATAGTTCGCCTTAATTATGTTCTCAAACCAAGCCAAAAACTTTTCCTACGATCTTCTATCTCCCAGATGAGCGAAATTCTTAATGCACATAAATATACTTTTTATCAGTCTGTAAATAAATGCTATCAAGTTGAGGAATTCTAACAGATATTTATAAATTGCTGTTATCTTTGAATTAAAATATAAATCGATTAAAAAAACATGTTTTGTAATAAAAAAAAATGTAAAGCCTTAAAAATCTTCAAAATTACATGAATCGATCAAAAATCATTCCATTAAAAGTTAATCACATTTTTCGAGCTTTTCTTGTCGCTATTTATTTTGTTGTAAGTGCACAGTGAGGGGAAAAAAGTTCAATAAACTGTTCGAAAAAGTGAACGAAAATCTTGACATTGAACTTTTGTGAGCAATTTACCTCCACGGTCCGGTCCGCCCCCCTTTACCTTCTAAAACACGCACATCTCTTGACAAATGTCTCACGCGCTCGACTAATAAACCTTTTCCAAAAATACAAAAAAAAAAAAAATTGCCTCGCTCAAACTGAAAACAGTTTTAGAGGTGCTTAACAATTGGAGAAGAGCTTCGCGACGACAAGTCGGTCTCTTTATTTATGTATTTTTGTGTTATTTTTTTGTGGGGTTTTGGGGGTATTCCGTTCTGCATGACTGGACAACAAGTCGTTGGACTGCCTGGCTGGGAATCAATCAGCGATCGGCGAACAATGTTAAGGTTAAAGAAATTATATTCGATGCCCTAAACTGATCGATCGATCGATCCATTCAAGCAACTAACTATCATCATCATCGTCATCATCCGCTCTTTCTCTTCAATCAATTACCGTTGAGTTTCTTTACAATTTCAACAAATCGAATCAAGATATAGGCAAAAGAGAAAGAATAACTTCGGTTGGGGGAATTCGTGAATCAAGGTTAACGAATAAGCAATACACTTTTCTTTCATAATTACTATTATAGGTATTTATATACAAAATATTGCATTTTCTATCTCTACATGGAATTAAACTGGCCTAGTCTATTTTAAGGATAGTTAAATGGTTACCAACAATTTGACCACTTTAAATTCGTATTCAAAAAAAAAAACATTATACCCTGCGACCAAAACGAAAGATTTCAATTGTGCAATAAGTTCAAATAGAAGATAAAATACCGTTTTCCGTTTGCTTTCCACAGCATTTATTTATTTTAGAATTCTTTCCTATTCATTAACCAACTGGGACTCTATTCCGACCGTCTCCCATCTGTGTTGCCCACAATTTGTTTTACAAACACATGTACTCAGGCTGCACACATTACGCTATATAGAGATATAGAGTCGTGTACTGTAAAAGTTCAAAGTGCTCTAAAGTGCTTTGACTTCCCACCGACCGACCAACCGACCGACCGACTCTACTCAACTCAACTTAACTCCCCTCGATTCTATCTGACTCCGGCTTTCTGACTTGGGACTTTCGTTTCCCTCTTCTAGCCTCATCCAGAACTTGTTCATCATCTTTTCATGCTTTGCCGATCTCGCGCTGTCTCCGGATTTCCCCCATTTTCCCCGCCCGGCTTTTCATGGCATTCTCATCTCGAAGAGAGCAGCTGGCTTACAGGTTGGACGAGGCACAAATTATGCAAGGCCCTTCACAGTTTGAAGTTTATAACCTGGAAAAGTGTGCTCCTCGTAAATGGGGGGAAAAAAGAGCGAAGAACTAGTCTTTGAGGGGGAAAAACGGAATAACGAACTCTGATCGAAATGATCGTTGATCTTGAGACAGACTGACATCCACACACAATTCCTATTTGTGATTTGTGATTCGATCCTTATTTTCTTGTCCGCCATCACGATTAATTAGGCAATCTCTGCTCCGATCGCTGTGATTGCTGCAGTTGATCATTGGTCGAACTTTTTTTTTTGCAAATTATGGGATATCTTGGCAGTGGATCGGCTTATCAAGATCATACATACATATACATACCACGCTATAATTAAATATTCAATTCCAATTCCCGTTGAAAGCCACTCTAAATTTAGAACTTTTCCCACTTACACAAGAATTCTGCGGCCTAGCCATTGCCCGTCAATTTGAATAGTTATCATAACAATAACAATTATCTTGGCATCTCTTACCTGCAAGTAAACAAAGAAATATAAATTATTTTTGGAGCGAACAATGAAGGAAATCATCAAAAGATGTAGAAGCAATAACAATAATATTTAAATAGTAAAAATGCCCCATCATATATGGGATGTGAGAAGTTCTCGCTGCTCCAAACAATAAAAATTTTAATTTATGCCAAAAGAAACAAACAAAATGAAAAGAAAAGAAAAGAAATAGAATGAACATAGTGAAAAAATAACACTGGCCAGAAAATTCCACACCCAAAGCTGCAAGTTCCTCCTCCGTACTAAATCTATAAATACGATTCTCTCCATGTGGTTACGATGTTATTATTATGATTTTTATTTTCGTTTGCTGAGTTATTTTTAAAAACGCCACAGGCAAATCAGAATAAAGCACATGAAGTTCGAGTTCGGGAGATATATCTCATTCGATTGCTGGGAAGGTTGGTTTCCAAAGACATTGAACAAAAAATATAGCAAAACGCCAGCGCCAGTCAAATACAAAAATATAAACTGCACAAAAGTTCAAAAGTTCAAGGCTTGGACGAAATGTGAGAAAAATCAATAAATCTCAATAATTAAAAACAAATTAACGTGGTTGAGTGTTAATTACCTTTTAAGGAAAGAAAAAACACAACAAAAATGAAATGAGGAAAAAACCTAAGCCCAACAAAAGAGCCCAACAAACAATGCCAGCGAAAAATGCGAAAATATTAACAATTTTTCAAGTTTTCAAGTTATCCAATCACAAAGAGACCTTCAAGCTGGTTAGCTAAGGATAATAAATGTCATTTAATTAGTCAACAGAAGGGGGTGAAGAGACGGGGGAGCTGAGAAAGGCAAACGGAAGGTTGATGTACAAAATGTACTTTAAAATATATGATTTAAAATTGAAAAAAAAATTGACCTAGGCCTTTAAAAGTTTTTGAAACCAATTATGTTTGAGCCAAAGAAATTGCATACATGGTTTTGTGAAATCTAAAGTTATAGCTTTATAATTTAAGCTCTTCTTTATATATTTCTTCGTATATTTAAATACCCATAAGGTGGCCTTGTTCTTTCCCAGTTTCCCAGTCCATTGAACTGTTGTTAATGGATCGCTTTAATTTGTCTTGTTTTTCAGTTTTTGGGGAGAGGTTAAAAAAACCCTTTCGGCTCAAAAATCTTTGAAGCGTGCAAATTATGTAAAGAGGAGACTGCGGTGGAAGACGTTGCCATTTGTCAGATTTGTTTGGGTTGTGATTTAGCGAACAGACTTTTTGGGGGATCCATCAACATCATCTTCGCATCATGATCATGAGCATTTTTCGTGGTGCTTGCTAATTAGTCAAGTACTTTTTTGTACTTTTTATTTTTTTGCGCTTCTTTAAAGAACAATGGGGTTTGGGTAAGAGATGGTTAACAGGAAGCCGAGAGAGAGACGGCACGATGCCATCTCCGATTCGCCGCTCTTCTTGCGCTTTGCTTGGTTGCATCTTCTTGCAGACTGACCAGTTTTCTTGGCAGTTCCATTCGCTGCATCTCTGTTGTTGTTGTTGTTGTTCCTCTTGTTGTTGTTGGTTTCAAGGCGAACACCAACGACCTTGACAGCATCTTCAGACCCCCGCCCTCTCTCACTATCAACCCGTCTCGCTCTTTCATGATCGTTAAAGCCGCATTCCTTTGGTTTGTCCATTTGATTTGATTTGCCTTTTCCTGCATTCCTCGTTATGTTTTTTTTATGTTTTTTTTACGTTTTTTATGTTTTTTTTTTTTGTATTTTTTGCATTTTATAATATGGTTCTGTATTTTACTTGCGGGTGCGGTTGGATTCATCTCTCCTCCGCAATCCGTTCTTGACTCTATTCTGTTCTCTGGTGTTCTCTCTTTTTTTCTGCAATTTGTATACTTGACATGCCACGTCGTTTATAGTGCGGAACGTGCGTAAGTGAGTGTGCTGCGGGGTGTTAGTGTGTGTGTGTGTATGTGTCTGTGTGTGTGCTTTGAAAAGAGTTTTTGGGTCTTTCATCGTTGATTCTATGGGTAACTTGCGACTTAGTTAGCCAACCGATCTGAATTTTGGTATGCACTTCTTAAAGGATAAAATATTAAGGTTTCTAGACTTTCAAGAAGTTTGTTCCTTAAAAAAAAGAGCTGCTATTACTCAAAGGTGTTCCCAGGTTTTAGAGGTTCTAGTAGTCGCTCTTTTGACTTAACACCAATACTAATTGAAATTGTAGAGCATTAAGGTGTCGAATCATGTCAATTCAACGCGCACAATTTGCCAGGTTTTCTTAGCAACAGCAGTCAAGCAAATGTCGCCTTGAAGCGAGTACCGAATGCCGCTTAACCCCTCCACGCCCCCAACGCACGATCTATCGCAATTGCATATTGCACTCACTCAATTATAACAAATTGCAAAATAAGCCATAAGCCATTAATTGTCTCTGTTGGTGGGCAAATTTCATCGAGAATCGCGAATCGCGGTATCGAGGGAAAACGGGCAGTCGGCGCATTTCTTGAATAACAATTAAAGCAATTACATCGGCCAAGAGAAGAAAATGCAACCAGAAAACTACGCAACAGTTGCAAAATAATTCTCGATTAATTTAATATGAAAAAAAAAAAAATAAATACAGAAAGCTGAATTATAAAACGAAAAGCCAACGTAAAACAAAAACAAAACAAAAAAACCAAAAGATATGAAACTAATTAAAAAGTGAAACACATTTCCACACATGTGGGCAATGCTGTTTTGTTTTCCTGTGTTTCGTAAGGGGTTAAGAGTGAATGAGTGTGCGAATTATCAATGAATGAATGTAGAGATCATTTCAATGGGAGCAAAATAAATATATTGCCAGCCAAAGGAATTCGCACAAAGTGTGGCAATAAATAAGCAAATGTAAATGCAATCTTGACTACAATATACGAAGCAATTCGAATCAGGGAATATTCAGTATGAGATAATCAAAGCCAATTGCATATTAAACGGTAGGAAAACTTCTCAATATGGGTTTGAAAAAATCCTAATGATAATTATTTCTCAATTAAATAGGTAGTAACCAAAAATCAGTTTCGGATGTAAAGCAATTGCAGCAACAATTTCCCATAAAACCCCCAAAAAAAACTCGAAATAAAAACCGTAAAAATTAAAATTTCAAATTTGTCAAGACCCCGAAGCGGTACAAATAAAAAAAAAAAAAAAAATATTGTTGCCATTTCCAGTGTGTGGCAACACACAAGGCAAAAGGTGAGTGAAAGAAAGGGAGACGGAGACAGGGATAGAGGAAGCGGGGAGCAGGGTCAACATGGGTTAAAGCCTTCAACAAGAGACGACAGCAACAGCAACAGCAGCAAACCAATTTTGAAGTCCCAAAACGATGTCACGTTTTTTGCCAACAATTTTTGCTTTTGTGTATTGTTGTTAAGCGAAAAATTAACATAAGCATACGAAAATTATAACAAACATGAAATGGAGTTGGCTTCAGTTAGATGAAGATTACACACCCTAGATAATATATTAAAAGTCATACATTTGTTTCTTACAGTTTTAATAATTGGTAAGCATAGAAATGTGTCGTTTCCAACAACAAGGGACATTGCCAACCTTTGCCCATGTCTGAAATACCTTATTAAAGGGTATATATAAACCAGTCGTAAGAACGGATCAAAAAAGGGCAAAGAAATGGGGTGGGTGGCAGGCAAAAAGTTGGTAACAAACGAGACAAGAGGGGGGAGAGCAAGAGACGGCCCACGAGTAATAAGAAGTTTATTTACCTCTTTTTTTTTTGGATTTAACAGCAATAAGCAAAAATAACAACAAAATCGGCTCTTTATCTGCTTCCTCTGCACGCCTTGGCCACCGCACAGGTTTGCTAACTTCTGATTTTTTGAAGTGCACTTTTTCGTGGGTTTTTTGTTCGACAATTGTTCACGCAAATCACGTAAACTGTTTTCATTGCTTGGCTGGAAATGTTGCGCATACGCCGTGTTGACCAAAAGTTGTCCAAAAGTTGCTGCCCTGTTGCTTCGGCAATTAGACAATTTCATTTGCTGTTGTAGTTGTTGCTGTTGTTGGTGTTAGCGGCTTCTGATGCAACGGTAAATTGGCTTTGCCAGCTTTTTTCTCTTTTTTTTTTTTGTTGTACTTTTTTCGAGCGTGAAGTGCGGAAATTTCGTCGCCAGATTGCACCGTTAGCATTTTAAAATTAGTCATCATTTTTTGTGGTCTGCTGTTTGGGTAGGGCAGCTTATATTGTCTTTTTTTAAATTAATTGTTGATAAGAATTTTGCCCACAACAGCCGCTCATTAGAACTTTAAGTGGTTACTGTTTTGCAATAAACTAGATCACTTGTTAAGAAACTACTAACTTTTCAGATTAAGTTATCGATTAGATCGATATGAAATCAAAAGCATTAACGAAAGAATACATTTCAGGGTTTGTAAATATTTTTCAAAATTACATTTTATATTTTAACTACCAATAAAAGTTATAAATTATATTAAATTCTCGGTACTTTTGGCTTATCCCTTATAAACTGGCCCTATATTTTCACCGGGCACGTATCTTCTATATAAAAAGCACTGCAAAAATAAAGAGCTGAGTAAACTGCATAAATGGGGCATAGCATTTTTGGAGTGCTCGTTTTCGTATTATTATCGGCCAACGTTTTTATCGCTTTGGCGATAAGCAGACTAATTGCCCTGACCATCGATTAGATATCAGATGGGTACAGTTTTCCCCGCTGCTCTTGAGGGTTAAAAACATGAAAATGTGGAAAACGCAGAAAAATCGAATCCAGTGTGAATGTCAAAAGTAAGGGGACAACTTGACCATAAACTTGGCTTTTTGCTGGCTTCCAATTCTGTTTCAGATTTAATTTGTACTTTTTTCTATGCTTTGCGGCACGAGGTTTGGTTTCTATTTCTATTTTTTCTTGATTTATTTTTATTCTATTTCTCTTTTTCATGGCTTGGCCCAATGCCATTTTGGCATTGCACTTGTGCCGGGATTTATTTCTTTCTCTTTTTTGTTTGTTGGTGGTTTGTTAGTCACTCGAATGCATTTTTAGAGACAGCTTCCCATTATTTTTTTTCAGTTATAATTAATTCAGCGGAAATGTTTCAATCTTCCCGCCGCCATCATGCGTCATCCATTCCGATGCATTTTTTTTGTTAGCTTTAAATTAAAAGCCCGCCTCACTGTCACCTTTGTGCCTGGCCAATTTTGGAATTGAACTCTATATAGTTGAAATATATTGTATGTACAGATATCGGTCGGTCTATCGTTTCGATTGCTTTTCATTCGTGTGTGTGCGGCTCATTAATTTCAGTGTCAGTTGATTGATCGATTAATCGCTTGATTAGCTTTGTAGTTTTTCCTCGATCAAGCCAATGTCAAATTGCCAGTTTCATTATCAACGCCAGTCCTGTTTCCACTATCATCGCCCCTTATCAACTGAACTGAACTGGACTATATACGAAAACAGGGAGATATAGTAGAGCCCTTAAGCTCCGTTCCGTACCGTCCCGTTCAAAGTCCCCTCGTCGTCATATGGAAATTTGTTTTCTCATGCGCAACACAACTTTGTTGTCGGCGATTGAATAACACCGCACGAAACAACTAACTTGCATCATCCGCTGTGTGTAGTCGGCAAACCGAACTAGTTCTCTAAAAAGTGCTTGAAAAAGTGGAAATCTGTAATAAAATGCTTACAAAGTGCTAGATGAACTATGGTATATACCAACTTAAGGATTTTTACGATGATATTTAACGAGGTATATTACATCGAATAGTGCACTTATTATTAGTTAATATTACTTAAAGCCAAGGCCAACGATCTATCCATTTATTTGTATTTTTCTCCATTTCAAGTACCTATGTACATATGTGAGTCAGTTCCATTTGAGGGACAAAGGAATACGTCCCAAGCTCCCTTCACTTTTGAACTTTTCAAAACGAATCCACTGCCAACTTTTGTTCCTTTCTTGACATCCCCCGCAGAAAAAATAAAGCCAAAAAATGACTCCTTTTGTTGCCCATGGCCATGTCAATGTCAACAGGCCACGGCTTTTTATTTTGACTTTTGCATTTGGCATGGCACAAGGAAAAAAAAACGTACAAACAAATATTATAACAGAGACAAGAACCAAATTGTTTTCCCCCCAATGAAATGCGTCATTGAGCCGAAGAATTAGGAATTGTGAGCCATGGAAACGCGAGGGGCGGAGGGCGAAGGTTGGGCGGCAGGAAAATGCAAAAGCACACGGGCTTTGTACGTGAAAATGCGCCTCAAAATATCTACATACAATATATATATATATATATACAAAAGTAGAGCAGAAATATAAGCTGACCGGCTACAGAGAGAAATACTCAGCTGTGGGTTTAAAAGGCAAAAGTCTTTGGTGTTTGCTATTTAGATATTTTAAGGTCTGCAGCGTTTCTCACTCTGCATTCACAAGTCAGCGAATAAATTATTCGAAAAATGTCTCGCGTTGCGGAGTCGCATTTTATTATCTTATCATTCTCACCGAAGACAGAGACAAAGGGAGGCGACGATAAGGCGATGATAAAGGGGTAAAAGGGGGCAAATAGTCGGGGGGAAAACACCAGCCACCCACTCACCACCCAAAAACCACCCAGTCGAGGTATGTTGTTTGTATGCCTAGATAAAATGCCTCTGGTCTGTACAAATATTACGAAAAGAAGGTGCTGTAATCACGAGACTTGATGTAATGAACTATATGTGAACATAAAATCTGCAGGAACCACCACCATTCAATTGATGGGGAGGGGTACCGTCCCCCTGTCAAGGTCATTGCACATTCAAACTCGTTGGCTTTGCACGGCGGCCTTGAATGAAGTCAACTAACCACAAAAAGGCAGTTAAAAACATATATAAAATACGCCAAAAACAGTGGGGTAACCAAGAATTCATAACTAAAAGGTTAAAGGCCAGCTAACAGCCCGTCAAGCGGAAATGGAAAAATTGCCTAAAAATTGCTCAATGCCAAAGCAACTGAAGCCGAAAAATCAAGCCAAACAACATTAACAAAAGATAATAATAAGCTGTGCGCAAAAAAACCAAACGAATTCATTAGGCCAAAAGGAAGTTTTCGAGTTGTCCTTGACATTCGGACGATGGCATAAACTATTTGTGGTAAATTCAGAACTTTAACGATGATTTTTGGCTAAAATCCATTTCCTAATTTCATGGCCTTTGTGGCTTACCATTAGGGTCAATATTTCCAACCCTCCTTCATTGATCACCCTTCTGTTTACCTTTTGCCTTTTGCCAAATTGTCGTGCCATTTGGGCATAGTTCACATTGAGCTGTCAGCATGACTTAGTCACCCTGTCAATGACCGTGCCCCTGCCCCTCTTCTACTCCCCCTTGGCAACCATCCCCCTGGCCCATGCCCATCCCCATCCCCGTCGAAATGACAGCCAAAAACCTCATTAAATGCAGCTGCAGCTTTATCAACAAAAGAAAAGAGCCAGGGGCGCTGGGCGGCACAGTGGCAGGGGGTTTTATGGGAGCAATTACAGTTCAATGCAGCGGGCAAGTGGATGAGGAAGACAAACACATGTCACATGGTGTGGGAAATGGATCACTAAACAAAAGTTTCGTTGTTTGGATCACAAATTTCTAATGGAAACTAGCAAGCTTTAGATTTAGCTCATACTAAATTCTTCATTTTATTTCAGTAGCGCACACTTGAATTCCATTTTTCTCAGTGCATTGTAGCAGTCAAAAAGATCCGAAAAACAAATATTAAACGAACGGTGGGGTGGGGGCGTAGGTGGTTTTCCATTTCCACATGCCAAGGGTTGCAATCCCTGGCCATTTATTTAATGTCAATGTCCAGGGTTGTCGACATCACGATTTATTTTTGGAAATACTTTGGAGTTGCTAACATTTCACTTTGGTCGAGAACATCTCCTCTAATTTTTATGTTTTGTCATCAATTTTATTGTCCTTTCGGTTTTAGTTGTTCGTTTTATGGGGGGTAAGGTTTTCATCTTCCCTCCGAAGTTTTTCACCCAGTGAAGTTCACTGCTGGCAACAAGGAAATGTTTACAAAAACACATATTTTCTTGCATTTCTTTTGATAAGCAGCTTTTGTTTCTCTGATATCTGCCTCTCACGTCTTTGCTGTCGCATTTTACCCCTATTTTCACTGTGCCACAATGGACACTCCAAAGAGTCATCCAAAATACGTTCGGCAATGCAACGAATTTGTCTAACAAATACAACTTTAACCTCTTAATGTAAATGCATGGTAGGGCAACTGAATTGAAACTTCCTTATCATTGAATGGTTCACTATATTGAACGTGCCCTGTAACGGCGGCAAATATGTTGATTGCACTTTCTTCAAGCTTTGCTGGTGATTATTTTTGTCTCTTTCTACAAATCTAGCTCCGGCTCTTCGGCGTCTTCTCCTCTCGATTTCTTGTCTTCTCGCCTGCGTTTTATTATCTTCAGTCTTCTGTTTTCAGTCTTCAATTGTTTTTCTTCGGAGTTGTCAACGCGGTAATTATCTGAAGAAAACACAATTTTTTCTTGTTTTCGAACGCAAAAGTGTTGATGCTTTCGCTTCCTGAAGCGGGTGCGTTTTATTATAACATAATTACATATACTAGTATCTTAAAACCAAGCACCACACCATTTGCTGTTTATTCACCATGGAAATTGGTCTGTTTTGGTCTGAAGAGTGTTTGGTTTTCATCGAGTGTCGATGAGTTTCCATGTCCCGTCGACATTTTCCAGAACTGATATTTCCATCATTCCCCAATATAAAACCAAGGTCGCATTCCCAGTAAACTACCCCAACACTCACATTTCGAATGTTGCCTATTGACTGCTGACTGACACTCCCCCCGAGGAACTTGGCAAGAGCCACTCGGTTGGGCATATTGAAAAACTCAATTAAAATGAACTCATCATCGACAGTTCTTCTTCAATTTTGCAGGCCATAAAAGCGATAATCAAAACTGTATCAATGCGAGGCAATAAATTATTGGCAGCGTAGGCGTCTCGTCTTGGTTTCGCTTAATTAGCCAAAATGGCAATTTGAAAAATTAATTTGCAAATAAAGAAAAGGCAAAGCGAAAAGGAGCAACGGCCCCAATGGGTTAATGTGGGTGGGCATCATCGGGCAGTTAAAGTTAAATTTTAATGCGTACGTTTCAGCAAATAAACAAATGCATTAACACAAACCACCAAATGCAGATAAACAAATAAAAGCAATTTTTAATGAAATATCCAAACAGAAATAATTTTAGGGAAGCTAAAGCAGCTATTAAAATTCTGCAGAATAAGTCTAAACTTTAGTGCAACATTTGACAGAGTTTCAACCACAAGCCACTTAAAACTGTCCCCTTTTATAAAATCTTTTCTTCAACTACCCCTATATCTTGTTCCCCACACACATGGTATATCTCGAGTCCTGTTGACTTTGTCAATGGGTCCTCCAGCCATTTAAGGACACCAAGATGTGCGATAGGCACATCCCGACCTGGGCACCCTACTCTCAGCCTAAGCCCCATAATATGATCGATATTTATTCCCCCTTGGGCGGCGTCTAAGATTACGAGAACACTTTGACTGGAGAATAAATGATGTTCGTGTGCTGCAGAAGGGTGGCTATAATAGGCTTTTATATTATTTTCCTGGGGGCTGAACCTCGCCCACGCACAAATTTGTTTGTGAGTCCAGCGGCAAAAACATGGCACACACAGGGCACCAAACCGAGAATTGGCCCAAAGTCATCTATCAGCTGTTTGGGTATGTATTTGTTATTGTGTGGGCGGCCTGCCTGCTCCACCACCTTTCCATTATCCCTGGTTTTTCTTCGCTTTGGCTGGGATTCTGGGGGTTGATTTTCCCGTGACGTCAGTCACACTCATTGAGGTTATGTTAGGTCTCAGAAAACGGGACAAAAGCATTGGGGGAAAATTCGCTTTTCAGTGGGTAAGTCCATCTACGCAACTTTTAACACTCACTAAAATTTCATGCATCTATGTATGTATCAAGAGATTTAGATAGATGGATATCAACAGATAGAATATAAGTTTTTCTGAATTGCAATTGTAATTGAGAAACCTCATTCGTTAAATAAAAGCATTAAAGATAACTATTTAATGTTGGCCGCATGGGCAAATATTCAATTTTCAAACATGTAAATAATAAATGTACAAATAAATATTCCAAGCTCAATCCAACGTAAATAAAGGCCTCCCAAAGGTGCGACTTTCCTCGTTTGCGAGCTTCAATTGAATTGTAATTATTGTTATTTATTATTGATTCGCATTCTCTGCCGAAAATCGACGTACGTATGTACATGGGCACACACATTATATTTTTGCACAAAAAATTGAATAAAATTTCCATTATGCAAGCGGTCGACTGCCCACAAAATGCGTCCTAATTTCCAATTGAAAGGCCAAACTCCGAGCTCCGAAAAAACTGGACAATGTGCCAATGCTGAAGTCAAGTGGGCTTTGTGAAGTCTTGTGGCAGCCACAACAGTACAACAACTAAACAACCAAACAACCAAATAGCCAAACAGGCAAACACGGCCAAAGACAACTGAAAAACCAGCAACCAAATCCAAAACTCCGGTGTCCACAACATCATTTGTCTCGCTGTCAATTTGTATTTCTTTTTCTTCAATTTTTTTCACCATATAAATTGGGCCATAAGCCACCAACAACAGCAACATAAAGTTGATTTTTTATTTTTCCATACATCATCATCCCATCCATCCAAGTCCAATTATGCACAGCTCAAAAGTTATAAGAAACATTGTATACGTGCGTCGCCCAATTGGCCAACATTTTTTGGCATTCCGGCTTGCAGAAATCAGGAATCCCCCTTCGTTCCACCACCACCACCTCCCCTCCTCCATTTGCCACACGCATTGATTGACGGCTTGCAATTGTCAAATGTTTCCATTTTGGCAGGTTTCTTATATTTCACTGGTCATTAGGGTTAAACATTTTTTTCTTTTTTTGGGACGAAATTCATTGGGACATTGGGGGGCTAATTTAAATACGCTAAAAATGTATGATTCGTTTAGCAACTTTATTTACATTTGTATGTTACACACATTCTGTGCTTAATTATATTACATCGTAATGAATACTTTTATGGTGGGAGATGTACCACATATAATATATCAAATTCTTCGCCACTTAACTTATTACTGTTCTAATCCCTTTTCTGCGGAAGATTTTCTGCTGGCAAATAATGATATTTATCGCACTGCAAACGAGTGATTAAAGAGGCTTTCCTAATCTCTGTGCGTCTAAGCAAAAAAAAAAGCATTTTTAGCAGCCTACAGAACGCATTTCTTCTGAAAAACATTTAAAAATTATGCTTTGATAGGGCGCAAACGACCAAAAAAAAAAAAAAACAATAATAAAAAGTATAAGGTGTAAAAGAATGAATTGAACAAAGTGAAGACGAAAGCAAACGCAGCCACAAGTTGGTAGTAAGCGAATACGGAACCAGAGAAACATGAGAAACCAAAACGAAATGGCTAACCAAAAAAAATGAAGAAAAAAGAGCACTATTACCGAGGAAAAATAACCCGTCTGCGGCAGAACATTTAGTTCTGCTAAATAAGGCAATTTCGGCATCGGAATTCCAAGGGAGTTACATTATAATATATTTATGTACATACATAAAAAATATATATGTAAATTACGTGCCACAGAACTAACATTTTTTATGGAGAAACACCGAAATTATGAGTGAAAATATACTAACAAAAAAATTGTATAAAATAAATAAAACATAATAAAAGCACATTAGCCAAATCAAATCTGTTATAAAATAGAGAAATTTGAAGACTTCAGAGTGATCAACAAGAAATAGCAAACCATAACATTTATGAGAAAGTTGCATTTATTATAACAAATTTGAATCCATTAAATTTTGGCAAACAACAAAATTAGAAAATTACAGTTAATTGTTGCGATCGCATTTCATTTTAATGTGATATGTACGCCTTTAAAATGATTATGTTTCCTAAACTACTTTTCACAAATATTTCCCCATCTCATACGAGTATTTGTACGGTTTACACAGCGTTTTAGTTTTTACAACAAACACTTCGGGGAATCGGCGACCTGATAAGAATTACGATTTGAGGACCACAATCGATGACAGAAAAATTGAATTTCATGCGCCTGACTGCTTACGAAACTCAGAAAACGTCAATTGGGATTTAGGTTTTATTATTAATTTTCGTTATTTTTTTCCCTCTTTTTTTGGTTGATAACAGAATGCTTATCAAAGAATGGGGGAAATATGATGATAGATGGGACCCGGGCAGCACGAAACCACGGCGTTCGAAAGCAAACGACCTTCGTGGGGCGAAAAGGGGGGTGTGGGTGTTGTGGGTGGCGGAGTCTGAAGAACTCTGAAGAAGCAATGAAATGCAAAACTAATGAGGCAAAAACACGGCGCAGAGCGAAATAATTATAATGAAAAGGGGTACAAAATGCAAATCTAGCTGAAAATAAAGGTAGTCAAAGGGCATTCGAGACAAGGAGAGCGATACTTGGCAGAAAGAGATAGTGCTGCCGCAACCATATGGTGGGGGAGAGAGAGGGCCTGAGGGACGCAAAAAGAGACGGTGCACGAGGGTCAGTTCGCCAGCAAACGGTAACAGCTGCTCTTTGGAGAAGTGAGAAAAAAGGGAGAAAAGGCAGGGAGCAGAATGAGAAAGATGAGTGAAGAGGGAGGAAGATGCGGAAGAGGGAAGCAGGCAAAGAAACTAAAGAAGAGGAAGAAACAGAACGAGGTGCACAGTGGTTGCACAATTCTAAAATTCCACATAATAAACTGGAAGGCAGAACCCTTGAACCGAAATCAGGTAAGTAAGTGAACTTAAATCTCTTGATACATACACAGTGCATAAGAAAGACAATCGCAAAACTGACCATTATTCGTACCAATTAAGAGCGTAACTAACTGATGGAAAATATATACATACATAGTTTTTAGAATTTTAAATGCATTTCAGAAAAAGGGTACAAATTCATAAATTTAGGGCACAGAGTTATTTCCAAAACCAAATCGTACTGAATAGATACGTATTTTTGTCAAATATTTCGATTTTCATAACAAAACCACTGTGCCGTTATCCACACAAAACTCTCTTTTTGTCTCCCGTTCACATGTCAATGTGTGCGTGTTGAGTAGAAGCTCACATACACAGGCGAGTCGCAAGAAAGAAGAAAAAAGTAAATAAAACAAGTTTTGAGACGCAGAAGTTTTTCAGAAAAATAAAACAGACTCGCCACTGACTTTCTTTAACATTTTTAGCTTTGTTTCGGTGGTTTTGGGATTTCGCTTTTATTTTTTATTGTATTTGGCAGCTGCTTTAACACAAAAAGAAAAATATACATACATATATATAAAACGATGATCAATTCGCTGATTTTAACTGTGATTTGGAAGCAGTAGCCTTCATTTGTAATCGCAAAATAAGTTAAGGTTCTAAGTATTTGTCATGAAGATGCATAAGGGTTTGCATATTTATCTTGAATTAGTTTTGAAAATAATATGATACAAAAAAGATTAAAAAAAAAAATTATTACTGGTGAGTATTTCACTCATTTTGATTTGATGAGACTACAATTGAAGTCGAGCTTAAAAAACAAGTTACACGAGCAAAAAAAATAAAAATAGGAACAAATTATGGTATTTAAGTACCTCAAGCTAATAATTAAAAGTCCTAGTTCTAATTAGAGAAATAAGAGAAACTATTTTCTTTGGAATTATGTAGATTGTCTTTAATTACATATATCTGCGATATAGACTTTATCTACGGTTCTGACCAGAATTCCCCACAAAAAAAGTATATATCTATATGGTTACCTTTCTAGCTGATTTTTTCTCTGTGTGGAGATGCGAGAAACTTGTTTTTTATGCTTCTTATTTTCGGTTGTTTTTTGGCAAGGGAAAAGGAGAATAATACTGCGAAACTCAAAAATGAATACTGAAAACTAAAAACTCACCTGGCAAACGGCGTCTGTTCCACCTCGTAGATCTCGTTGATGTCGGGACACGAGACGAGGAGTCCCTTCAGCCGATCGGCGTCCACATCCAAAAGTCCGTCGCCAATGGGAAAAATTCCCTTTTCGGTGAACATTTTGTGTGTGTGGGGGTTTGTGGTGTGTGTATGTGTTAGTGTGTTTGAAGATCGAATCTTCTTTCGATTTTTGGCTTTATTTAATCCTTCGTTTGATTGGCTATTATTTTTAGTGGCAACTTGTTATTTCTTTGAGGGGCGAACAATTCAAATCTCAACTGCACAGAACCGAAAAAAAATTGTAGTTTAGTTATAAAACACACGCTTCCAAATTAATCAGCGGATTACGTTGCGCGCGGGAGAGCGACAGAGGGGAGAAGGAGACAAGATTCCAGTACAAAACAACAACAACAAAAACACAAATGAATTAAATGAAGTAAAGAAGCAAAAACTATGCAACTGCAACACAAGCACACACACACGCGCGCAAAGAGAGGCCCGAAAAATTCCCGCGTGTGTATGTATGTGTGATGCTGTTGCTGCTGCTGGTTATGTTTTTGTTTTTGTTATTTTCTTTATTTCGCCAATTAACTACCGTTCTCTCCGAAGAACTCCTCCTTAGCTTCTTCTTCTTCCTCTTGCTCCTTTCAGAAAGGGTTTTACGCGAAAAATGGCTCGCAGATTTTGACCAGGCTTTATTTTTTTGTTTTGCTTTGCGGAGGCACGGAGGTACAAGAAACTCGCAGCGGAGCAGCGCGCACGAACCGTTCGTTGGCGGATTGAAATTTCAATTACTCGCGTTCGCGTTCGCGTAAAGTGAACGCACACCATGAAAATAACTCTGTTGCTCTTGCCTGGTATTTTTTGAAAGTGCCTCTGGTCACGCTGTGACCAGCCGTATGACGCTTGGGACTTCGGAATATACTGGAAAATACCGAAAGCCAGTTAACAGCACTGATTCGTAACAGTACAGGTTTATTATTTATCTAAGTTGAGAAAAATGAGATATAGGTTAATATAACTTGACACATTTCATTTCAAGTATTACAACATATATAGAACTAAGAAGACAGTTCTATGAACATCATTTCATCTTACCAAATTAGGCGTGAATCGTTTCTATTTTAACAATTTCTATGTTAAGCTTACTTTTCCGCACATGGTCACTCTGTGTCAGATTCAAAGCATGTTTTCAATTAATCAATTAATGTTTAGAAGAAACCTGCTCTTTATTATTTTTGGAATCCAATGTGCACTTTGTGTGGCGCCTATTCTCAGGGCGTGTGGGCGTGGCACGGCCCACAAATAGTTGGCACCTCGCGTCTTTATTGAATTCTCAATTTTAAATGTATATTTATATTTTTGCTTGCAGTTCCCTGGTTTTTTCTCGCCATCCAACTTTTCCCGCCTCGTTTCCCGCCGTGTGTAGGTGTGAACGCCTGCACGCCTGTGTGTGTGCTCCACTTGCGAGCCAGTGCACATTTTTCGTGCACTTTAAACTATTACTCATGTTTAAAGTATAGCTTAAGCAAAGTTTAAAAAAATAATAATTAATAATTCAAAATAGAATAGACAAAAGAAAAAATGATATTTTTGTATTTTTATAGATAAAATTCTACATTCTAATCCGTTCACAATAGATGAATTTGTTTTGCATGCAACGGCTTGCATTTTTTGAACACTAAAATGTGTAAGCATTTTTTAAAAATTATAATTTTGATATTTCTTGCGGTGTAATCGGATTGGATGGGATATGCAGTGGATATGCGTTATGTTTGCATTTCTCGTGTGCGCTGCATATATTTTTGTCACCACGGCGGCATCTCAGGAATGCGGAGCACCAGAAATAAACCAAGTGCAAAAACCTTTAGCATCCGTCTATTAATAATGTTGTCGTCTCCGGATCTCCTTAGGTTTTTTTTTTTTTTTTATGTTTCGAAATGTTAATTTTTTTGGCCGGGCGGTGGATTTTCTTGCCGCGAACTCGCCAAAAACTCCTCTTGGCAACCATTCAAGTTTAGCAGATCCGGCTTTTGACCTACGAAAAATGCTTGGCCACCGCGAAAATAGAAAATCGGATTGCGAGGAACCTGAGAAGAATGGTGGAACCGAGGGGAGGACCACCAGAAAAGGAGTATTTCCTATTTAAATAAATAATATGCACCTTTTTATGGGAATAAAGCGCAGTACGAATCTACTAATATTAATTGTATTTAAGTTACATATTTGTGTCGTACTCAACACATTTAATCGATTCCCATGTGTTCAACTCGTTCAAGTGGAAACCGAACTTTTGCATTTGTGTAGTTCCCCAAATTGGAGACTACCCTTTTCTGACGTAGCCCTGACACCTCGAAAGTATCGAGTACATCAAGTAGATTGAACAAAGTTGACATTTGAAGGATCTTTCTCGATAAAATTTCTTTTCGCAAACTCATTCACCGGGTCACAACGTCGGAGCGCTCAAACTTCTCACATATTTTCAGATTTCTTTGCAAAACCTTATTTTTGGCAAGTCATCCATAAGGTCATAACCTCAAAACGAATCAAATTGCATTCATTTCCATTCCATCTTCATTATTACGAGAAATTACGAGAAATAGCCATGAAATTCAAAATCCTGATCGATGGCAAGAACATTGTGCGCGTGGAGTGTCCTGGCTACGCAACTCAGCGCTTTTGTGTGAAAGTCCATGCTGGAAGAATCACTCTGGAGAACGTCTTCCCCAATCGTGGAGGCTTCACCAGGGGCGGGGCTTATATCACTGCGTCGAAGCCCAAGACTGGGGCCTCCAAGAAGTCCGTTGAGCGCCCCTCGCCGGAGCCAGTGCGTCGTGGTCCCATTCAGTTCGGTCCGCAGGATGAAGTGGATGTGTACATGGACACGGAAATGCGCCAGCCTTGTGAGGGCCAACGATTTGGTTCCCAGCCAGTGCGTCGTGGTCCCATTCAGTTCGGTCCGCAGTATGAAGTGGATGTGTACATGGACACGGAAATGCGCCAGCCTTGTGAGGGCCAACGATTTGGTTCCCAGGGGTTAGGTGGCTATGGCGATAGACTCTTCAAGCTTGATGTGTGGCAGCCAATCCCGGCCAGCCGTGAAGTGGTCAAGAATGCTGCATCAAGGCGCAAGACTTTGTCCAGAAAGAAGGAAAACTTTCCTTCAAGGGGCACCATTACCAAGAAAAAGCAATTTGACGAATCCTCGATGCCGACTGCAACCTCAACGCCTCACCAAAAGCGTAGGAAGACCGGATTGTTATCCGAAACCACGGAGCGGGAGCCGACCCAGAAAGTATACATTCCATCTCTACGTGTGGACCAAACGATTATACTCGGCAAACGCAATGCCGATGGATTGTCGATCCGTCTAAACCTGGTGAAGGCAGAGGCGAAGCAGCGATCTCAGGACTTGACGACCAATCCCTTGCTGAACGACCTGGGCAAGCACCAGGTAACCACTTCCAATGGGCAGCCTCGCAGCGCCAGCTTAAAATCTTTGGAAAGAGAGCAGAAGAGGCTGACAAAGAAGATTGAAAAAAAGATGGCAAAGAAGAAGATCGAAAAAAAGATGGCAAAGAAGATAGAAGAAATGAAGATGGCAAACGAGAAGAAGGAGAAACGGGAGATGCTAAGACAGAAGATGGTAAAGGAAGAGAAGGAGAGAAAGATGATGCTAAGGCAGAAGATGGTAAAGGAAAAGATGGCCAAGATAGCCAAGAAGATGGCAAAGGAAAAGATGGCCGAGATGGCCAAGAAGATGGCAAAGGAAAAGATGGCCAAGATAGCCAAGAAGATGGCAAAGGAAAAGATGGCCGAGATGGACAAGAAGATGGCAAAGGAAAAGATGGCCAAGATAGCCAAGAAGATGGCAAAGGAAAAGATGGCCAAGATAGCCAAGAAGATGGCAAAGGAAAAGATGGCCAAGCAGATGGTAAGGAAGAAGATGGAGAAAGAGAAGATGGCGAAGAAGAAGACGGCAAAGCAACTTCGCGACATAATGAAGAATCTGATCAATGGGAAGAATTGAAAAGCGTTGAAACTGCAGGGCCGCAAGAAGTTTTAGACACTAGCTGTTAACAAATTTCTGGATAATCGTTCATATAAAATAAATATTATTATATTCTTCAAAATGCATTTAAGTTAATTTTGCTGTTTATCTTCTGTTTAAATGTGAGTCTGGTGGAGGCTTCGACATCGCCCCCGGATTTTAGGCAAAGCTCCTTTTTCTCCGCCGCCACCGGAATTCTCGCTTTCTTAACTTATGGATTTTTTTTTACTAAGCAGTTCCAAATAAGCCACAAATCAATGGAAAAGTTACTATCAGATTCAGACATTTATGTTAAGCTGTAAATCAAAGAATTTATTTCATATAATAGTTGTTCCGCTTATTACAAAAGACAAACAGTCGGGGAGGGGAGGACCACCAGAAAAGGAGTATTTCCTATTTTAATAAATAATATGCACCTTTTTATGGAAATAAAGCGCAGTACGAATCTACTAATATTAATTGTATTTAAGTTACATATTTGTGTCGTACTCAACACATTTAATCGATTCCCATGTGTTCAACTCGTTCAAGTGGAAACCGAACTTTTGCATTTGTGTAGTTCCCAAATTGGAGACTACCCTTTTCTGACGTAGCCCTGACACCTCGAAAGTATCGAGTACATCAAGTAGACTGAACAAAGTTGACATTTGAAGGATCTTTCTCGATAAAATTTCTTTTCACAAACTCATTCACCGGGTCACAACGTCGGAGCGCTCAAACTTCTCACATATTTTCAGATTTCTTTGCAAAACCTTATTTTTGGCAAGTCATCCATAAGGTCATAACCTCAAAACGAATCAAATTGCATTCATTTCCATTCCATCTTCATTATTACGAGAAATTACGAGAAATAGCCATGAAATTCAAAATCCTGATCGATGGCAAGAACATTGTGCGCGTGGAGTGTCCTGGCTACGCAACTCAGCGCTTTTGTGTGAAAGTCCAAGCTGGAAGAATCACTCTGGAGAACGTCTTCCCCAATCGTGGAGGCTTCACCAGGGGCGGGGCTTATATCACTGCGTCGAAGCCCAAGACTGGGGCCTCCAAGAAGTCCGTTGAGCGCCCCTCGCCGGAGCCAGTGCGTCGTGGTCCCATTCAGTTCGGTCCGCAGGATGAAGTGGATGTGTACATGGACACGGAAATGCGCCAGCCTTGTGAGGGCCAGCAATTTGACGAATCCTCGATGCCGACTGCAACCTCAACGCCTCGCCAAAAGCGTAGGAAGACCGGATTGTTATCCGAAACCACGGAGCGGGAGCCGACCCAGAAAGTATACATTCCATCTCTACGTGTGGACCAAACGATTATACTCGGCAAACGCAATGCCGATGGATTGTCGATCCGTCCAAACCTGGTGAAGGCAGAGGCGAAGCAGCGATCTCAGGACTTGACGACCAATCCCTTGCTGAACGACCTGGGCAAGCACCAGGTAACCACTTCCAATGGGCAGCCTCGCAGCGCCAGCTTAAAATCTTTGGAAAGAGAGCAGAAGAGGCTGACAAAGAAGATTGAAAAAAAGATGGCAAAGAAGAAGATCGAAAAAAAGATGGCAAAGAAGATAGAAGAAATGAAGATGGCAAACGAGAAGAAGGAGAAACGGGAGATGCTAAGACAGAAGATGGTAAAGGAAGAGAAGGAGAGAAAGATGATGCTAAGGCAGAAGATGGTAAAGGAAAAGATGGCCAAGATAGCCAAGAAGATGGCAAAGGAAAAGATGGCCAAGATAGCCAAGAAGATGGCAAAGGAAAAGATGGCCAAGATGGCCAAGAAGATGGCAAAGGAAAAGATGGCCAAGATAGCCAAGAAGATGGCAAAGGAAAAGATGGCCAAGATGGCCAAGAAGATGGCAAAGGAAAAGATGGCCAAGATAGCCAAGAAGATGGCAAAGGAAAAGATGGCCTAGCAGATGGTAAGGAAGAAGATGGAGAAAGAGAAGATGGCGAAGCAGAAGACGGCAAAGCAACTTCGCGACATAATGAAGAATCTGATCAATGGGAAGAATTGAAAAGCGTTGAAACTGCAGGGCCGCAAGAAGTTTTAGACACTAGCTGTTAACAAATTTCTGGATAATCGTTCATATAAAATAAATATTATTATATTCTTCAAAATGCATTTAAGTTAATTTTGCTGTTTATCTTCTGTTTAAATGTGAGTCTGGTGGAGGCTTCGACATCGCCCCCGGATTTTAGGCAAAGCTCCTTTTTCTCCGCCGCCACCGGAATTCTCGCTTTCTTAACTTATGGATTTTTTTTTACTAAGCAGTTCCAAATAAGCCACAAATCAATGGTAAAGTTACTATCAGATTCAGACATTTATGTTAAGCTGTAAATCAAAGAATTTATTTCATATAATAGTTGTTCCGCTTATTACAAAAGTCAAACAGTCGGCTTACCACAAAAGCTACAGTTTAATGAGACATAAGTGGGGAATTTGGTTTAATTAGAAACAAGGGGGCCTGCGCTCTTTTTGTCGGCGGCCAAGGCGTTGAACAGGCGGTTGACCTCGTTGGCCACCAGGTTGTCCAGAACAATGCCATTCTGATCGATGAAGGCGGCGCAGGACTTGTTGCTGCTCTGCTCGCGCCTCTTGCCATTTTTCGAGTCGCGAACACTGAGGGTCAGCAGGTACTTGTCGTCGTACTTGCGCATATCGGAGCTGGCCTCCCACAGGCGCTCCCGCTCCTTGTCCTTTTGCAGGGCCACCGCAAAGGTGCCCTTCTCGCGGAAACTGGAGTGCAGGGTCAGAATGCCCAGGAGGGCAAAGTAGGCGAGAACGCTGAACAGGAGCACTGGACGGGATTCCGGGAAGGGGTGGGTGAAGTCCCACGCATGGGCCATTATGGCCACGGACACGGCCAGGGCGCAGAGGGCCAAACGGGTGTTGACCAGGCCGAATTGCTCCTTCAGCTGGGGACGATCGCCAAGGAGGCAGGTTTTTACCGCATCATCGAGGGCGTGCTTTACCGCGGATCCATCCCACTTGTTGACCTTTACCAGCTGGCAGGGTATATAAAACAGGATCAAGTTAGTTTATGTACATATAAACTGTAAACTAGTTTACAATGACGTGGAACACATCTTAATGGACCAAATGTCAAGCCGGCATTTGGTTTACTCACCTCCTCGCCCTGCTGTGACTTTTCCTCCTTCTTGCCCATATTTTATCTGCTTGCTATAGCCTTTCCCTGCCCTTGATTTCCAAGAGAACCTCGTGAAATACCCAGAAAAACTCTTTTTGCAGGAGTTTTCTTCCTTTTTTTTGTGACAACGCGACAACAAATTTGTCTATCGTTATCGTTGCGAATCGATAACGGACTAGTGCTGCCAGATTGGGCAAGCTTAAAATACTGACGTACTAAAAATACCAGACATTAGCAAGCTGTGACCGCGTAATTTAAATAAATTTTAATCATTCGAAGCATAAAGCAGGAAATTCGATTGACTAAACTAATTAAATGAAAAATTACTTGGTTTACACAAAACAAAGCGGAGTTTATACAAAAAAAACATGTGTTTTACAAAAAGTGTCTATAAATACAGAGTATGGAATCAATTCACATCGACTTCATTTGCGCCATCAGGTCTTCCAAACTGGTCTCGTCCGCGGGAGCAGTAGTTGCGGTTTTTTCTGATGTTTCGCTGGACTTTTCAGGAGCTTCGTAGGCGAGTCTTAGCCCTTCACCCACCACTGGGGCTTCAGTGGGCGTTGGATTACTTTCTGGCGCATCCTCGGCGACCAATTCAATGCCCCATTCGTTTGTGGCATGCAGCGGCTCTTCGCTGACTGCCTTCTCTTCAATAACCACAGGTTTGGGCCTGGCTTGGAATTCCTTTTGCCGAACTATACAGTTTCTGTCATCGCACTGCGGATTCGGCTTGAGCGTCATCTTGGGGAAGAAATCGCTGAGGGCATTGTAGCCCAGATAGTCGGAGACCTCGCCGAAATTCAGCAGATACTTCAGGGCGTTCTGGACGAGGAAACCAGCCGTAATGCCCATAGTTGTGGGCAGCGAGGCGGCGCACACGCCCTCCCTTTTTAGCGTCTTCTCGTCGATGTTCTCGGCCACCACCAAGGGAGGCGCACAAGCGAAACAGGCGGTATCGCCAGGACGGATAAATTGAATGTGCCCCGAGACGGCATTCTCCGAAACGCCCGACTCAAACCAGTTGAGATTACGCTCATTGCACGCCGCATTGATGGCCATTCGTGCCTCAAAGTTGTCCACACAGCTGAGCACCAGATCCACCGGCTGGCCAGCTATCCGTCCGCCCTGCGATATTGTGTCCAGGAAGCGATCAAAGTTCTCCACCGTTGTGATATTGTAGTTGTGCGTCTCAATCTCCACGTCCGGATTGATGAAGCTCAGCGTGGCGGCTGCAGCCGCAACTTTGGAAAGGCCCGCCTGATCGGGTGTGAAGAACAGCCGGTTCATGTTGGCCAGTTCCACTTTGTCGTAGTCGAAGAGAATCAGTTTGCCAATGCCGCAGCTGCAAGACATCAATTATGATCATTAATACAGGGACATAATATACATCATGAATGGTATTATGTATCGTAAGTAATCACTTAAGAAGGATAGCTGCAATGCGGACTGCTTGTTGTAAGTCTTTAACCGAATTATTATACCAAATGGATTACGCTTTTCTCGCTGTGTACGCACCGTGTTAGCATGTCGGCAGTGACGCTACCCACGCCGCCCACGCCCACAATGGCCACCGCCTTGTCGCGGATGCGCTCGTAGTCCTTGACTATGTTCATCCGCTGCAGGGCCATCAGGCGGCTGTAGGGATTGGAGTCCACCACCTCGGCGGACATGCGATCGATGCGATCGCGTGCCAGGCGACTGTTGGTGGCGACGCCGCCGGTGGCCTTCGGCTCCTCCAGCTCTGTCTTCAGCTCGGCGATGATCGCCTGCAGTTCGTCGATGGCGTGCGACATCCTGGCGAATGGGTTACTCCAGTTACTGACTCCTGTGTTCGGCAATGGACGCCAGCAATCGCTAATTGTAAACTTTCGCTTTCAAGTTCGCTGTCGCCGTGTCACTTTTGGTCAGTGCTGCCGGATGGCCAGATTAGGTTGCTGCTCATGGGTTGGGCAACGCCGCTCTTAGTGACGGCCGACGGTCGATAGATAAATACCAAAATATACCACATTGCCTGGCCTGTTGGTACAGTGTTGGTTAATGCTGCGATGGCGCGCCTATTTGAATGTGATGGATTTCAATCTAAAAAACATAAATTAAAAGATGAGAAAAATCCAATCAAATGCCTTTCATCTGCATTTGTTGTATTATAACTTTTCAAAGCCTAAGTTCACAAAAAAGGCCAGTTGTATAATTACACAAAAGATTTATTGTCAAAATCATTACACAAAAATAGGTATTATAATTATTAAATAACCAAAAAAAAAAAATATAGTAGAACAATTAAAGGAAGATGACGATAGTTGTGGTTGCTTTTCGTGTTAAATGCGACAAAAAAATAATCATTATACTATTCAATAAATCGAGTGTGGGAGCACATTTATTATTTAATATTATCAATATTACTGTATAAACCGGTGACTATCACTTGCCAACAAGTGGAGATATATGTATGTATGGATAAGTGTCCGTTCTGTGTAGCTTATTGTGTGTACGGTGTACGGTGAATACGGTGTGCTGTCCGCCTGCTCCACCAGCACCACCAGCACCACCTGCTTCACCTGGTCCACCTGGTCCACCTGGTTTGCCTAGCTCGTGTTCGTCGCGGTCACCGGGTTCACCTGGTCCGCGGCTGCAGGCGCACGCGGAATCCCTCCTCCCGCTTCAGGATGATGTCCGCCTGCAGCTTAAAGTCCGATTCGGTCAGGTCCGAGTAGACACGGTAGTTCCGCAAAATGGTCGACAGAAGGATCTTCAGCTTGAGCATCGCGTACTTGCGCCCTACAAAATATACAACCCATTAATGCCATTTATTACAACATGATTTTCCTCATATCCATGACGCATATATGGTTTTTTTCAGTGTAAAATATGTGACTCACCCACACAGCTGCGTGGTCCCGCAGAGAAGGGCACGAATGCGTAGTAGTGGCGATTGGCCTGCCGCTCCGGCAGGAAGTTGTCCGGATCGAAGACGTTCGGATTGGCGTAGACCTTCGGATTGCGATGGAGCAGGACAGTGGCCACCGTCACCGTGGCGCCCCTGGGAATCACGTAGTTGCCCGAGTTCAACTTGAGGTCCTCCTGCAGCTCGCGGGCGATCAGTGGAACTGGTGGGTACATGCGCAGCGTCTCCATCAGACACCGCTCCAGATACTTCATCTCCAGTGTGTCCTGCAATTGATTGGGGGATTTCGTAATTACAAGTACAACTAAGTCTATGGAATTGCCCACCTGAAACGTGGCCGGTCGCTGTGAGTCGCCGAAAATGGAGTCGAGTTCGGCTAGTACGCGATCCTGGATGTCCTGGTGGATGCCCATCAGCGAGAGGAAGAACGAGGAGCCGGCTGCCGTGGTGTCGTGTCCTTCGAACATAATGGTGTCCACCTGCTCCTTGATTTCCGTGTCCGTTATCAGTGCTCCATTCTGGGCACTTTCGAGCATCAGATCGAGGAAGGCCAGCCGTTTCTTCTCGCCAATGTCATTGTCCTCCACATCCAGGTCATCCTTGAGGCCAGCCGACTGGCCGTAGGACAGTCCCGCCACCGGAGTCGCCTTCTCCTTTTCCTTCTCCTTATCCTTATCCTTCTCCCTCTCTTGGTCCTTCTCCTTGTCCTTGTCATCGCTGCCAGCCATCAGCTCATCACGACCACCACCACCACCAAGCTGTTCGCGTTCCCTCTCCAAGGCGGCTGCCTTCAGCTCGCACTGGGCGAGAGATCCACGGGTGCCCTGCTCGAAGGCGGCCTTCTTGCTGCGGATCACCTTGGTGGTCAGGCCGTGGATGATGTTCAGCAGGCGACCCTGCTCCTTGTAGTAGCGCGTCAGGGTGAACACGAACTCGTTGCGCAGGAAGATGCTGCGGTGGCGGGCGTGCAGGATGTCGCACATCCGCATCACGGCCATCGCGTACTCGAATCCCGACTTGTCCTGCGTTTTCTTCGACACACCCATCGCAGTCTCTGGAATGGGAAACAGTCTGTATTTATACAATTCTATCTAAGCAAATTGAATATTAAAGAAACTAAAGACAATAAGCCAAACAATATGCAATTACATTTGAATCGTACTTTTCCTTTCAGTGTTTCAGTGCAGAGTCTCGGATCTGGATTTGAAGAGCAGATTGCGATCGAGATCGGATGCGAGGAGATCGGATGGGATGGCATGTGGATGTGGATGTGGATGGACCCCCAGCACAAATGGGGGGAAGTGGAATGCACTCGCCTGACCCAAGCGCCAATTGAACTTAACAAACAGACAACAGGCTGCGGAGGTAGCCCCCGGATTCCGGATTCCCCGCCAGCTCACCATCCCGCCTGTCTAATTGTAGATACAATGCATAAATAGATCTATAGATGACAGCATAAACGAGCTTACGGACAAATCCGCTTCGTGTGTACAATGTTTTTGTGCTGTGGGAAAAATGCGAGCCTGGAATTTGGCATTTGTTTCGCTGGCAAAAGGAGTCCTTTATTTATTTATTGATTTTCATATAAATCAGTACGTTGCCAATTGCAGGGAAATGCAATAAACAGTCTATAACTGAATAGAACTAAAGAAAATGTACGGAAAATGTGAGCACAATCTCAAAAACGGCTGGAAATACTCAAGTTTCGAATGGGATAGGTCAGTGAATTTCATCGGCACGCAAATAACTAATACTACATATAGTTATATTTACCATCAATTTATAAATTATAGTGCACTATAAATGAATTGAAGGAAAGAATAAAGGAAAAATCAGGCTTATGCAATGACACATTTGGTTTTTGCCTGGCTACGGATTCCTGTGATTCGAATTGTGGAAACTTGCCCGGTTTTTCATAGGCATTTCGCTTGGCATTTGTTGTTTCGTTGAGGTCTTAATTGCTAATTGCAATTGCCCGTTTGCGTCAGACTCAGACTCAGATTCAGACCCATACCCCATACCCCATGCGAGAGTAATAATCGCCGTGAACAACAACCTCAGTCGTTGCATTCAAATTTTCCTGATTAAATGCTTAATGGCAGTGCGACGTGCGGCTTTAATTGCAGCTGAGTACGAGAATCCCACATTCGTTGCATTTTCATTCGGTTCGCCTAGGTCCCAAATCCCAAACCCAACCCAACCCAACCCAACCCGTTGCATCCAATCCAATCCAATGCAATCCAAGCCAATTGCATTCTGCAATCTTGGCTGCATTTCAATTGTGTTGTGCAGGGCTCGCATTATTATGCAATGGCCTACAAATCAATCCCAAATCGGCCGAGCTCTCCGATCCGCAATGTCATTAACATTGGCCGCCTGCCAAATTGTCTAGGCTCTTCAAGTCGGCGGTTTCACTTTTTTACTATTTTCCAGGCCCAAAACGTGTTTGGCCTTAAGCGAATTGCCGTCTGGGTGGCATTGGCATGCTATGGTATTAAACAAGCCCATTTGGGTGGTCCAAAGTAATGGGGATTACCTAGGATTACCTTAACCTGCATTCAGAATTATGAGGTTGTTTCCAATAGTCATTTTACATACCATTTTTACTCGCATTCCCCATGAACTATCTTCAATTTTAACTAAATTATTATTAGGGGTCTATAAAGCTATAATTTTGTATACCATATATATATATTCATATTCTTTCATATTCCCAAATAACTTTGGCCCACTAAGTTACTCAAAGAGCATTTACTTCACATTTATACGCCATATAAGGAATCTATCTAGTTAGTTAGTTAGTAAGTTAGTTAGTAAGTTAGTTAGTAAGTTAGTTAGTTAGTTGTAGCTTGGATATATCCCCTAATTATGGAATTTTCATAACTAAGCCACATGATCGTTTAGGGGACAAATCCGACCGGTTTGCATCAGTTTGGCCGCTTGCGTTGGCATAATTCGGTTAAATCGGGGGGCCGGGATCTGAAATATATATATACTATATATATATATATATATATATATATACATATAGCTCATTTGCTCCCATTGTGGGGCCACAACAAAAGCGGCAAATTTTTGATTTGTCAGTATATAGGGAAATGGGTCTGCACTCAATTGTGTGTGGCATACAATGTGTCCATAATCTGTCCATATCCACGTAGTGTATGTGCTGTAGTACGTTTCTAGCGGGGATTAGGCGGCTTGGGCGCACGCACAGTGTCCGCACTGAAATGATGATCACCATCATCTGTATGGATTGTATGCTCATGGTATGCTCATGGTATGGTATGCTATGGTATGGTATGGTATCGTATCTCGCATGGCATCGCATGGTGTGGTTTGGCATGGTATGGGTATGGGTATGGGTATTACGGATGAGCGCTGCGATTGCGAGTGCGTGTGGGTTGACTGTACTTTAGTGTAATCACGGTTTAGCCATCCCTATCCCCATATCCGTTTATCGCACCTATCTCTACATCTCTACATCTCTATATCTGTATATATCTACATCTCTATCTGTATATCTGTATATCTTTATATCTGTAGCTCTGCAGATCACTGCTCACTTACCCAATAGAATCTCCACGGTTGCCTCGCTCATGTAATCATGGCAATCAAACGTGCGTCCATCCTCCGCACGCAGTTTCCTCACCACATTCCGCGAGTTCTCGTTGAACAGCTCGATGAAGCTCTTCAAGACGTTCAGATGGAATGTGGGTGCGATCAGTTTGCGGTGCGATCGCCATTTTTGACCTGCAACAATAGATGGAGCAGGAATGTACAACCAATACTGACTACTCTTCAAAAAAATAACTCAAAATATGTTGGTAATAAATCCGTAAATCAAACAGAGAACTCTAAAAGTTTAATAAACAATTGGAATTTTTAAGTGATTCAATACAATATAATATAATTTTTTGAACATTTATGTTTAAGTTCAAAATCATTGCTCTAAGCCAGGCAAAAATTTCTATTATTATTCATAATTTTATAACACATTAGAACGGAAATTCGTTAAGCTTCACTTCAAAAGACTGAGTAATTTTTTTTTCCGTGACTTTTCTGCGACGTTGATTTTATTTATAGCGGCATTGTTGTGCCAACTGTCAGGCTAGCGGATCGCTTAATTAATTTATGATTTCGCAAATTGCATTAGTGGCAAGTGGTACCCCCCCTCCCTAAAATGGGTTCTGTTCCTGCCCCTCACCTGTGCTGATCAGGAGTCCGTCGCCCAGCCAGGGCTTGAAGAACTTGTACTCCGAGGCCTTGTCGATGTAGACATGGCTGCTGAGCAGCAGCTCCACGTCCCGCGGATCGTAGATGAAGACCACCAGCTTGGGCCCGATCCACATCTTGGCTATGTGCTCGAAGGGGGCGCTCTTGCGGATCACTGTTCGGAAAACCGCTGCGGATGGCGGGGATATTTGGTCAGTAAACTTCATTGGGATTCAATTGGATAGTGGATAGTGGATAGTGGACAGTGGATAGTGGTCAGTGGATAGTGCAGAATCACGTATATATTATGGTAAAAGGATTAGTGGTGTCCTACTATATATATGTAATGTATTTCAAGTTCTTTTCAAATCAAGTAAATATTCTTCTTGATAAAGTGACTGTTCAAGTTTACCTTACTTGCAATCAAGTTTCAAATTGATAAAAATTTCGATTTTTGTTTTATTAAGCATTTACGTTTTGTTGAGCAGCAGATGAGAAAAAATTAATTTAAGTAAGTTTGTGCTGGCAGCAGTGTTTATAAAACACATTTTCAAAACTGAGTTTACTTATATTTCCCTTAAGTTCCTTAAGATTTCTCAGTAGCAGCAGGATTATTTCGCCAAATCTCTTTTTTAAAATTCAAATAAAATATTTTTATGCGTTATCCATTTATATCCCGTGTTAACCCCATAATCCATAATCGCAATTTTCACTGGCTGCTTAACCCTTATATCGGATAGAAAGAAGGGTGAAGTAGTGGCAAAGGGACTTAAGCTAGTTGATTTACATGAGGCGGGTCCAATCACATCGAACAGGTGGCCCACGATGGGCAGGCCCCTGGGTCCCGGCAGTCGTCCGGCCAACCTGTACAGGTGGGCCCGTGATAATCGCCAGTAGATGTACCACAGCACCAGGGTGGGCAGCAGCAGCAAGTAGAAGACGCTGCTGGGCGAGCCCAGGGCGGCGTCCTTCTTCAGCACCTCCATTGCTCTCTCTCTCTCTCTCTCTCTCTCTCTTACACTCTCCTCTCTCTCTCGCACACACTCTCCTTCTCTCTCTCGCTCTCTCTCTGTCGGTTTCACCAGGGCACCAGGGCAAAAAAACACCAAAACAAAAAAGAAAACCAATCGATCGTCGCACGCACACTTCGCACACAGTACACACGGATCGATCAGCTATCCATGGGCTGGATTGGATTGGGTATTGCGGATCGGATCGTATAGGATCGAATCAGATCGGATCAGATCGGATCGGATCGGATTGGATCGGTGGACCGGATGTTACTCGCTGCTCGGCCAGCGCACAACTAAACGGTGACAGCCCCTCGCCGAGGTAACCAGCGCGAAATGATCACGAAAATCAACCCACACACACAGGGAATGCGATGCGATGGGATGGGATACTATAGATGGGGATGGTGGTGTGATGGGACCGGACGGGAATCGGATGGCGGAGTTACGGACTCGGAATCGGCTGGATATATGTATATATGTATGTACATATATATAAATCAGAAACGATGGAACCGCACTCGCACTCCTCGCGCCTCTTTTCCAGCGACTAGACAGCGTCGACGGTGCGAACGACTTTTATAGCCAACAATGTGCAGCACAACTGCACTGGGCGAAAAACTTAGCACCTGGCAAGCAAGCAAATGCATTAATAGTTTTTTGTTAACACTCAATGCAGCAATGTTCAACATATGTATGTGCAACAGAAATGCTATAGAAATAGTATTCTAGAAAAGCTGAAATTAACCCATTTCCATATAAGTAACTACCGAAGGGTAGTTAAGGGCAAAAAGGGGGCAAACTTTTCTCACAGTGCTTGCGTAAATAACTGCGGGGTGAATGCGGTGTTCTCCGCAGAATTGGATCATGTGAATCGGAACTCAGGTCTTCGTCTTCTCTAAGCTCTCGGTGAAAGTTCCATTCGTCACGAAAACTGAGCTTCTGCCCGAGTAACGAAATTAGTCAAAGCTTTTAGCAGGAAAATAAATGATTACTTAAAAATCCCATTTCAGCTTTTCCGATTTTCCAAGTTCAAAACGCCTGCTGATTGTTGAAGTCTTTTTCTGGGTTTATTTTTAAGATGACATTTATGCATGGTATGGACAAGAGTTACGATTAAGATTACCAATAACTTAAGCTACCTCATACGGTTAGAGTTCCTCAAAAAAAAAAAGATTTTCTATTACTATAGATAGTAAATCACCTGCCGTGCTTTGCATGTGTGTGTGTGTGTGTGTGTATATGTATGTGAGTGTGTTTGTGTGCGAGTTTGTGTTTGATGTGACCTCAGTACGTATGAGCAATGTTATTGCCTAGACATTTGACTATATAATAGCTATAAGTACGGACACTAACTTATGGAAGTCGGACAGTGCTACAGTGCTACAGTGCTACAGTAGCCAGTAGGCAGTGTCCACTGTAACATGTGCTTGACGATCGGCAGCCTAACTACATTTGATATTTCCCTTGATATTTGTTGCCCAAAACTATGCAGCACTTTTCATCATCGATGGAAGCTCTCTCTGTTTGCCCATTTCTTCTGATTATTTCGGGCACTTTAAACGGAGGACTCGTAGATGACGATCTGCAGGACCTTCGGCTTGTTGTTCTGCGCCTCCTTCACCTCCTTCAAAATGGCATTTGTGATGGCTTCCAGGGCAGCAATATCTGGACTGTGTTCATTCTTCTTGCTGTTCCACTTGGGCATGGACACCTGTTGGCACAATTTTCGTTTATTATCGTATGTTTGTATTAGTGGCATTGCGATTTCATACCGTAAGGACCTTTTGCAGGGCTGTGTAATCGAGTCCTGTGCCCGCTGTTTCGCCCAAGCGACGTAAAGTTTCCGCCATGGGACCAGATAGCTCCTGGAAAATAGGAAAATTCAAATATTGAGTAGGCTACTCAAAAAATAAGTACAAATTTGAACTTACCTGCAGTTTGGCCCAACTGGTGGCATATTGCCGTCGCACCAGCTCAATTATGGTCGATGTCAGGGCCAGGCCAATGAGGATGTACAATGTGCACAGCAGCATGTAGTTGGGTTTCTCTGAAAAGTATGGTAAATAAATATGGTAAGTAAATGCAGTAGATGCACACTTTACAGAACCATACTTGGCACCAAATCACCGAATCCGATGGTTGTCATGGTGATGAAACAAAAGTAGAAGCCATCGAAGAATGTCCAATCATCTTCCCACAGCAGGAGAAGACCAGCTCCGGCGGCCAAGTAAACGCCCAGAAAGCCCACGGCCAAAATGGCATAGAACCAGGTTTTGCCAATGAAATTGGTAAACTTTGGCTTGGCTGGGGGGTTTATTTTGTAAAAATATGTGAGTATATAAAGTCAAATATTCAGCAATTCACACACAAATGAATTATGCTCAGAAAAAAAACCAACGGTGCGCATGAGTAATGCTTTTGAATGCAGCCGCATTAATATCACGCATACGCACTGTGCGCGCTTCTGTTTTCAATTGAATTCGCAGTTAAATAGGCAATTGTTTTTTGGTATGTTACTTACTGGGCATGTGTTTGCCAAACACAGAGACTGCGGTAGCAAACAGTCGACCCCAATCGGCAATCACGGTGAGTGTGAACGGGATGCCGATGAGGGCGAAACAAATGCAAAATACCCGACCACCGGTCGTCACTGGCACAATGTTGCCATAGCCTGGAATAATTCAATGGTAATTAGTTAAATATTCTGTTAAATATTTATCGCTCACCTATGGTGGTTAACACAGTCGATGAGAAGAACACAGCTTGCAGAATGCTCCATCGCTCGTAGGGCTCTGGAAAGTCTTTATCGGCCACAATGAGTAGCCCCCCCTCAGCCGCCTGTTGAACGGCCTGCAAGAGAGAGGATTGGTTGAGTTAATATCAAGGATAGCCTGGAGTAGGACTGCTCCAACCGCTTCGTATTTGGCCAGCTCGAAGGACAACAGCTCGTCGAGATTGTGCACTTCGGTGTTGTTCAGTATGGTGTGCAGAAAGCGCTCTCTGTGCGTTTTCACCACATCCTTCAGATGCGACAGACGCTCCACCTCCGCAGGACGTTCCAAATGGCGAAATATCTGGGCGGGGGGGAAATAGTGAAAAGTTATATACAAATCATTAGTACTTATTTTTGGGTATTCCTCAATTCTTTGATTGGCAAGCAAAAGTTTACACTATGCTAGGAATTAATAAGATTTATGCCGGGCATTTTTACATTTCAATTCCGATTAATGCTGAACTTCACCCTGTGACCCTCACCCCGACGACTAATTATAATGATGAACAATAACTTAACGATTATTTTTAATGAGCCAAACAAGAACAGCCAAGAAAAAAAAAAATGCCCATTCAGTGGAATTCGAAATGCTTTTGTTTGATGTTCCTAAGTGATGGAAAGAAACGTAAATACAACAGAATCCAATCTTCATTCAATTTCTCGCACATCATCGCTGGAAATTTGTTTAACTTGTAGTATGTTGTTTTCGATATAAAAATAGTTTGTACAAATTGATTTCCAGTTTTATTTTTAACAGCAAATCGAGCGGCGAGCCAGCAGGCGAAATGTTTGCGAAAAAAATAAAAAAAAAAACAGAGAAAACCAAAATGAATTTGGAAATTCAATTTAAATGTGTCAGACAATTTTTCTTCGGCTCACACAGACACACACTGAAAAGAAAATGGGCTAAGAAAGAAAGATATATGGGCAGCCTTGAGTGACTCGAAAGTGTTTGCATCACTTGTGACTTTGACAGAGTTGCAAATGCTTTCAATTCCTCGCACGTCTTCATTTTGATTAATTGAATTGGTGGCTGTCCATGTCCTTGCTCTTCCCCAGTTGCACATTTTTGCATTTGCTTAATTAATTCCTGTCCACCGAAATCAATCCCTCGTTCCCTGTTCCCTGTTCCCTGTTCCCTATTCCCAATCGAAAGAGGACAAGTTGTAGAATGGAGTGGTTCCATCTCATACTCATATATTATAGATAGATGTATCTGCGGCAGGAGCAAGTGGACAGATCTGTGGACAAACCAGCAGCTGAAAGTTTGCGTCTGGGTTCATTTGTGTGCTGGCGCATAAATTATAATTATTATTGGAAATGGGGTTTTCCTGGGCTCCTCTGCTCCCTTGGCTGCCTGACCACTCGGCAAACAGGGGATTCCCCTGAGTTATGATAGCACAGTGGCTGTGGGTGATGTATTCGAAAACGGTGACTGCTGTTGGTACTCTAGAATGTATCTACATATGTATCTATATAAGTTTCCCTCTTAACTTCAGCGAAGTATATAGCTTGTCTTTCTATTTGAAGTTACATTATAAACTTACAATAACTATAGCACTTGATAGCGCAACATTTACTGTGTAAATATGCGTGTGGCTGTGTTCTACAAAATATCAAATTGGGTTAAGCCGCAATCCAAATTCATGACAAGTGACTCGTTCCACCCGCTTTGCTCATAAAATCACTGTTTCGCAAAGTGACTTCCTGCACACAACTCTTTGCCCTGCGCGGCTTATGCTTATACTCGTAGTACTTGTCACTTTGTCACCCCACTTTGCACACCATAAATCACACGCAGCGGAGCCAGAGTGTGGAATCCCCAATCCCCAAACTCCAGAACCCAAAACCCAAAACCCCTGACCATCCTGACTGAGGATCTAGCCAGCCATCATCATACGTGTGCCGCAATTAACGCACGACATATGGAAATAATGGAGTGGCCCCTTCGGTGTATACACCACACAAAAATGATTAGCAAATAAATAATTAAAAAATAGTAAAAGTATATAAATATGGAGATTTACGTTGTATAGTTCTTGATTAAATTTAACAACTTTAGGCTTTAATGATTTGTATATTATTTACTTAAAATCCACATACGATTTAATACATATGTATTACTATTTAATCCATCTATATAGCATGTAAACTATATATATACCATTTAAACTATATATGTATATACAGTTTAAACTTTATATATACCATTTAAACCATAGACTATTTAAACTATAGATATTTCATTTAAAATATTTATAATCCATTAAAGCTAAATATGTATATACCATTTAAGCCACCTAAGATTTAAATATTTCTGAAATATGTATAACATGCCATAATAATTACTATGAAGCCCCCTTTTTTCCAGCGTTATTCTGGACATTCGGGGAGTGGCATTTGAAATGGAAGAGGAGGGGCAGGGAGCCCAGCTAATCCAGATTGACAAGACAGGCTAGAGACCGGAAGCAGTTTCGTAATCCGCGCCTTTACAGCTGCTCCTCTTTTGCTCTTTTTTAATGCCCCACCGCATTTTCCAGTGTCCAGCGCGATTTCTCTTCATTACCAAAGGGGGGGTAATAACAGAGATAACAAAAAAACCACAAAAAACAACAGAAAAATAAGAAAAAACAAAGCCAAGGGAGAGAAAACCCATCTAAAATATTGCTGCGCTGCCGCTATGGGTAAATAAGTATAGCAATAATGATGTAAATAAGTATAGCAATAATGATGTAAAGAAGTATAGCAATAATGATGTAAAGAAGTATAGCAATAATGATGTGCGCGCCCATTTAGCGGGCGATAATTCATTTCCGCCGCGAGCGCCCCGAAAAGCGGGCTACGGTCAGTAAACAATCCGCAGACTGAACGGCGGACTGATTTTAAGGGACAAGGTCAGGGATTGATTCCGAACACCACATCCTTGGAAGGATTCATAGGGCGTCATATTATATATATTATATGATATAGGACCCAATAACTTAGGCTTTATGTGAGCTACATACGTGGCCATGTAGTCGTAGTGGCAAGAAACTGAAGAAGTCGAGCAGGCAGGGTTATATATTTTAAGAATTATTTACTTATATGTGGAATATAAGCATATAACACTTAGTGGGTCAAAAACCTTGTTAAAAGGCCCAAAATCACAAGATTTATTGTGCGAAAGCCACGGCAAGCAAGTGTAAAATGCCCAAATAAACGAAACGTAGACGGGTTCACTCAACGCACTCTGCAAAATAGCAATAAATCTTAACCATTCGTATTTATGATTATTTACCAGAAGCGCACAGTGTTACGCGGAAAGCAAAAACAAACGGCCAACTGCATAATAAATATAAATTGGTATTATTTATTGAAAATTAGTTCCATGGGCGGCAATGACCGCCAGTGGCAGAACCCTGACCCAAACGCAGAAAGTCCTGCCAAAACGGAAGTGTTGTGAGAATGTGGAAATTGTGAGAATGTGGAAATTGTGAGAATGTGAAAATTGTGGAAAATGTGGAAAATGTGAAAATTGTGGAAAATTGTGGAAAATGCAGAAAGTGCGGAAAATGGACAACGGCGTCCGTTGGGCGCCCTTCTTGAGCTTCTGATTTCGCACCAACCTTAAATAATGTTTCATTTGCCCGCAAAAAAAAAAGAGAAGAAAAGAAAAGAAGACTTGTTTGTTTATGGGCCGTGGAAAGCGGGAAGGGCAGGAAAGGCGAAAAACACTTTTCCACATTTTCCGTATCGCCGCGCTGCTGTCGTTCGCGTTTATAGTAAATCCGCGGGCGGCTTGTTGATTTTATGAGTTTATGATTTGATACCAAATTAGACATAATTTCCACAAAACTTGTTGTTGCACGCATAAATCGCTGTCAGTCCATTAAGTTTTGATTATTTATTGAGTGCGCTTCGCTCGTCGCAATAAAACCGAATTGCCCGAGGGCTCTTGGCCCAAAAGATCTATTGTAAGATTTAACGATCGCACTTGTTAAGTGATTTGATGGCAATGCTGCCAAAATTGCCAAAAACTCGGCATCTCTGCGTTCGCATAATAATAACTAACTGAAAAGATAAAATCCAGTATTTGTTTCATGGGAATGTGCGATTTTACAAATTGTTCAAACCAATAAAAGGGAATACTTTAAACAAATCAAATCATTCCGCATCGTATGACTATTATTTTATTAAATGGCTGGTAATCTGCCAGCGAGGCGTAGTAAATAATTGCTAAGCAAAACAATCACAGCACGAGGCACTTGTAACAACATTTAGACTCCCAGGCAAACACTTCAAGGAATCCCCCAATCCCAAACCCACCCAATTCAAGCCAAGTTAACTTGGCTCGTTGACACACGGATTGCCGGAAGAAGGCCCAATTATGATGGTAAATGTATAAACGCTTATGGCTTTTTATTGCCAACAGCACAGCAGCCCGAGGAGCACCGCCCGCTGTGGGCCACTCCATTCGCACTTTTGCCCACTTGACATATTTATGCGTACTTATTATGGCCAAGGCCGAGAAGGCACCGAAATATGGGCAGAGTTGAAAAAAAAACAACAATAAAGGGAATAAAAAGAAAGAAAAAAAAACAAAAAAATAACAGAAGACTGAAATCAAATTAAAGTCCAAAGGAATGATAATGCCGGAGTGAGCTGTAGCCCCACCTGCGGTTAATTAACCAATTCCGGACACAATGGCCGGCGGAAAGCGGCAAGAGCAAGTGCCATTCCTGGAGCGCCGCCGTCTATTTGGATGTTCATTTTATGGTAATGCCATCGCCTGACCCAGATAACCAAACGCCATCGCCATCGCACAGTGCTCATCCATGGACTGGGCGTGGTGGTGATTCGCTGGCAAATGCCAGTGATTGCCATCATTGTCGGGTCTGGACACAGCCAGTCACATGGCCAGATGACCACGTTGCTGATTAGCGGCGAGTTTTCGAATGAAATGGGAAATCATCACAGGAATTGGAAATCAGCAGCAATATGCTGATTAGTAAGCCCAAATTGAACAAATACTATTAATAGTTAGAGATGTTTTTTATAATGTAATGGTAATATTACTATAAATAAATGGTTCAGTTTTCAATTGAATTAGTTGGTTATAAATTCAATTATTTTTAAAAGGCAGTTATATGAATTAATTTTAGGAACTCCCAGAATCAGCAATCACTTCACTCAATCTAAAGCCGACTTTCAGTTCTGTGAGCTGCTTGGGGTAAAAAAAAAAATCATAACAAATGCGACGCAAGTGGAGGCCACACTCAACCTTTGACCCCGGCCCCCCAGAATGACCCACCCTCTTTGCGTGTCCATCAGCACGTGACAAGCGAACGGAGGCGGCGGAAAAGCCCAAAGCCCAAATAAAAAAGGAACAGGAAATCGCAGAGGTGGCTGCCATTTGCATGCCACGACAACAAATCAGCTGTTGGGACTAATATCCATATATATGTATACGATATGTACATTTTATACACTCCAACACACACTTGCCCCCGCCCCCTCCCCCGCTCACCTGACTGACTGGCTGTTTTCGCATGTAAGTTCCGCCTTTGATTTGTGCGCGTCTGCGGCGCGTTTTTTACCGCTCCGCGATTTGCGATGTGCGTTGTGCGAGTGAGCCAAACATGGCAGCGCCATCCAGAAGCAGAAAGATTACGTCCGTCGGATCGAAACGGAGCTCTTCGGATTGCGTGCCACATGGCAGGGCATGTCAGGGGGGTGAGGGGGTAGAAGTAAGTGTAGAGGTAGGGGAAGGGGATGGGCATGGTCGCGGGGGTGGGGGCGGAGGCTGGCGATGGATGCCACTCACGACAGCAGGCGATAGTATCGCAGACTTAACTACAAAACATAGATTGCATTCCAAAGCTATATATAATATACGGAATATGAATAAATAATATACCCATAATATAAGTAATTATAATAAATATAATAATATAAATGCTGCTCACAACTAACAACTTCGCGTGTCCAAATAAAAGAGATTCGTGGAAAACAAGAAAGCTCTAGTTGCGCCATAAATATGCAGTGTTTAAAGTTGTTATTTCTACATAATTCCAAATAATGCGAGGAATATAAAATGAGTCATGAATTCGGACGGGCCAAATTAGGAAGATTTCTACCCCGAAAAGTCACCTGCTCTTCGCTGCCAAATATCTCGAGATTCCAACATGCCAACTTCTCAAGTGTCTTAATGAGCGAACGATACAGCGAAAATGAAAACACACACATCACATCGCATACAATAATGATGGCTCGAACATAATGAAGTGCTAGGCAAATTTCGTGGACAGCCAAGAGTGATAGTTTTTTAATTTTCTCATTATGAGCTGGGTTATTGTAGTCATAGCCTCCACCTCCACCTCCACCTCCACCCATTCCTCTGCTTTGGCATCTGTCCATGGGCAAAAGGGGGGTGATGGACGCTGACTTTTGATTGACACTGTGTTGTGGCCAGCTGCCGGATGAATTTGTTGGCTAATGAGATTGCTGTTCTTGGCTGTTCTTATTCTTGTTCGTGGCCCACGATGATTTGTGGGTTTCACTCGCGCATATTTCACACATTATTTGATTTTATTTTCAATTTGCAAGCGATGGCATCATTTCAGTCATGAAACTGATAGCTTTTACTGACGGTTGTGGGAAACACTAATAAGTTGGCCTTAAGAGTCTTGCATATGGCTGTCTATATAAATCTCGCGTCTTGTTTGAATCTAAGTAATCCAGCAAAAGGTTAAAGTAAAAGCAAGGAAGCAAGCTGTCAAAAACTTAATTTAACTTAACAAAGTTACACATAAGTCCGGTGCCAAATTTGTTTGGCCTTCGGCGTCGTAAGTCCAAGTCCCACCAACATTGTATGAACTCTGGAACGCTGGCAATTTACATAATCGACTTGTGTAACTTTCATAACTCTGGTGCCCCCCTTTTCAATAAGTTAAACTTTAATGCATTTTGCCGCTTGTCAGAGTTCAGCAAAGTATTACATCCATCTATTTACTCGCTGCTGAAGTGCGTAAGTGTTTTTATCGTTTGCCGCTTGTCGTTCACATTACTTTTGCGGAAAATATGCTGAGTTTGCCGCGAAACTTTGAACCCAAACCCCGTCACACGCTGCGTATGCGCATTATGTGCATTTAGCGCACACTCGCGGCCACACACAGCAAGTCATCATCAATCAACGCCAATTCGACATGCAAAAAATGTTGCACGCAACTTTTCCACGGCAGCGCTATCGGCTTGAGTTCCTATCAACTTTAAGTTACCCATTGAACTTGGGAAAATGTTATGTGGCATCAGTTTGCCATTAAATAGGAAAGTATTGGAAAATCTAGTCTTGCAATGGGAATTTCAATGAATATCTGCAGCATTTCCCTTGGACCAGCATGCTCTATTGATACCGCGGGAAAACCTTTTAAGGATCTGCTACTGCCTCTGCGTTTTCCCTTCGAAATTGAGTTGCTTCGACTTGGAATCGCGTGCTGCCTGATGTCTGAGATTGTGTCGACTTGCGACTTGCGGGCAAAGAAGTAAAACAATCAAAGCCGCGTCAATGCTCAAGTGAGAGGAGGGAGTAGGGGGGTAGGGGTTCGAATTGGCCCAGTTAAGAGTGGAAGATGGAGCTGGAGCAGCTGGAGGTGGGTTAATGGGACTGGCTGGCTCGGATTTTGGCTTAGCAGCGATTCTGATGCAGCACGCAAGGCGCCACAATGGCCGGGTCTAAAAAGTTGACCGAGTTCTAGTTGCCTCTTTTTTTTGTTTTTTGGCCACAAACTCCTGTGCGCTGGCTTCTTTTGCTGGCAAGGCTCCTAACTTTTGGTAATTGGTGCGGTGCAAATGGGTGAAAGTGTTTGCAGTGTAGCTGCGGGAAAGGAACTTCGCAATTCGAATTCCTCCTATTTGAAAGCTAATAAACAATAATCTTTTACCACCACATAAACAAGTGTTTTTTTCACTGAAATCAATGGAATAAATATGGGGAATCAGACATGGCAAAGAGCTCATAGAGCAGAGATCAAAGTCAGTTGCTCATATAGCTGTCTTCT
Organism: Drosophila santomea; assembly: GCF_016746245.2. Classification (NCBI taxonomy): domain Eukaryota; kingdom Metazoa; phylum Arthropoda; class Insecta; order Diptera; family Drosophilidae; genus Drosophila; species Drosophila santomea. The sequence continues at coordinate 10,714,536 of NC_053021.2, forward strand.
AGTGCGAGCTATCATATGAAAGAAATCATAATGAGCATCTGGATTTGATCACACGCCCAACGATTCTTGCTAATAAAAATGTTGCAATTCTATTAATAAATCGCATTTAAGCATTAAATAAATTCCGGTATAAAATTTAAATATTAAAGATATGAAATACCCTTTAGTGCCGAAAAAAAAAAATCGAAGAGCATTGATTCAGTCTCTATGCAAATTGTTGCATGTTTTCCTTTGCTTAACTGGAGTACTTTCCCCAACTCCTGTTCAATTATGCTAATTCGCCGTCGAACGTTTTGTTATAAGCCACTTCCACCCACTTCCTGCCCCTTTCTCCCAATTACACCCACCCACGAAAAAAAAAAACACAAAAGGAAAAAAAAGTGAAAATAACAAGACTTTGAGAAGAGCAACAACAACCTTGACATGCCAACTCCACATAAAATTGCTTGCTTGTTTCCATGTTGGTTTTTGTTTTCTTTACCTTGTTGCCAATTTAAATTTCACACCACAAATTCGTAATATTCGAAGAATGAAAGAAGCAACGATATAATGCAAAGAAAATAAATAAATCAAAACAGCGGCAGCGGCAGCAGTAGTTTATTATTTTAATTTGCTAATAAATTGTATAAATTATTAATGCCAGCACATTTTCTATGGCCAGTTTGTTTTGGCAGACATACGGCCAACAATCATCATCATAATTATACTGCGATTCTGCAAATAGTTTACAAATGATTTTCAATTTATTTCCGCGAGCTGGGAGCGTGAACGAGAATTCTTCAAATTTATTTGCTTCACGCTTAAAGATAGAAACCGAAACGAGCGGCGAATATGCTACATGGTAGCATACAACAACAAAAAAAATAAGAAAATCACGCATACGCATATTACTCATACGCCTCGTGCGCCGCAAAAAAAAACAAGCATAACAACAACAACAAAAAACAGCAGCAGCGCCGAAAAAGAAAATAAAGGTGAGAATGATGCGAGCAAGCAAACAATGCGGAAAACTGAAAGTGATAGTGATGCTCGGGGGTTAATTGAGGACCGAGTGGGTTAATTGTCGCTACTCCCAAGGGGCGTGTGCCCCGCCCATAAAACAATGACGTTTCTGCCGGCAAAAAAAGTGTGGGATGAGCATAAAAAAAAATGTGTAAGAAAACACGAACGTTTAAATGGCAAATAAATAAAATGGCAAATGTAAATAGTGTCCGTCTGGCGGAAAATGCAATGGAATTTCCTTGGCGACGGAAAATTCAAAATGACTGCCAAAAAAGTTTATAAAATCTTGGAGCAACAATTTGCCTAGCAAACGAAACGGTTCTTTGTAGAAACAGTACAAACAGAATCAGCCTTTCAAAGTGAATAGCTTTCAAATAGGTAGTAAGAAAGAGGATTTCCATTCACAAAATGATACAAATGTTTAAAAATATTTAACGCTGAAATCGTTTATTTTGCAAAAAGTTTACGAATAACTTTTGCATCACTTGAAATGATTTGCAGAAAAAGTTGCTGCGAAAACATGCGTGTCAAATGGCCGACCATCAATTTCTCGCACTCCCAAAGTACATAAATTCGCCACAGAATTCTGGCCAGACTTATAAGCGAAATATGTATAAAAAAAAAGGAAATATAAAAAAACAATTAAAAGTAAAAACTGATAAACGCGATGAACCAACTGGCTGGGACATTAACGATTGATTGATGGACCCAGCTTCCAGCGGATCGGGGCTAACTGCTCCATGCACTTGGTGACCTGGATCGTGTGCACATCCACTATATATGTATGTACACATATATCAATGCCATATACATATAGTATATATCTGCCACATATTCGATGTGAGTGTTTCCCCAAATGAGTCAATTCGATGCTTATTCATTTCGTATTTATGAATGCAGGGATGGCACACGCGACGCCGCAGAATCTCTTGATTTTTTGTTGAATATAAATTCATTTCACAGTTGGCGAGCGGCCGCATAAATCTGTCCCATACTTGTCACCTGCCTGTCGCCGCATAATTTGTTAATCATTTTACGGCTCTTCAGCGCAAACCAACTCGAACCACCCACCCACTTGATGTGCTGTATTTTCCTGGCCGCTGGCCAAAAATAATTTGTATCTCGTGCCACTTGACACATGTAAAACAAAAAAAAGGAAAAGAGGCTCGTTCCATTCTTGCGTGTTAAATTGCTGATGGCTTTCCACTTTTCGCCCTCGAAACGATTCGACTATGACTGGCGATATCTGTGTGATCTGTGTGCCCTTTTCGGTTGCAAATTGAATGGCGCTTGGTATGCCTCATGCGTTGCAAGGATGTGAAAGTGCCGCTTAATACACTTGAAACACTTCGGTCCGACTTTGTTTATTTCCCCCATCTTGTGTCGCATGTTTCACTGTCCCGCATCGAATCGCTTGGATTGTCATTGTTTAGATTGTTCGGTGAGTTTGGGTAAAGTTTCGGTTTCGGCAAATGGAGCGTACATGATTGGAATTTGCAAGAAGGTTTTTTTTTTTTTTTTTTTTTATTTATTAAGTGAAGAATCTGTACATCATATATTGTATCTTAACATCACAGGGGAGAAATATTCTAGGGGTAACCAAACACTGTATACAAATTAGTGAAGTAGGAGCATATATGCATAGCAGTTTTTACTGCTGTCCAAATGTCTTGGCAAAGCCTTGCCTTTTGAGTCGTCTCAGAGGTCGAGCGGGGATAAGACGTCTTGCAAGAAGGCTGCTATGACTCTGTAGTCTGTCACTGTATCGACTTCTGTGTCTCCCAATTTGTTCCTCAACTGTGTAGAGATTGAGGTCCTTATGGAGTGTAGAGTTCCGTACGTACCAGGGGCAGTTGGTTATTTGTCGCAGTGCTCGATTTTGCATCACCTGGATTCGTTTGTAATTTGATTTGGCTGCGATTCCCCAAATCTGGATCCCGTATAACCAGATCGGTAGGATACAGTGCGCATATACAGCTCTTTTGCATCTCAGCGAGAGGGTGTTCCTTCTGTTCATGAGCCATCTCAGTTGTTGTGATCTGCGACCACATTTCTTTACTGCATTTTTGAGATGCGGCCCAAAGGTGAGGCGTTTATCCAGTGTTATACCTAGATATGTTGCTTGCAGCGGCTGGTCTAGTGTAACTCCTTCTAGCTGGAGTGGGGGTGTTTTTTTGATGAGCGTTTTCAATGTGAAACATAGATTTGTGGTTTTCGTTGCATTTATTTTTAGATTCCACCGTTTACACCAGGCTGCCAGAGCATTAATGTATTCTTGCATTCCTTTCGCTGCCTCTCTGCTGTCCCCAGAGTTATACACCACTGCGATGTCATCTGCATAGGTTGCCATAAGAGCCTTGTAGGGTGCTTCCATGTGATCGTAGTTCGGGCAAGGGATATCTGCAGTGTACAAGGAGTATAGAAGTGGTCCAAGGACGCTGCCCTGTGGGACTCCAGCTCTCATTGGATATACGGAAGAGTAGTTATTCCTCACTGTGATTTTAAATTCTCGTCCCTCTAGATATGACTTTAAAATACAGAAGTAGGGCGCAGGAAGCATGGTCTTTATCTTGCATAATAATCCAACATGCCATACTTTGTCGAAGGCAGCCTATAATATAAATATAATAGCCTATGATATAAATATAACAGCCTATAATATAAATATAATACACTATGATATAAATATAACAGCCTATAATATAAATATAATAGCCTATGATATAAATATAACAGCCTATAATATAAATATAATAGCCTACATTATAAATAAGTAGCCTGCATATTCACTTATACCTGAGTTCACCACTGTCTTAACCTAATCATAATACAATAACTTAATTACATAAAACATAATCATAGCAAACTTAATCGTATAAGATATTATAGATATTATTATATTATAGATATCATAATATTATAGATATCATAATATTATAGATATCATAATATTATAGATATCATAATATTATAGATATCATAATATTATAGATATCATAATATTATAGATATCATAATATTATAATATTATAGATATCATAATATTATAGATATCATAATATTATAGATATCATAATATTATAGATATCATAATATTATAGATATCATAATATTATAGATATCATAATATTATAGATATCATAATATTATAGATATCATAATATTATAGATATCATAATATTATAGATATCATAATATTATAGATATCATAATATTATAGATATCATAATATAATATCATAATATCATAATATCATAATATCATAATATCATAATATCATAATATCATAATATCATAATATCATAATATCATAATATCATAATATCATAATATCATAATATCATAATATCATAATATCATAATATCATAATATCATATTATTATATTATCATAATATCATAATATCATAATATCATAATATCATAATATCATAATATCATAATATCATAATATCATAATATCATAATATCATAATATCACAATATCACAATATCACAATATCACAATATCACAATATCACAAGTATCACAAGTATCACAAGTATCACAAGTATCACAAGTATCACAAGTATCACAATATCAATAATATAATAATATAATAATATAATAATATAATAATATAATAATATAATAATATAATAATATAATAATATAATAATATAATAATATAATAATATAATAATATAATAATATAATAATATAATATAATAATATAATAATATAATAATATAATAATAATTTACCTCCTAACATACCTGGTCAAGTCCATGGTGCACTGCATCCAGATCGACGACGGGATGTCCACATGGCCTCTGGAACCACTATCACACACACAGACACACAAACTACTACTTTTACTAACACACTTAAATTTCCGGTCAACTGATCTGCGTTCTGCCAGAGCGGCTATCCCATGAGGATTGAGTCAGAACTGATTGGGAATTATATGTATTGGTGGACGAAATTTTTTTTTACATTTCATTAATTATGTAAAATTATGTCAAGTATGTCAATTACATTGTATACAACATATGTTTTGATATGTTTTATGTTTAGCGTTGAATGTTACCTATGTTTCAATGTTGCAAATTCATTGTTGCACATTCAATGTTGCAAATTTAATGTTGCAAATTCAATGTTGCTAATTCAATGTTGCAAATTCAATGTAGCTTATTCAATGTTGCAAATTCAATGTTGCAAATTTAATGTTGCAAGTTTAATGTTGCAAATTCAATGTTGCAAATTCATTGTTGCACATTCATTGTTGCCAATTCAATGTTGCACATTCAATGTCGCAAATTCAATGTTGAATATTCAATGTTGTAAATTCAATGTTGCAACTTCAATGTTGCAAATGTTATGTTGCATTTTTAATGTTGTAAGTTTAGTGTTACATGTCACATATGTACATATATATCACTGAATTGTTGCATGTTATAATTGTCGATTTTCCTTTGTTAAATATTTGTTGTTCATTGATAATTATTGAATAATTGTAAAACATCAATTGTTGCCATTCTTTTCCATATATTAATATTTAGTTTTCTTGGAAATACTATGTTGCAAAATTTAAGACGATTTAGCTAAATAAATACTTTATCTGCCATTTCTTCCTCTGTTCAAGCAATCCGTGAATTGCTGGAAAAACAAGCTCTGACACCCCAGGAAAGCAAGACGTTGCCGCTTAATTGAGCAAGAAGGTTGTCTCCCAAAAAAAAAGTGTTGCATAGCTTTGGGCGCTGGACCATCGTGGTTTCATTAGCAAACCAAATCAAATGGACTTTGGGTATTTCATCACTTGTGGTGAAAGGATACAAAGCAAATAATTTAATTTACGAAGCAAAAATATTAAATTTATTATAAAAAGGTTTTAAATTGAACTTAAGCTAAGGCCTATGAGCTTAACCATCTTTTGTTTATTGTTATCCAACCTTTTGTGTGCTTGATGGCGGGCAAAAAGAAAATTGTCAAAATAAGCTCCTAATGTGAGCCTGACGTGATTTTCCCGCGTTTCCCTCCTCGCGCTTTTTGCCCTTTCTCTTCTTCTTCTTCGCCTTTGCTTTTCCTGCTGCAAACATCCGCGATGGAAATGCGGAAAAGCGAAAGAGCGGAAAGCGTCTATTGGGCCGTGCCTAGTTCCTGACTTTTGGCTTTTGGCTTTTGGTTTTTGGTGTTTTAGTGCTTTGCTGTTTGGATTGCGTTCAAGGCCAAGAAGCAAATTGGCCTCGATATGAAAAATTATTTCTGGGCAGGCTTGGATGGGTCAGTTAATCAGATAACACCAGCACACACATGCGAAAATCCACATATAAGACAATACAGCCGCCGTCAAGCATATATATTTTCCAAAGATCACTTAAACTTAATGTGAAATGTGGTAACTATTTAGCATCTAAGTATTTCTTAATGATTTATATCAATTTATCTCATTATATCACATCATTTCATTGTTCGTTGTTCTTTTGACTAGTGTTAATTTTTCTCTAATGTATACATCATTACTGCAGCTGGTTGCTAATAAGTTGGCCTTTGCTGTCTCTGTCCACTGGAAAGAAAGGGAAGAAAGTGGGGAAATGGGCTGGGTTGACTCGAGTCTAATTGGCCGTTTTGTTGTTTTGGCCAGCAACTTAATTCACTCGGCCTCTAACTTTTTCCGCTGGACAACTTTTGACAAAGTGAAATTTTTCACTCACACACACACACGCAAACACACTGAGACAGAAGCAGATAGAAAGCACACACACACACACACGCACACAAGCGTGAAGGGAATCGACGACGCCTTGAAGTATGCTACAAAATGCTAATTAAAATGATTTATGGCCACTCATCCCACTTTTCCTCTTTTTTTTTTTTTTTTTTGCCATATGTGAAAGGGAGGCTGTTGGCTCGTAATTCGAGACCCACTCCTTTGAACCCCATGGGAATTTGGCTTAATTAATAAATAAACTTGCTCATGTCGGCGGAGGAAAATGGAAGCGAACCCATTAAATAGATAAATGTCAATTGCTTCATGGCCAGCTCGTCAACAAAAGCAATTAAAACTTTATGTGTTTGTGCCCCAAAAAATAAGTGTTTTCACTTTAAAGTGGCTTATCTCCGGAAAAAGGAGACGGCCGAAAGGATGACGCCATGAGCTTAGTACTATTGCTGCAATATTTTAAAAGATTTCTATATAAATGTTTTTTATAAATTAAAGTTTAAGTTCTTACTTTAAAAAGACAAATAAAGAAATAAAGAAAAAGGCTATTTTTAAGCACATGTTGGTGTATTTTTACACAACATCCAAAGATCATAATTCAAAGCTATTTATGGGACCAAAAACTTTTGTTGAAACTTATACTAGTACTGAAGAAAACGCGATGGGTATCAAAAGTTTTTGTCGCTGGTCAAGTGGCTGAAACTGATTTCCGGCATCGGAAAACATTGAAGAAAAACTGTGAGACAAGTTGAATGACATGTGATATGCTGATGTGGACACTTCCGTTCACGTCACAGGATTCATTTCCGTTTGAAGGGTTAAGTAAGTGGCAAAAATCAAAGCGTTAACTTTGAAGTTGGACATTTACTGTCACGTGGCACATAAATTAGGAACTATTATGATTGGTAAACGGTCAAAATGTGTGCCTCTTTTATATTTTTTTATTCTAAAAACCATTACACATTAGAATTTCAACAGCTTAAATGCATTTTTTTTTCAGTTTATGAGGATGAGGAAAAGATCAAGCGATTGAGGCCTCGGGAAATCGGAACATAAAACAAATGCCATTCACCGTGTGAATTTGAATTTGAAATAAATTTGATGAGCCATTTAAGTGAGCAGTGCGCATAATTGGCCAACATGTGGTGTGTGTGTGTGGCCAAGAGATGGAAGGGTCGGAAAATTGGAAAAACTCGGGAAGGGTGCTTTGGGTGGGCGATTCCTCGACAATCCATATGAATGCGAATGTGTTGCCTGATTAATGCAGGGCTTTAGTTGCCAGAAATCTGCGCAAATCGCCCGATATTTCAGCGAGGTGTTGATTGGGCCAAGATAATGCTGCGCGGATTTTCAACTTGATGTGGCCCAGATAAATCGAGGAATTCAACGCACCATGAATCATCATTAGTTGCCAAGGCAGTCAGTCAGTCAGTCGATGGAAGTACGAGTACATAGGAATATAGTCGATTTGCCCCATACACATGCTTGAGTTTTTACGATTAATTCAATGAATAATCATTTTAGATAATCAAGCCAAGGGTAGCATTTTGTTAACTAAGCCCATTTTTTGACGCATTTAATAACATTGTTTTAAGGTGAACATATTTGCGGCCTCTTAGGCACTGATTTTTCATGTCAATCTAGACACAACAAATAGCCCGCTTTCAATGCCCTTAATGATGAGTTACTTCAGTGCGTATGGGTCCAATTATGGAATGTCATACCTCGTTGAGTTCGTAATTAAATTTCCAATCAAACTGTGTTTTCAAAAAAAAATTATATTTTTGAAAATTTTTTTTTCAATTCTTGACCATGATTTTTGAGTTGTTGCCGAAAATCGTGTTTCTACGACTATAAATATGAGTATTTTGATCATAACATTCAAAGTATTGGTCCAAAAATGGAAAGTCTTACCTCGTTGAGTTCGTAATTAAATTTCCTATCAAACTGTGTTTTCAGAAAAAACTTTTTTTTTTTTTCAAATTTTTTTTCAATTTTTGACCATGATTTTTGAATTGTTGCCGAAAATCGTGTTTCTGCGACTATAAATATGAGTATTTTGATCATAACATTCGAAGTATTGGTCCAAATATGGAATGTCATACCTCGTTGAGTTCGTAATTAAATTTCCTATCAATCTGTTTTCAGAAAAAAATTATTTTTTTTTCAAATTTTTTTTTCAATTTTTGATGATGATTTTTGAATTTTTGTGTATATATATAAGACATCCTCGATAAGCTTCGACATCCATTCATTTGGCTCATTTTGCCCAGCACCCACACCATCGCCAATTGCTGGAGTCCGCGGAAATTGAGAGGCAATGTAACAAATACCTTCCCGGCACGACACTTGGCCATATGTCAAGTCGTGGGACACAGCAATTAGGGCTCCCGGCTGCTATTGCCATCTATTGGCGCGGATTAACTGCAGCTCGTGGTTTGCAGTCATGGACAACTGGCGGCATCAGTTCCAAATACCCATATATAAGTACGAGTATATACACACATATATATCTACATATATGTTGGCCAAGAGCTGAAACCGCGACGTCATTGGCGAAAATGTAAATGTTTAGACAAGGCCAAAAAGGCCTGGACGTGGTCCGCATGATGCAGTGCCTCCTGCTCCGCCGTCCAGACAGATTTGGGCGTCTGGATGTGTGGATATGTGGATATGTGGATATTTGTGTGCAGTGGCAATTAGGGGAGGCGGGGCACTTAAATGTACAAAATAGTTTTATGACTTAATTTTGGGCTAATTTTTACTATTTCCCACTGCAATAAATTTGCGCTCTGTTTGGGTTATTGTTTTTATTCGCATTCGTACAGTACGCGATCGATGCATTCATAATTTATATTCAAATATTCAATGTACTACTTTCAATATTTCACATTTATTTCAATGAGACAGCATTGTTGGTTTTATGTATTTCAAATTGTAAATTAAATAGGTTTCTTACACTGTAAGTGTTTTGAAAAAGAGCATTTTAGTGGTTTTAGGTATATATTAGGCCCCAGTTAATTCCCCTCTTCGATGGGGCACTGTAATTGTGTGTGTTTTGCATTTCTTCCTTGCCCCAAACAATTTGAATGCCAGCAGTTTTCGGCTTTTGGCCCAACAACACACAAATCATTTTGCATGTTCGCGGCAGCCGCAAAAGGCAAGCCAATAAGCAAAAAAAATAAGAAATAAATAAATAAAAACATTGAAAATAATTAAATATTTGCTTAGTTATGTTCGGGTCTGGTGGGTGCCCATGGAACACACGTTCGCTTACCAATCCGCCCACGCCGCAGTAAATGGACAGGGAGACGAGCAGTCCGATGTGATTGAGCGCCGACTTCCACTTCACCGACTGCCAGCAGGCGCTGCTCCTTCGCCGTCCGCCGCCCGCTCCCTTGGCCACGCCCCCGCCCTCGGCGGCATCCACACGGCGGTCCAGGTGCTTGAGCTTCTCCAGCAGCTCGGTGCTGGCCTCATCCTGCGAATCGTACTCCTTCACCGTCACCTTCTTCATCGGCATTCTCCACTCCGCTTTTTTTATGCTTGACCTGGCTTATGCCCAAATTACTTGCACTATCATTTAATTATTTATTGATATCTATTTCAATTTCTCTTTTGGTTTTCAGGGGCCCGGCCCGCCTTGATGCAGTGCGTCCAACATTTCTCGGGCAGCTCTCTCACGCAAATGGGGCAATTTTTGAAATGTTTCGCACTCGCGCCAAATGCTCTGGAAATCGACGCAGCCCCAGAATCGCGAGGACAACCAACCGTCAACAAGTCAAAGTTGCGACTGTTTTGCTTTTGGCGCTGCATTGGATACTTGGGGCTCCCCACAAGAGGTGGCCACTTTGGGGGGCCAAGCAAGTGGCAACATGTGGCAACGTTGGTCGCAATGCTCACAAATACTTAAAATCATTAAATAAAGTCGAAATGATACTTGTAATTGGAATGGAAAAGCCGCGCGAAAATTGTTAAAATATAGAAACATTTGTATTAATTAAAATAAATAGAATAATAGAACTTCAACGTATTCTTATGGCTAAATATATCAGAACATAAATCAAAATAAAATAATATTATTTTTAACTATCAAAATTAGTCACAAAAAAGCTCTTTCCAGGTAATAAAATTTATTCAATCTGTATAATTTAATTGGAGAATATTCTCCGATAATATAACAATCGCATTCTTATGCTAAGAAATATAGTATTATTAAGCATTATTACAGCGTAGTATGTGGCAACTTTAAAGTTCAAATTGGTTTATTAAACGCGCGCAAGCTACAAAAAACGTGGCAACGTCTCCCAACGCACAAAACCAAATAAATTTAAAAAGAGTTTATCAGTAACATAAAATCAATTCCATCAAAAACTTGCAACATACTTTATCCATTTTTAATTTGTTTTCTTTTTACATACATACATTATATTATGTTGTACATTAATACGTTGAATTTACAATTATATTAAAATGATCCATACTTAAATATAAATTTATATATATATATATATATATATATATGTGCATGAACGCAACGTTAGTTTTATAAAATCTAGGTTGTCAAAAAAAAGGGAGAAAAGAACAATAAGTATTTTTTAAAATACAATTAACATAACGATCTGTTAAGTAGCTTAAACATTGAAAATTGATTCTCTGATTAAATCTTAATTTGCCTTCTAACTGTCCTTACTAATTTTATTTCCACTGTCTTAACGCACATTTGCAAATTGAGTGAGTGAGTTGTGTTGATTTATGTCCATGTTCAGCTGACTAGATCAGCAATCAATCATTCAAGTGCAAAATGTTCAAGCTTGCACCCCTTTGCTTTCTGTTACAAAAAATACTTGGGTATTTTAGCTACAAAATGAAGATGTCTTTAAAAATAAACGTACGACTATTTCTTGATCAGAGGGAGAACGCATCATAATTTCCGTTGAATGTAGAAATTAATCGGTTCCTTATAAACCATTGTGTGTGTGTTTGGGTCTATGCCTGTGTATGCTTCGCTTTAGATGTATCTGTACTTGGTGCGTCTTGGTGTTCTGCCCGCTTTCTAGGATTCTAACGCGGTCATTATTTCGTCCAGTGTACCCCTGGAGATGGCATGGCGGCTGGAGTTCAACTGAAAGTCGGGCTCTGAAAGGCAAAGCACAAAGTTATTCAAATTAACAAGTAAAAGATGGAGATGGAGCAGTTCGTGTCGCACTTACCGACTAGCTGGCCCAGGACCTCGTCATCCAGCGTGGCCATTGTCTCCATGGGCGAGTAATATGACACCGTTGCACTGGATCCGCTGGTGGGATCACCATTCACAGTCGTGGCCGCCATGGGCGGGGTCATAAGCTCGGCAGGAAGTTCGGCTGACTCGATGGGGTCGTCGATGATGGTTGCTGCTGGTTGTTGATCCTCGCCTTCCGCTGGCTTGGTTTCTTCGAGCTGAGCTTCCTCTATTGCTTGTCCAGCTAGCTGCTTGCCGTGATCGCTGGCGGACTTAAAGCTGCAATCGGAGTCAGCAGAATCGAGGCGGACGCGGGGTTTGGGCGTACTGAGGCGGGCTGGTGGCGTATGCAATTGACGGACATCGTCCAAGGACGTCTGGATCTCCAGGACGTCGTCTTGGTTATCGTCAGTTGTAGACGGGAGCTGTGGTGGGGTCGGCATATCACTGAAATCCTCAGTCTGCTCGACCTCCTTCTCCACTTTTTCAAGCCTGTCTTCGGTCGTTGGTTTTTCCGGAGACTCGTTCAGGCTTTCAGTGGTTTCAACCGCATTTTCCTCCACATTTTCCGCGTCCTCGTCTTGCAGAACTTCCTCTTGAGCAACTTCCGTTGTTGTCTCCGAATTGTCGGCCTCTTTTAGCTCTGGCTGATCTTCTTCTTGTTCCTCCGCCTGCTGCTGAGTAGGTTCATCCGAATTTTTCTCTGTTGCATCCACAATTTCTTCTCTATCTCTTTCTACTTCATTTGCTTCAGCTTCGTGTGTGTGTGCGTCTCCCTCTTCCTCTTGTGATTGGATTTCCTCCGCTAGTGGTTTGATTTCCTCTTTATTGGCGGATTCAATTTCCATTGCAGGTAGCGGAACTTTTTCCTTAACAACCTCATTTGAGTTTTCCGTATTTTTCTCATTTTCCGTGTGCGTTTTCTCAGTCGTCTCCTTTTCCTTTAGCGTGTTGACCGTCTTTTTGTTTGTGCTTTCTTTGTGGGGTTTTGGCTGCTTTTTTTGTGCATCCTTCTGCTTTTTTGGGACCGGCTTTTCGTCCTCATCATCACTGATGGTCGTCGTGAAGGATATTTTCTTTTTCTTGGGTGGAGGCGTTGCAGATCTCTGGGTTCCCGGCACATCGTTGGGCACTGGACGTGAAAATGGATAGAATTGAATTAGTCAAAGCTCAATTCTTTTTTAATTTCATTTAATCAAATCCTGTCATAAAAATAACGAAAGCACGTGATAATAAATGTGACATGATTAATGCAATTACATTCAAAATGATCTAAGTTCGATTATTGCAAGTACATACCGATATACTCCTCGTCCTCATCATCGCCACCAGACCTGGAGCTGTCATTTATGCTCAGGCGGGCTATCCTCGAGAGCTGCAGACGCTGGTTGGAGCGCTTGAGACGTTCGCCCATGGGTGAGCCGTTGCATGAGCGGCGCCTACCCCGCTCGCGGGATCCTCCAGAAGTCGATGTGCCAGCGGATGGCGTGAAGAGCGGCGTCGAGGTCAGTGCTATGTCCTCCAGCACATTGCCGGTGGCATCCACGCGCTGCAGGCGTGTTGGTTTCGGAGTACCTTTTGATGAAATCGAACTAAAAGTCGCGCGGCGGGAGGGGCCCTCGGGGCTGCCCAGAATCTCGACGGCCTCGCTGAAGGACACCGCCTTCTTGGGATGTCCCTTCCTTAGCCCGCCAATGGGACGCGGACTGCAATCCGGCCATTTGGTGGGTAGGCGCGTTCTCTTGACCTTCACCACGCAGCCAAAAAAACGCGCGCCATAACGCTCAACCAAAGCCAGATCGGCATTGCGGCCCCGACTTGATTCTCTCTTCGACTTGATTTTGGGCTTGGTACTTCGCTTCTGTGGGGACTGTGCGTTCATAGCCCTCTTGGCTAAACTGGGAGGTGGTGTATGAGTGCGCGACGCGTGATTTACGGCACGCTTCTTGGCGCCATTCTGCAAAGGAACTTTGATATGGAAATTGGTCCGTGTTGGTGATGAATTTGGTTTCTGGGGTGACGAGTTCCTCTTTCCTCTTTTGGGCCTGCCGCGTCTCCTTATGCCGCTCTGGTTAGCGATCTCGATCATATTGACAAATGATGAATTGGCCAACGATTCGACGGCCGAATCAATTTCCGGCTGTCTCAGGCGACGCATTAGCACCCGCAACTTCCTATTAAAGTTCGGCGACTGCTGATCGCTGAACATCTTCTGCTGAGCCTTCGTCTTGGTTGGACTGACCAGCATCAATTGCTGATCGTCTTCGGCGCCCTCGTCATCTTCCCTAGACTCTGTTGGGCTCCCCTTGCGCGGCGTGGATGCAGTGGAGTTGGATGCCTTCTCCGTCACAGTGGATTTCTTGGTTTTGTTCGGATTCGAGGTGGGCACGCTCTTACGCCTCTTCTTGGTCGGTGACTTGTCGAGATGCTCATCGGATTTCTCCAAATCCAACAAATCTGTGCCGTAGTCCTCGGTCTGCTCGATTTTCTTCGATTTCCTTGGCATGTTTAGACGTATTTCTGGGTCTGTCACTTCACAGATGTCGTCTGATTTTCCCCCGGTGATTTGATCATCTAGAATAGCTGGCTTGCTGTGCAAGTCATCCTCGCTCGATTGGTTTACACTTTCCAGGAGGTCTGATTAATGAAAATATAAACAATTATAAGTGGGGGAAACACAGAAAACAATAGTAGTTATTATTTTTGGATTGCAATCCAAATGGCAGGCAAACAAAACTATGATTAATTTACCAGTTGTGTCGATTGGCGAATCGGGCGGTATCGGTGACGGAGTGGAGATCTTGGTGTTCACCGGATTAATGGTTTGGGGCGGCGGCGCCGCTTTGACCATATCAAAAATATCCATTATTGCAGGATGCCGCCCGTTCCGATTTTCCCACGGAAATGAAAATTGGCAAAGAGCGCAAGTTTGGCGCACGGTTTATATGCGTTCTGAGCTGTGTTTTCCCCCAATTCCACGGACAATTTGTGGGGCGAGGAGCACTCGGTTGGTCCACCTAATCAGCAGATGCGGCTTCCAAAATCGCGTTTGCATTCAGACAACTTTTCTGATAATTTTTGCACACTCTTAAAGACGCCATCCAGCCGGTGTGACCGTGAGCATATACCGCAAAAATACATCACAGTCGCGGCGCCTTTTTGTAGGTTATTTATGGCGCCAAAAATAATTAACCATAGAATTTAATTGTTTATTTATCAACAAATAACATATTTTATATACCACGCAGAGTAAGAACAGCCTGAAAGATTATATAAATTGTGTGAACGTTACTATAGACACTTTAATCAAACATTTATGCAAACAACAAGCGTTTTCTATTATTTTAGGAAAATATAGAAGCAACGCTTTCGTTTTATAGTTAGAGTTATTACTCTTAGAAACCTCAGTTCCTGAAAATGCATACTTTTCGTTCAACTTGCGACCTACAAAAACTCATTTGAAATCCAATTAAAAACGGCATTTGCAGCCCACTGTGCCGTAAATATCGATGGCTTGAGTCCGCGATAAATGGCTAGTACTAGTACTTTTGGTATTTTTCGGATATTCGATAATACAATAGATACTTATCTATCGGTTATCAGCTATCTGCTCATTAGGGATTTGTAGAATATGGTACTACTACTATTACGGCTAAATTCAGCTTTCGCGCGACGGTCACACCGCCAGTGGGCGAAAAAAAACATTCGTTAATTCACCGTCGTCGAACGAACGCTGTATTTTTTTCCAGTGCAATATTCGGTCGATGTATAAAGTGTGATTGAATTAAAGTACTCCCCTTACTAAAAAGTACTAATAAATAAATAAAGTCATAAAGAACAGCATAGGGTGAAAAAGTGAGAGGGCGAGAGAAAAAAATTGCTGCTGCTGAGGTGTGTGCAATTGCATGTGCGTGTGTGTGTGTGTTTGTGTGACGTTTACAGCAGCAAAAAGTTCGGTGGTGTCGTCAAAATTGTCAAGTATTTTAGAGTTAATGCAAACGATTCTCGATCGGAAATGAGTTGATCGCGACTCATTGATTTGGTCGGATGTGGAAAAGTCTAGCTAATTCAAAACAAATCGCGTATAAAAAACCATAAACAACGGCAATTTGTTGCTGCCGCAACAGCAACAACAACAGCAACAGCAGCGCACTAACACAACCACCACCCCCTGTTCCAGCCTAACGGTTCATTCACAGTGGCCGAAAAAGAAGCAGCAAAGGTGAGTTCCAGCATCTTTATTTATATTTTATGCGCGGTTCTTCTTTTTCGTCTTCTTCCGTAAAATAACTCTACGTGTGTGTGTAAACATTATCAACGAAAAAAGTGGAGTGAGAAAAAATACAGAAACTTTCTTTCGCTGTCTGTGTGGGTTTCTGCTCGCTTGTCTGTGAGTTGCTACTCTTTTCTTTTTTTTTTTTTTTACAAATTAGCGAAGCAGCAAAAGAAAAACGGGTACAAATTTTGTATGCTTTATTTTCGCGCATTAATGTAATTAAAAGCGTCCATTGTCCATTGTTCATCGCACAGTGTCCATCATCATTCATCATCGTACATCATCTCTTTTCGCAGCTTCGCTGAGCAACAACAACAATGACAACAGGGCAGTCCTGCGCTTCCTTCCTTTTCCATTTCTATTCCTATTGTCATTCCCATTGCTCATTTCCCACTGCCCACAGACCACCTCCCTCTCCCTTTCCCAATTCCTCTTTCCAATTCCCTTTGCTCTTTCACACCCACCGCATCAGCTGCTCCTGCTACTAGTTGTTGTTGTTGTTGTTGTTCTTGCTCTGTTGTAACCTTGTCTTGCTCTCCTTTCCTTTCCTTTGCTTTGCTTTCCACCCACTTTTCGGCGGCCCAAAGCACAGTGGGAAATTTCGGCAATCGAGGGATGAAAAAACTATAAACTATTTATCTGAGGTTTCTTTAAGGCAGTTAACTTTTGTAAATTGTAAAATTAAATAAGTTAATAGGATATGAAGCATTATAGAAATTGTAATTAAAACACAATATATATTAATTACCTTTTAAAACTCAGTACATTTAAGCAAACAACTTTTTTCCAATGTCCACTGTGCTTCGCTCCATCTCGCTCTAGCCCGCTCTGCGCCTGCGCATTGCCAACTCGGCGACACCTTGCACGCAGCGTTGCCACCTTGCACACGGCCCACGTAGGCGCAACGGACAGTGAGGGTGAAAAAATTAGTCATGAATTGGAAGTAAAGTAGTAATTTACTAGTTAATGTTAACTCAAAACCCTGAGTTGTTTGTTTAATAGTAATACGGCCTATGTAACAATTTTATTGCATTATAAGCAAACTTGATTACTTTCATGCTGCTGTAGCGAATTTCCTTGAAATCAGCTTACAGATTGCTGAACTCTTGTTTATCTGCCGGCTGTGATAAGCTTTATATCCGTATGTAGATTAAATCTACGTGCAGCTGAGGGGATTGTGTTAAATGATATTGAGATCTTAAAGATGAGTAAAATCAGAAAATCACAGAGTTACGCGGAGTTTGCTTGGGAAATGCAGCCATAATCCTTTGACCTCTGCTGTACTAGACCCATCGCACTCTAATCATTTGTTTTTGTTGTTTTGTTGTGCGCGGCAATGTTGCGTGCTTATTCAAATTTCAGTTGTGCTATTTATTTAAATCACGAGCATTAAAACTAGTGGAGCACATGGAGCAGAAAGTCATCGTCATGTTAATTATGATCATAAATTTCCATAGCGCGTGGGTGTGTGGGTGTATCATCCGTCATTATCTGGGGAAGGTTGGGGCAGGATAGCCTTCATTCTCTGGCAGAAAAAAAAAACAAGAAAAATGATAAATAACAAAAGTCAAGATACTTTTTTTGTTTATTCCAAACGGAATTCTTTTTGCGTTTAGCGGGTTTTTCAACTATCTGCTCAAGTGTTTTCGCCATGTTTCATTATTTGCATTGTTTTACGATATTTTGGCGGCTGTTTGCTGGTTATTATGTTGCCCATTTGGATCGCAAGCTTTCGACCTTCGCCGCAAAGCCACAAAAAATATATGTCAAAAATAATTTGCACTTGAGTGTGTTTCCCTATCGGCATTTATTTTGTATTTATGCACATGCTACAAACATACATATGTTCATATGTATATTTTTTAACGGATCATAACCAAGCGCTTGCCAACACGTTTTCGCGCAACCCAACTAAACGCAAATTAAGTGAGCCAACTGTGAAATTACAGTGATCACTGTAGAAAACTAGGCTCCAAAATACTCCGAATTTGTTTACTTTTTATGTGCATTTAAATTATAATTTATACATATATAATATATATGTATAATTACTTGTTTAAGCAAATACTAATTTTTTGAGTCAAGTTCATGATCGCGTTGAAACCTTTCTTGCAGCTCAACCAAATATCCATGTAGCTGGGCTTTACTTTATCGGCATTTGCTTACTTCCTCTGAAAACAATTTTACAACCTCATGCCGTCTCTTGCACTTGCGCAGCTACCTTTTGTTAGCCGTCCCTTTCTCACGAAGCAAAAAGTGCAGTTATGTAAAAATCAGGCAATAGCTTCCACAACATAAATCCCATACATATCGAAAATAACAACAATGGTGCGGAATCCAGCATCCACACAGTCGGAGCCAAGCCATTGTGGCCACTTGGCCAACTGGAGGCTTACCTGATTTACCTGCCCCAAAGCATAGAAAATCAGGTGACAACAGAAGCGGTAATGGCGATACCGATATGTGTGCCAATCTCCAATGCAGACGTGCTGGTATTTCGGGGCACAGTGAATGCCCAATAACGCCGAAATAATTATGATATGTTTTTCTCTCACTTTAAACACAAATATTGTTTATTATATATCACTAAATAATTTGTTTAGTTCTGTATTTGTGTTGCTATTATTCCCTGTATTTGCTTAAGCCAAAACCCACTGTATTTGGTCAAATTCCAGATTTCAAGCAATGAATTTACAGTTTGGCCAACAATGTCGGTTTGTTTGTTGTTTTTTAGCCAGTTGTCTTTCCTGACTTGTTGAAGTTTTTTCCCTGTCATTCCTTGTGCTGTTTTACTCAATCATTCAACTGCATTTGCAGACACATATCGTTTTTGCTATTTATTATTGCTGGAAAGTGAAGGAGTTTTGTCTGTTTCCATTTCCACTTCCATTACCATTTCAATTTTCAGTCTCGGTTTCGGTTTCGGTTTCTTGCGGCTGTTGAAATCCAAAACGGCTCAAATACTGCGTTGAAAACACTTTTTATTGAAGCACTTGTGAATGCTACTGGGAACTTATTCCAGCCAATGGCAACTGAAACAACACTTGTATAGGTACACTGTGAATGGAAATGTATTATTATATATCGTGTGGCAACAATCCCTTGCGGAATTGAACTTGACATTTAAATTGATTGCTAATTGAAATGATTAAGTTAAAAGGTCATTGAAATTCGTGATCATCTCATTAAGTACTGAAATAAAAACGGCTAAAACACCGAATTACTTTCTAACATTGCCATATTACTCTGCGTTATCTCAACCGTTTCTCCAAGTGTACTAGCAGCATACAGCATCATGTGCTGAATAAATTATGTTAATGAGTTGGGAGTCAGTGGGGGCTTCCGTGGGCTGGCTAAAAAACTCTGGGGAATCGTATTTCATAATTCCATTTGGCCGCTGCCTTTTGCGTTTGTTTCATATTTTCCGCTTGCCGGACTTTATTTTATCGTGCCGCCCCTTTTATACCCATTTAAATGCACAACCAGAGTGGTTGAAATAGGGCTTTTGCTAAAAATAAAAAATTACTAGGAAATAGCATGGTAACTTTAAAAAGCAAATATTTAGCAACCTGCACAATAGTTCTGACTTAACACAACTATTGAGCAGTTAATATCGCGTAAACTAACCTCGTACCCATTTTTCTGACTGCATCTGTAAATGAAATTTCCGCGATAAAGTTTCATTGTTCTCAAATCTTGAATTGTGCTCGCGTAGAGTGCGTCTTTCGACTGATTGAAGAAATCGTCGAATTCTTATCGAATGGGCCTCGTACTCCCCTCCCCTGCGCTTCCCAATTCGCCCTTCCTGCTTCTGGTTTAAATGAGTACTACGCCCTATCAGTTCCACTGTTGCACTTGTTTTCCACTTGTTTAGAACTCGTGGCGATAGATGGGAAATTGAGTTCGAGTTTGGGGCGACACTTGGGTATTACATTGCTACATTGGCATTTCCACTAATTGTGGTAAGCAGACAGGTAAATGCATTTTGTAATTGCCACCCACAGACAGTGGTCGCTCGTTAAGCGTAACCACCACCTTGCTTTTGAACTAACATTGTTTCAAAGCAAAAGTATTCTTCAAACCTATTTTATATTTACCAAATGTTTTCACTTTTTGAGGTTTATAAAAAGGTGGCAAAAAGATGTCAATAAACTTGTTGTATATTGGTTTGGACTAGCATTATCGAGTGATTACTGTGACTGACGTCACACCATTGCCAAGGGCTCGATTGGCGTGCGTGGGAGCGAGATAGCCAGCGAGTCAACAATTCAAATTGGGTTAATGAGAGTTGGCCAACTCAGGGCTTGGTTCTATATGTATCATGGTTGTGTATCTGTATATGTATCTGTAATTTTATGTATGCACACACAAGTGGGCGTTGGTTGGGTGTGGGGTTGCGTGGGCGTGGCACTCTTGAATTTTCGATGATTTGGCTTAAATTACATTGGGGACACAGAGCCAAGCACAACTACTTGCTCTGATATTAGGGAACATTCATGTATGGGCCAGACGTATGATTAGGATTCTGCCATCCCAAAGGATTACTTTCAGATATATACAAATATGATCCTTTGAGAAATTTTGGATACTAGTTGTATTCAATTAGCTTGAAGTCTAGCCTGCCTTAATCTACAAATTCATATTTCACACTCATGAATGGATGTATTTCAAAAGCAACTAATGTGCTCTATTACTGATGCGGCTAATCTGCGCACTGCCTGCGTATGTGCCTTATAACCATGGACGCGAGTGTGGCAAGTGGTATATGGCTCTGGGGGCGTGACTAAAGATGCATTAAAAGATGCAAATGCAAATTGCAGATGCAAATGCGGCGTGTGTGCGTGCGCAAATTAGCAAGACAGCAAATGAACTTCGCTAAATGCTATCGTCCCGGTCACCCATGTATTATTCATTATTGTCCGGCACAGAAAACAAATTTGAAAAAAAAGGTAAAGAAACAAAAGCACACAAAAAAACCAAACAAAACTGGGTAACAAAACAAAATAAAATGAAAACACGAAATAAGCAAATTGTGATTTGTTCGAAAGTAGCAAGAGTCGAAAAGAGACGGACAGAAATTAGCTAAAGCATTCACCATCAGGTTTCTGACTAATCGCCCCGGTACAGTGGAGTCCATTGCAATAGGTCATACGCACGACAGGCAGTCGGCAGAAGATGTGGAGCAGATGTGACTGCGGTCGACAGTCTGCGGCAGATGTATAATTTAAGCAAACCGCGGAGATAAAGTAAAATAACATTGCCATGAGGCTGGCACAATATTTAACTAAAGCTTATTATTAGCGAATATCCAATGCTCTATGTGGAAAAACAATGTATCGAAATGGTATTACAAATCGAATCTGCTTCAAATTTTAATTTATGTGTTATATCTTCTTCAAATAATAATGCAATAGCATGAAATTTATAATTTATTTTTAATGGCTTTCAAAGAGTGTTAAATATTCATCCTAACAACAATGGAATTCGTTTTTCAAGTGAAGTTTTTGAGTATGAACAATTTTTATGGAAAATATGATACAATGCAATACAATTCTGAATTAAAAGAAAGATATTTTAGAAATCGAAAGGGAGAGCAAAACAAGTTTTTTTTTTTTGAATATTTAATACGCATCCCAAATGCCATGAGTCACAAAATCTGACTGCAAATGTTTACCTGCGACAAAGCGAGCGGTTGGATTGAAATACCCCGAATCGAATTGGAAATTGTGATGGTGTTTTTTATACTTTTTGTTTGCCTTTTCCATCTGTGGGTTGCCGACTTCTAACGGTCGTGCATATATAATGCTATAACCATGAGTCCGCCCGGAATTAACGATTCTCATAAAAGCCACCGACTAGAGCGACTTCGAGCCAAGAAGCAGAAGTAAAAAGCGAAATGTGAAGAACTTCTTATGAATGAATTAGACTGGAAATAGTGCAGAAATATCTACCAGCACACACATGCCAGTCTGCTTCACTGCATATATGTACATATATACACACATTCATATTTATATTTATATATATATATATATATATTTATGTATGTATGTAGATTTTGCCTGCACTCAAGCTTAAGGCTGTAGAAACTTGAGAGGTCTTAGAACCCACAGTGGGCGTTAATAATTAAGGGGCCCAACTCCACAGACCATGCAAGAAATATATATGTATATGAACATACATATATGTATGTTGTGTCCTCTGTCGTTTAAGCTGCAAACTCAGGGAGAGCTTCTTCTGTCTAATTTAAGATCCATTCATTAGTGTCCAGAGGCTACTTTTTGTATCGCCGCCAGCGAAATGCAAACATCTGTTAACAGACTGTGACTACAATTAGTTATCGTTATTCATTCCGTCTATATGTATGCACACTTGTCTGCTGGCAATATTTTTGCTCAATTTGTTGTTGCCGCAATTATCTTTGCGTTGAATTGATAGTGGCAGTGAAATAATGTCACTGGATTGCCAATTCAGCACAAAAATATACATGCTAGTGGTACAGTGGTCTCCAGCAAAAGGTTATCGCTTAGATGTAGTATCCAAAGGTTTAATTGGTGCTTTGTTAAATTATTTGATTAGATCAATAAATTATGAATCACGAAATTAGATGATCATTTACTGCTGCTAAATATATGTAAGCAAACTTGTAGGTTTCCAAATGGCCTGTCCACTGTCACGAAAATTGGCCCGCCTAAAAGTATGACGACTTTGAATTGAAGTAAGCTCATCACACATACCTATTGATTTTCATTCATCGGAAATCAGGTTAAATTTCTCGTGTCTTTGTGACGTCAAAGTCTGTGACTGTGTCCCAGATTTTCCAATAAATGAAATACGCTAACTAGGATGGCCTAAAAGTATACCTCAAGTTTCTGAATATTGCCAACCGTTTAAAGTGTGTGTGCGTGTGCGTGTGTGAATGATAAGAACTGAACTTACTATCTTGTTATCAGTGTATCCGCAGTAGACTGGTCTACATAAGCGGTTTTGAGCCAAATATCAATGAAGACCGAAAACCGCTCTGCAAGTGTGACTACCATTTTGGTCTTTGGTCTATCATATAGTTTATTACCATTTTCGAATGTTATTTATATCAAAGAGTTTTATTTGCTCAACTTGTTTGAGTGCCTGTCAAAGATAAACCCATCTGATGTGTGCGTTAGAATGAAAGGCTGGTTAATTACAATTTACTGGAAAAAATGGGTCACATCTATCACAGTTTGTGATGGGCTTTTGTGTTTTACAAATTCCGAATCGACAGTCTTGTTCCTATGAGCGGTAAATGGTTAGGACATGTACATACATAGATTTTTATATAATTACTATATTAAATAGTTAATATTTACAGGTGTTTTACAGCCTGATTAATTAAGTAACCGACTATGAACTTCATGATTAGCGCTATCATCGCCATCCAACTTGACCTTTAGTGTTTCTAGGTGTTAATTTTCCATCTGGTTGGGTAACCGTAATCCATTGCAATGTTGTTGTTTTTGTTGTATTTTGTCAGGGTTAATCTGGCCAATCGGTGTTTGTATTAACACATGTGTGAAGTCCCCACTTGAACATCGACCAGGTGCCTTCGTGTAGGTGCTTTCGTGAGCCCCTCAAGTCCCCAACTTTGGGGTCCCATATCAATAAAGATCGCCATGCAACCGGATGAGCGGCGAATTCCCGTTCCCTGTCGAATTTTTTTAATGTATATTTCAGAACTTGCATAGCTATGGTTTTAATTGGCAACAGAATCTGCATAGTTTCCACGGCAGCAAAACACCTGAAAAGTACCAGTAGCCCTTGTACCCGGACAATCTTTTGCACATTTTTATATCATTTTGGTTTATTTTTCTACGTATGGTTCTTAAAATAATTAACACTATCGACCGATTAAAAATGAAGGAAAAAAAATAATAGAAAACAACTTAACCAACAACTTAAGTGCATAGAGTGAAGTTCTTTTTCCGTTTGATACATGGGCGGATGGAAAAATTACAGATTGCGGTTCAGAGCCATGAGAATGGGTTTTTACTAATAATATAATCAGAGATAATAGAACTTTTGTCAACTTTACTACCTAATAATGTCAAAATGCGTACCTGGATGCACCTGGAAAAAATATTCTTTCTATTCTTGATTTAAAATGGTATTGATTTAGTAAGAGTTATTTCAGAATAGGAAAGGCCACAATTTTGACTCTACAACTTCAGTAAGTGAGCTTCTTCTACACTAAATTTGATCTAACGAAACTATTACATGTTGACATTCTCTGAATGACCCTAATGCGCTTTAAACAGCATATGGATTTAATATTGCACACACGATTGCTACACTACTGACCCATGGTGGTCATCACATTGATCAGGCCGGGCATCACCTCCGCCTGAATGGGTCCGTAATCCACCCGCTCGCCGTCCACCGCCAGGATGCCATCGGTGCTGCTCGGCTCGATGCGGAATGCCCAACATGGCACCACCTTGATGAACGGATCCTCGCCGATGGGCAGATGGGTGCCTGTGTTTAGGCTCAGCATGAAATTGAGCAGCTGATGGCGACTAACGCCACTCCGGATTATCACCAGGTAGATGAGGCCATCGTTTAGCCGGGAATCGGGGGCAAAGAAGACGTCGGAGGAGAGATGGGTGGTATAGGCGGCATGGACCATCACAAAGTCACCATCCTCGCAGATCCAACCCTCGCTACTGGGCAGCGGCATCTGTAATCCCGGAATGGTGCCCGTTGGCACCTTCTCTGCGAATTCCGCATTGGCCGCCTCGATTCGCTGGCTAATGCTCATTCGGCTGCGATTGGATCGCATACTGGGTCCTCCCACGGAGTAATAGGCCGTTCTCCTGGACATGGCCGAGTGCCAACTGTCGGCATGCTGGCGATAAACCGAACGATCCAGGGATATGGCGTCGGCGAACTGTTCTCCATCCAGATCCCCCTCCTCCTCCTCGGGTAGATCATGGAATTCCCCGGCATTCAATGGCAAAGACGGTCGCTTCTGCTGGTCTGATTCTACAGGAATCTCTCGCGCCTCCTTTGCCGCTTCCACTGGTGGTTCCTTTCTGTCCTTGGCCAGTAGGTAGGACACCCGGCCCTTGTAGCTGCGCAGGCCAATTAACCTCTTGATGGCCCAAAGCGTGAATCTCTGCGCTCCAATCGATCTCAATCGCTCGCTTTCTATATCGATGTCGGCTATCAGGCCCCAGCCCACCGATAGGAAGGAGTACATCACAAAGTGCTTATCCCCCGGTGCCAGTTCCACTCTGACCACATCCATGGGTGTACTCTTTCCCGCCATGCAAGTCAAGGTGGCGTGAAGAATGGGCTTCGGTTCATACGGTTCGTTGCAGTGATGGGCCACACTTTTCGCCAAACCATTACCGGAGCCACATGGAATGATGCCAAGTGGCAGTTGCCTGCAGGCTCTGAGCCAATCCATGCGCTCCATCAGCCCATTGAGCACTTCGTAGAACAGACCATCGCCGGAGGCCACAACAATGCCCGAATATCGCTCCAACAGATCCCTTCTGGTACGCACGAACTCCTTGGCAAACTGCGGATGTGTGGTGATCTGTAGATCGTATTGCACCTCGGCTTCCGTCAGCAACGGTGCCACCTGTTTCTGGAAGAGCTCACGACCCTTGCCAGAGCCGGATTTCGGATTCAGGAGTATGAGCAACGGTTTGCCACAATCGGCGGGCGAACTGCTGCCATTGCCGCGCTTGTGCTTCCGTATCGTCAGATGCCACAGCTCGGCGGTCTGCAGATTCACGCCATAGTCATTGCTCGATCGAAAGCGTAGAATCCTGAGCGTTTGGACCCGCCGCAGCGGCTTCTCCTTCTTCAGATACGCATAGATGTACAAATAGGCGCTATTATCGCTATCCGGTTCCGGATCCGCCTCCTGGCCCGGTACATTTGGATTCCGACAGGAGTGCAGACCACCACGCGCCCGCTTCTTCAATCGCGGACCGTAGCGCGATCCAATGATATCATCGATCCTGATGAGCTGCTCATTGATGTGATCATCCTCGTCGGTCTCGCGACGCAGGTAAACCCCTTCCGGGCAGAGTTTCACCTGGATTTTGATGCTCTGCTTGCGCCGGCTGTTGTCCACGAAGAAGATCTCGCTCAGTTCGTTGGGCGTGCCACCGCCCACTTCTGCATCCGGGGTGGGCGTGGAGGGCTCCTGCGGCTGTCCGCCACTTCGCAGCACATTTTCCTCCGACGTCGTTGTGTTGGCCGTCATTTTGCTGGTACTTCTGTGTATATTTCTCTTCTATTTTGTTGTATTTTTTTAGCGCTTCTTTGACCTTGTCTTCACATGCAAAAAAAATTCGAAACAAAACAAAAAACACAATGGTTATTGGTAGTGGAAAAAAAAATAAGCAAAATAGTAGAGCGCTTGCAAAAAATATTATAATTGCCAACTCGAAAACTTGTTTATTTCGCTGTTTATTGTGCGTTGGCTTTGACTATCATTAGTTGTATTCCATCTATGTGAAATTGGAGTTTAAAAACAGGTTTTCGTTCCAGTAAAAATTATATATATGTGTACAATTATTTCTATTTGCTTTGGATCTGTGTCGAAATTTATATGCGCCGCGATTGGTGATGATTTCACTTGAATGGTAACCAAAATAAACTCCTTAATACACACTTAAAAAAATTATATTTCGATTGCTTAATTTATGTGGATTTTTGCAAACCAGTTTATGATTTAGTTCATTTCTTTACGCATTTGTTAACAACCCTTTTTTTTCTTTGTTTTATCATTTTCTTTGTGTTGCTCAATTACTAAGCCAGATATAGCACAATAAAGCAACAAACAATATAGAATTCTGTTTTCTTATTGCTCATAAAAAAAAAAATGACTCAAGTGTTTGTAATACATTTTTTTTTTTAACAGAATGCACAAAAGTATTTTTGTTTTCTTTGTTTGATTTAAATGGGTATTAGTTATTAATTGTATATAATTTAACTATGTATTAAGTTTTGATAGCGCTGTCTTGTTTATTGTTTATTGTTTATTTGTGGCATGCAAAATTGGATTAGTTTATTTGGCAATTTCCATTACGATGTTTACGTGTTATTCAGTGAAGGGCTATATTTTGTAGATAACTCGAGCCGAATGTTAGCCGATTATAACTATTTTTGTTTGGCGTTTGGCGTTTGGCATTACATTTAATTGTTTGTCCACATGCGATCGTCGCTGTTCACCGTAAAGTCTGCGATGTATATATAGTACATATGGCGGCTCAATCCGGCCGATCCAATCCGATCCGGGTTGCGATCGCTTCCTGTGCGCTTGACACGACAATTCGTACTGAAACTCTGAAACGCGAGGGTGAACTAACCTTATTTTCAATGGAGATTTGGTTTTACGATTGCACTGTTGCTGTTGCCTTTGCTTTTGCTTGTGCTTTTGCTGTTGTTGTTTTGGTTTTGTTTTGTTTTTTTTTTTACTTTGCTTTTACTTTCTCACACACACCAACGCACACAGCGCACAAACACTTGTTGGTTTTTTGTATGTCATGTCGAAATCTAATCAACACGTATCGTATCGATGAGATATTACCTGTGGCTGCCTTTGCGCCATGTCTTTATCTTTTCCAGTTGCCAGCTCTTCTATTTTATTATAACTTCGGTTTTATTTGATTTACTTCGCCCCCGCGGCGGCATTTCTCTCAGTGCACCTCGGCAATTGAACAATTTGCCTTTGACTTTGGAACGCGAGCTTTTCGGCTGGCATTGCCTTTTGCGATTTGAAAATGTTGCATTTTTTAACTCTCTTTTGAGTGTACAGTGATCAGTCGATAAATTGTATTTGCCTTTTGGGTTTTTTATCCGAATATTGCAAATACTCCAAGTACTTTTGGCTGTAAGCTCACAGTTGATTGGCATGCAATATAAATGGAAATACGCGGAAAAGTCACGAATGTCTTTGGCCAAAATGTAGGACCACTGTACATGTGCCGCCTTTTTGCAATTTACCGACAATGCAATTGTTTGTTTACATGGACAATAAAACAGCACTTAACCCCAACAGTTACATATGTGTGTGTGTGTGTGTGTGTGTATGTGAGTGGGTGTTGTCTATTGTTTTAATCGATCATTTTGCGTGGGATAAGTGAGTAATAAATGGTGGAAAGGTTATTGCGGCACACGTTGCGTATACGTCATGTTGGTCTTCAGACCTTATCGCTTATCATGTGTTCTAGTGATAGTTGGAACATCCAGTGACTCACCCAATTACAATTCACATGAAGTGTCACATTTAACGCTCTTAAATGGCAAACAGAAAAAAAACAAAAAATGAAATTGATCCATTTCGGTAGAATCGCTTGGCAGGTGTTCGTTTTGGATCTACTTGATATGGTTATGTCAATTTGCAATTTAAGGGCTTGCCATAAATGAATCGCAATTCCTTCTGCTTAATCAAATTTGTTTGTTTTTTTGCTTCTGCCAGGTGCACAAATTGTATCTTTTAATATTTTTTTATTTGCTTTGGCACTGCGCGTTCGTTGATATCAGTAAGCGAAATAAAGATTGTACAGTGTATTGATATTGGCCACGGTCATTCTTGGACACATACAAGGTACAGTGGTAACACATTGTAACATACTTTTAACAACAAGGAAATTACGAGTATTTGTTTGTAAAGTAGCGCAAAAATATAACATAAAATTTCCTTTAAGATTTCATCTTTTGAATTAGTAAGAAATGCGTATGTGTGTTTCTTTGTTTTTCAGGCAATCGCGACCATCCCTTTGGTTGAAACAAGCCCTTAAAATAGGCAATAAAAATGTGTTTCGTTTAACACATTAAACACACCTAAGCTTTCCATAGATTCGCAGCTAAATTATTGACGCAAGTAGACTTACCTACCCGTATTTTACTGTAGCTAAATTGAGAGATACGCCTTGTAGGAGAAGACACGCCAAAATTGAATATTTAATGGGCTTAAAACGTTTTCTGACTGATTCATGAAAGGTTTGCGTTCGCACCTAAGTGAATCAGACCAAAAATAAAATAAGAAATGCAGACATTGCAATAGGAGCACTACCATACACTTCATATACAACCCCACTTTGGTAATTATAACTCGTTCATTAGTCTCGACAACTTAAAAACTTTGATTTATCATTTGAAAAGGGAACCACTCAAGTGGTTACCCACTGCATCATACAAATATCTATAAACATTTACCATGTATGTACGTACACGCAGCCATCTGAATGTCTGGATGTCTGAATGCACTTGCTCACGAAAAGTCGAAAAGTATTTCACTGGCTGCTTGTTTATCGTTTCCTGACCTACATATTTATTTGAATTTACTTTGCCTTTCAATTCTATTGAGACCACACAGACTGGGGCAGGAGCAGCCATCTGTGGGCAGGCGGGGGCGTTTGTGAAGGGGGGTGTGGCATTGTCTGGCCAGAGGAATACATTAGATAATGCCCAGACGAAGCAGACAGAAGCCCAAAGGCGGCTCAGAGTGCCTCCAGATATGAACAGCTGGTTTGGAAGGGGTTAAGAGCAAGCTGATGGACTACAAGTGTATCCATTAGTACCCCCAAGCAATATGCATTTAAAATAAGTTACTATTTAATATCGAATGGGATATTTTTATAAATGACAGCTTTTGCTTATCAGCCGAATTCTGGAAAGTACAATTTTGATACCTTTAGATAAGATCACATTTAAATATCACATACCTTCTGATGCAATAAAATGTGATAAATGGGAAATGATCCAGCTCAATAGATCCACCAATTGCTACATTTTCGTAGAATCGCCTAATGAGGAATGTCGGATTATTAGAAAAAGGCAACTGCGGCAATAATATTCGATTATCAGAAGGTTGATAAAAGCGTGGCTACGTTTCTACTTCCACTGAAAATAAAAAACTTTCGCAATCGTTTACCGCATTAGAAACAAACTGATTGATTGAAACGCCAAAGAATGTGGAACTTATCAAAATTGAGTAGTAATAATTACCAATCTAATATTACGTCTTTTATGGTTTTTTTCCTCACGTCTTCGACTATCATTTCTCTCCAAATTGATAATTGTTGTGTTTTTTCTAACAAGCTGAACTTCCTTTGGATTTATTATGTTTTTGTTGAAAGAGCCAAAAAAAAGTCTAGAATTCTTTATAAATTTATGGGATTCTCTTAGAAAATACTTTCACAAAATAAGCTCTAAACTACTTTATTTTTCATATCCAAGCTAAGATGTCTGCATTTCTAAGATCGAAACAAGTTCTGTTCTAATTCAGTTAATTACCTAATTTGTGAAGCATTTTGTGCTGCCAGTGAAAAAGAAGAAAGTTAAACTTGATCTACTTGCGTGGTAAAGTTGAACATACCCGACGCTAAGAAATTGCCGCCTAGGCAATCAACAGAAAGCCCTGACAGCTTTTTCCATTGTTCAGTTGCAGGTCCGCCCCTCCCCCTGTCCGCCCCCCTCCTCTAACCCCCTTTATAAGCACGGGTTTTGTAGGGCGCACGAATAATAAACAAAACAAGAGGAAAACAAAAACACAGAGGCTGGCAAACAGAGTGGAATACTTTGCACTGGCTTCTATTTGTTTAATATATGTATATAGTATTTTGTAGTATTTCCATTATGTGGCACATGCCAGATCTCGAGAGGAGTTCATTTCGCTGGTTCCTCGAATTCCGGTAACTTCAGTTTCGCCAGCTACTATACTATATCTCAATTGATAATTTTGCTAAAGATTATATTGTTTTTACCTTCTGTTCTGTTCACTTGCAGTGTGCGAAACTGGGAGCATCATGTGGCGGTTTTAGAGGAACACACCAGAGGATTATTAATCACTAATCAGGATCTGGATCAGAAACAGGAGCACTACAGATCGAAACGGTCGAGTTCGAGGGAAAGGTTGACCAGGGAACAAAGATTCTGAAAGAGGGAGTATAGACTGAGATCGGAGATCGGAGAACGTCGTTCTGCGTCAGAAGATGACCCTGACCACAACGACCACTGCCTCATCAGCCGAGAGCCAAGCGAAAATGGACGTGAAGGGCGGCGCACTTCCCGGCGAAGAGAACCTGCCCACCTCCGAGATGGATCTGCTGGCCAAGCTGGAGGCGGCCAACAAGCTCATCGAGAGCGATGCCAAGTCCCTCAACTCTCTGCACTCCACGCACAGTCGCAAGAACTCGGACACGAGTCAGATCAGCCTTACGTCGAGTAAGTATAAGTATTTCAATTGTGTATAAAACACAAAATACAATACAAAAGGTTAGCATTTTATTCGAATGGCCAACGACGGAAATCGCTGTGTAGTTATTGTGTAGCAAAATTAATTTAAAAAGATATTATCGATAAGGGATTCGACATGTGATAGCTAAATGGTGAAAAGGCTGTGACTAATATTAAATCCGATTCTGTCGCAAAACCATGACTAAACAATGACCAACATGACTAAATTACAAGCAAAGAAGACATATGTATGTCATAAAATGTAGTATTAGGTTATTGAACAAGTAGAACTCGATGACTAACTATTGTCTTCGCTTCAGGTGGAAACTCGGTGGCCGAAGAGGACATCTGGACGACGTGGGCCACCATCCTCAATGACTGGGAGGGAGCACTGAAACGAAAGAATCCCTGCGTGAGTGAGCTGGTGCGCCGTGGAATTCCACACCACTTCCGAGCGATCGTGTGGCAGCAGTTGAGTGGAGCGTCCGATGGCGACAAGAAGCAGTATGCGGAGTACATCAAGGCGACCAGTGCCTGCGAAAAGGTCATACGACGGGACATTGCCCGCACCTATCCCGAGGTGGAGTTCTTCAAGGAGAAGGATGGACCCGGACAGGAGGCCCTCTTCAATGTAATCAAGGCCTATTCCCTACACGATCGCGAGGTGGGCTATTGCCAGGGCTCGGGATTCATCGTTGGTCTGCTGCTGATGCAAATGCCCGAGGAGGAGGCATTCGCTGTGCTCGTGCAGATCATGCAGCAGCATCGGATGCGACACATGTTCAAGCCCTCCATGTCGGAGTTGGGTTTGTGCATGTACCAGCTGGAGAATCTGGTGCAGGAGCAGATACCCGACATGCACATTCACTTCCAGCAACAGGGCTTCCAGACGACCATGTACGCCTCCAGTTGGTTCCTCACCCTATACACGACCACTCTGAATGTCAATCTGAGTTGTCGCATCATGGACGTCTTCCTCAGCGAGGGCATGGAGTTCATCTTCAAGGTGGCATTGGCCCTGCTGCTCACCGGCAAGGAAACGTTGCTCTGCCTGGACATGGAGGCAATGCTTAAGTTCTTCCAAAAGGAGCTGCCCGGCCGCGTGGAGGCGGATGTCGAGGGCTTCTTCAATCTAGCCTACTCCATAAAGCTGAATACCAAGCGCATGAAGAAGATGGAGAAGGAGTACCAGGACCTCAAGAAGAAGGAGCAGGAGGAGATGGCCGAGCTGCGGCGACTGAGACGCGAGAACTGCCTGCTGAAGCAGCGCAATGAGCTGCTGGAGGCCGAGAGCGCCGAACTGGCCGATCGCCTGGTGCGTGGTCAGGTTTCCAGGGCTGAGGAGGAGGAAACTAGGTAAGCAACTGAAATATGGTTATATTTGCCAACTGTAGATATTGATATATTTTATTATACATTATAGCTATGCCATTCAGACGGAGTTGATGCAGCTGCGTCGGTCTTACTTGGAGGTCTCCCATCAGCTGGAAAACGCCAACGAGGAGGTCCGCGGCCTGAGTCTTCGTCTGCAGGAGAATGTAAGTATTGTTGGGTGGCCCACCCATTAACTTTGGTGATACTCGACCCCATGTCTCGGTCATTTGTCCTGTAACTAAAACGGAATCTGTTGCTAATCTTCTGTATTCTTTTCTATTTTATTTGATTTCTTATGGTTGTGGTGCTTCAAAATACACACACACAAATTGTTCGCTTTAATACGAAAAAAAATAAATTCAAAATAAATCCCCAAATCACATACAGAATGTATCCATCGACAGCGTAAGTATCTCGTGAGTTGTTCACGCAACCTTGCTTCGTAGTTTGAATGTACAATACAATAACTCCGCCGTTCTGTTGTTTTGCATGTTTATTGTTTTGCCCTAAATACATAAATAGAATATCTAAACACATATACGTATTTGTGACCAGTACGCCCAGAAAGTGTTCAGTAATATTTAAGTTGGAAAGGGCACTTCCTTACAAATTTATATCAAGCCTGCAACGTACAAGGGAAATTCAGCTTATTCATTTATTTTGAAGCTTACTGGGCGTAAATAAAGAACTATAATCTAGGATAAGTACATAATGGAATTCCTAACCCCTGTAGACTGGTTTGTCTCATAGCTAACAACTCACATTCTGCATGCCTAAAACCACTCAATGTTCATATAAAACAGCTCAACTAATCCCATTATTGATCAACATTTAGAATAACTCCCGGCAGTCGTCCATTGACGAGCTCTGCATGAAGGAGGAGGCGCTCAAGCAGCGCGACGAGATGGTCTCCTGTCTGCTGGAGGAATTGGTAAAGGTGCGTCAGGGTCTGGCCGAAAGCGAGGATCAGATCAGGAACCTCAAGGCTAAGGTGGAGGAACTGGAGGAGGACAAGAAGACGCTGCGGGAAACGACGCCCGACAATTCGGTGGCTCACCTGCAGGATGAACTGATTGCCAGTAAACTTCGCGAGGCCGAGGCCTCACTATCGCTGAAGGATCTCAAGCAGAGGGTGCAGGAGCTGAGCAGCCAGTGGCAGCGGCAGCTGGCCGAGAATCAGCGCAGCGAAAGCGAACGCACCACCAACGCTGTGGACTCTACGCCCAAGAAGCTGCTGACCAACTTCTTTGACAGCTCCAAGAGCAGCGAGCACACTCAGAAACTTGAGGAGGAGCTGATGACCACACGTATTCGCGAAATGGAGACGCTCACCGAGCTCAAGGAGCTGCGACTCAAGGTCATGGAGCTGGAGACACAGGTACAGGTGTCCACCAATCAGCTGAGGCGGCAGGATGAGGAGCACAAGAAGCTGAAGGAGGAGCTCGAAATGGCCGTCACCCGGGAGAAGGACATGTCCAACAAGGCGCGTGAGCAGCAGCACAGGTCGGTTACATTGCCTTTACAAAGTAGTGTCACGTAATATAAATATTTAAATTAATTTCTAGATACTCGGATCTGGAATCTCGCATGAA